>NC_077229.1:4875581-5486970 GCF_027887165.1 Monodelphis domestica
CACCTAGAAGCCAGTGTAATATAACTGATTTGATTACACTTATTTCTACAATTTCTAAACCAATCACTTATATCAAATCTTAAGCCTGTTTTGCATTAAGGTCTGTGGTACATACGTGAGGGAAATTTATCACACCACTACTGAACTGCATTCTAAATAGTTCTGTTGGGAGGAGGCCAGACTCCCAATAAAGCTGGACCCTGGTCAGATCAAGAGCAGAGACCCTGAGCTATAGGAGATAGCCTTTTTTATGCCAAGGAACCTAAGAATTCAGTGACAGAAAATAGTTATGATTAAAAAAGAGTGGATGCAAAATCGTTCACATTGGCATCTTTAAGACCAAGTGCTGATTAACCTGATAATTGTAAAAAAGATCCTATTGGTGGTAACTTGGCAGTAGTCAGGGTCTTGGTGTTTTCATTGATTGTTGTGGTGGAATAATAGGAGTCTGCAGTTTTCATTAACTGATATGTGGAAACAAGAGTAGCCCATCACCTCCTGTGTAACTTTTCTTCTACAAACATGATCTTTCCTTTAGTCTGACCATCATACTGAAGAAGTAATTTATGGTTGTATAATAACAAGTGGAATTGTCTGGAGGCTAATCAGGTAGCATCAGGGCTGATGGACACGTCCAGGGGCTAGTAGAGTAACCTCTTTGCAGCTGGTTGTATTGAGTAGCAGCTCTGTTGTACGATGGCAGCTTCATGTATGGAGTAGCAGCCTCAACTGTAGAATAGTAGCTTCCCAACTCTGAATTAGAGTTGGCATATTTATCACGGCCAGGGAGCTTATCATCCCCCATTCTAGAAAAATTGTCACCTTTCCTGAAAAACCTGAAAGGGGTAAGACCAAATTCAGGTGCAGGTATGTTTTAGGAAGTGATTTCAGAGGGAATAAGGAGCATGTGTAAATTTGGGGTATTCCTCTGGAATACCAGTGCCCCAGTGTGCAGGCCCCTTGTTTTGAATTATCATCATTGGTCAATGTGGGAGAGATCTCCCTGTCCTTCAGGAATGCAAAATTGGGATAGGAGATGTGGCACCCTGGGGGACTACTATAGGTAATTAGTGATGTTACAGTTCTATGAAAAATATGAGTACTTAGAAAATCTAATGAGGCAGAAAGCTGATGCCCAGTACAGAATATTACATATCCCATAAACTGAGTTGGTGAAAACTATCTGCAATTTGTGTTTGATGCTTAAACTACAGGTTTTGTAGTTGATGCTTAACCAGTTTTAATTAGTAAGAAATGCCAGATTTCAGAGTCTGAGGGTCCCTTTTCTCTCTACACTTCAATGCCTGCTATCAGCCCACATCAGAGTGAAGGATAAAGTCTGGAAAGAGGTTTGGGGAATTCCCTATGATGAAGGGCAGGGCTTGGTAAGTAGAGGCAGGCAGAATCTAGAGGTCCTGACCCAGGATACCATTGGAGGAAAGACCCCATCCTGGGACTTCAGAGGCTGGACAGAGTGGGGCTCTTAGGCCTGGAAGACCCACCGAGAATGGGCTGGATGTAAGTGAGATACTGAGGAGCTGAGATCACTCTGCCTTTTGGAAACCAACTCTTCAAGTGCAGGTCCCAGGTAAGTCTGGACCAGGAATCCAAAGGGCACCAGACTTCTGCTGGCTCCCCTTTCTTTTGAGCTTCATTCTCTACTTCTTACCTCATGGTGAGCATCTTCTGAGGCAATCTGAAACATGGCTCTTTCTTAGAACTAGCTATTGGCTCTCTACACTCACATTCACATCCCAAAAGCCACAGGGCACCATCCCCAGTTTTACTATTGAGTCGCACTTTCCCTTCACACATCACCTATACCAGCTCAGGTGCCCTATATCCCTACCTCACCATTTCAGAAATGGGGAAGGGCCTGCCTCATTCTTTGGGTACTTAGTAAGAAAGATCAGGATCGGTATTCAGAAGGTGGCAGCAACCATTTTAATAATACCCAGAGACAAGTAGTGAAAAGTGGAAAGGATAAAACTTCTTTGCTTCTTTTGTATAACATTGGGATTTGTTGTTCTTTAAAGGTTTGATGAATTCACTTGTGAATCCATCTGGTCCTGGGGATTTTTTCTTAGGAAGTTTTACCAAATTCCTTTTATGACACAAATATAGTACAGATTCCAAAGTCAGGCAGACCAAAGCCAAGATATAAAACTACAGACCCATCTTATTATAGGTGCAAAAATCTTAAATAGAATACTAGCAAAGATACCAGCAAGTGATCATAAGGATTATTCACTATGATCAGGTGGGATTTTTACCAAGAATGCAAATACTGTTTAATATTAGTAAAATGTATTATCAGAAATCTTGAAACCCCCAGAAGTCCTATAGTATTTCCCAGTATTATTTTTAATTTCTCCACCATGTTATGTTGCCAAATTTTATATATAGCTATCTGTAACTCTTCTCTCTTGCATCTAGGGCGGGGTGAGCTGCCTGTTTACCCTAGCTTTTTTATTTTTCTTTGCTTCAAGTTAGCATTAATTAACTTTAGAAATATAATACTTGGAGTACTGGATATTAAATTTAATTCTCACAATTTGGTGTACAACTTTGGGATAGAATTCTCAAATATTTTGTAAGATAGTGTAGATAAATTTTGCAAGCTGTGTTTTCTCCCCCTGCCACCCTTGCTGCTGCTCCTGCCACCTCAAGCTACTGCCACTGCCACTGCAGCCTCCCAGGTTTGACCAGACACTGCTTAGAGGTTCCTTGCCATTTCTGCTGTCCGTGAGCTACTACAGTCCACGCTCAAGTGCCTGAGGGTTTGAGAGTCATTTAAAAGCACCTATATTTTTTTCTGCTGAGGGTGAAGTATAAACTACCACCCACAACATGGGTTTTCAAGTGTTATAGTCATATTTTATCAGGGGAACTCACTCACCCATGCTCCAGTTTGCCTAACCCAGATAGGCTTCCATGCTCTGCCTGTGTGAGAGGGCATTGAGCATGGGCCCTAGTGTTTTATCCCAAGGGGAGAAGGGGAAGAAAGGTTACTCTTCCAAACAGAAAATAAGATTGTATGCATGGCTCAGTTTCCTACCCATCTCAAATAGCTTCCAATTCCAGAGAGCCATATCAAGCTCATGCAGCTTATAGCTTTAGGCTATGTTGTCTCACTTCTGATCCTGGTGGGGTTTTTGCTGATTGGATACCTTGCAGTTGAGAGCTTGACTAATCTTAAGATTCAGATGGGAGGTGTGTCTTACTCCCCCTTGCTATTTTGGCCTGTTTAGCCTCTGTAATACATCCTTTATAGAATTTGTTCACATTCTGCCCAGTGCATGTATGAGGAACTCCAGAGGGGTGATAAAAGGAATGTAAATGCATGATAAATACTGGGGAGGAGAAGGAAACTTAATGAGATCTGGATGTGAATTTTAAACCTTTTCAGACTCCATTGTTTTATTGCTTGCTAACTATTTTCAGTTTGTTTCCCTCCATAATAGTGAAGAAATCTATTGAAATTGGAGAGATTTTTGAACTCACTGCCTGTACCCTGTTATTGCTTATTGTATTTTCCTAATTGTTTTAAGATTTAATTTTATTTTTAAGCTTATATATTAATCTAATAAATGCTTCTGTTATATATACTGTTTTTATTTGTACCCTTCCCCTAATACTTTACTGAACAAAATATTGTACTGTCCCATAGTCAACGTATGCAAACCCTTGTCACTAGATCCATCAATGTTACATGTTGCTTAAATGGCCTTTTGTTCCTATTTGCCTTTCTTAATTATCACATAGATGATGGATGGATTCTTATAAAAAACTGATTAAAATTGTATACAACCTTTGGAGAATTGAATGAGTTAATTATTTATCTTGATTTTAAGGGGACTTCAGAAGTGATAACTTTAGATATCTAGTAGCTTCTGGATGTGTGTGTGTGTGTGTGTGTGTGTGTGTGTGTGTGTGTGTGTGTGTGTGTATTCCCCCCAAATATATTTAAAAATTGACAAATTTTAAAAAACCAAAAAATCAAAATTAAGATCGACAAATGTCTGTGTATAAAAGATTTGCATTTAGCCAGATGACATTTATTTAAGACACAGATCTCATATTGAGTTCAATTGAACATGCTCAAAAATTTAGTCCCACTGGAATAATGGGAAATTGGGAAAAGAAATGTCGGCATTTAAAGATTGATAAAAATTTTATGATTATTACAAACATTAATTTCCACTACATTTGGTTGAAAGGGACCCAAGGATGAAGGACTAGAACTCACTTGAATGAGGATGGATGTTTATTAAAGGTAGAGAACAAAATAAAAGTTATTGCCGTGAAAGTTTTATATAAATCATAAAGCCAAAATTAGGCTCTGCATAGTTTTTTTTTTAACTCTTCAGTTTAATCTACTTCCACCAGAAGTATTTAGATTTGAAGTGATATTATAGACCCAAAAGATTTTTATCCGTAGTATAGAAGTTTGTTTTTTTCCTAGGCTTTTCTGCTAAATTTTGGAATAATAGCAGTAATACACTTAATTTCTTTTCCAAGGTTGAAAGATTTGCTACATCTGTAGAAAGTGTGACAAAGGTCCATTAGTTCATAGATTTTTTAAAAGTGTTACACAGTGTAAAGGTTGAAATTATGGTTGAGACTGAATGTAACAATTGTATTTGGTCACCAAGAATTTTATAAAATCCTAATGAAACATCCAAACTCAGCTAAAAATTTTATGGTGATTTACTGGGCAGGAAGATTAGGAGATCTAGAAAGTATGGTTTTGAGTGTGAAGGAGGGAAGAATCAGCCTGACCTCCAAAGGGGCTCAACTAAGATGCCCAAACTTGAATCAGTTCAAGGGCAAAATTCACCACCAACACTCCAAGATGTCGAAAAGCCTAGCACACTCTCAGCCCGAGTCGCCTCTCCAGGGAAAGGGAAAGAGAGCGGATGTTACGTGCCTTATATAGATGGTTTTATGTCACTTTTCTGTGTCTCATCTGTACCAGTGATCGCTTAGCTTGACTTAGGACAGCCTCGGGGTCTGTCTGTTTTTCTGCACATGTCTGTTGCCTTTTCCTCAGATACTTAATCTTTGAGTTTGGTGCAGACCTTCCTAATCTTGTTAAAATTAAGGAGGGTAGAGAAAATGTGGACTTCCCAAGACCTGATTCTGTTATTCCAAGTATCTATTGTTATTGATCAGGAAATAGCTAAATCAAATCTTCTAAAGTACAGTCTGATTATGGTGGAGTAATTTTAAAATTCACAACAGCAAGTGCCTATAGAGACTCAGATGAATCCTATATGATAGTGGTTTTGTTTGCTATTGTCATTAACTGGACTATTGTGAATTTTGGGAACTTTGGTACTTTTATGAATGTGTGCTATCTACTGTAATACTCTTTTATAAAGCTGTTACTTTGTGAAAATCATTTGTTCTCACACAGTGGTTTATAGCCAAGTTAAAAAGGAAATGGATTTCATTTGCATGAGAAACCTTTGTATTCTACCTTTCCTTGACTGACACAGTGTTTCACTGATTGTATGCTATATATATATAATATTTATTTTTAAAGCATTATTTTTCCCCCCTCAAATACAATATTTGAGTTTTATTTTTTCTTTTTCTCATTTTTTGGACTTGAAGCACATGTTACCAGTATTAAAACTTTTTTTTTATTTTTGCACTAGAGTTAGTTAAAAATGTACATGAATCCTAATATGCCTGCATACCCCAAAAAGCTTCCAACTATAGAAATGTCATTGATTGTTTTTAAAAAATTATGGGACTTTGCTCAATGATTCTGTCTGATTCCAGGAGAAGGGAATACAAAAAGAGCTATTGCACAATGCCAAAAAAGCACAAAGCTAACCAGCATAGCACCTATTGAGCACAAGATCAGAGACCAATCCCAGTGGGATTGATGAAGTTTTGAGCCAAGACAAGAGGACTTGAACTTGTTTGGGATTTGAGGTTGTGGCTGTTTTGACATGCCAGAGGCAGAATTTCCCTGAGCCTTAATAAGCTCCTCACATTGGCTGCCATCCTGGCTCGAGTATCTGAGAAAAAAAGGTAAAACTAGACCAATGAAATGATATTTCCAATTTGCTGCTAATAATATAGTCCCTTTCCTGTCTTTCATAGTGTGACAGTTTCTGTAGTCCTGGTTACTGATTGGGTAAGTCCACAATTACATGAATCACTTTAATTGGGCCCTGAATCAATAATCTGTTATAGGTTTACTTTTCCTTTATTTGGATTTTTTAGACATAAGACCGATATTTTATAGTTCATCCAGAAGTTATTTTTTCTCTTTTATTTGGATTTTTTGGTGTTTTTTATTTTGCCAATTGATTCATATACCTCATAATTCAGCCATGTATCCCTGAGTGATCCCTGTGTTTGTTATTACCTTCCTTAAGGGGGATTATGTTATTGGTGTGAACTTTGATTTAATTTGAGCCTAATTTAGAACAAGAGACTAACTCCCAGAATCCAGATGGCAAATTTCTTGGAGAAGGTGCCATGAAGATACCTGTAGAGACCACAGGCCACACCAAAAGATCCAGAGTGAACTTTGGTATGTGCTAAATTGAATTGTGTGTAAAGATAATTTTAGGGTTGTTCTTGGGGAGTAAATGGTATATTGTGCCTTAAAGTCACCACATCCCCATTCCGTCCTATTTCAGGTACTTCTCTTAGAGGAAACAGGCCTCTAATTGAATTTGGTACCTGTAGGTCAGTTTGACTAAAAGGAGTTTCTTTAGAAGGATGAAATTTCCTGTGAGCTGGAATTGGTTTTTATATAGGAGAAGGATCAGGAGAAACTTGGATTTCAGGAGAAGGGTCTTGGGGATTAAGTTCAGCCAAGATTTGCAAACCATGAGAGAACCAGTCTGTTAGCTGAGCTATAGAGAAGGTGTTTTCCATCTCTATTTTGGGAAAGGAAATTTCCTCATTTAGAGGTTCAGAAACAGTTCTGTCATTTTCAGATCTCTTTTTGGTGGGGTGGATGTTTTCCAATTGATCCTGTAAGAAATATTTTAATTTATCCAATTGGGCTTGCATGTTCTCCTGCATTTTAGCCTCAAATTTTTTTTATATTTTCCTGTGTTTTATCTTTGGATTTTTGCATAATTTTTTGTATTTTAGCTTTGGAATTTTACGTGTTTTTCTGAATTTCAGCTTCAAATAATTTTTTGATTTTAGCATCTCTAAAATCATAGTGCTGAGGAGTACAAAAATGACACTACCTAATAATATAAAAAATTGGAGGTATGCTGAATTCCTCAATGTCCGTAATTCTTCAACCACCATATAAATGTCAAAGAATGTAGTATTCATTTTTATATATATATGTTTTGTAATTATTTTCCTAGCAGGCTTCAAAAAACATGTGGGGAGCAGGACAAGGCCAAAACTCTCTCCAGGTCTCTCTCCTAATTAAGTGTAATCTAGGCAGTGTTGTCAGTGAAGGTTGCCTAAAAACAAAACAGCTGTGTTCAACTCAAATTAAGGAGAAACTAGAGAAATAAAAATGTTTTATACTCACCTGCTCTCGCAGCTGTGTTTCAAACTGTTTAAAAAGCTTGATGAGTAAGTAATAAAGAAAGAAAGGGAAGAGATTTCACAGAAATTTGAAGGTCCTGTTTACAACCTTTGTGGATTAGCCAAACTGTAAAAGTGATTTTAGGATTGTGACTTAAAAATCTAGATTTAATTGGTTGCCAAGGGAAATCTCAAATAAAATACCTAAGTCAGTCTGGAAATTTATGGTAATTTAATTAATATAGAGGAAAGGAATTCAAGGAGAAAGAAGGAAGAGGATATAGGATTTCTCCTGCCTGGCCTGTGCCAGGGGGAGTTTAAAATCCCTGCCTCTAGGTCTCTGAAGAAGTTTAGAGGCTTCTAATAGGATAAAGTTGGAAAATAAAGGAGGAAAACTCAGTCAGAAATTCACCACCAAACCAGACAATAACTTGTCGCCACACTAAGATGCCGAAAGGTCCAGCAATCTGCTACCAACCAACTCTCCACCACCAGAAAGGTGCCCAAGAGAGGAAGTGAGCCAAATATTTCACTCTTGTGTCTCCTCTAAATGCCCGTATGTTTTAGAGTTCTCATCTTCTTTGATTAGATTATATTTTTAGAGTTACTTAACACTTCTTTCTTAAATTCACCTTTTGTGAGTTACTTAACCTTTTTGTGATTAATTTAACCTTTATAGTTACTTAACACCTTCTTGTATTAAGATCTTAAAATAGACTTAACCTAAAGTTCTAGCTTCACTATAAGGTAAGAGTTAAATACATTCATTGTTCAGGAGATTACAACTCTGTCTTCCCTTAAAGTATGGTCTAAGTTGGGTAGAGTAATTTGAAGGTCACAATCCCCCCTGATTTGGTTGGACTAAGTATCTTCATTGTTAAAATCAGGAAAAAACTAAATTCTATCTTCACATGTGGGATGTTAAATGCATTTGTTTTGAATATACACTCTTAAGCCAAAGGAGACTGCCTAAAAATTGGCTTTTTGCCAACCTAGCAATCATTGGTTTTGTTCTATTTTACTTTTATCCACAAATTATTGCAATTTATAAGTTGGTTATGTTTAAAATGATCCCTTTGGGGAGACTAGTCTCCCAAAAGGATCCCAGGGAGAAGTGTATAATTAGAAATCTTGAACCCTTAGACTTCATCCCCCAAAAGTCCTTCAGTATTTCCTAGAATTTCTTTTAATTTCTCCACCATGTTGTGTGGTCATGTTTTGTATATAGTTGGCTGTAACTCTGCCTCTTGCTCTTTTCGCTTGGGGCTGTGGTGGGGTGAGATGCCTGTTTATCTTAGCTTTTTTTATTTTTCTTTGCTTCAGGTTAGTATTAATAAACTTTATAAACATAATACTTGGAGTATTGGGTATTAATTTTAATTCGCACCAAAAAATCCACATAATTGACCATATCAATAATTAAACCAACAGAAATCACATGATTATTTCCATAGATGGAGAAAAGCCTTTGACAAAATATAGCACTCATTCATATAGGAAACACTAGAAAGTATTTTTTTTTTAGTTTTTAAGCATTATTTTATTTGGTCATTTTCATACATTATTAATTGGAAACAGAAATCATTTTCTTTTCCTGACCCTTCCCGCCACCCCTCCCCTAGCCGACGCGCAATTCCACTGGGTATCACATGTGTCCTTGCTCCGAACCCATTTCCTTTTTGTTGGTATTTGCATTAGGGTGCTCATTTAGAGTTTCTCCTCAATCATATTCCCTCAACCCCTGTAGTCAAGCAGTTGCCTTTCCTCTGTATTTTTACTCCCACTGTTTGTCCTCTGCTTAAGGATAGTGTTTTTTCTCATAGATCCCTCCAGATTGTTCAGGGACATTACATTGCCATTAATGGAGAAGTCCATTATGTTCAATTGTACCACATTGTCTCAGTCTCTGTGTACAATGTTCTCCTGGTTCTGCTCCTTTCACTCTGCATCACTTCCTGGAGGTTGTTCCAGTCTCCATGGAATTCCTCTACTTTATTATTCCTTTTAGCACAATAGTATTCTATCACCAACATGTACCATAGTTTGTTCAGCCATTCCCCAATCTAAGGGCATCCCCTCATTTTCCAATTTTTTGCCATCACAGAGCTCGGCTATGAATATTCTTGTACAAGTCTTTTTCCTTATCTCTTTGGGGTATAAGCCCAGCAGTGCTATGGCTAGGTCAAAAGGCAGACAGTCTTTTCTCACCCTTTGGGCATAGATCCAAATTGCCCTTCAGAATGGTTGGATCAATTCACAACTCCACCAGCAATGAATTAGTGTTCCCACTTTGCCACATCCCCTCCAGAATTCATTACTCTCCTTTGCTGTCATGTTGGCCAGTGTGCTAGGTGTGAGGTGATACCTCAGAGTTGTTTTGATTTGCATTGCTCTGATTATAAGAGATTTAGAGCACTTTTTCATGTGCTTATTAATAGTTTTGATTTCTTTAACAGAAAATTGCCTATTCATGTCCCTTGCCCATTTTTCCATTGGAGAATGGTTTGATTTTTTGTACAACTGGTGTAGCTCTTTATAAATTTGAGTAATTAGACCTTTGTCAAAGGTTTTTGTTATCAAGATTGTTTCCCAATTTGTTGCTTCCCTTCCGATTTTAGTTACATTGGTTTTGTTTGTACAAAACCTTTTTAATTTGATGTAGTCAAAAGTATTTATTTTACATTTTGTGACTCTAAGTCTTTCTTGGTTTTAAAATCTTTCCCTTCCCAAAGGCCTGATGTGTATAGTATTCTGTGTTCACATAACTTACTTATAGTTTCCTTCTTTATATTCAGGTCATTCACCTATTCTGAGTTTATCTTGGTGTAGGGTGTGAGGTGTTGATCCAGACCTATTCTCTCCTACACTGTCTTCCAATTTTCCCAGCAGCTTTTATCAAATAGTGGATTTTTGTCCCAAAAGCCTGGGGTCTTTGGGTTTGTCATATTGTCTTGCTGAGGTCATTTATGCCAAGTCTATTCCACTGATCCTCCTTTCTGTCTCTTAGCCAGTACCAAATTGTTTTGATGACCACTACTTTGTAATATAGTTTGAGATCTGCGACTGCAAGGCCCCCTTCCTTTGTATTTTTTTCCCATTATTTCCCTGGATATCCTTGATCCTTTGTTCTTCCAAATGAACTTTGTTATGGTTTTCTCCAATTCAGTAAAAAAAAAATTTTGAAGTTCAATGGGTATGGCACTAAATAGATAGATCAGTTTGGGTAGGATGGTCATTTTTATTATGTTACCTCTTCCCACCCATGAGCAATCAATATTTTTCCAATTGTTTAGATCTAGTTTAAATTGTGTGGAGAGTGTTTTGTAGTTGTGTTCATATAGTTCCTGTGTTTCTCTCGGCAGATAGATTCCTAAGTATTTTATATTGTCTCGGGTGATTTTAAATGGCATTTCTCTTTCTAATTCTTGCTGCTGAACTGGGTTGGAGATATATAGAAATGCTGATGACTTATGCGGGTTTGTTTTGTATCCTGCAACTTTGCTAAAGTTGTTGATTATTTTGACTAGCTTTTTGGTTGATTCTCTAGGATTCTTTAAGTAAATCATCATATCATCTGCAAAGAGTGATCGCTTGGTCTCCTCAATGCCAATTTTAGTACCTTCAATTTCCTTTTCTTTAATTGCTACTGCTAGTGTTTCTAGTACAATATTAAATAATAAAGGTGATAATGGGCATCCTTGTTTTACTCCTGATCTTATTGGGAAGGCTTCTAGTTTATCCCCATTGCAGATGTTTGCTGATGGTTTTAGATATGTACCTTTTATTATTTTTAGGAAAGGCTCTTCTATTCCTATACTTTCTAGAGTTTTCAATAGGAATGGGTGTTGTATTTTATCAAAGGCTTTTTCTGCATCTATTGAGATAATCATGTGTTTTTTGTTGGTTTGCTTGTTCATATGGTCAATTATGTGGATGGTTTTCCTAATATTGAACCATCCTTGCATTCCTGGTATGAATCCTACCTGATCATAATGGATAACCCTTGTGATGACTTGCTGGAGTCTTTTTGCTAGTATCCTATTTAAGATTTTTGCATCTATATTCATTAGGTAGATTGGCCTATAGTTTTCTTTTCTTTAAAAGGAGAAGTCAGTTCAGGTAAGTAGTTTTTTGATTGGAAGTTAGTTGGAGTTAGAGTTCAGAGGACTGGAGCTTGGTTGAAGACGATCTTGTGGTGAGTGATAAAGACTGACTTGTTCTCCCTTAGGCTCAGGCCTAGGCCAAGGCCCTTTCTACTATTTTCTCTCTCTTTCTCTCTCTCTCTCTCTCTCTCTCAGTCTCTCTCTCTCTCCCTTTCTCTGGCCAGGGAGCTTGTCATCCTTTCCTGAAATATTCCTGAATATTCACCTTTCCTGAAAAGCCTGAAGGGGGGGGGGTCAAATTCAGGTTCAGGTGTGTGTTAGGGTGTGATGTCATAGGGAATAGGGAGCATGCACAAATTTAGGGGATTCCTCTGGAATACCAGAGCCCCAGTGCACAGTCCCCTTGTTCCACATTGCCTGCCTGGTCATCATGGTCAATGTGGGAGAGGTCTCCCTGTCCTGGGATGACAACATGGGGTGAGCAATGTGGCACCCTGGATTACTTCTATGGGTAGTTAATGATGTTACAGTTCTAAGAACAAGATGAGTACTTAAAACCAATTGGCACAAAACTGATGACCAGTACAGCATATTATAGATCCTGTAAACAGAGTTGGTAACAACTATCTGCAATTTATGTTTGACTGATTCTGATACTATGGGTTTTATAGTTGGGATGTCTAATCCGGTTTAACTTGGAGAAATGCCACATTTCAGAGTCTGAGGGTCCCTTTCCTCCCTACCCCTCAGTGCCTGCTATGAGATCACATCAGAGTGAAGGATAAAAAGTCTGGAAAGGGGGTTGGGGAATTCCCTATGACAAAGGGCAGGACTTGGCAAGTAGCAGCAGGCAGAATCTTGAGGTCCTGACCCAGGGTACCATTGGAGAAAAGGGATCATCCTAGGGCTTCAAAGGCTGGGCACAGTGGGACTTTTAGGTCTGGGAAGACCCACCCATAGTGGGCTGGATGTAAGTTAGACTCTTAGGAGCTGAGATCACTCTGCCTTTTGGAAATCAACTCTTCAGGTGCAAGTCCCAGGTAAGTCTGGACCAGGAATCCATAAGACACCAGACTTATGCTGGCTCCCTTTTCCTTTGAGCCTCATTCTCCACTTCTTAGCTCATGGTGAGCATCTTCTGAGACAATCTGGATCATGACTCTCTCCTAGAACTAGCTACTGGCTATCCACACATTCACAGCCCAAATGCCACAGGGCACAATCCCCAATTTTATCATTGAGTCACACTTTCCATTCTCACATCACCTATACCAGCTCAGGTGTCCTATATCCCTACCCCTAGCTCTTCTTTAGAGGTTTGGTGATACTCCCTCCATTATAGGCCATTTTGAATTCATAATTTCTGAAATGGGGCAAGGAGTGCCTTTTTAATAAGACCCAGAGACAAATAGTAAAATGTAGAAAGGATAAAACTCCTTCTTTGCTTATTTTGTCAAATAATTTGTATAGTATTGGGATTAGTTTTTCTTTAAATGTTTGATAGAATTCACTTCTGAATCCATCTGGCCCAGGGGATTTTTTCTTAAGAAGGAGGTTTACCAAATTCCTTTTATGACACAAATATGGTACTGATTCCAAATCCAGGCCGATCAAAAACCAAGAAAGAAAACTACAGACTAATCTCCTTAATGAATATAGGTGCAAAAATCTTAAATAGAATACTAGCAAAAAGACTTCAGCAAGTGATCACAAGGATTATTCACTATGATCAGGTGGGATTTATGCCAAGAATGCAAGAATGTTTTAATTTTAGGAAAACCATTCACATAATTGACCATATCAATAATCAAACCAACAGAAATCACATAGGTGCAGAAAAAGCCTTTGACAAAATACAACATTCATTCCTATTGAAAACACCAGAAAGTATAGGAATAAAAAGGCCTTTCCTCAGAATAATAAACAGTATATATTTAAAACCATTAGCAGGGGCAGCTGGGAAGCTCAGTGTGTTGAGAGCTAGGCCTAGAGATGGGAGGTCCTAGGTTCAAATCTGTCCTCAGACACTTCCCAGTTGTGTGACCTTGGGCAAGTCACTTGACCCCCATTGCCTAGTCCTTACCACTCTTCTGCCTTGGAGCCAATAGACAGTATTGACTCCAAGACGGAAGGTAAGGGTTTAAAAATTAAAAAAACCCTTTAGCAAGTATCATCTCCAAAGGAGACAAGTTAGAAGCCTTCCAATGAGAACAGGAGTCAAGCAACGATGCCCAGTATCACCTCTTTTATTCAATATTGTACTAGAAATTCTAGCAGTAGCAATTAGAGAAGAAAAATAAATTAAAGTATGCAATGAGAGACTAAAGTATCAGGCTTTAGTAAAATTGCAAGGTGCAAAATAAACCCACATAACTCATCAGCATTTCTGTATGTTTCCAACAAAACTCAGCAACAGGAGATGGAAAGAGAAACTCTACTTAAAATCAGTCTAAACAATATAAAATATTTAGAAATCTATCTATCAAGACAAACACAGGAATCATATGAACACAAGTACAAAACATTTTCCACACAATTAAAATTGGATCTAAACAATTGGAAAAACATTAATCACTCCTGGGTAGGATGAGCTAACATAATAAAAATGACAATCCTACCCAAATTAATCTGCTTATCTAGTGCCATACTTATTAAACTACCAAAAAACTTTTTTTATAGAATTAGAAAAAATTATAACAAAGTTCATCTGGAAGAACAGAGATTATCAAGGGAAATAATGAAAAAAATGTGAGTGTTGGGGGCCTAGCAGTACCAAATCTTAAACTGTACTATAAAGCAGTGGTCATCAAAACAATATGTCACTGGCTAAGAGACAATAGGGAGGATCAATGGAATAGTCTCGGGGTAAAAGACCACAGTGACCTAGTGCTTAATAAACCCAAAGATTCCAGCTTTGGGGACAAGAACTCAGTATTAGGAAAAAAAAAACTGCTTGGAAAATTGGAAAACAGTATGGGGGAAATTAGGTTTAGAGCAACATCTCACACCCTGTACCAAGATAAATTGAAAATGGGTAAATGATGAAAATATAAAGGGAGAAATCACAAATAAATTAGGTGAACATAGATTAGTATACCTGTCAGATCGGTAGGAAAGGAAGGAATTTAAGACCAAGCAGGAGATAGAGAATATTGAGAAATGTAAAATGAATGACTGATTATATTAAATTTAAAAGGTTTTGTACAAACCAAACCAATGCAATCAAAATTAGAAGGAAAGCAGCAAACTGGGAGAACATTTTTATGACAAAGCTCTCGGAAAAGGGCTTAATTTCCCAAATATATAAGGAACTGAGTGAAATTGACAAAAAAATCAAGCCATTCCCCAATTGACAAGTGGTCAAGGGACATGAATAGGCAGTTTTCATATGATGAAATAAAAAATATCAATAATCATATGAAAAAGTGTCCTAAATCCCTCCTGATTAAAGAAATGCAAATTAAAACAACTCTGAGGTACCACCTAACATCTAGCATATTGGCCAATAGGACAGCAAGGGAAAGTGATACATGTTGGAGGGGATGTGGCAAAATTGGGAAACTAATACAACTGCTAGTGGAGTTGTGAATTGGTCCAAGCATTCTGGAGGGTAATTTTGAACTATGCACAAAGGGCTTTAAGTGACTTTCATCCCTTTGACCTAGCTATAGCACTGCTGGGTTTGTACCTCCAAAGATATAATAAAGAAAAAGACTTATACAAAAATATTCATAGCCACACTCTTTGTGGTGGTAAAAAATTGGAAAATGAGGAGGTGTCCATCGATTGGGGAATGGCTGAATAAATTGTGGTATCTGTTGGTGATTGAATATTATTATGCTAAAAGGAACAATGAACTGGAGGAATCACATGTGAACTGGAACAACCTCCCATAACTGATGCAGAGTGAAAGGAGCACAACCTAGAGAATGTAGTACACAGAGACTGTTATATTATAGCATGATTGAATGTAAATGACTTTGTTACTAGCAGCAATTCAATGATTCAAGACAAGCCTGAGGGCCTTCTGAGAAAGAATGCTATCCACATCCAGAGAAAGAACTGTGGGAGCAGAAACAGAAGAAAAACATATGATCCTTCACTTTGTTAAGGTGAAAATTACCTTTAAAGGTTGTTATAATATTAATTTATGGTCACCAAGGAATTTACTTATGAAATTCCTAAAATGAAACACTCAAGTCAGAACGGAGTTTATGGTGGTTTAATCACAAGGGGAGTAGGAAAAAGGGAGAGAGAGAGAAGGAGAGAGGAGAAAAGGGAAAGGGGTTACTCAACCTCTGGCCAAGGCAGAGGGAGATTAGGCCCAAAGGGCCAAGGTAGAGAAGAATCAGTCCTTGACTCACATAATCGATCTCAAGGGAAGCTGTCTGCGGGCCTCCTCCCTGCTTGAGCTCCTAGCACCAACTACCATCTCGCTCTGTCCCCAGGAAATGAGAGAATCCCAGAGGCTGATGACTTATGTGGGTTTATTTTGTATCCTGCAACTTTGCTAAAGTTGTTGATTATTTTGACTAGCTTTTTAGTTGATTCTCTAGGATTCTTTAAGTAGACCATCATATCATCCACAAAGAGTGATAACTTGGTCTTGTCATTGTGTATTTTAATGCCTTCAATTTCTTTATCTTCTCTAATTGCTACTGCTAGTGTTTCTAGTACAATGTCAAATAGTAGAGGTGATAATGGGCATCCTTGTTTCACTCCTGATCTTATTGGGAATGCATCTAGTTTATCCCCCTTGCAGATGATATTAGCTGATGGTTTTAGATATATGCTGTTTATTATTTTTAGGAAAGACCCTTCTATTCTGATATCGGGGAATTATTTGGGAACTTGGAATTCATTAGAACTAGAATTGTTCAAATAAAAGAGCATGGTAATGTCCTGAACATTTTATCATAAGTCTAGGTAGCACAGGTAGTAAATGACAAGATATCTGCTGAAGAAGACAGGTGATTAGACATGTCGATATCATTCCTCAATTCTGACTTTATGGTAAGTTGTACTTCTATGCCTTGGGAAGGCTTTGAAAGCTCACTTTAGAACAGACACAATTCAGGGGAGGCATCATATGGAATTATTCTATCCAAGACAAGAGCCAAGAGGTGGAATGTACCAGGTCCTGGACCATATGCTTATACTTATCCTCAAAACTGATTACACTTCTGGTGGGAATGAGCAGGCAATGATCCAGAATAATTCCTCTCTCTGGGATCCCCTTTATTCTTTATCCTCTCCTGAGTATTTCTGTCTGGCTTCAGCAGGATCACATAACATTTGGGAATGAAGATGCAACTCAGTAAGCCAGCACTGGAGGCCAGGATGGAGAAGATCTCCACAGTCACCATGGCCTTCCCCTTCGTGCTCTGGTAGGTGGGCAGGAAGGAGACCCACACACTGCAGAACACCAGCATGCTGAAGGTGATGAGCTTCGCCTCATTGAAGGTATCAGGGAGGTTCCTGGCCAGGAAAGCCACTGTGAAGCTGCACAAGGCTAGGAATCCCATGTAGCCTAGAACAGAGTAGAAGGCAATAACAGAACCCTCATTGCACCCAATGATGATGTGACCTGGTTCAGAGTGTGTGTCTGTATCAGGGAAAGGGGGAGCGATTCCCAACCAGATGCCACAGAGAATCACTTGAATCCCAGAACAGATAATGACGACAGAGTTGGACACTCTGAATTGTACCCACATTCTGCCCCTGCTCCCTGGTGTTGTAAGCCTGAAAGCCAGGACGACCATGATGGTTTTGGCCAAAATGGAGGACACAGCTACAGTGAACACAATCCCAAATGTAGTTTGTCGGAGGAGACAAGAGACTGATGAAGGGCGGCCAATGAAGAGCAGGGAGCAGAGGAAGCAGAAGATGAGGGAGATGAGGAGAGTGTAGCTGAGAGTCCTGTTATTGGCTTTCACTATGGGGGTGTCTTGAAACTTCAAAAATATCCAAAGAACCAGAACTGTCATGAGAGAGAAGGAAAGAGCCACAGAGATCAGAATCACACCCAAAGAGTCTGAAACATCCAGGAAAGTCACAACCTTGGGGAGGCATTGATTTCTTTCCTTATTTGGATACTCATCTTCTTGACACTTCACACAATGCTTCACATCTGCACAGGGACAAACAAGTTCTTAGGATTTTAGTCAACACACAGAGAAAAAAGCTATAATTCCTCAAAATAGTATTGATTAATTCCCAAGGCATACTGGGAGAAGGTCATCAATAAGTTACCTAGTACCCAATCTAGTCTCACTTTATTTATATCCATTGTTTTGAATTTATTTCATTTTTCAGTATTCAGCTTTTCTAACTGAATACGAAATTGTCCTGCATGTCTATTTTCATCAAACAATGGACATAGAAGCTGGAACTCCTTCATACTCTTCTCCCAATCCATTCTGAATCTATTATGTCCTACCAATAACTATAGATCTGATCATCTGAGAAATTTCCTAGATATTAAGCAAGAAATCAGCGAATCATCATCTGCTTATTGTGGGTCAGGAACTCACTAAGGAGCATGATTGAGTTACAAACATAATAATGGAACAATATCTACCCATAAAGTCCTCACATCCTATTAGACAACAGATTATAGTACAACATTTTTTCAATAGTTTTTATTAGGTGTCCAGTAAATGTATAGATATCTGTATTTCATGTGTAAGTGTATTCTAGAAAGGGGTTTGTACCTCATGCTATGAATGCCCTCTCTCTTTTCAGCTTTGTCTTTTGTATTTTCTAGCTCTTTTCAAGCCAGAAGTCAATTCCTATCATCTGCTGATGGCCTTTTGTATTCCTCCCAGCCCTGTTTACCTTCTGCTCTGAGATTACCCTCATCTCTATAGATTTTCTATTTACCAGTTACTTGTCCATTGTCTTCCCCTCATAATATGACTTCCTTCAATATAGGGACTGTTTTGCCTTTGTTTAGATCTCCAGGACTTAGTTTAGTGCCAGGAACACATCCCCTGAAGGAATGCTTGCCATCTCACTGACTAACATGTCTGCTGGAGAATCTGTCCTTCCATCCAGAGTCCCTGGACCTTGCCCATAACCCTGCCCCATTGTTTTGTGTGATGTGGATAGGTGTTCCAAAATAACAAAAGAATGAGCAGCCAAGGTCTGATACAGCCCAGGTGCCAGAACATGAAAGCTCTTTCATAGAATCACCAATGTCTGAATTCACTTCCATGTTCTGAAGAGTCTCTTATTCTAATCCCAAGAGGACCTCCATAACTGAAGAACATATATCTCCAAATCCCCCAATATCTGATAGTATTCTGGCCTCTAGGATGACTGGTACCTCTCCTTTTTCTGCTTTATCCTATGCCACCAGAACTCTCTCATATCCCCAAATACTAAGCTAACATCAAGGTAGAACTGATGCCACTCTGTGTTGAGTTAAAATGTAGAAAAGAAATTGTGATTGCTTTTAGCATTCCATGAACTGCCTGCCACTTCTCTGCAAAACACCAAGTTAAGAAAAACACATGCAAAAGATGGAAAGAAAAATGCAGGTGTTTGACCTCATTTGAAGGGGAGGTGAGAACTCGATCAGTATATCTAGTCCCAATCACTGGATTATATTTCAGTGCCATCCACTGAATTTATGCTGAGAGAATATTGGGGAAGAATCCAAAGTTTCCTTACTCCAATTTCATCAAGTAGTTTAAAACAATTTCCTGAGCTCTCCCTTACCCATGCCCAGTTGGTTTATTTTCCACCCCCTGTGGAGGATCCTTCCAATTCTAAAATTCTCTGATTCTGCCATCCTATGTTAGGAAGTTTAGAGGTTTGAAATCATTTATAGAGGGACTCAAAGAATGTTTCTAATATGTCATTGTATATATTGTATTAAATCTTAAATGTCTTTACTATTGAAGGATGACTCTTGCATTAGCTGAGATTATCACAAGTTATTACATTAATGGGGTTACCTAATAAATGACCCAAATAATCCAGTCAAGACTGACTCTGAAAAGAAGGGTAAAGTCTCTTTGAAAAAATTCTTAGACAGAGTACAGCTCTTACACATAATGGAGAATATACTTCAATTTTGGATAATTATCAAAATACAATGTTGAAATATGGCAGAGTAAGACTGACAGAATATCTAGCATATGCCAGGGGTACTTCTTTTCTCTGAGAATAATTTCTCAAAATCTAAATTAATCTAAAGTCTCTAATCAATGTTATACCCAGACATACATAAACTGAGCTCTATACCATCAAGATAGAATAAATACTCCTTCACACTCCAGCCAGTTCTCTCCCATTTCATGTGAAACTAGGGAAAGACCATGCAAATGAGTTCTACAAAGAGATAGGGAAAGGCAGCTTTTTATAAATTTTGTAACTGTGGTTTTGAATAATGGACACCATATTCTAAGTGTGTGTCATTTATTCATGTCCCTTGTCCTTAGCTCTGTATTTTTCACTGATTCTACTTATTTCCTTATATCCTAGTGCTCAGCCAGTGATAGCCTAAGCTGATCTGAGAGCAAAAGTCCAGTTGATTTGTCCAATGGGTTTAGGAGCAAAGATCCTGCAGATACTTACTCATCTGATTGGAGATCTCCCCCTCAGGGCACAGAGAACAGTTGAAACAGCAGATGGGCTCCCCTTCTAGGGGGATTTGTCTAAATCCAGGACCACAGCTCTGACTGCATGTGGCACAGACAGTCTAGGAACAAGGGAATAAAATGCATGATGGTTCTGGAAATGAACATGACAGAGGATAGTCTATCATTATCAGAGGGTGATTAATATTGATTTCGATCAAAGAAGCTTATTCTGAAAAAGAAATGTGAAAATTGTTCCTGTTCTTCTTTCACTGAGAGTATGAGATAGAATTAGCACTGATCTGAAAATAAAGAGAGATGGATTCTAGACCTATCTGTGCCAAAAGTTATGGAAAACTGGCTGGATCTTTTAGACTTCCTTGACTTTAATCATTTTTACGCTATGGAACCTGAATAAGATAACATTTCAGCACCCTTGGTTAGCTAGTATTTTGTACTCCTTAATATCAGCTTTGGTTTTTTGATGCTCATAACCAAAGTTACTGAAGCAAATGTATGTGACTGATCTAAAACATACTTATTCTCTTTGCATGTAGGATGCACAACATAGATTAAATTAAAGAGGAGACTGTTTTGATTATTCATTAGAATGGAATTGGAAAATTCCATTCTCATGTGGAGAAAAAAATTTGTTGTGTTCAGAAATACAGTGGTTGCATAAAAAGCTTTTTAGCAGAATAGAACATCCATTTTTGTTTTAAAAAACACTAAATAACATTTGGGTAAATGGAACATTCCTCAAAATGATAAGTATCTACTTAAAACCATCAGCAAGCATCATCTGTAATGGGGATAACTAGAAGCCTTCTCAATAAGATCCAGAGTGAATCTAAGGATACCCATTATCATCACTACTATTCAGTAATGTACTAGAAATACTAATTATAGCAATAAGAGGGGGGAAATTGAAGGAATTAAAATAATCAGTGAGGAAATAAAGCTTTCACTCTATGCAGGTGATATGATGGCATACTTAGAAAATCAACCAAAAAATTAATTGAAACAACTGACAACTTTAGTAAAGTTGCAGAATATAAAATAAACTCACATAAATCATCAGCATTTCTCTATATTTCTGATATAGTCCAATATCAAGAGACAGAGAAATCCCACTTAAAGCAACTGTATATTGAGAGCTGTCCAGCGGTCTCTCTGAGAGTCCGAGGTCTCTTTGTCTAAGAGTGATGATCTGGTCAAGTAATGGAGATGACAAACACTGAGTGCTCAGGTCCACGTGCAAAGGCGTCACACAGTGTTCTGCCATAGCACAGAGATTCATTTATTATATAGGCTGATGATTACATACTTCTATGGCAAACAATCAATTTTCTACATCTGTGTTTCCATGGAATTTAACAACAAGACACGCTTGAGGAGATAGTCAATGAAACATTGTTGCTATTGATGAATGACATAAACAGGGTGATCTGGAGGTTAGTTCTCCCTGACACCTAGGAGAATCATTGATACTTTTGGTCAGCTTTCACAATCAATCACAATTACTTAGGAGATGGGTAACAAAATATTTCATAGCTAGGTACAAGGTTAGAGGGCAATTTAATGACAGACCAGATTTGGGGTTTTCCTCAATTTACAAGTTCTATTTTTCTTGTGTTACTTTAAAGCACCTGGCAATGTTGCCTGGTTTCTGTCCATAAACAGAATCCAGGGGAGTGTGTCTTGAAGGTGATTGATGTTCTTGGTTTGCCTGGCATGTAATGGGAGTGAATGTGGCTCTGTGAAGAAGGAAAGGAGGGGGATAATGATCTTTAGGTTTTAATTCTGTGAATGTAATCTTTTGGGGGTAACAACCTAGGAAGATTAAATTGGGATATATATGTATTGATCCTATAAGTATTTGCTCTCATATCATTTCTCCTGTATTGGGGAGAGAATAATAATCATAACAAGTCCATTAGTATGGAAAGTTGGAGAGAGAGAAGTCACAGAGGGGGGTCAGTGGGAGTCTCATTCTCTGGGGGCTGCCTTGCAGACCCCATTTCCCCAGACTGTGACCTTGTCAGTCAGTGGGAGGTATGATGGCCTCCAGTAATTGTAGACAATATAGAATATCTTGGAGTTTACATGCTAAGATAAACCCAAGAACTATATGGTCACTACCCCCAAACATTTTTCACATGAGTGACAGAACTAAAAAATTGGAAAAATATTAATTGCCCATGGATAAGCCAAGTCAATTAGTAAAATTAATCATTTTACCTAAATTAATTGACCTCCTTGTTGCCATATCAAACTACTAAAAATTATTTCATAGATTTTGAAAAAGTAATGATAATATTCATCTGAAGGATCAAAAGACCAAGAATAAAGAGAGAATAAACAAATATAAAGGAAGGTGGCTTAGCTGTACTGGATCTCAAATTTATATAAAGTAGTAACCAACAAACAACTTGATACTGGCTAAGAAATACAGGAGCAGGTCAATATTAGAGAACTGGCATGCAACACATTCATAAAAAAACCCATAATTGCCTAGTGTTAGACAAACTCTAAGATCTGTGCATTTTATTAAATGGACTCACTATTCAACAAAAACTGCTGGGAAAATGGGAAAACAATATGACAAAAACTGGGCACAGACCAATACTTCACACCTTAAGCCAAGGTCAAGTCAAAATGTATACATAATTTGGAAATAATGTGTGATGCCACAAACAAATTATGGGAACATGGAATAGTCTGCCTGTCAGATCTCTAGATAAGGACTTTATGTGCAAATAAGACATAAAGAACATTATGAGATATAAAACAGATAACTTTGACTACATTAAAATATGTCGCACAAAGAAAACCAATGCAACCAATATTAGAAGGGAAACAAAAATTTTATAGAAAACATGTCTGGCAAAGGTCTCATTTCTCAAATATGAAGGAAACCAAATCAAATGTATGAGAACACATCATTTCTCAATTGATAAAGGGACAAAGGATGTGAATAGCCAGTTCTCAGATGAAGAAATTAAAAGTGTCTTTAAGTCAGAAGGAAAATGCTCCAAACCATTATTAGAGAAACACATATTAAAACAATTCTGAGGTATCAACTTACTTACACCTATCAGACTAGCTAACATGAAAAAAAAAAGACATTTTTAAGTGTTCCCAGGATAGGGCATAACTGGAATATTGATATGCTGTTGGTGGAGTTGTAAACAAATCCAATCTTTCTGAAGGAAAATTTGTAAACAATGCCCAAAAGGCCATAATACTGGACACACCATTTGACCCAATAATACCACTACTACATAGGTATCCCAAAGAGATCAAAGATAGAAGAAAGGGACTTATTTGTACAAAAACATTTATAGAGACTCTTTTTGTGGTAGCAAAGAACTGAAAATTCAAGGGTAGTCCATCAACGGGAGAATGAATGAACAAATGGTGGCATGTGATTACAATGGAATATTGTCATGCCATAAGAAATAGAGTCTGAATGCAGACTGAAGCAACCATTCTTCACTTTACTTGTTCAAGGAATTTTTCTCTAGTGTAAATGATATGTGTCTTCTTCCACAACATGATGACTATGGAAATATGTTGAGTATGACAACACAAGTGTGAGCTATATCAGATCAACTTCTATCTTGGAGAGAGGCTGTGAGAGGGAGAGAAAATGCAATATAAAATGGCAGGAAACAACTTTATTAAATTGTATGGACATGTAAAAAATAAATTAAAAAAAGAAATGCAATGAGTTTCAGAAATGAGATGATATTCATTGCTCAGATCCATTGAGATATAATCATTGGGCAGTTAAATAGAAGTATTCTCACTGAATTAAAATGTATGGTTAA
The DNA here is from genome assembly GCF_027887165.1 of Monodelphis domestica. Lineage (NCBI taxonomy): Eukaryota > Metazoa > Chordata > Mammalia > Didelphimorphia > Didelphidae > Monodelphis > Monodelphis domestica. The sequence continues at coordinate 4,899,624 of NC_077229.1, forward strand.
GTGTCATCATTCACAAAATACAAGGTAGTAGATGAAATTCCAGCCTTGGAATCAGAAGGCATTGGACCAATAAATTCCTATTTATGTCCAAGTTTCTTATTTCTATCAAATGTCATGGCTGAGCAAGATAAGCTTTAAATTCCATCCCAGCTCTCTCTTCATTGGTGCTAAAGATCCCAAGTGGAAAATCATCTCATAGATTGCTTATTTGACTTCTTCACCCAGAAGTTTGCTGAAAGGAGAAAAGAAATGTATTTCCAGAAAGGATTTTCTACCAGAAAAAGTCAATGTGGAACCAAGCAGGGTAAAATTTGTTCCCAGGATTATATAACAAGATAGATATTGCATTTTGTTTCTCACCTTGGAATTTGACCAGCCCCACACTATGGCCTCCCCATCAATGGTGAAATCTTGACCAGGCTCAGCCTTGGGGCTAAACTGTCCAACTTTGACCAGAGCTTCAGCATCCATACTGAAGGTCACATAGTTCAGGATGTTGTATTGAGCCTCAGGGTTTCTATTCTCATCCATGAACACCTGGTCACCAGCACTGTTGTTAAACTGGAGATTCTTTAGAAATGAGTGGAGCTAAGAGAGAAGAGAAATCCCAAACACCACCTTGGGTCTGAAGTCGGTAAGTGCTCAGAAAGTCAGCCCACAGTCAATAAGCATTTATTAATTGCATATTCTACATTGGGCACTATTTAATGAAACAGAGATACAAAGGGTGATAAAATCAGTCCTTGCTCTCAAGGGCCTCCTATTCCAGTTGCAGAGAAGATGCACATACCTTAAAAATGCATATATTCCCTATAATCTTTGTCCCAATTCCCTTACTTCTCTGTGTCAGGTTCCTGAAGAAGGCTATCTCTTCTTAAGCCTCCAGGCAGGCTGCTAAGGGCTTGTTGGTTTCTCACCCAAGTCCCATCAATTTGAGCACCCACCCCATTCTATGATGTTCTTCCCAAAATGAATCACCAATGATTAGTGCCCCATTTCAGTTAACATACAAACATCACTTAATGTTTATAAAATGGCACTTATTTCAACATTATAACAGGAATAACTATTATAAAACTTGTTTCCTTTTAGGAGGAGTGGACATACAATATCATTATTAGGGCAAATAGAGTGAGTCTACAAAGACAATAGAAACAGATGTGAGCCTGCTGGGAGCCATCAGGCCACGATGTCTTGACAAAGTCACTTGTGGTAGTTAAGGAGGCCACAGGGTGGCCTTTGGCAAGATGTGACTGCCCACTCTATCCCCTTTGCATAACCTCTCTCATTAACATCCCTTACATGTGAAATTGACATTATTACTATTCTCCCAGTCTCAGAAGGAATAATACAATAGCAAAATACCTGTACTCGATTTCTCTAAAACATCACCAAAAGATCAGACTCTCAAACCCAATCCCAAAATCTATCATGGGTTAATTTCTACTTAGGTACATAATTCTCAGTAAAACTGTAGCTACAGGCCAAGCCCAGAACTTTCCCACTTACAGAAATTTATTCTCATGAAGCCAGTATACAAATCAATTATAAAGGCCCATACAAAATGTGTAGGTATAGTAAGCTTCATCATGCCTCAGTGTCTTGATTCTTCCCCTTAAGTAATTCCCTAGTAAGCCCTGAGAAATGATCAGTCTAATATTAAATCTAAATTGTATTCCCAGTACCTCTCAACCTCAATGATACAATTGTTGCATTGTCTTTAAGAACTTCTGATTGATTACTTCTAATCATTTAATTAATTCTAATAATTTCCTTGATTGTTTGTAAGTTCAAAACTCCTCAAAGGGTAATGAGAAAATTAAGCCACCTGTGAAGAAATCATTTATCTTGCGTGAAACCTTTATGCTGTCAAGAATCTGTAGTCATAATACAAGAATATAGAATGTTAATCAAGTGATTAGTTAAAAGTTAGTGTATCACTTTTCCAAATATCTCTATTTGGGCATGTGTGTTAGGTAATGTATCTGTGTGCCAAGAAATTGGGTACAAAAATAAACACCAAGCCTGAGGACGGCGGAGCAGCTATCAGATGTAAAGCTTGCCCATGGCTGTAAATATACAGATGTCTTCTGTTTGTTATTTTCTTGACTGATTGTTCGCCACCTGTTGGGAACCCCTGGAGTCAAGAGTGAGGCTGGACCTTGCCCGTGGCATGAGACTGTCATGATGAGATGATCTCAAAAATGAAAAGAAAGGTGAGGAAGGATGTGGTAGGAGAAGAGGGAAAGAAGTAGAAGGATATATTAAATTACCTTATATTAAAGAGACATGAAAGGATGAGATTTTACATAGGAAGAGAAAATGGAAGGGAGGAATATGGGCAATGCTTGAACCTCACTCTCATCTGAACATTATCAAAGAAGAAAATTTATATGTGCACACAAAATTGGGTGTAGAAACGTATCTTATTCAACAAGGAATTATGAGAGGAGGGACTGGTGGTAACAGGGAGGATAGATTAATGTAGGCAGTTATCAAAATGTTTTAGAAGAGGGGATACAGTCAAAAAAGACAAAGAAAATGGAAGAGAGTACCATATAGGCAAAATATCCAGCAATCACCACTGTGGAACTGACCTGTAATACAATGAATTAAAAACCATGGACCATATTAGAAATCCTAAAAATCAAAGGAGAGATTATTTAAAGTGGAAGTTAAAAAAAACTGAACTAAAAGATAAAACTCAGAACTGGTTTTATGGAAATCAATAAAATAAATAAACATTTGGGTAATTTGACTTTCTAAATCTTTTTTATCTTAACAGTCTTTCATTTTTAAATTTTCATTTCCAATTTTAGCCTTATATTGCACTAATCCCCTCAATCACTGATCAGATAAGCAAAATTATATCAATTATGTGTGTGAGATCATACAAAATATATATCATATATCTGCATTAGCTGTATCATAATACAGCAAAAAGTATTTGAGAAAATTATATTTCAACTTACAACCAGATTCCATCAGTTCTCTTATTCTTTCTCTGGGGTAGATGGTATTTTTTCCATCATGAGTTCTTTGGAAATGTCTTGGCTCATTATATTGATCAGAGTTGCTAAATCTTTCACAGATGATCATCAATAAAGCATTGCTGTTACTGAGCACAAATGATCTCCTGGTTCTTCTCATTTAACTTGTAATCATATAGGTCTTCCCATGTGTTTTTTTAAAATTCTGAAACCTCTACCTACATCATTTTTTCTTCATGACAATCATATGCCATAACTTATTTAGCCATTCTTCAACTGATGAGTATTCCCTTAATTCCTAATGTCACTTAAAACAAAGAACTTCTATAGATATTATTATATAGGTTCTTTTTCCATTTCTTAAACATATTTGGGGTACATTTCTAGTGGTGGTATTGCTGGGTCAAAGAGTACATATAGTTTTATAGCTCTTTGGGCATTACAAATTATTCTGCAAAATAGTTGGAGCAATTCACAACTTTATCAACAGCTTATTAATGTACATATTTTCCCACATCCCTTCCAACATTTGTCATTTCTGATAATCATTCCATGATGTCTGAAATTTTTTTCTTTCTGTCTATTTGAAATATTTTCTCCTCGAACAGGTAGAGTTTGGAATTTGGCTATAATATTCCTTTGAATTGTCATTTGAGAAACTCTTTAAGGAGATGATTTGTGAATTCTTTTAATTTCTTTTTTACCCTCTAGATGTAAAATAATCAGGAAGTTTTCCTATATATTTACTTGAAATATAAGCTTTTTATAATGTCTTTTAGGCAATCTAATATTTCTTAAATTTTCCCTCCTAAATCTATTTCAAAGATCTGTTGTTTTTCCAATGAAATATTTGATTTTTTTCTTTTACAATTTCATTTTTTTAAACTTTGCTTTACATTTCCTGATATCTCGTGGACTCAGAAACTTCCACTTACCAAATTCTAATTCTTAAGAAAGTATTTTCTTCACTCTCATTTTATACCCTTTTCCCCACTTAGCTAATTCTGATTGTAAAAGAGTTATTTTCTTCAGTGAATTTTTGAACTTCCTTTTCCATTTGGCCTATTCTGTTTTCTAAAGATGTTCTTTTCTTCAATGAATTTTTCTCCTTCTTTTACTATTAGAACACGGTCCTAATTTGTTTAGGTTTTTGTGCCTCTTTTACCAAGTTTCATTATTTTCTTGCATTCTTCTTATTTATTTTCTTTTCCCAATTTTTCCATTGCTACTCATCTTTAGTTCTTCAAGGAATTCTTCTTGATCTTGTGTTCACTTACCATTTTTATTTGAGGCTTAGCTTGTAGTCTTATTGTTATCTTCTTCTGAGTTCATGTCTTATTCTTCCTTGCCATCAGTGTAGCTTTCTAACATCTTTTTTGTTGATTACTCATTTTATGAACCTATTTTTTGATGTTTAAATTTATGTCTCTATTCTCATGGAGATGGGGAGCAAATGTATGACCACTGTTCTCCTGATCAATATTCTATTCTTTATGTTCCCCTCTAGCCACAATCCCTAGTGGTCCTCTCAGCCCTGAGACTGGGACTAGGTCCCCTACTCTCTTTCAGCCACACATGCTAGCTCTCTTCTTTGCTCTGGAACTGTAATCAGGATGCCTTTGTGACTGACTACAAGCACTATTCTCTGCCAAGAACTATGTATGAGCAGTAAAGTGTTAACAAGAAATAGCCTCACCCATTGCCAAAAAAGGGTCCCCTATAATTTCTTTCTGTTCAGTTCTCTGAACCCATTATGATCTCTAGGCTTTGAGATCCAGAAACTGTTGTTTTTTCTGCTGTTACACTGCTATACTTTCAGAATCCACCACTTGTGCTACCATGAAATGTACTTTAAGCTAGTTCCTATCCTGGTGTCACAGACCTCTCCTGCTAACCTCTCATTTTTTATTAGGGTGGAAAAATGTTTCACTCTCATCTTTTGTTGGTTTAATCACTCAAAATTTGGATTTGAGTTATTATTTTAAAATTGATCAGAGGAGAATAATAAGAGAATTCAGCTGGGTTGCTGCCTGTACACCACCATTTTGACTACCAGTTAACTTGATTTTTTAAATAAAGAAGAAAATGAAATTACCAGGTTCAAAATATGAAAAGGTCAATGCACTACAGAATGAAATTAAAGCAATTATTAAAAACTATATTACAATAAAACTAACAATCTAAATGAACTATATTAATATTTACAAAAATATGAATAGCCCGGTATAACAGAAGAAGAAATTAGTTACTTGAGTAGCTCTAACTTAGAAAAGTTATTTGAATAAGCTATAAATGATCTCCCTAAGGAAAAAAAATATGTTACCAAATAGATTTACAATTGAATTTTACCAAAAAAATTAAAGAATAATTACTTGCAATAACATATATATTTTTTGAGAAATAATTTTTTTAAAAAATGAATACTAGCAAATTCCTTCTATTACACAAATATAACTTTGATACCTAAACCAGGGAGGATAGAAAGAAAACCTTATGGACCTATTTTCCTGATAACATTTAAAAAAATAAATTATATTGATAAGTCTTTGGCTATATATCACAAATTCAAGGTTAGTTCAATATTGGGAAAATTATAACTATACATCCTAGAACCGGAGAGTAGAATATAAATGGAAAGAATTCATCAAATGCTTCCTAAAAGAGATGACAAAATAACATCTCCCAGGAATTTTATAGCCAAATTTTATACTTCCCCCATTCAGTAGATAATAAAATGGATGTAGACAAAAAGAAATAGTTCAAACATCATGGACTCACAATCAAGATTATGCAAGATTTAACAGCATTCATATTAAAGGAATAGAGGGCTTGGAATGTGATACTCTGAAAATCAGAAGAAGTAGGCTTATACCCAAGAATAACCTCCCAACAAAATTGACTAATTCATCAAGATAAAAATGGATATTTAATGAGAGTATTTTCAAGTATTCCTGAAGAAAAGTCCAGAACTGAATAGAAAATTTGACACTAAATACAAAACTAAAGAGAAGCATAAAAAGGCAAACATGAAAGAGAAATCATAATGGACTCCATAAAGTAAAATTGTTTACTTTCCTATATGGAAAGATGCTACATATAATTTCTAAAAAAAAAAAGAGTCATTATTAGGTCAGTTAAAAAGAGGCTACATGGCTATACATAAAGGGAATGGTGTGATTCTATTATGATGAACTGATAATCAAAAATGAATGGACAAAATAGAGGGATGCACTGGGGAAATAGGAAAGAAGGGAAAAAATTGGGAAATTTTCTTAGATGAAAGAGATATGCAAGGAAGACCCCTTAAACTGAATGGGAAAATGAAAGAATTTGGGGGCAGGCAAGGCTTAAACCTCACTCTCATTGGTTCAAAGGAAAAAAAATACATACACCTACACAACGTTAACTTTAAGGATAATAATCCAAGTTAACTCCAAAGGACCCACAATGAAAAATGCTATCCAACTCTCTAGAAAGATTTGATGACTTATGATTGCTAATTGAATCTTACTTTCTTCATTTTCCTTGACTTTTTGCTTTTTCCAACATAGCTAATGTGGAAATATAATCACGCACAAGTGTCTTTGTGCACACTCATCTATACACCATAGATGAAAACGCACAAAGACAATCGTCATCCTCAGTTACCGAGAGACTACTACCATCACCATATATATATATATATATATATATATATATATATATATATATATATATATATATATATATATATATATATATTTAAAACCCTTACCTTCCATCATGGAGTCAATACTGTGTATTGGCTCCAAGGCAGAAGAGTGGTAAGGGCTAGGCAATGGGGGTCAAGTGACTTGCCCAGGGTCACCCAGCTGGGAAGTGTCGGAGGCCAGATTTGAACCTAGGACCTCCCGTCTCTAGGCCTGACTCTCAATCCACTGAGCTACCCAGCTGCCCCCGGAAATATATTTTTCAAGACTTTACACATACAACAAATCATCTTCTTTTCCTTCTCAACGTGTGGATCTAGCATTGGAAGAAAGGAAAGAATTTGGAACTCAAAATTATAAAAAATGGTTATTAAGGGGGAGCTAGGTGGCTCAGTAGGTAAGGAGCCAGTCCTGGAGGTGGGAGGTGGTAGGTTCAAATCTGGCCTCAGTTACTTCCTAGCTATGTGGTCCTGGACAAATGACTTAATGCCTATTGGCTGCCCTTTACCCCGTGGATCTTAGGGTTTGTTCAACACTAGGCAATTATGGTCATTTTTACTTCAAGGTCTTCCTTTCCAAAACTTATTCTTGGATCAAGTGATGTTAGTGTCCTTGCTGTTCCTCAAATAAAACATACTATCTTCCTTTCAGGCATTCTGGCTATCTTTGCCTGAAAAGTTCTCCTCTGAATCACCTGGCTTCCGCCATGTCTCTACTAAAAACTCCTTTTCCATAGGGGGCCCTTCCCAGGAACTCCTAATTCCAACGCCTTCTCTCTCAATTATTTCAAGTTCATACTTTATGTATTTTATTTGTTCACAATTGTTTACAAGTTACATCTCCCATTAGACTAAGCTACTTGAGATCAGACACTATCTTTAACTTTTTCATATGCCAAGTGCTTAACATAGCGCCTAACAGATAACTGGCAATACAAAATATTTATCGACTGACTGATTCCCAACTCAATATACTTGGGGAAGAGTCCGACTTATGCACTAACCGGATAGGCTGCCACTGTCCAGCAAAGGAAAGCACGTGATTTACCTTCCATGGATAAGGCATTGAGTTTTCTCCCTCTACTGTGGATCCTTTCTCTGATTTCATCAGGAACATCTCATGGAGGGCCCAAGCCACAGCATATACACCATTATAGATGGTGTAACTCAAGTCAGACATGGTCATGTCAAAGTAAAGCAAAGGCAGAGTGTCCAGGGAGGCATTGGGTGAACATTCCTCTTGATTCCGCTTTTCCAGTTCATCTATACATTTGAAGGTTGAGTGCCAGAATTCTCCCAATAAAATGTCCTCTGGATATATAACAGGATTCACTGTCCTGAGAAAAGGCTCAAAGCCAGGAACATCACTTGTTAGGTGGGAAAAGGTAAGCGCCCCATGGAAATTGTAACCATCAATATATTGGGGTCTCATGGTAATGTCCCAGTCGCTGCTTGTGATCCACACCTTCCAGTTTGGGAGAAAAGGAAATTGTGAATATCTCAAGATCATTAAAGAATCTGTGTCACCATGAATGAAGATCACTCTGGCGGCTGAAGCCATGATCCTGGGCATAAATGGTATGTGAGATTCCGTGTGTCTTCTCTCACTGACAGGGATCTTCTCTATGAAGGACACGCAGACATCATGATTTGCCATCTCCGATGTCAGTTTCTGAAGGAATTCCTCCCCTCTCAGATCATCTACGGTCACCAGAGCCACCCATGTCCACTGAAAGTGAGTCATCAATCTGACCATGCCTATATGGAGAGAAGAGTCTCTGGAGGCTAGCTGGTAAAGAGAAGGAAACTGAGCCTTGTCACTCAGGATGGGATCAAATGGCCCATAGACGATCTGGATGTGAAAGAAACATGAAAAAATCTGAGATCTAAGGATATGATCTTGCTGAATGTGTAAATATGGGCTTGAAAGCAATAAAATCCATTTTGGATTTGATACATTAACTAGATTAGACTCTGTCTCAATTAATCAGAGACCTTAAACTACATGTGAAACATCTTTGAGGTCAGTGAAGGAAATGAAATGAAGCTGAACGGGAAAGGTTTCAAAAGTCTAAGGAAGGGAGGCAGCTGGGTGGCTTAGTGGACTGAGAGTCGGACGTATAGGTCTGGCCAAAATTATGAAGTGCTTTGGAAGCTGAGGATTTTGCAGTTGCTTTTGGAGGTGATACAGAGATGACTAGAGGTTATTGAGGAGATGGATAACATGGTGAGATATGTGTTTTAGAAAATCACTTCAATGACTAAATGGAAAATGAATTGCAGTATCATTTGGGAAAAGAAAGGTGATATTAATATTCACAGACTACATATCACATAAGAGTGAAATGTAAATAATGAGACATAGTGCTCAAAGCAATGAAGGAGTATTGTAAACATGTGGGTTTGACTCCTGACTCTTCCATCAATTCCATTTAAGGCTCTAGGGAGGCCGTTTCCTCCCCTAATCATCAGGGACTTCTTTTGGACAATGGAGAAGGAGGTCTACAAAACCTCTAAGATCCCTTCCTGTGACAGAAGTCAGATTACACTAATTTCGTCCTTGTGTAGAGATTGGAAAGGAAAGCTTTTGGCATCCTACATTTGATGGAAAGGAACTGGAGTGACAGTTTAGAGAACAAGGGATTATGGGAGATTGGCTTGGGGGTATTCTGAAAAGCCTGGAGATCTTCAGTCCCAGGACTGAAAGCTGATCAGTTCAGTTTCTCAGTGGCTGAAAGGACCCCTAAAGTCATGAGAGAAATTCCTGAAGTTGTTTTCTCCAAAGAAATCATTCTACTGTTTCCTCCACCTGCTTCCAAGAATCTCAGATCCAGAAGAAGTACTGACTTGGACTCTCTCTCAAAACTCAGAGTCCAGTCCTCCTGATTCTTCTTGTGTAAGGATAATTTTAGGGTTGTGACCTAATCTAAATTATTTTTGGTTGCCAGGGAATATCCCAAATAAAATACCCAAGTCAGTTTTTAGTTTATGATGGTTTAATTAATATAGAGGGAAGGAATTAAGGAGAATGGAGAGGGAAAAGGTGTAGGATTTCTCCCACCTGGCCTGTGTCAGGGGGAGTTCAAAGTCCTTTGCCACGAGGTCCCTGAAGAAGATTAGTGGCTTTTTAAGAGGATAGTATTTGGAAGGTAAAGGAGAAAGAATCAGCCTAAATTCCAATAGAGCTCAGTCAAGATGCCTCACCTGAACTAGGCTACTCAGCTTCCTCCAGTATGGTATCAAGGAAAACTCACCGCGAAACCCTGACAAAACCAAGATACTGAAACGCTCAGCCTCAGCATGCTCTGCCAGCCACCTCTCCATCACCAAAGAGGCCGAAGAGAGGAAGTAACACAAAATATATAGACGGTTTTTACATCACTTTCCTGCATGTTACATGTACCAATGGTAGCTTAAGTTTGACTTAGGCCAGCCCAGGGATCTGTCAGTTGTTTCTAATTGTCATTTGCTAGCACATGTCTGTCATAGGCCATCCTCCTAAATACTTAATCCTTAAGTATGGGTGTAGACATTCCTGTTTTTGTTAGACTAAGTAGGGTGGAGTGATCTAAAATTCACACTTGGTCTCTCCTTGCCTTCCCTGAACTGATTTAAGATTTAGTTTTAGGATATACTAGCTTAGAGATCTTAAAGAGAGCAGTCAGTTGGGAAAGGGACTGAGGCCTTTGTGGGCTTGGGCACCAGCCTCTTGATCTAGCTGCTGTGGGTTTAACTTGATAGGGCAACCACGTCCCATTTTCCTTCAACCTTATTTTACCCCATCCCTTCAATAAATCCTTAGTTATAAGTCAGATTTGGGTTTGGTCTATCTCTACAACAGGAAGGGTATTGGGTAATTGGGGACAGGGCTCAAAGCTTGAGTCCAGTCCCTTTCTGTGGCAAGACCAGACTAGTTCTGCAACACATTCTCTACTGAGGAAGGTAGATCAGAAACCTTCCTCATAAGTTGCTGACAGGGGAACTGCTATCTCTTACCCTCAGCTTTTGTTTTCATAGGGACTCAAGAGATATAGTATGTTAGATAACCCTTGAGAATGGAGAGAGAAAGTCATCTTTCTTTTGCTCTGGAGGTTATCTGAAACCCCTGCTTCAGTTCACCCTAAGGAGGGAGAGATCCTGCCATCTTCCCTCCATCAACAGGGTTTAACTTAACCCCTATTCCCTGATCACTTGGTTCTCTCAGTTGCTCCACTGGTATTACATCTTAACCAGTGAGACAAACCAATCAACCCTTTTCATTATAAAAAGGAAGCCTCCCTTATTTTTTACACTTGCTATACAATAAAGTTGGGAAGGAGCAATGCTCAAAGGTAGACTCTCTTTCTCCCACGATTAGGTTTTTTAAAGTGTACTAATGAGATCTTTGTTGTAGGAATTTCCAGGCAAGACAAAACTTCTAATAAAGCAGGTGGACAGCTTTTCTGAAATTTCTAGTCTCTGAGAATTGCTTAGAGTACATGCTGAAAAGGACTTGGCCAGGGTCACACAACCACTTTGAATCAAGGGTATCATTTTTAACTTGGGTCTCCTGACTCTGAGGTCAATGGTATATTCATTACACTATAGCTCCTCTCTGGGGTCTGATGAAGCATCAGCATCACTCACCTGTGGATACCTGTAGAGCTCGAGCAGGGTGCCCATCTGGACAGACAGAGCTGATGTGGCTCCTCCAATGACTGCCACAGGTTTGTCTTGCTCCCAACAGCCATAGTTAGGGATGAGCTGGCCCTGCCCAGACAGCCACCTCAGGGAACTCTCCAAGGTCCTGTCATCACTGTGGTAGGTGTTGTAGAGGTGGAAGCCCAGTGTGATGTTGGGCAACAGGTTGGGGTCCTTATTAATCTCCTCTACAGCAAATATTAGAGTCAGGGCTTGTTGGTAATTTTTGTGTAGCCACCTAAAGGGGAGAGAGTCAGAAATCATTAACAAAACTTGGAAAATGAATTCATTTAAGAAAGAAGGATGTTCCAGTCACAGGAGTGTCAAATCTAAGGTCTAGTACATTGGGAGTGCATTAATAACAGCTCCCGTTGTTCCTGTACCATTCCCCTCTTGTGATTTCTGGAGTGTTGAGGACATTTCCTTTTAATTCCTGGTATGGTTCTGCCTCCCAGAGTCATTCATTCATTCATTCATTCATTCATTCATTCATTCATTCATTCATTCACTAAATATATAATGAACTCCTACCACTTGGGAATCACGGAATTTGAGATTTAGAAAGCAGCCTAGAAGTCAACTAATCTAATTCATTCTCAGAAGAAATTCTCACTGTAACATTAAGTGTAAGGAATATAGTTGCCTTCCCTATGAAATAAAGAAGTTCTAGGAAGTTTTAAAAATGAGCAAAAATTGTAATCATCCTATAAGAGCATGACCCGAAGTGATAGTCAAAAGCCACGTTCCCTTCTGGAATCTGAGTTCAAAAGTCAATTCATTCATGATTTAGGCCTTTTTCACCAACCTGTAGTCAGCACTGATCCCAAACCTTGGAGCACACCCCAGGGTACCTGTCCCCAAAGGCCAATGCTGATGTCCCAGCTAATACTCCTGTATAATTCTACCCCTCTTCACCTAGCTCAGACACCTAATTCCATCCAGGACCACAAATCCATCTCCATCCTTCTTGCCCAACCTGCATTTGCCTTAGCGTCTCCCTGACCCCTCAAATATCTTCTTTGCTCTCGTTTCCCTGTCTACCTCCTTTTGGCTCTGTCAGTGGTGCTGAACCTCCCTGGCATGCCAGTGAGTAGAGAGTTCTCCTGTTACAAGCGTGTGTGATTAACAATTCAACATTCTCTTGCTCTTTAACTATGAAAGAAAATCAGGTAGATGGAATCAGCAACCAAAGTCAGAGAAGAGGGGGTACAAGAGACTTTCGGATCAGCGGCCAAGGACTTACTGTCCTGCCTGTCATGACATAAAGACCTTTGCAATCATCAGCTCTCTCTGGGGCACTGCCAGACAGACACTTACTTATAATCCCTACAGTCTTCATCAGGTTGATTTCTAAAGAATTCTGCTTCTGTGACATCGCTCACTTCAACTGAATACATGGAGAGAAAAGTCCCAACCATAAGATCCCCATTTTGGATAAGGCTGGGGCTGATTTGGGAGAAGCAGGGTGCCTTCTCTGTCCTGTTCTCAGAGGCTGGAAGGTTCAAGAGCAGTGCCAGGAGCAGGACAGAAAGCAACAGAAAGATCTTTCTCTGAATTAAAGTCAACATATCAGTGGACATTAACAAAAGTCCCAAGCCTAGGAAGAGCCAAAGAGCAATAAGAATAAGAGCAATGTCGACTCTTTGATTCTTGGTATACTGAGAAAACTCCTGGAGCTGGAATGTGCAGTTCTAGTGTAGATGTCCTGGTTCCAGCCACTCCTACAATCACACCTGAGAAAACACACAGCTGTGCCCATGTCAAGAAGAAGGGCAGAGATTAGACCAACTGGGATGATTATAAGGCTTCGCTGGCCCTTCAACCGTGCTCCATCTCTCAGTGCCTAGTCACAGATAATGGTGATTATCAGTGTCCACAGAGACTTGGAGGCCCAGGAGGAGTTCTGGGGACCGTGCTGCCTCTGGCATCTCCAGCTGTGTCCCTACATCCAAGGCAAAAACACACGTGGAAAAACATGTTTTGGAATCTCTGCCCATGGGATCAACAAAGACCACTGGACAGGAGCACCCATGGAGGAGTTTGTGTGTCCCCGAGTCAGAATCCTGGAGCTGCCAGATGGTGCTACAGGCAGAGTTTGATGTGAGTAGACAAAATAAAACACTTTGAGAGAAGGCAGTTAGGCTGAGAGCCTTCAGGACTCAAGGCCAGAATCCATCTTGTCCTTGGATAAAATCCAAGTCTAAGTTTTCACCATGTTGGGAACCATAGAATCACAGAGCCTCAGAGGACAAAAATGGAGCATCAGGCACCACCTACCCTAACTGGTATCTAAAAAGAATCATCCACTCTGATCCCCAGCTTTACTGAGTTCCATCACCTGATATCTTGCCATACTGACACGCTCTGGGAATGAATAACTTCTCTATAATCCTAGCATAATGGGTTTTAGAACCAGAATGAGCCATAGAAACAAAGTGAATCCAACATGCATCTTTTATAAATTAGAAACCTATAGTCAAAGGATTTGTCTAAGGTCACATTAATTTTTTTAATTTTTCTTTATTTTATTCCAATAACAAATCTATACGTGTTTTCTAAGGTTATAATATTCATGTTGTCTCCTTCCCCTTTTCCCTCCCCAATCCAAGAGTTGACAAGCAATTCCACTAGGTTGTACATGTATTGTCACTCAAAAACCTATTTCCATAATATTCATTCTTATAAAAGCCCAAACCCTAAATTATATACCTAAATAAACAAGTGATAAATCACATTTTTCTTTTGCATTTCTACTCCAACAGTTCTTTCTCTGGAGGTGGGCAGCATTGTTTTTCATAAGTCTTTCAGAATTGTCCTGGATCGTTGTATTGATGGTAGTAGCCACGTCTTTCACATTTGATCATCCCACAATGTTTTGGTAACTGTGTATAACGTTCTGCGTCTCCTTATTTCACTTTGCATCAGTTCATGGAGGTCCTTACAGCTCTTATAAAAATCAATTATTTCATCATTTCTTATACCATAATAGTATTCTATCACCATCACACACCACAATTTGTTTAGCGATTTCCCAATTGAAGTACACCTGCTCAGTTTCCAATTTTTGCCACCACAAAAAGCATAGCTATAAATATTTTTGTACAAATAGGTCCATCCCCATTTGTTTTATCTCTTTGGGAAATAGGCCTAGTAGTGGTATTGCTGGATCAAATGGCATAATTTCTTTTAAAACTCTTTGGACATAATTCTAAGGTCGCATTATTAATAAGCTGCTTAATGCACTAATCATACCAGCTAGCACTTATCTAGTGTATTAAAGTTTGTAAAGCATCTCATAAATGTGATTGAATTTTTGCTCACAATAACGTGTGAGACATAGATGCTATTATTATCACCATTTTACTGATGATGAAACAGACTAGAGAGAGATCCAAAGTCTTTCCTAAGGTCTCAGAGTCAGGAATTATCTGAGAATGGATTCGAACTCAAGTCTTTCTGACATCTAATCTGATATTCTCCATTGAATTATTGTTGCCTCTAGAGAAACCATAATCCAACAATATATTATTTATAAGAAACACACTTGAAACAGAGAGACATCCATATAAAAAAATAACGGGCTGGAACAGAATCTATTATGCATACGCTGTAGTAAAAAAGAGAAATAATAATCATATTCTCAGATAAAGTAAAGGTAAAAATAAATCTACTTAAAATGGAAAAGCAGGGAAAATACAACTTGTTTAAAAGAACAATAGACAACAAAATATCAAAACTGAAAAGAGCGATTGATTCTGCATCATTTGTTATTTGTAATTTATCAAATTGATTGATTTTCTTCTAGAACTCTTCCATAGTTCTTTATCTCTTAACTATGTTTAGAAATTCAGCTGGGAGTAATGAGCAAAGTGGAGATACACATTTCTCTTGCTAGTCACTCTTCTACTTTTGCCCCAACGAGTTCTGCTATCCTTGAGACACCACAGAATCTAATCTAGCATCTTTCAACTGCTAAACTATTCCTCCAGAATGGCTAGTTGCTCTCTAACTAATTGATCATCGTCTTTAATTTTGCAGGTGGAGTAAACAATGAACATTTCTTAATTTACTGAGGGAAAAAGAAAGTTGTTACTAACCCCTTATTCCCAATTCCCAAACAATCATGTTGTTCCCCCATACTACTGCCCTCAATCCTTTGATGTCACCAACTCTATAATCAACTGTAGTATTTCTTCATCTACTCCATTCTCTTCTTTTTCTGTATTCCCCCAAACCTATAAAAAGGGAGGTATCCTTCTGCTTGGAGTCTTTGCCTGGAAACTGAGGCAATCGTTGATCCATCTTATCAGGTTAATGAAATGCTACCTTACTCAGAAAACTGTGCCTAAGTCTACCTTTGCTGAACTTGACTTGTGACGGTTTTGGTAAAGTGGTGGGATCAGGGAGAAACAGCTTCTCCCAGGGTTCTTATCAGAACACCTCCTCCTTTGGGGTTCCTGGTGGAAATTTTTTCCAGAAAAGGAGAGAGTTTTTTTTTTAAGGTATCTGTTTAGTGAATTTACTCTTTCCCTGTGGCCTTACTACAGTCAGACCTTCTCAGGCTAGGAAGGCAAATATCCTGTTGAGAATAATTGTGTGCTCTCTATTTTGTATTAAAATGTTTCACCTTTTTTATTTGGAAACAATTGGCAATATCTAAAACCTGAGCACATTTTCTGGACCATAACTTGTAAGGAATTTATTCCCTCAAAGATATCTCCAAATAGGATTATGGGATGTCCCTTTGAATGAATTTTCTAAAAGGCTACCATTTTTAAATCTTTGGCAATGAATGAGTTGAATATGGTGATCCTCATCATATGAAATAATTTAAATAAATGGACCTTTTAAAATAAATAAAGAGAAGAATTCAAACATAAATATTTTTGGCTTTTCCTTCAAGGAAGACCTCCAAAAGTCAAGGATGATGTAATTTTTAAGTTTGTTTAATTAATTGATTTATAATATTTTTCTATAGTTACATGAATCATCTTTCCCCTCTCCTCCTTCCATAGCCAATGAACAATTCCACTCGGTTTTACATATGTCATTAATCATGACCTATTTCCATATTATTGAAATTTGCAGTAGGGTAATCATTTAGATAATACATCCCCAATCATATCCCCATCAACCCATTTGATCAAGCACTTGTTTTTCTTCTGTGTTTCTACTCCCACAGTTCTTGATTGTACCACAGTGTATCAGTTTCCGTGTACATTGTTCTCCTGGTTCTGCTCCTTTCACTCTGCATCAATTTCTGGAGGGCATTCCAGTTCACATGGAATTCCTCAACTTCATTATATGGTGTAATTTAAGAAGACAACATTTTGATGATTTTTCAAGGTTAAGAATTTTAGCGAGTCCTATATCTCCAACCACAAAAGTAGACACACTATATTGATTTTGACACAATGCTCACCTAAATTTTTTAAGGTTGGGAAAGTTATATCTCTAGCTGCAAAATGTTACTGTTTTACTCTCAATGCTTCTCTTACTTGGAAATGTTTAGGGGGGCCTAGGGAACTATCACTGCCTAGTTCTCTAGACTAGATCCTAAGGAAAATATATAAATTATTTTAAAATTGATTTTTGATTGTTTTCTAATGGACATTTTCATTCCATTGTCTCATTAGCCTGGTGAAGGTGAGATGGCATGATCTCTGAGCATATCTAGTGACCAAATTGAAAATAGCAATGCACTTGTGTGTTTTGACTTCTTTATATAAGAGATTTGTCAGTGGCAATAAAACATTTCTTTAATTTCTTCAGAGGCAAAAAATTAATAAATTATTACACAAGGAGAAATAGTCAAAAGAAAGTCTCACCAGTAAGGGAAATACTGGGAACCCTGCATCATTGCTTTTTGCTGTTTTTCTGTGTGTTTGCCTTTCTCTGTAAATGTATCTAGCCTTGGGTCTATATATGCTTATTTGTGCAATGTTGGTAGGCATAAAGAGGATACAGATAAAAGAGATGAGATCTGTCTCTTACTTTACAGAATTTTATGGCATTGTAAATTAATCAGAGATGAAAATGTAATTTCTTTACCATGAATTTCCAAACTGTAGTTTGAAAGTTATAAAATCTAGGACATTTCAATGGGTCTCAAGGTAATTTTCTCGAGAAGTCTGTTGTTAAAAAAAAAAAAAACTAACTAGAGCTAAGTTGCAAGGAACTTTGTCTAACTTTGAGAAACAGCTAGAAATACTTTCTTCCTACTTGTAAGAAGTTTGCCTTTAACTGTATGGGAGTATCTTTAATTGAGAAATTATCTTGAATATTAGAAATTATAAACTTAGGTCGCAAAAACAAAGTGTGTAGATTATGCTCAATTTTGCTGTCCACCCCAAAAGAAATTTTAGGTCTTTATCTATGACCAGAAAGATTTCTTCATCCCTTTTGTGATTATAAGATATATCTTACTCCTTGTCCACAAAAAATGGAAGGATCAAATATTTAGTAGGGCATTTGGTGGAAGTTTTCAGGTGAATGGGAATAAGAAAGAAGACACATGATATTGGGAATGGGGAATTATTTGGAAGCTTGAAATTCATTACAATTATAATTGTTCAGATAAAAGAGTACGGTGATATCGAGGACATTTTATTATAAGTCTAGGTAGCACGTCATTAAATGGCAAGACATCTGCTGAAGAAGACAAGGGGTTCGATAAGTTGGTATCATTCCTCAATTCTGACTTTATGGTAATTGTATTTGCATGCCTTCAGGAGGCTTTGAAAGCTCACCTTACAGTGGACACAACTCAGGGGAGGCATCATATGGAATTATTCTATCCAACACAAGAGCCAAGAGGTGGAATGTACCAGGTCCTGGACCATATGCTTATACTTATCCTCAAAACGGATTACACTTCTGGTGGGAATGAGCAGGCAATGATCCAGAATAATTCCTCTCTCTGGGATCCACTTTATTCTTTATCCTCTCCTGCGTATTTCTGTCTGGCCTCAGCAGGATCACATAACATTTGGGAATGAAGATGCAGCCCAGTAAGCCAGCACTGGAGGCCAGGATGGAGAAGATCTCCACAGTCACCATGGCCTTCCCCTTCGTGCTCTGGTAGGTGGGCAGGAAGGAGACCCACACACTGCAGAACACCAGCATGCTGAAGGTGATGAGCTTCGCCTCATTGAAGGTGTCAGGGAGGTTCCTGGCCAGGAAAGCCACTGTGAAGCTGCACAAGGCTAGGAATCCCATGTAGCCTAGAACAGAGTAGAAGGCAATGACAGAACCCTCATTGCACCCAATGATGATGTGACCTGGTTCAGAGTGTGTGTCTGTATCAGGGAAAGGGGGAGCGATTCCCAACCAGATGCCACAGAGAATCACTTGAATCCCAGAACAGATAATGACGACAGAGTTGGACACTCTGGATTGGACCCACATTCTGCCCCTGCTCCCTGGTATTGTGAGCCTGAAAGCCAGGACGACCATGATGGTTTTGGCCAAAATGGAGGACACAGCTACAGTGAACACAATCCCAAATGTAGTTTGTCGGAGGAGACAAGAGACTGATGAAGGGCGGCCAATGAAGAGCAGGGAGCAGAGGAAGCAGAAGATAAGGGAGATGAGGAGAGTGTAGCTGAGAGCCCGGTTATTGGCTTTCACTATGGGGGTGTCTTGAAACTTCAAAAATATCCAAAGAACCAGAACTGTCATGAGAGAGAAGGAAAGAGCCACACAGATCAGAATCACACCCAAAGAGTCTGAAACATCCAGGAAAGTCACAACCTTGGGGAGGCATTGATTTCTTTCCTTATTTGGATACTCATCTTCTTGACACTTCGCACAATGCTTCACATCTGCACAGGGACAAACAAGTTCTTAGGATTTTAGTCAACACACAGAGAAAAGAGCTATAATTCCTCAAAATAGTATTGATTAATTCCCAAGGCATACTGGGAGGAGGTCATTGATAAGTAACCTAGTACCCAATCCAGTCTCACTCTATTTTTTTTTTTTTTGCAGATGATATGATGGTCTGCTTAAAGAATCCTAGAGAATCAACTAAAAAGCTAGTAGAAATAATAAACAACTTTAGCAAAGTTGCAGGTTACAAAATAAACCCACATAAGTCATCAGCATTTCTATATATCTCCAACACATTTGAGCAGCAAGAATTAAAAAGAGAAATTCCACTTAAAATCACCCTAGACGATATAAAATACTTAGGAATCTATCTGCCAAGACAAACACAAGAACTATATGAACACAACTACAAAACACTTTCCTCGCAATTAAAACTAGATCTAAATAATTGAAAAAAACATTAATTGCTCATGAGTACGATAAGCTAACATAATAAAAATAACAATCCTACCCAAACTGATTTACTTATTTAGTGTCATACCTATCAAACTACCAAGAAACTTTTTTACTGAATTAGAAAAAAATATAACAAAGTTCATCTGAAAGAACAAAAGATTCAGGATATCCAGGGAAATCATGAAAAAAAATGTGAAGGAAGGGAGCCTACCAGTACCAGATCTCACACTATACTATAAAGCAGTGGCCATCAAAACAATATGGTACTGGGTAAGAGACAGAAAGGAAGATCAGTGGAATAGACTGGGGGTAAGAGACCTCAGCAAGACAGTCTATGATAAACCCAAAGATCCCAGCTTTGGGGACAAAAATCCACTATTTCATAAAAACTGCTGGGAAAATTGGAAGACAGTGTGGGAGAGATTAGGTTTGGATCAACATCTCATACCCTACACCAAGATAAACTCAGAGTGGGTGAATGAGTTGAATATAAAGAAGGAAACTATAAGTAAATTCAGTGAACACAGGATAGTACACATGTCAGATCTTTGGGAAAGGAAAAATTTTAAGAAAAAAGCAAGAGTTAGAAAAAATTACAAAATGTAAACTAAATACTTTTTATTACTTTAAAGTAAAAGGTTTTGTACAAACAAAACCAATGCAACAAAAATTAGAAGGGAAACAACAAATTGGGGGAAAAATCTTCATAACAAAAACCTCTGACAAAGGTCTAACTACTCAAATTTATAAAGAGCTAAATCAATTGTACAAAAAATCAAGCCATTCCCCAATTAATAAATGTGCAAGGGACATGAATTGGCAATTTTCAGATAAAGAAATCAAAACTATTAATGAAAAAGTGTTCTAAATCTCTTATAATTAGAGAGATGCAAATCAAAACAACTCTGAGGTACCACCTCACTCCTAGCAGATTAGCTAACATGACAGCAAAGGAAAGTAATGAATGTTGAAGGGAATGTGGCAAAGTTGGAACATTAATGCATTGCTGGTGGAGTTGTGAATTGATCCAACCATTCTAGATGACAATTTGGAACTATGCCCAAAGGGTGCTAAAAGATCGTCTGCCCTTTGATCCAGCCATAGCACTGCTGGGTTTGTACCCCAAAGAGATAATAAGGAAAAAGACATGTACAAGGATATTCACAGCTGCACTCTTTGTGGTAGAAAAAAATTGGAAAATGAGGGAATGCCCTTCAATTGGGGAATGGCTGAACACATTGTGGTATATGTTGGTGATGGAATACTATTGTGCTCAAAGGAATAAGAAAGTGGAAGAATTCCATGGAGACTGGAACGACCTCCAGGAACTGATGCAGAGTGAGAGGAGCAGAACTAGGAGAACATTATACACAGAGACTGACACACTGTGGTACAATCGAGGGTAATGGACTTCTCCATTAGTGGCAATGCAGTGATCCTGAACAACTTGGAGGGATCTACAAGAAAGAACACTATCCACATTCAGAGGAAAAACTGTGGGAGTAGAAACACAGAAGAAAAGCAACTGCTTGATTACATGTGTCAAGGGGGCTATGATTGGGGATGTAGACTCTAAACAATCACCCCAGTGCAATTATCAATAATATGGAAATAGGTTCTGATCAAGGACACATGTAAAACCCAGTGGAATTGTGCATTGGCAATGGGAAGGGCTGGGGGAAGGGGGGAGAAAGAATATGATTCTTGTAACCAAGGAAAAATGTTCTAAATTGACTAATTAAATACAATTTTCAAAAAAAAAAATGACAGAAGGATGTTACAGAAGGTGTTGCACTGATAACACAAAACACAATTAACTTCACACTGTAGGGAAAATGCATGCAACATAATACATAACAGCAAGATTGAAGCTGAGATAATCAATCTACAGCTAGACAAAAGGGACAACAAGCAACTCAGAGGTGAGTATATGCATCCAGCACGATATAAATAGAACACATACAGAGCACAAACTGATTTATAAGAACTCTGTGTAGATAAATGGGTATCCACAGTTTTTGCAAACTGCAAGTATGTATATATGTGAATATTGAGTCCTATAAGGTCTTAGTCAAAGAAAAAGATCTACAGATTTTTCCGTATGACTAACACCAATGTAAGGACTATGTATACATTGTGTGTGTGTGTGTATATGTAAATGTTGTACAAAGTAGAAATACATGTACCATTGTTGAAAAAATAACTATAGGGTTAGAGATAAGGTTCTATAAGTTAACATAATTAGCATAGATAGCGAAACAAGGAAAGCATAGTTCAGGGACTTGGGGAAAGTTTTGGTAACTAGCTAGCCAGAATAGGGTTATATAAATGTAAGTATAGTTAAGAAAGGTAATAAATTGTATTAGCCAGAGATCAATAGTGACAGAATAGAGTAAATTAGCAATAAGATAGCATTGTGTTACTAGATATACAGGTAATACTGTTTAAACAACCTAGAGGGAGAAAAATTGTTACGTTGGGTATTGTAAACCTTAAAATTTCTTAGACTTATAAATGTGGGAAATTTCACCATTGGGAAATTTCATACTTGGAAAATTTCTTACTGATAGTCTATTGGAATGTGAACCCCATTGGCATGGGAGGTTCCTTCTCCTCCCTTCTTAAGATTACTTTAGGACAGAAACCTTTTGCTGAACAATGGAAAGGGCTTTGACCTATGCTTAAGCATAGAACAGGAAGTTCTTTGAGTCATGATTGATTTTAGAATTGATACAATAGAGGTACTTGGAATGACAGAACCAGGTCTTGGAACTTACAATCTCCACCCTACTCAGTCCTAACAGGATTTAGGAAGGGCTGCAGCAAAGATCAAGATTTAATTATTTGAGAATATGACCTTCAACAGACATGTGCAAAGCCACAGACCTCTGGGAGGTCCTGGGTTAAGCTAGAGCCACCATTGGCACAGGGAAAATGATGGACAGTGATTGGTAGATGTGAGAACTGAGGGGAGGGAACTTGGATGGTTTCCTTAAAGAGAGAGGGGTCTGAGGACTGAGGGGGTGGTTGGAGAGTTTTGGCGCTGAGTGGTTGGAAAGGTGCTCTGAGAAGCTTGCTCTGAAGGAAGCTGAAGGTGGGGGCCTCTGAGACTGTTTCTCCATTTTGGTCACGTGAGTAATAGGGACTGATCTCCTTTCTTTGCCTCAGCTATCTAAGGGCTTGGGCCTTTTGGCCCAGCCTAAACAGAAGGGGTATTTAAGCCCAATTCCCTTCTCTCCCCTTTCTCTCTCCCTCTCTCTCTCTATCTCTAATTCCTTTCTTCCTCCTGTCTGTAATTAAACTCTATAAAAGGTTGCCGGCTGACTTGAGTTTTCATTTAGGAATTACATAGCTGAATTCCTTGGCGACCTTAAATTAATATTAATATATATCAGTCTTTTAAAAGTGATTTCCTTGTCACAGTATGTTAGACATAAGTATTATTATATGAAACATTTTATCAAATCCATATTTTTCACTTTGAAATTTTATGTAACCAAAAAAAAATCTTCCTTTCCCCAAACCTTTCCACACACCTCGCTTAGCGTTAGCTTTAGTCTCGCATTGTATAGGAGAGGTAAGATAAGAATTTATTATTTGGGGAGTGGAAACATTAGTTAGGGTTAGACCGTAGTAATTTCTCATAAATTAATCCCAGTGTGACTTTTGGAACATCGCATAAAACAAAAAGTGGGAATTGTAAGGGCAGGTTGCAAAGGGAAAGATGGAACATTGAAAGAAGAGATGATTGACAGGAAAGATCGTTGGTAGCGGAGGATGCTGGGAGAGTAGAAGGGACTTAGCAAAGCTCCAAGAAGAATTCTGGGCTTTTGAACCGGGATCTCAAAGAGGCAGGAAGCATCTTCCTTGCTGGAGATTTTATCAAGAGCCAATCAAGGATTACCTTGAGACTAGCCCTGAGATTACTCCCACAAAGTATTTCAGCGACTTCTGAAGAACATCTAACCAGTGTGTCAAGCCTCTTCTGACCCAAGAGGGCTGTGGACTCTCTGCCTGAGAGCCTGGCTCTCTCCCCTCAGCCTTTTGCTCTGATTAGTCATTGGTCCTAGTAGTATTATATTAGGAGTGAGAAATAGTGGGTATGGGGAGGAGAAATTCTGGGAAGCTTGACAGCTCCCAGGGCCACAGACGTCAGGGAATAGAAATCAGGGACTCCAATTTCCACAACCCAACTCCCTATCTTTCCTTATATTCCTTGACAATTAAATAATATAATTCACAGTCAGATATATTTCAAGTGGCTTATTTAAGGAGCTAGAGTAAAGCAACTCGTTGAGGCTATTGATCAGCCACAACAGAATGCAAATCAAGACCCCTTCCCACCATGTCAGAAGACTTGGAGGTTTGTCCTTTGGGCCATCTTGTGTGAAGGAATTTGGGGGTACCCTTTACATCATCAGATGGGGAGACTTTCCTTCATCTCTCCATCACCCCCTTATAATGGGGGACCCCCCATTTCTAGAGTAACACCCATTGTTAGCACAGCCCAAGCAGGAATGTGAGAGTGAAGAGTCATCCCATCAAGGCTCCTCCTATTCAACACCTTCCTCCTTCACAACAAACTCTTCTAATCCATCATTTATCATCCTCAAGTAACATCAGTATCAGTTCACAAATAATCCTTACAGTGGAGACAGTGGAGATCTCATTCATCTAGTCATGTGCACCACTAATTAAATGATAAGGCATTTGGCTAGCTTAAGCAACTCAGTTAATTCTGTTGTTGACGTGTCCTAGGTTAAGTTTTTCACTTTGAAATTGAGAACAGAGCAGAAATCATATTCATCAATGCCATGGTGTGCTTTATAATTAAATTAAAATTTAATTAAACAGTTAGATTCCTATTTCTAAGTCAGTAGTTGTTGGGAGCAGACCAAGGCAGGCCCCTGCCACTACCAAAGACCTCAAGGCCCTTTTAGTCCCAACTAACATCCCACCTTCTATAGGAAGCTTTTCCCAATCCCTCTTAATTCTAGTGCTTTCTCTCTTTTAGTTATTTCCTATGTATTCTGTATCATGTTTGCCTATCCCCTTAGACCAGGGGTCCCCAAACTCTTTACACAGGGGGCCAATTTACTGTCCCTCAGACCGTCGGAGGGCCAGACTATTAAAAAAAACAAAACTCTGAACAAATCTGTATATGCTGTCTGGGATAGCAGAGGCTGCAGCGCCGGCTGGGATGGGCCTGTCACACCTTGCAACAGGCCCATCACTGCCACCACTCTATGGGGCAGCAGCATACACAGTGTGGAATCCCCTCCCCACATCACCGCTCACCATGCTGATGTCTTCCATTGTGCAGCCACATAATCCTTTGCAGGGCACCTTGTTCTCATTCAGTTACTCTCAGAACAAGGCGCCACACAAAGGATGATGTCACCAGAAGTAGTGTTGTATGTGAGCAACACCGCGCTTTACAGCGCCACATATAGTACTCCAGGAGAGCCAATGAAAGAGGTGCCCCTTCTGGAAGTGCGGTGGGGGCCAGATAAATGGCCTCAGGGGACTGCATGTGGCCTGTGGTCCGTAGTTTGGGGAGCCCTGCATTAGACCATGAGCTCCTTGAGGGCAAGGACTGTCATTTGCCACTTTTCATATCCCCATTGGAATGGTGTCAGGCACATGGTAGGCTCTTAAATGCATACTGGTTGTGGGTAGGAAATTAGAGGCTTTTGCAATCATCTAAGCGGGAGGTGATAAGGGTCTAAAATGAGGTGGTAGTTGTGTGAAGAGGAGTCATATGTCAGAGATACGACAGAAAAGGCAAAATTAGCCAGCTGTTTATACAAGTGGAGGAGCAGATTTAGTCAGTTACAATATCGGGGTCTCTTCAATATTCTGGTGCACCCCACCCATCCATCAACTCTCAAATGTGTGTCACTATAAGTAGGTGGTGAGGGAATGGGAGGCGAGGTGAGAAAACCACTAAGCAGGGATAGGAGGCTGAGGAGCAAGATAACAAGATTTTCTTCACTCTTATCTCAAGGCACCATGGAGTCTAGTTTTAGAACCTTGAGTGTGGGCTGCATCAGGCTTCATTTTCTCTTCCCAGGTTTTCAACTTCAAGCTAGATAGAACAATTTATAGAGTTCCTCTTCAAGCGCTGACGCAGATTTCCAACATGGGGGCTTTCACAGCTTATAAGTTAAGGAGTTTGGGAGGAAATCCTCCATTAGACATGTGAAAGACAGGTCTGAAGAGGCGGGGTCACCTCCAAAATTTGGAGCTGGGTCTTTTTACTAGCAAAGAGAATCACCTGTTCAATCCCACACAATTTGGGCCTTTCTACAAATCAATTCAATCAAGACTCTTTCTCCATTCACTTTTGGCTGGACTCGGGATTTCCCCATGAGACTAATTAGGGCACATACCCAAACTGATAAGATCACTTTACTTGTAGTGATAATGGAAAGTTTCCAGACAAAAGCTGTGCTTGTGAGCCCTCGACCAGCAATTCTTCAAGAGAGCCTGCAGACAAGTTAAGTGAGCTTTATTGTCCAAGCAGATATTCCATAGTGATTTGGGGTCATCTTGGCACTGTGCAGTGGTTGGATAATTCAAGTCAAAGCTGGCTGCTGTCCAGTGGCTGTGTAGGAGAGTAAAAAGAACGGGCAAAAACTGCTGGGATCAAGGAGGGGGTGTATTTGGTTACCGTGACATCTTCCAGTTTGGTAATCTCCCAGAATGTGTCCTGGGGCCATTCAAAGACATTCTTCTGATTAGCTCATAGATTAGGTCTCAAGGTTTCAACCTATTAAAGCTAAAGTCAGATTCTCTATGATATAACGTCAACATGGTTCTAGTGTGCAACAGAGTGCTGCATTGGGAGTCACAGAGATCCGAGATCCAGTCTGGTCTCTCTGGCCAGAGGGGTGCAAGAGCCATCTAGCCTCTCTCAGCCTTGGACAAAAAAAAGACCAACCTCCTGGGGCTGTAAATCTCAGGCAGGGGCTTTGCACACCATCCAGGAAGGGGCTTGTCAGATGACATTTTTAAGGAGATTATAAGATGACCGAATCTAGCAGCAAGATTGCCTCACTCCTGAGACATCTTAGATAGTAGAAACAGTCTAGAACTTGTTTGTAAGGAGACACCAAGGCTGGCGCCTAGACTTCCCAATGCTTCCCAAGTAGGAGATCAAGAGTAGACCACATCACTTCTCTGGGCCTCGGTTTCTTCATTTGTAAAAGAAAGATAACGACACGAGCAGTGTCTCTTTTTCTAGGGTTGTTGTGGGGATCAAGTAAGATAAGGTGGATCAAGGCACTCTGTCAGCCTCCAAAGCTATGGAAGTATCCCAGGAATAGCTGGATTCCCATCAGGTTGACATAGACTCCCTTCCTTGGAAGTCTTTCTTGGGATGCTGTACTCACAGAAACAGCAGGCTTTGGTGTTCCAGGCCTATTCGGCCAGCCTGGGGAAAATAACTAAATAGTTACCATCTGTTCTGCCCAGCACAATAC
This sequence comes from Monodelphis domestica, assembly GCF_027887165.1. Taxonomy (NCBI): domain Eukaryota; kingdom Metazoa; phylum Chordata; class Mammalia; order Didelphimorphia; family Didelphidae; genus Monodelphis; species Monodelphis domestica. The sequence continues at coordinate 4,926,752 of NC_077229.1, forward strand.
TTTCAATCTTCTCTCATGTCCTCACACCCAGCCTTCCCTACCTCCTTCAAAAAATAACTCAGACTTCAAAAGGTCAAACGGATCATTTATTTTTAAAAATAAAAAAGGTTTTCGTCATGGCTTCCCAGCGAGCCAGTGAAATATAAAAGTCAGTTCTTAGAATTTCCAAACAAGTAAAGAAGAATGATGAGCACCTTCCTTAAGGTCTCAGGACTAAATAGAAACAGAGGAGCAGAAGCAGGACTCAAACCTGGGTCTCCAACCTTTAATGATCCCTTTCATGGAGCAATGTTTCCTTCCCACAATGACCTAAGCTCTTACACATGGAAATATTTCATCAGAAGCTGTAGGAGCATCCATCAGGAATAAAATAAAAAGGATTCCTGCATTTCCTGGCAGTTTCCCCCATTTCTATGATTCTGACTATTTATCCTAGATGAATTTCTATAATCTAAGAATGCAATGATAAGAGGGCCATGGCTCTGATTATCCCTTGTCTACTCCACCAGGCACACAGCCCTCTCTCCTCCAAGGCCTAGGAGTCCCAAGTAAGTAAGGGAAAGAGTAAATTTTATGGATTAGCTTTAAAAGGAAAGGAGGAGAATTTGGATACAAGCCCTGGGAGAAGTTTCTGACAAGGAGAAAAGGATTGTGGTAGTTTTTACTGACATGAACTGTCGTTCCTGTTTTGGCTGAGCTGGAAGGAGGATCTTTGCTCTGAAAATTTTCCCTTGGAAATCCTAATCTTGTGGAAAGGTGAGTGATTCCTTGGTTTGAGAATTTGTCTTGGAGTGGGCCACTTTCTCCCTGAAGTACAGAGACCATCCGCCTGAGAACTATGTGTCAGAAATCCACGTGGTGACAGTAAACCCCAGGGTTTGGTCATCTGGGACTCTGGGTATACCTAGAAACAACCCCAGGCTTTAGATAAGGGCTAAAATACATCTGTGAGTCCTTCCTTTTTATCCTTTTTTGATAATACATACTAATTAGGTTAGCTTATAGTCAGATAGCTGGGTTTTCTGGGTCTTAGTCAGAGATAAGGAGTTTAGAGTAGCTTGAGTGAATTCTCAAGTAGAAATAATTCACCGTAAGGTGAAAGAGGTTGGGTAGAGAGTAGATCTATAGTTTTAGAAACCTACCTACCATTTCCCTTTTACTCCTGTTATAAAAAATAAACTTTGTGGGGGCATCTGGGTGGCCCAGTGGATTGAGAGTCAGGCCTAGAGACAGGAGTTCCTAGGTTCAAATCTGGCCTCAGACACATCCCAGCTGTGTGACCCTGGGCAAGTCACTTGACACTCATTGCCTAGCCCTTACCACTCTTCCGCCTTGGAACCAATACCTAGTATTGATTCTAAGACAGACGGCAAGGATTTTAAAAAATAAAATAAAATAAACTTTGTTTCTAGATCCCAAGAGGTTTTGTACTTTACTGGCCCTTAAGAGGCCCCTAGGTGGGTGGATATTATCTCCCACCCATATAGGAAGGATTTTTATTTTACTACGTTCAGGAGCCTGTGGCAATGGGCCTATATAGGTCCAATTACAGATTGTTAATATATATATATACAAATATATATATATATTTTTTTAAATCCTTACCTTCTGTCTTGGAGTCAATACTGTGTATTGGCTCCAAGGCAGAAGAGTGGTAAGGGCTAGGCAATGGGGGTCAAGTGACTTGCCCAGGGTCACACAGCTGGGAAGTATCTGAGGCCAGATTTGAACCCAGGACCTCTTGTCTCTAAGCCTGGCTCTCTATCCACTGAGCTACCCAGCTGCCCCCGTTAATATATTTTTAAAAGGCACATTATTCTCTGATATAACGAAAGCATAAACACCAGGATAATAACCAAAACCGGACTATATGAATAGTTATCATTTAAACAAAAAAAGCAAGCCCCCTCCCCACCTCCAAAAAAACTGCAAGGCATTTCTGATTGATGTAAAAGGTGAAAGGAAGAGGTAACTAGAAAAACAAGGAGAACCAATCCAGGGAGGAAGGAGGAAAGAGAAAAGGAAGGAATGGAAATATGGAGAAATAACAGACAGTAAAGAAGGCCTGGAAGATCTTGTCTGCAAGAAGCACCTAAAAATCACACTTGGAATCTTCCTGTATGGACTAATCTGTTCTTTTCCCCAATGGCTGAGAGAGAAGCCTTCCTCGATCACCTTCAAGCTACTCAGCTGAAGACTCGATCTCACCGAACGTCCCTCTCTCTTAATCCCTCAAGGGCTCACTACCTTGGCCACTGCTTCTAACAGAAGAAGGCTGCAACGTTCTTTATTCCTGGCTGTTTCTTGAGCCCAGCTTTGCCTTCTCCTTTTGATCTTGAGTGTGAAACCCTGGAGGGCTGTGAACTAATAACGCCCATCAGGGCTAGAAACACTTTATAACTTCGCTGACAAATCAGTGGCAACGTGGTGGAAGAGCCTCGGTCTGAAGGACTTTTTTAGATTCTACACAGAGCAGACGGCTTCTGTAGTTTATCCGTTATACGAGTTTTCTCTTGCGACAATGACCAACATGAAAGGAAGTTTTACCCGAGAATGCGTGTATAACCCAGATCGGATTGCTTGCCACGCGTGACCCGGACGAGGGAGGGAAGGGAAGGAGGGAGACAACTGAGATCTTATAGTTTTGGAAAATGTATGTGGAAAATTGCAATTACATGTAATTGGGAAAATAAACTTGTTTAAAAATACATTTTAAAAAAGAAACTGGAGCGGGAATCGTGAAGGTGCTCAGCTCTTCAGTAGAGATGAGACGACAGAAAAACCAGAATGAAGCCCTGGTCCCAGCAACCCTCAGCAGCACGCTTAAGTCTCTCCAGGAAGAGTCAGTTCAATATTCTCCCATCCAGTGGCCCTCTGGATTGGGTCCAGGCCTAGGTTTCCTCCTGTTTGCAAAGCCCTTCCCATGCCTCCCCCCTGTATCTCTCTACAGCGTCTCCTCACAATCGCAGCCCTTTGGGAAGGAATAGATCAGCCACCATGTCTAACACAAGGGGAACCCTTGCAAAAACGAACCCAACCAAGGGTCATCCACTCTCTCTCCGAAGACCTCACAGGGGGTGGAATAGTCTATATCCCCACCCAGAATATCCAATGTTAGATCATATTAATTAAAGGAGATTTTGAAAAATCTAAATTTGCCCACATGCAGCTTCCAATGAGGTGGTGCAGTGGATACAGCACCAAGACTGGAGTCAGGAAGACCGAGTTCAAAATCAGCTTCAGACGCTTGCTAGCTGTGTGAGCTTGGGCGAGTTCCTTAACCCTGTTGGCCTCCGTTTCCTAACCTGCACAATGAGGTGGAGAAGGAAATGGCCAAGGCCTGCAGGATCTGTTCCAAGAAAACCTCCCAAAGTGGTCAGGAAGAGTTGGACGTGGCAGAAACAACTTCCCAACAGCAACCAACAAACTCCCGTCCACTGTTGCCAGGACTGTCGTCTGGAATCGATGAGACGAACTCTGATCTTTGTTACATGTGACGGTCTTGTAGCAAAAAAACCCAGTTATAATTCACACACACACACCACCTTTGCCTTTTTCTCCAGGTCAAACATTCCCAGCTTTTTCACTGATCCTTATATGACCTAGACATGAGGCCTAGCCACCATTCCAACTAGGAGGTAATATAGTGCAGTGGAAAGAGCTGAATTTGGAGTCAGAAGACGTGGATTCAAATTACAGCTCCAGAACTTCCTACCTGTTTGATTGTACAAACAACAACAACTGTTGAAGCTCTCTGGAGCTTTTTCCCTGTGTAAAGTGAGGAAACCGGACTATCTCTAAAGCTATGACCATGTCTTATCATGGATGCCCCAATTTATTCATGCAAAAGATTTCCGATTTCATGTATTAGAAATCGGCACTTAGTTCCTGTCAACTAGGGATCTCTTCCCTACACGGTCCGTGTTCCAAGGGCTCCTGAACACGAGTTTGAGTTTCATAACTGAATATTGGTTCTGGTTCTTCCTCGGCTAGCTCAGTTCCGCTGATCTGCTTTTCTATGGAAAGCAAAATTGAGATTTCGCTTCGTACCCAAGAAGGTGACAAAGATGGAGGACAGCCGATGGCTGCAAAGGCCCAGAAAGGTCAGGCGCGACAATAAGGCCCCACGTGGTAGAGCCGTGAACGGCTCCGAGCACTCTGCAAGACGGCTTGTTCCCAGCTTCTTGACCCAGAAACCTGCTGCTACGGACGTACGCTCCAGGGAAGTCAAAGACAAAGAGTCCAAATCAGCCAACACATTCACGGCAGCAGTTTTTGTAGTATTAAAGAGCTGAAAACGAAACGGATGCTGCCCGACCATTAAGAAATGGCTGAGGGGCAGCTGGCTAGCTCAGTGGATGGAGAGTCAGGTCCTGGCTCTGAATCTGAATCGCTCTCATGAGCATGGCGGAGTTCACATGGCTCTATTGGGGGGAGTAGTGAGGGAACACTGCTTGGGGAGAGACGGCACCCTCCCAGGAGCATGGGGTGAGGGGGGCACCAAGGGAGACACAGGGAGGGAGGCTCCACTTGGGGGGCTCAGAAGTGACTCAGGTCACAGGGATCCCCCCAGTGTGGCTCCACCTTCCCATCCTCTGCATCTGGTTCTGCCTCCTCCTCCTGTCCTCCTTGGGCTTTCCCAGCACGCGGAGTGTCCTCTAACGTTTCCAGCCTTGGGGAAGAGCCTGAAGTTCCCACTTCCTAGTCCGGTCAGGTTTTCAGGCCTGTCCAAGGACTGATCAGACGAACAAGTCGGGCTGGAACACTCGGAAGCGTTTTCCCGTTACAGCATCGCTGAGGACGTGACGGTCGTAACTTGTCCGTGTGGAGGTTTCTCTCTCCCACCAGGTCACCCCCAAACGGCTTCCCTCGGACACAGAAAAGGGGGCTTTTATCCACCCTGGAGGGAACATCGAGGATCTCCACTGACACGCATACATGAAGCTGCTCCGGGAGGGGTTTCTTCTCTCAAAAGCAGAGATTGGCAGCTCCGAGTGGAGGGCACCAAACTTCACTCTAGGAAGCTGCCCATCCAGGATGACTAACACTAATCTAGGTGTGTTGGGGAATGATGCCCAATGTCACCCCACACAGAAGCCTGGTAGAATTAGGGGGCTCAAGGGAGCCGATGCAGTTATCAGGTTATTCTGTTCTTCCCTATCCAGCAGAGGCCCGCACCCCCCAAGCCTGAAGCTGTGGATTCGAAAAAGAACCGGGGGACTGTGGGGGCAGCTCATCACATGGCAGGGAGCAGAGTGGGCGAGCTTCAGGAGGTGGGGCCGAGACTTCTCCGGGTCTGCGGGGTTTGGTGGGAGGCTGCCACCGATTCCAGGGCCCAAGCTTTGGGACTTCCCTTCTACACTTGCTTCCTTTCGGGCCATGACATTCTTTACCGCTTTGACTTCCAACTGCAGCTCAAGGAACCAGAAACAAAACTGAAGTGCAATTTAACAATCGTTTATTGAGTCTTTGCAGAGCCATGCTTAGCCTGCCCGCTGGTCTAGGAGTACAAAGACATCCGTAGGAGGCATATTTCATTCTAATAGCAAATATCATGCATGCATGTACACGCGTACAAATGGAATTATTGCCAAGACAGTCATTGAATCACAAAACTTCAGAGGTGGGGCTTTAGCAAGCGTATCATCTAACCTGCACCAGAAAGGAATCTTCACTACACCTAGTAGGCAATCTACATTCTTTAAGCACTCCTGGGAGGGGAGCAGCAGGGTGGCTCAGTGGTTAGAGAGCAAAGGCCTAGACAGATCTTGGGTTCAAATCTGGCCACTGACACTTCTTGGCTATCTGACCCTGCACAAGTCACTTAAACCCCTACCACTCCAGTGCCTTAGAACCAACCTACAGTATTGATTCTAACACTGAAGGATTAAAAAAAAAATTAGTGGTAAAAATTTGCTTCTAGACTAGGCTGTCGGGTCAGGTCACTTCTCTTCTCACATATCTTCAATGGCTCCCTATTGCCTCTAGAATCAAAACCAAATCCCTCTCTTTGGAATTTAAAGCCCTTCATTTTCTGGTTCTAACCTGATGTTCCAGATTTATTGTATACGACTCCTTCACCCACTGCAGCCTGTCCAAAAGTTGCTCTTAAATGACATTCCATCCCTCATTTCTGCCTTTGCCCAAGCTGTCCTCCAAGCCACGAATCTGGTCCTTCCCCATTTATGCTTCCTGGAATGCCAAATTTCTTTTGGAGTTCAGGTCAAAGAGTATCTTCTACATGAGGCCTTTCCTAATTCCCCTAGACTGCTCGTAGCAGTCCTTTAACTTCCATTTCTTTTCCTCCTACTTATGTGTCCATATCTCCCCCAAAGGATGCAAGTTCCTTGAGCGCAGGGAATGTTTCTTTTTCATCTTGCCGTCTAGGACCAAAGACAACAGCTGACCCCTAGTAGCTTCATGATGTTTCTTGATCTATTCATTCTTGAGGTCTGGGAGTGTCTCGTTTTTTGTCTTGCTTCCCCACCCTAGCACCTAGGACAGTGTCTAGAACATAGGTGCGGAGTAAAATGTATTTCTTTGTGTTGCCACTCTTGGTGGCTACTTTCTTTCTCCCTCTTAAAACTGCTTCCTATATATCCTGTCGCTGTGTATGGCTCACATGTAGTAAATGTGGATAATAGTAGCTCCTACTTCTGTATGTTATTTATTGCTCAGTGATTTTTCAGTTGTTTGACTCTTCATGACCCCATTTAGGGCTTTCTTGAAAGATACTGGAGTGGTTTGTCATTTCTCCAACTTATTTCACAGATATAAGGAAACTGAGGCAAATGAGTTTAAATGACTTATCCAGGGTCAACACAACTTGTAAATGACTGAAGCCAGATTTGAACTCAAAGAGCTGTCTTCCTGACTCCAAGCCTGGCACTTTACAGACTATGTCATTTAGCTGTTCCCAGCCCCTTACGAGATTATAAATGCTATCATGCTGTTGTATTTCTTAGGGAAAATAAGCTCCATTCGTACACAGAGAATCTCATTTTATCTTTGCCAAAGCTTAGCCAAAAAAAAAAAAGGTGCTTAATAAAGGTCTGCTGACTGGTTAAATCAGGAAACCTGAGCTTTACTACAGTCTAATTCTTTGCATGCATTTAGTAATTAGACCACTTAAGTATTTCTAAAACCTGTTTTCTTGGCTACAAAGGAAGGATTAGATGAGGTGATCTCTAAGCTCCTCCTCCATAACATTCCATACTTTTGACTTCAGGGGACCTAAGAGGAAGATCTAAGAGAGGGCTTTACATAGAAAATAGACCCAGGGAGAGGACCTCATCTGGAAAGAGGAAGATTCAGAAGAGTATTCACCATTGCCTTTTAGAAGCCCTAGCTTAATTAAAAGTTCAGTCCATTTATAAATATGCATTAAGTAGTGCCTACCATGTGCCAGGTACTATACTAATTGAAGCTTCCTCTAAGGGGAAATTTCTTAAACATTCTGCTATCCCTAAGTGCCCTGAGTTTAATTAGGAGTTAGATCTACATCATCAGAGGCTTTCTAGAAAAGGCCAGCTAGATAACCACTTGCCAACCATGTTGTAGAAGAGTCTTTTTCAGACAAAGGTTGGGCAGCATAATCACTGACAACCTTTACAAATATGAAATTCTAAGATTCTATGCTAGAAAGAAAATAAGCATTTAAGTGCCTACTATGTACCAAGAACTATGCCAAGCACTTTACAAATATGATCTCATTTGATCCTGCCAATAGTTTTTGGAGGTATTATCATCATCATCAACCCTATTTCACAGTGAAGAAAGTAAAGCACAGAAAGAGTGATTTGCTCAGGTGTATACTAAGCTGGTAAGTGTCTGAAGGTGTGTGAATCTTAAAACTACTCAGACTCTACTTTAGAAGATTTGATTAAGCTATTCCCCATTTTTAACAATGGAGGTACTTGATCAGGAATGTATTGGGAACTTTTAAAATTACTCCACCCTACTCAGACAGTGCCTTAGGGGAAGATAAAATTGTAAACTCCTGATTGAACATTGAAAAGTCCCTAACTCATACTTATTGTAAAGCTAGAACTTTAAGCTAGGTCTATTTTTAGATCTAATACAAAAGGGTACTAAGTACCTACAAAGATTAAATTAATCACTAAAAGGTCAAGCAACTTACAAAAGGTAAGCTTAGCAAAAGAGGTGTGAAGTACTCAGTAGATTTTATCTAACCAGAGAAGGTGAGAACAAAAGAAGATGTGAACTAAGAATGGGCAGTCCTGGGGAAAAGCGTCTACTGTGATTTGTAGACGTGAAAATTTAGGGGAGGTGACATGAGAAAATTTCTTTAAAAGGAAAAGGATTGAACTCATTTGGGAGAGTTCAGGAGTTCAGTGGAGGACTGGAGCTTGCTTGAAGACGATCTTGTGGTGAGTGATAGAGACTCACTCTCCCTTGGGCTCAGGCCTAGGCCATTTGGCCTAGGCCCTTTCTACTATTCTCTCTCTCTCTCTCCCCTTCCCTTAATTCCTTCATTTATATTAATTAAAATTTCCATAAAACCCAGCTGACTTGGGTATTTTCATAGTTGGGAATTTTCCCAGGGCGACCACTTAATTTTAGATTTTAAATCAAGACACTAAAATTTATCTTTACAGTTTGGCCGAAACCTTTACAGTTTGGCAATTCACAGTCTTGGCAAACCACATTTTCATGGTTACAGGAGAGGGTGAACTCAGGGCTTCCCAACTCCAGGGCTTTATCCACTGGGACACCTAGTTGTCTAGCTATGTGCTAGGCACTGGCCTAAGAGCCCGAGATTCAAATAATTGTGAGGCAGTTCCTAAATTCAATGAGTAGATTTACAGTTCAGTAAATCTAGGATACAGAGAAAATAAGTGCACTAGGATTTTGGACGAAGACACTAGTAAGGAGAGGAATTAATAAATGTATACTCAAGAGGGAAGCAGTAGATTTGAGCCTTGAAAACAGGCAGGGGTTCTAAGAGGTGGAGGTGAGGAAGAACAACATTATAGTCCTGCAAAGAAGCGTGTGTAAAGGCATGGAAATAGATGAAATGTGTGCAGCAGCCAAAGAAGGACTGTTGGAATCCAGAGATCAAAACATTCCGTTTTTCACTTTATTTTCTTCCTGAGTTTTTTCTTGCATATGCAAGATGTCTTCTTTCATGGCGTGAGGAATATAAAAAATATCTATGACATGACAGACAGCAGTAATATAACCCTACATCAGACTTCTTCTTGCTGTGGAAGGGGGCAGGGGGCACATGGGGGGAGGGGAAGGACGAAGGGAATCTGAACATAAAAATGTCAGATAACAATTGGTCAAAATTGTTTCTAAATGTAATTGAAGAAAAAGAAAATGTTAAGATATGGAAAAAAAGATAGGACAGCAAGTGGCCCATCTGGCCTGAGACTGGAGCTCATAAGGTGATCTGAAAAAGAAGTGAGGAGGAAGAACTGAAGAACAGTAAATGTCTCAATTTTTTTTTAATGGAGTCTACAAATTAGTTATTCTCGTTTCATAGATTTAGAACTGGAAGGGCCCAGAACAATAATCTAATTAAACCCCTCATATTAGAGATGGGAAAATAAAGGCACTAAGGTTCAACAATTTGGCCAAAATCTCACAGGTAAGAAGCAGAGCCAGAATTCAAACTCAGATCCTGTAGCTCCAAGGTCCTCCCTAGCAAAATTTTGACAAGCTTTGTTAAAAGGCTGTAAACATTAGTAAACATTGAGGAATAGGAAACCAGTGAAAACAAATAATCAACATTGATTCATCAAGAATAGACATGCCACACTAACTTCCTATTCTTTTTGGAAAGGATAATTAGTCTGATAGACCAGAAATGGATATAGGCTAGGTGATAGTACAAATTAAAGAAATTTGGTATTAGCTGAATGGCCAGAGCAAAAAGCAGTCATTAATAGTTAAATGTCAGCCTAGAAGGGAGATCATGGAGAGGTCCAGACACACATGCAATGTCACATTGTTATCAAAGATATAAAGTGATCAAGTCTACACATGACACAAGCTGAGAGGGTCAGTAACAATGCAATAATTGAATCCTTGTTTCAGAACAATTTAACAGACCAGGTTTATGCCAAGTCCACTCAGAAGAAATATAATAGCAATAAATGTCAATTCTTGCATTTGTACAAGACAGTGTAAGTATGGCTAAACAGTTATTCCTCTGAAAGGATTATGAGGTTTTTGAGGATTCCAAGCTCCGTATAAGTCGGTCTAATTTGGGGGCCCAGGAGGTATGGTGACCTTTTTGAGCTGCACAGCTCCTAGGAATAAGGAGGTGACGGTACTGGAGTATTCTGTCCTGGACAGACCACATCTCTAGTAGTCTATAGATTTCAGTTCTGGAGGCCATATTTTTGCAAGGGCATTGATAAGCTGGAGGGCATGCAAAGGAGTATAGCCAGGAAGGTGTTGGGTTTCAAACTTATACAATATAACGGCTCAGAGAAATTGTGTAAGTTTAGCCTAGAGTAAAGAAGACATTAGATATGATATACAAGTCAAGTGGAACACAGAGGTTGAGTGACCTGCTCCATAAGTGTAGTCAGACCTCATAATGCCTTGCTACATGTAGGGAATCATATTTCTTCCTTTCCAGCCAGTTACAGATAAAAAGAAGAGTACGGGAATTGAGGGGTGGGAAGGGAATGGGGTGGAATTGTCCAGTAGGAAGGGCCTAATCACTACCAAGATTACAAGATCAGTTGAAAGTTTAGCAAAGATACACTGTAAGGCATTCAAATGGTAGGTGGAAGAAACTAAAGATCCTGCCTGAGTATAGAAAACTCTTTCAAGAAGTTTGGCAGAAAAGGAGAGAAAAGAGGTTAAGATGGTAGTTTGAAAGAGTTAAATAAAAGTAGACAAGTCATATTATAATGACTGATGATTTGGGGGCAGCCTCTAACATGTTTGTGAGCAGCTGCAAATGATCTACTAGAAGGGAGAATGATCATAACATCCAACATTTAGATAGCATTTTTAAATTTGGAAAATATGTTGGCATATACCCTACCTCATTTAATAATCAGATGCAACATGAAATAAGTATTATAGGCATTTTTATCTCCACTTCTGAGATGAGGAAACTGAAGTTGAGAGTTTAAGGAAATGGCTCCCAATCAATAAGCTAGTAGTTGTTACAAATTGAACTTGAAATAAGATCTCCCAGACTTCAAATTCAGCACTCTATGGATTAAAAAAAAGATGACATCAGGAAAAAGGGGAGGGGAAAAAAGAAACAAGAGAACAGGACGATGTATGAGTGAGATTATCACTGAAAAAACAGGGCCAAGTTAGCCGCTATAATTCTTCTGCACACTGGACAAAGGAGATGGGTGACTTGAGAAGAGTTTGAAATAGTTGTTTTGGGAAATAAGATAATTATTTGATTCACCTACAATTTCTTTTCAATTTGTAGTCTAAAATTTTCAGAAATATGTATGATCAAAATCTTTTTTCTTTTCATTATATTCACAAAGATTATCTCCAGTATGAATTCTCTGATGGTAAGTAAGATGTGACCTTTGGCGGAAGGACTTCCCACATTCACGACATTCATATGGCTTCTCTCCAGTATGAATTCGTTGATGTTTAGTGAGTTGGGTCTTTTGACAAAAGGACTTGCCACATTCATTGCATTCATAAGGTTTGTTTCCAGTATGAATTCTCTGGTGTCGCGTAAGTTGTGTTTTCCGGCTAAAGGCTTTCCCACATTCATTACATTCATAAGGTTTCTCTCCTGTATGAATTCTCTGATGTCCAATAAGTTGTATGCTCTGGGGGAATGTCTTCCCGCATTCTTTACATTCATATGGTTTCTCTCCAGTATGAATTCTATGATGGTAAGTAAGGGAAGAGCTATGTTTGAAGGCCTTCCCACATTCATTACATTCATACGGTTTCTCTCCAGTATGAATCCTGTGATGGGAATTAAGGGATGAGCTATGTCTAAAGGTCTTCCCACAGTAACTACATTCATAAGGTTTTTCTCCTGTATGAATTCTCTGATGTCCGAGAAGCTGTACACTTTGGGGAAAGGCCTTTCCACATTCATGACACTCATAAGGTTTTTCTCCAGTATGAGTCCTCTGATGTAGAGTAAGGTAAGTGCCTCGGATGAAGGACTTTCCACACTCATTACATTCATAAGGTTTCTCCCCAGTGTGAATTCTCTGATGCTCAGTAAGATATGCACTTCGGCTGAAGGTCTTCCCACATACATTGCACTCATAAGATTTCTCAACAGAATGACATCTCCCATGTCGAGCAAGATGTGCACTCTGAGCAAAAGTTCTCCCACATTCATGACATTCATAAGCTTTGTCTCCAGAATTAATTTTCTGATGCTCAGCAACTTGTATGCTTTGGGAGTAGGGCTCTCCACATTTATCAACATTCTTCTGAGAATGAATTTTCTGATTTGAAGTAATGGATGAACTGTGGTATATGGCGTTCCCACTTTCACTACATTCACAAGTTTTCTCTCCAATATGAATTATATGATATTCAATATGGTCAGAATGATAATTGAAGGATTTCTCACATTCATCAGTCATAGAATATGTCTTCTTTGAGCAGTTTCCATTGCATTTACTTAGGCTAGAATTTAGTCTGAAGCTCTTGCTATGTCTATCACATTTATAGAGACTCTTTGCTATTTGCTCTCCCTGTTGAGAAGAGACTGGCACTAGACTAAAGTTTCTACCATATTCTTTACATTCATGACCACTGGCTGAATTAAATGAATTATTTTGGATGATTTTTACTTGTTGAGAACATTTCTCCTCATTGCTCTGATGACTCTCTAACTTGGCATCACATTCACAGTGTTCTCTCAATTTGGAGATGCAGGTACATTCCCTTGGGAGTTTTTCCTGGGATGATAGATTCAGAAAAATGCCCAACTTTGGGGTTTCAAGTCTTGTTTTCCAGTCTGAAAGAAATAAAACATGTTACAACTCTCTGTATGCACTGCCAAAGGAATGAATGCTTGCTACATATAAAGCAATGTGCTAACTACTAAGCTCTCTTCTCTAGAAAACAGTCAAACATCAAAAGTGCAGAATAAGAATGCTAATTTTGAATGAGAATTTATAGTTTACTAAAGTCATTTACAGTATTCTACCAGAAAATTTTAAGGCAAGGTCCCTCATTTATTATGTTTTCTGAATGAGCCAATTAAGACCAAGTGACTTTCCAAATGTCTTGTGATAATTAGTAGCAGAGCCCAACTCCCACTTCCTAACTTACATCCAAGTTCTTTTCTATGAAAAATGCCTCCCTACAATGGAGTGAAAGTATCACACATGGAAATGCTGAATCAGAGGCTGGATTATTATCAAGAAATAATTGAGGATTCTTGCATTAGGTAGGAGATTAGCCTATATTGTTCCTGAGTTTCCTTGAAATTCTCTGATTCTGAGCCCTCCTGATTCATCAAAAATACATTTCCGAGGTTCAGGAACATACTGTAAGAAAGAACAATGGGTTTATCTTGGTCTTCACACTTCCCCAGAAATTCTGTCTGTTCTGTGGTTTCTAAGCTGCTCCCCCTTCTGCTTCTGGAGGGGAGAAGTATCATGCTCCTCTCCCTTATGCAATTCATCATACAACATATATGGTGTAACAGTTAAAATTTAGGGGAGATGGGGAGTCTGAGGCATCTGAGGCAGGTAGAAATTGGTTTCTCTCTGCAAGGAGTATTATATTTTTTAGAGGTTTATTAAAGGTTAAAGATTAAAGAATATACAAGAAACATGTGCCTAGGCCAGAGGCCGAGACAAAATAACCTCACATCACGCAAGAGACGCGCCAAAACGGAAGTCCAAAAAGAGCCAAGAGAGAGACCCCACCTCAAAAGCCTTTGAATCAGCTTAAATACCTTCTTGATCTTGGCCCAGGTGAGATTACAAGGCATTCTGGGGAAGTGGAGCAAAGGCTCATGGGGATTGTAGTCCTGTATTCGAGTCTATTTTTTACATCTCCCCGTATGATCATTTTTGGAAAAATTAATTTTCCCCCAAAGGATCATAAAAACATAATAAACTTAAAAGATTACAGTAGCGTGAGGATAAGAGAAAAAAGAATAAAACCAATAATTGCTGAACACATTGACAAAAAGCCGTTAGGGGGCAGTCCCCTTTGGCATAAAAGTATACATACAAATAAATGTTCAATCAACCACACCCAAAGTTCAATTTTGTGCAACTTGTGGTCTGGAGGCTTCTTCATGGTGGCTTCTCCAACAGTTCAGTTCTGGATTCAGAGACGTAGCATCTTCTTTACCTAAAATTCTTCTCAAAAGGAATTTAAACTTTGCAATTTAAATAATGATATTTTTTTACATTCCCCCGTGTTGTGGGTGATTGAAAGATTCAGAATCAGTTAGGGATGCATGGCTGAGGTATGAGGTATATGAATCAATTGGCAAGAGATATTAAAAAGACATCAGAAAATCCAAAAGAAAAGAAAAATTTCTGGATGAAAATATAGACTATCAAAGTCTTATGTGTAAAAATTCTAAGTAGAAGAAAAATAAATGTATAACAGGTCCTTGAATCAGGGCCCAATGAAAATGATCTAAGTAATGATGCATTTACCCAGTCAGTGCCAGGACTACAGAAAGGTACCACACTATGAGAGGCAGAAAAGGGGACCAGATTATAGGAGCCAAGTAGGAGCCAAGGTTTCGGGGATACTCGTCTGTGAGTATCTTCAGGGTGAGTGTGGATACAAGGAAAGTCTATGCCTTAACACATGTTAAACATAGTAACCTCGAGTCTTCACACTAGGTTCAAGACCTTTGTATTGGCCTAGAAGTGCATCAATCCATCCTAGATTGGCCTTTCTTTGGCTCTGTGCAATGTCTCTTGTGTGTATCTCTTCTCCTGGAATCAGACAGAATCATTAAGCAAAGTCCCATAATTTATTTAAATAATTAGTGGCATCATTTTTATAGTCACAAGCTTTTAGGGCATGTATTAGCAAATGTATCTTAAACTTAAAAATCAAAAGGTTAAAGAAAATCTTAATACTGGTGACATGTGCTTCAGATATAAAAAGGAGAGAAAAAATAATTTAAAAAAACTGAAAAAGTATATTGCACATGCAAGAAAAATATAATAATAAAAGAGCTTTAAAAAATTCAAAAATATAGCTTATAATCATTGACACTCTGTGTCAGTTAAGAAAATATAAAATACAAGGCTTTCTCACCAAAAATGAGATCCATTTCCTCTTTGTATCTGGCCATGATCACTGTGAGTAGAAGGCAAATGAATTGAACAAGGTTAACAATTTTTTCATCTTTAAAAATACAGTAGTACAAATATGTAGATATCAAAATCCCCAAAATTCTCAATAGCCCAATTAATCACAATAGCAAACAAACACACTTTCACATTTCACATAAGTTGCTGTATGACATTTTTAAAGCCTATGAATTGATGGACATTTGTCACAATTTTTACAAACATAGCAATCTTTCAACCTTGGTATTTAAACATTTTTTTTTAAACAAAGTAAAACTCATCGAGGGTTAAGAACATAATCAAGAAATCTATATATCATTCTGGTGCAAGTAAAGTAGTGAGCTGAAGAGTATAAATAAAGGGGTGCTCCTTTTGGAGGCTTTTTAAGGGTCCAATTGCCCTGAAATTAACTGCCCATCTTCCATTCACATGTGGGAATGTTGGGGGTTATAAAATGTATTTCACTTCAGCTAATGGGCCTTACCTCGTGGTAGGGGCAGGCAAAAATAACCAGATTGTTAAAAAAATTCCAAAAATCATATTTAAAAAACCCTTAAAATCAAATCATTTGAGGTATTTAGCACATTAAAATTTCAAAAGGTTGTTAATACAATTACAACCAGTTCTGAAGTCCATCTATCCTCAGCAAAATAGAAAAAAGCTGTTTATTCATATATGGGCTTATTCACAATAATATTTGTTCAACACAGTTATAGGGGAAAAATAACAGAATTTTAAAAACTCAGTACATTCAAAATAAATTCAATCAACCTTCAGTTCAAGCAGAATAATATTGAATCCAGTAACATATGAACTTAAAATCACAAAGTTAAACCTTAAACAAAAAATGCAATAGAATACAGAGATTTTTATAAACCATTGGAGTCTGAAATGCCTTAGAATATAGCCTTTAGTCTTTAAAGTTCCTTGGGTGGGTTTTTTTATTTGTTTGTTTGTTTTTAATTATCCATTTAAATGTCTATTGTCCGAAGGTAGAGTAGTAAAAGCTATTGATCTGCTCCCCACAGCTGGGGAGAATCTGAGGCCAGATTTTAACCCAGGACCATGCTCTCAGTGCCCTGAGCCACCCATTTGCAAATTCAAAGTTGAATCTTTGGGCTGAATGTTTCTTCTGGCATGCAGGTGGAATCAATGAAATTACCAGAACAGTCAAAAATCCTTTTAAACAGCCCATTGCTTTTTAAGTTTCTGTTTGAAAAATCTGTTTCTTCTCCTCTCCCTTTTCTCTCTCCCCTGCTCTGATCCCCCTGTGGCCAATACCCCCATCCACGTGGAGGCTTAGCCTAAGGGAAAATTACCCATTCTCCTTTCCCTCTCGTCTCTCCCCTCTGCCCACGTGGCCAATACTGTTACCAGCTGTTCGCAATGAGTCCTCAGCAATCTGCTCCAAGGATCTGGGGAGCAGAAACAGGAGCCGATCAAGATGGTTTTCTAAAGAGTATCTTGGAGAATCGTGGCTTTTAAAAAAATTCTCTAGGCTAAAAAAATTTTTGAGAAGTTCTCATCCAATCTAGTGGTCGCCAAAAACTGTAAGTTAAAATTTAGGGGAGATGGGGGACTGAGGCATCTGAGGCAGGTAGAAATTAGTTTCTCTCTGCAAGGAGTATTATATTTTTTAGAGGTTTATTAAAGGTTAAAGATTAAAGAATATACAAGTAAGAAACATGTGCGTAGGCCAGAGGCCGAGACAAAATAACCTCACATCACGCAAGAGACGCACCAAAATGGAAGTCCAAAAAGAGCCAAGAGAGAGACCCTGCCTCAAAAGCCTTTGAATCAGCTTAAATACCTTCTCGATCTTGGCCCAGGTGAGATTACAAGGCATTCTGGGGAAGTGGAGCAAAGGCTCGTGGGGATTGTAGTCCTGTATTCGAGTCTATTTTTTACAATGGGCTACAGTGCAGAAGGTTAGTAGACTTAAAGGGATAGAGCTTAAGACTTAATGATTTCTCAATAATATAATTAAAGTGGGAATAGAAAAAAAAAGAGCACAGGGCTTTGATAATCATATGAAGTAGGAAGGAAAAAGGTAAAATACAAAGAATAAAAAGAATCTTTGTCGGTGGTTAGAAGCTAGAACCCAAAGAAAGGCCAAAGAGATAAAGTTAAGAGGAACCCTCAGATAATGAACCTTTCTACTCTTATATGTATAATTAGAAATCTGTTACCCTAAAAACTACATTTCCTGGGAGCCCACTGACTTCCTGTCTTTATGTACTTCCTGTAGACAGGGGATAAATTCAGTGGGCATTCCTGGTCTGGCCTCTCTTTGGCTTCCTGTCTCGACAGTGGTAAGCAGGGGTTTTGAATAGGCTGATTAGCCATGGGCATGTGGTATTTTATTTTGTTACCTTTTTATTCGTTTACTTCTAATAATCATTAATAAATCTTTTAAATATAAGCTTCTTATTATTGCATATTAATTTTAATTTTTAATGATGGCTATCGTAGACTAATTTTAATTTTTACATCTATCCATTTCCCCCCAAAGAACCCTCCCTTCCTCTCCAGTAGGCTTTTTCACTGTCCTATCCTCCCCAAATCATGGACATTTTCAACTCCATTACCTCTTGCATCAGCTGAGATATTACTCTCCCTTTCTATTCATTCAGATTACAAGGATATTTCTAATGGTCAATCTTCCTCAGGAGAGCCACTCCAGTTTCTCTAGACTTTTTTATATGTCTTCTCTTACTTCTTTTAAGAGTAACCATCTTGAATGCAATTTTGGTCAGAAGCAAGTGGGGTATTGTTACTTGTGGGTAACTATGACTCTGTCTCAGCTTTTATGTGGAAACACCCCACAAGTCCTATGAACACATCTCCAACCCTCACATCCAGGGGTCCCCAAAATTCAGCCCCCTGAGGACATTTATCTGGCCCCCACTACACCTCCAGAAGGGGCACCTCTTTCACTAGTGGTCAGTGAGAGGAGTTCTCTATGTGGGGGAATCCCCTCCCCCAGATTGCTGTGCACAGCAGAGCTCGCATACAGTACTACTTCCAGTGACATAATCCTTTGTGTGGCGCCTTGTTCTGAGAGTAAATGAATGAGAACAAGGTGCCACACAAAGGATTATGTGGCTGCACAATGGAAGACGTCAGCATGGTGAGCGGCAATCTGGGAGAGGGGATTCCTCACTGTGTAGACTTCTGCCCAGTAGAGTGGTGGCAGTGATGGGCCTGTGCAAGGTGTGACAGGCCCATCCTAGCCAGCGCTGCAACCTCCGCTATCCAAGACAGTGGTATACAGATTTGTTCAGTTTTTTTTTTTTATAGTCCAGCCCTCCAATGATCTGAGAGACAGTGAACTGGCCCCCTGTATAAAAAGTCTGGGGACCCTTGATCATGTCCCTCTCAAAGGCCTTTGGAATTCTATTTAAGTAGGTGGTAATCAAAAGAGATGCGTCAAAAAAATTAATGATTGAGAATTTTTCAATATCTTAGTTCTAAAATATAGCAAGAAAAAAGTTAGCAAGAGAAAGCTAAAAATAAGTACAAGTACCAGAAACATTAAAAAAAAAAGATTTAAATCTCTCTATTGAAAATGTCTTGATTCAGTAACCTTCATCTAATCTTAATAAACTTTTAATTTTTGTGGGAATTAAATATTTAGGGGATTCTAATCCTAGGGAAATTCACATTAAGTAGGCACCATAGAGTCATGTGTTTTAATTTGCCAGAGTGGTGGGCAAAATTCCTAACTGGCAGAAGGCAAGGCATGTGGCATGTGAAGTATGGAGTAAAACCCTAGCCAATTGGAAAATCTTAGGAGAAGGGTTTAGTCTAAGCTTAAAATAGACAAACACATGAAGTGGAAAGATCTCTCTGGCATTTTTTCCTGGTAGAAGAAGCTCTCTGGCTGGCAAGCAGTCCCAGAGCTTATTTATATAAGCCATCTCTGTTGGGACCACCACCTGGAATCCAGGAACTAAAGGATTTACAATGTGGGCAGATTTTGGGTAGTTAGGCTGGTAACCCTCCTTTTTTCTCTCTTTACTAATAATGGCTAACTAACCATGGGCACATTTTTTTTAAATTTTGTATCCTCTTTATTCCTTGATTTCTAAAGATCCTTAATAAACCTCAAAAAATATATTTTATTATTAGAGATATAAATTTAATTCTTACAGTTTTGGCAACCACTAGCCAGACGAGAACTTCTCAATTTTTTTAAAGATAGCCTAGATAATTTTTTTAAGCCATGTTTCTCCTGCCACAGCTTTTCGTCCACCCACCCTCGCAAAGCCGCTTCTCCTGATTCCGCTTGCTCCTTCTGCTAAATTCCAATGGCTTGTGTCTATACTCTTGCTCCTGCTGCCCACTCCTGCCTCCAGCCATCCACTCCTAACCTCAACCCAGATCGCTCAGCCACTCTACTCCTGGTCTCTTGCCTCAGACACAGATCGTTCATCCAAACCAAGGCCCAGCCTCAGAACCCAGGACCCAGGCTGCTGGTAGCTGCCACTGTGTCTTTGGAATCGCACACCAACTGGTAAAAACTGGAGTGTTCTTTCCTTGGGCAACAATTAGCCTACATGTGGCAGAATACGGGGAGAGGGGGGGGGGCAGGGGAACAAGGAGAAGGAAGAGACTTTTCCAAATAGGAAGATGATTACAAGCATGGCATATTCTATGAGAGCAGTGCATTGCCTATTTCAAACAACTTCCAGCTTTAGAATGTTTTTTCATGAGTGCACTGAACCTTTTACTTATCTTACCTGAGATTCAGAGAAGAAATTCATCTTCCTGCAACTCTTTGCAATTTGGGCCTGCCCAGTTTGAGATTCCTAAAACCCATGTTCTCCCTTGCTATGGGAAATTCCCACAATACTGAAAAAAGGATCGGAATGGATAAAAAAAAATGAACTTTAAAGAGACTGGAGGTGAAATTTTTGAGCCTTTTCAGACTCCAATGTTTTATAAAAGCCTCTGTATTTTATTGTATTTTGCTGATTGTTTTAAGATTTAATTTTGTTGGTTTTAAGTTCATATATTAATGTATTCAATACTATTCTGTTACACTGAATCATTTTCATGTACTGGGCTTTAACTACTGTTATATTCTATTGCTTTTCCCCTATAACTATTGAACAAATATTACTGAATAAGCCCATATAAAAAAATAGCCTTTTTCCTATTTTGACCTTGTAAATTGTCACATAGAGGATGGATGGACTTCATCAAAACTGTTTACAACTGTATAACAACCTTTGGTAAATTTAATAAGCTAAATATCTCAAATTAATTTTAAGGGGTCTTTAGACATAATTTTTAAGATTTTTTCCCCCTCAACTCTAATCATTTTACCTGCCTCTTAGTTATTTGTAACAAGAGGTAAGGTCCATTTTAGCAGCTGAAGTGAAGTACAATTATAATCCCCACCTCCCGCACTTATAAAAATGTGAATGGATGGGACATCACAATCTCATACCAAAGGAGCTTAGAAGTTGATCCCAGAGCATGGTATCCCTGGATGGCTCCAAAAGAGGGGCATCTCTCATTTGTAACTCCTCAGCTCACTTTACCCTTCCACGAGAATGATCTCTAGATTCTTGGTGACATTTTTAGACCCAACATCAACAGTACAGAGGTTTGGTCTTTTCTAGACTCCTGCCACATTTCTGTAATGATGGCAGTTATAGAAGTTTTAAAATATCTCAGCCATGGTTGAAACATTGCAACACTTGAAAACTTGTGACAAGTATCCATTAGCTTCCAAGATTTTTTTTCTTTAAAAGTCACACAGCAGTTTCATGTAAAATATGACAGTAGGTTTGTTTGCTATTGTCATTTTTAACTGGGTGATTGTGAATTTGGGGGATATTTTGATACTTTTTGAATGTGCATTGCATGCTGTCTTTATAAAAAACTGTTACTTTGTAAAAATCATTTGCTTTGCACTCACAGTGGATCATGGCCAGGTTTGAAGAGGAAATGGATCTCATATTTTGGTGAGAAACCTTTGTATTCTACATTTCCTTAGCTGACACAGTTTGTCAATGATTATAAGCTAAATTTTTTATTTTTAAAACTTTTATTGTTTTTGCTTGCATGTGCTATAATATACTATTTCAGATTATTTTTCTCTCCTTTTTTGTATCTGAAGCACATGTTACAGTACTGAGAAGACTTTCTTTAACTTTTTTGATTTTGTAGTAATATGTTTAAAATATATTTGCTATAATGTCAATGCATACCCAAAAAGCTTTAGACTATCAAAATGTTGCCATTGACTGTTTAAAAAAAAAATTATGGGACTTTGCTTAATGATTCTGTCTCATTCCAGGACAAAATAATACAAAAAAAGCCATTGCACAATGCTAAAGAAGCTAAACTGCATAGTGCCTATGAAGCACAAGGTCAAAGAGACCAACCAATTCCGATGGGATTAATGAAAATTTTGAGCCATGACAAGAGAACTTGAACTTGTTTGGGGTTCAAGGTTGTGGCTATTTAACATGTGTTAAAGGCAGGTCTTCCTTGTCCCATAGCCTACCAAGTATCTCAAATTGGGCTCCTAGCTGGCTCCTATATTCTAGTCCCTTCTCTGTCTTTCATGGTGTGGCAAACTTTCTAATAGTCCTGGCTACTGAGTAGGTAAATGCATCATTCCTTAAATCATTTTAATTGGGCCCTGAGATTCAAGGATCTTTTATAGATGTTTTTCCTTTACTTAGAATATTTACAAATAAGACTTTGATAGTCTATATATCACCCACAAATTATTTTCTCTTTTATTTGGATTTTTTTTATGTTTTTTATTTCTCTTGCCAATTGATTCATATAACTCAGTCATACATCCCTAAGTGATCCCTGGGTTTTTCAATCACTATGGGGGGGTGGGGGTGGGGGAGGAGTATATATAATTATTTTAAATTGCAATGTTCAAATTCTTCTTGAGAGTAATTTTAGGTTAAGAAACATGCTACCTCTCTGAATCCAAAAAGTGAACTATTTGGAGAAAACACCATGAAGATGCCTCCACAGAACACATGCTGCACCAGAAGATCCAGAGTGAACTTTGGGATGTGGTGATTGGAACTGTGTGGGGTTTAAATGCATTTGTTTTTATATGTATACTCTTATGTTGAAGAGGACTGCCCCCTAACTGGCTTTTTGTCAATACGCCTAGCAATCATTGGTTTTGTTCTCTTTTCCTTTTATGCCCAAATTATTGTAATTTCATAGCTGGTTATGTTTACACGACCCACTGGGAGAGCCTAGTCTTCTGCGGGTCTCAGGGAGGAATGTATAAATGGAGATTTTGAACCTCAGACTTCATTCCCCAGAAGTCTCTGGTATTTCCCAGAATTCCCTAGAATCTCTCCTGTGTCTCCACATTGGCGAGATCACATTATTGGTATTTAACTGGCAGTAACTCCTCCCACATCCTCTCTTCTTTGTAAACCTTAAAATTTCTTAGACTTATGAATGTTGGAAATTTCCCCATTGGGAAATTTCATACTTGAAAAAATTTCCTACTGATAGTAAGAACTCTATTGGAATGTGAAACTCCTTGGCATGGGAGGATCCTTCTCCTCCCTACTTAAGACTACTTTAGGACAGAAACCTTTTGCTAAACAATGGAAAGGGCTTTGACCTATGCTTAAGCATAGAACAGGAAGTTCTTTGAGTCATGATTGATTTTAGAATTGATACAATAGAGATACTTGGAATGACAGAACCAGGTCTTGGAACTTACAATCTCCACCCTACTCAGAGTAACAGGATTTAGGAAGGGCTGTAGCAAAAGATCAAGATTTAATTATTTGAGAATATGACCTTCAACAGACATGTGCAAAGGAAACAGACCTCTGGGCGGTCCTGGGTTAAGCTAGAGCCACCATTGGCACAGGGGAGACATGGACAGTGATTGGTAGATGTGAGAACTGAGGGGAGGGGACTTAGATGGTTTCCTTAAAGATAGCGGGGTCTGAGGACAGAAGGACGGAGGAGGTTTTGCTCTGAAGGAGGTCTGAGAGGAGAGAGGTCCTGGAGGGAGAGCTCCTGGAGAGGTCTTGAAGGAGGCTGTGGAAGGAGAACTCAGGAGGAGTCAGGAGGAGAATTCTCTGGAAACATTTCTTGAAAGGAGGCTCTCTTGAAGGTGGAGCCTGAGGTTGGCATGAGAAGCCTTACACCTTGACCACGAATTTGGTGAGAAAACCCTCAAAATATTTCTGTGAAATCTCTTTCCTTTATTTTTTTTTTTTGCTTTATTACTTGCATATCAGTCAGTTTTGTTTTCTTTTTTTTAACTTGACTTCAAATTTACAGCTGCAAGAACGGGTAAGTAAAAAACCTTTTTTCTCCTTAAATTAAGCTGTTTTAGATCTTGGCAACAGGGCCCTAAGGTCCTGGCTAGCAATTGCCTAAATTAAGACTAGAAAAACCTGGGGATTTTAAGTTCTGGCCATGTCCTTCTCCCCAAGTGTTTACCTTAGGAATATGTGGTTACAACCAGTTCACAACATACTTGACAACTGGCTAGCCATCACCATGGCCAACCTTGTAAAATTTGCACTCTTTTTCTCTCTAAGATTTCTCATACCATGGGATTTATGGCAATTTACAATCAACACAGTACTCCCCCTTGGGATTTGTATTGTTATAGCTATAATATGGTATTTCCTTACAAAACCCACTCCACAGTCAAACCAACCGAGTGTTCCTTCTATTTCTACTACTTCTATCACTCAACAATATGCAGAGCTAAAAACTCAGCTCGAGCTCATAGAGGAAGGTCAGGGAGAGATTGTAGCTTTTATGAGAAGCATTAAAAGAGAATTAAGAACATTATCAGAAACTGGGGACACAGCTCCTCCTGTCAACTCAACCTTAGAACCCCCTGCTTCTAACCCTCATAATGAACCCACCCCTCCCCCTGCTCCCTTAGTCTCAGAAAACTAATTCTAATCAATTAACTCTAAGTCCATACCCCACCCAGGTTTCCAACACAACACAATCAACTTTAAGTACACACCCTACCTCTGAATTTTCTGGCACAATGGGATTACAATAAACCCCTCCTTTTAATGTGCCCAACCCTTCTATGTCTCAGACTTACCCAATTGAAAATGGAGCAAGATGCCTAGAAACAGGAGTTCGTGTGAGGAGCTTGGACAGGGAGGAGGCCCCAAGACAGCTTCCCTTCAGATCGGTCACGTGAGTCAAGGACTGATTCCTTCCACCTTGGCCCTTTGGGCCTAAACTCCCTCTGTCTTGGTCAGAGGTTGAGTAACCCCATTCCCTTTTCTCCTCTCTCCTTTTCTCCCTCTCCTTTTCCCTACTCCCATTGTGATTAAACCTCCATAAACCCCATTCTGACTTGAGTGTTTCATTTTAGGAATTTCATAAGTAAATTCCTTGGTGGCCATTGTTCAATATTATAACAATCTTAAAAGGTGAAATTTTTACTACAACATCTTGCATGATGTAGCATCAGTAGTGATGGTGGTAAGGCAGGGAAAATTTGAAAATGGTTAACCAGCCATGGGCATGTGGTTTTTATTTTGTATCCTCTTTATTCCTTGATTTCTAAAGATCCTTAATAAACCTCATAAAATATAATAATTTTATTATTAGAGATATAAATTTAATTTTTACACCATGCCTTAAAGCACAAAAGAGGGTGTGGGGAGGAAGAAGCTTTTCAATAAGATTAATCTCCATAACAATTGAATCTGCCATGATATGCAAAGTGCCAGATCCCCAGGCCCAAACCTCTTCCCAGAAATGGAAGCCATGCATTTTCTATTCTATTTTTCAGAGTTCCTGGTTGAAGTCAGTGGACTTTGTATTTACACTGTGGTGGTCAGTATGTATATTATTTTCCTGTTACTTCTTATATCACTTTTCTTGAGTTCACAATAAGCCTTCCCAAGGTTTTCTAAATTCTTGATCCTTTCTTATAGTCAAGGGATATTCTATTACCTTCATGTAATATAATTTGTTTGGCCAATCCTCATATAATGGGTATCTATTTTTTAACTACTTTTGTACCAAAAAAGTGCAGCTGTAAATAAATATTCTGGTGTATGTGAGACAGACTTTTTTCTCCTTTGCCTCCTTAGGGATATAAGCTTAGAAATAGGATCTTTGAATCAAAAGGGATGGACATTTTAGTCATTTCCACAGAATACTTTCAAATGCTTTCCAGATTGTTTGGGTCAATTCACTGTTCTACCAATGCAGTGTCCAACCTCCCATGTCCTTCCAACAATAGTTATTCTAATATAATCTGGTATCATTTTATAATATTTCCTTAGAATCCTAGAATCTCAGTGTTAGAAGAGATGCCATTACCCAATTAGTTCAACCCCAATCTAAAAAAGAACACGCCAACTTTTATCGATCATATTAACCCACTAGATAACCTCCAAGGAACAGAAATCGACTGGCTTCCTTGGGAGGTCCCACAGCCATGACATACCTCTCCTATCTTTCAAAAATCCAATGCGATGGTCTAGAGAGCCTATTTACAATTTCTTTCAATACCCAATCATGTAGGTCATCCCAACTGAGTCACTTTAAAATAGAAAAGCCAGCTAAGGGTGGTCCTATCCATTATTCCTCCTTGCTCTACCCCTAGGGGAACAACTCCCTGCCTTGGATGCTTACAAACTATGTGAACTTGGCCTAGTCATTTAACCACTCAAACTCAGTTTGCTCATTGGTAAAATGCAGTGACAATAGCAGCTACCTCGAAAGGCTAGAGATCAAAGGAAGTAATGTGTCTGAACTGCTTTGCTAACCTTAAAGCACTGTATAAATGCTATCTAGCTACATGTCTCTAGCTTAACCCAAACCTAGAATATTTCTCATTCTAATTATGTTTTCAGTTTTCTAGCCAGCCCCCCATGAATGCTCTGGGTTCTGTAAAGGAGAGCCCGTGGCATGTACAGCGGCTTCTGGTATACTTCATGAGTCAGCACCCCAAAGGGGATGCCAGGTATTTACCACCCAGACAGACCCCAAAGTCTCCTCAGGCTTCCATTCCACCCTAACTCCTCCAGCTTTCGAGTGTTCACAGTGGCCAGCTTTGTTTTGGGCTGGTTATTTCCTAAGCCGAATACGGTCAATCTGGCCTAAAGTAGGTTTAAGCACCTATATAATATATATATGGCGTTTTGGAGCACAAAGGACAACATGGCCATCCAATGCAGCTGAGGAAGTCTCCAGGTGTAACGATTTTTCGTGCCATTGGACCCAGGCTTCCAATGCCGAGAGTGGGACTGTCTCTGTGCAACGACTTTTCCACTTAAATCTCCTTCACGCACAAGTGTCTTTGTGCACACTCATCTATACACCACAGATGAAAACGCACAAAGACAATCGTCATCCTCGGTTACCGAGAGACTACTACTATGGCGTGAAACAAGGCTGTGTCCTCGCTCCAGTACTATTCAACCTATTCTTCACCCAAGTATTATGACATGCTGTGATGGATCTAAATCTGGGCGTCTACATCAAATACCGACTGGATGGCTCACTATTCGACCTTCGCCGCCTGACCACAAAAACAAAGACAACAGAGAGACTCAACCTGGAAGCTCTCTTCGCAGATGACTGTGCTCTCATGGCCCACCAAGAAAATCACCTTCAAATCATTGTGGACAGGTTCTCTACCACAACAAAACTGTTTGGCCTGACTATCAGCCTCAGCAAAACAGAGGTGCTATTCCAACCTGCACCAGGGAGGCCAACTAACTAGTCGTGCATTACAATCAATGGCAGGCAGCTTTCTAACATCAACCCTTTCAAGTACCTGGGCAGCACCATCGCCAACAACGGGTCCCTAGACCATGGGATTAATGCCAGGATCCAAAAGGCCAGCCAGGCACTCGGGCGGCTGCTGTCCAAAGTCCTCCAACACAGCGGTGTAAGCATTGCGATGAAGCTCAAAGTGTATAACGCAGTGGTCCTCAGCTCACTCCTATACGGTTGTGAGACATGGACACTGTACTGGAAGCACATGAAACAGCTGGAGCAATTCCACCAACGCTCTCTCCGGTCAATCATGAGGATCTGATGGCAGGACCAAATCACCAACCAGGAAGTCCTCAACAGAGCCAACTCCACCAGCATCGAAGTAATGATCCTCAAAACCCAGCTACGATGGTCTAGACACGTTATCCGCATGGACCCACAGCGAATACCAAGACAGGTATTCTATGGTGAACTGTCAGCTGGACTCAGGAAACAAGACCGACCAAAGAAAAGGTACAAGAATCAGCTAAAGTCAAACTTGAAGTGGGCTGGCATTACACCAAAGCAACTAGAACTCTCTGCCTCTGACAGAAGCAGCTGGCGAACCCACATTAACCATGCCGCCGCCGCCACCTTTGAAGATGAGCAACATTGACATCTTGCCGCAGTGCGTGAACGCCGACACCAGGCTACAACCGCACCTCCAGTAACAACTGGTGTTCCATGCCCCATATGTCACAAACTTTGCGCCTCAGCCTTTGGACTCCAAAGCCACATGAGGGTACACCGTAGATGAAAACACACACAGACAATGTCATTCTCGGTCACCGAGAAACTACTACAATATATAATATTTTATATATATGTATATATATATATATAAAATATTTTATATATATATAATATTTTATATATATATATATATATGTATGTATGTATATAAATGCTTCTGGAATGGAACCTGAGAGGAAATAAGGGCATTTCACCATCTTTACAAGATGTTCCACTGGAGAGAGCTGCTCTCAATGTCAGAAGATTTGGATTCAAGTCTCACCCCTAACCCATCACGTAACCTTTCTGATTCTCAGATACCTCATCTGTGAACTTTAGATTACTCCACCCTACTTAGTCTAACAAAAAACAGGAATGTCTACACCCATACTTAAGGATTAAGTATTTAGGAGGCTGGCCTATGACAGGCATGTGCTAGCAAATGACAAATCAGAAACAACTGACAGACCCCTGGGCTGTCCTAAGTCAAGCTTAAGCTACCATTGGTACATGTGAGACGCAGGAAAGTGATGTAAAAACCGTCTATATATTTTGTGTCCCTTCCTCTCTCTAGCTCTTTCTGTAGAGAGCTGGCTCTGGCTTGCAGCATACTAAGCGTTCCGGCATCTTGGTGTGGCGGCAGCTATTGTCCGGTTTGGGCAGTGAGTTTTCCTTGATACTATACTGGGAGAAGCTGAGTAGCCTAGTTCAGGCATGGCATCTTAACTGAGCTCTCTTGGAGTTTAGGCTGATTTCTTTCTCCTTTACCTTCCAAACAGTATCATCTTAGAAAGCCTCTAATCTTCTTCAGAGACCTCATTGTGAAGGTCTTTGAACTTCCCCTGGCACAGGATAGGTGGGAGAAATCCTATACCCTCCTTCTTTCTCTTCTTCTTAATTCCTTTCCTCTATATTAATTAAAATCACCATAAATTTTCAGCTGACTTGGGTATTTTATTTGGGATTTCCTCTAGTGACCAAAATTAATTTAGATTTAAGTCACAACCCTAAAATTATCCTTACACATCTACAAAATGGGAATAACAATAGAACCAACCTCACAGGGTTGTTTAGAAAATCAAGTGAAATAACGTCTGTGAGGTACTTTGTAACTATCAAAGCATTCATGTTTAGTGTGACTCTTCTTGACCCCTTATGCAGTTTTCTTGGCAGAGATACTGGAGATGTTTGCCATTTTCTTCTCCAGCTCATGTTTCAGATAAGGAGCCAGGAAAAGAGGGCTAAATGACTTGCCCAGGTCACACAGTTAGTAAGGGCCTGAGACCAGATTTTAATTCAGGAAGAAGAGTCTTCCTAACTCCGGGTCAGACACTCTATCCACTGTGCCACCTAACTCCCCAAGTGTTCATAAATGCTGTTATTATTGTTACTCTAAATTAGAGAGACTTTAAAGAATAAAAAAGGAAAAAACTGTAAAACATATTTTTCCATCAATTATCTTGGCTGAAAATCAACATTAAAGATCTTCAAAGAATGTATAAAATGAACAAACACTTCTCCAGAAAACCAAAATTATCTACAAACATCAGAAGAAATGTTCAAACTTCAGGCATCATAGGAACACCACCTGGAACCTATTACCTTTGCAAAGGCAGGTAAAAGCCGCCAAATTAAAGGCTGGGGAAGCTGTCAGTCTGCCCCATTTGTTTGTAAGTAAACAAGACAATTCCATTCAAGGCCCCAGGGATCAGGCTTCTGGGATTTTAGTTTGGAGGTGCTAGGGAAGGGAAATGAGGCCCTCTCTAAACAGTATCAGTCCCTGAGGCCTTTTGAGAAGAGCACCAGGACTGAACCAACCCATGGGTCTAACAACAGGTTGATCGAGGGACAAATTCTGGGACAAGCCCTCATCAGCCCCTTTTTGTTTGTCTTCCTCAGATCTCCAAAGTCCATGGGGAGAATGAGGCAGCACAATCTGACACACACACTGAGATACCATCATGTAAAGACACATCAGTGAGAGAAGCCTAAAACTATGCAAGAGGAAACAAAAACAGAAGGGATGACTGGACAAGGAAACAGGGCATTTGGGTTCTTTTCTTCCCTAAATGCATACTCACTTTCAAAAGGAGAGAGAGCATGATTGAAGGATCATGGGAGGTGAGGCCAGGGGCAGATTATCTGATGTGCTTCCTTCTCTCTGCTGAGCTGTCATTGGCCAGGCCTAGTCTCCCTCACTCACCTGCACCCTGGCATCTCAGGCCTTCTCTCTTGGGCATCCAAGGCGCTTCTCCTTGCTCCAACTGGGAGATAACATCTGGTTTGGATATGGCGAGCCCTGCTTATTGGAAACAGGAAAGTGCTGGAGTCAGAGATAGCTCAGAATACTCCCCTGACTCCACTTTATTCTGGAAACAGTGGCCATGGTAGCAACACCCAGAGGACTAGACAAAAGCTGTCTGAGGGCTGATCTTTCCCGTGTCCCTAAGAGGGAAGAACTCTGTGAGAAAATGGAGGGGATTAGGACAGCAAGTGGTTAACTGTGGGAATTGAGTGAACCATGAACCTTGTGAGTCAATTCTAGAGTCAGTTCAATTTAATTATGGGCCTAGTTCAAATTCCATCCTGTGAGAAAACTTTATTCAATTGTGGGAATTGGGAGAAACCCTTATGGTACTGTTTGTTCCCAGCCCTGAGTGCCTGAGAAATTGGACCACGTGAACATGCTGTTTAGAGACTCTTAACCAAAGACTTGGTTATGCTGCCCAGAAACACAGTCAGATTCTAAGATTAATTTTTCTCATAATTATACATTTCAAATGACCTATATTTCTTATCTGAAGACTGGCCCCACTCTCATCAATCAGTTATTGTTCCCATGTTCCTAGCCCTAACCTGAGGAAGGTGCCTAATCCTGATTTGTTGGGCATATGGCATGTCCTGCTTAATAAACTGATATGCACAGAAGATGGAACCTTTGTTTCCTCAGTCATTTCATCTTTTGCTCATAAATGTTCACAGAGCAGATTTGAGCTGAGAAAGAAAATTAGGTCATTGAACCCAATCACTAACAAAAAGACAGACTTTTCACGTCTTCAGTTTATCATGCAGTGGCTTTGTGAAGATTAAATTTAACTCTCTTCTGATTGTGAAAATGAAAATAATTAACTCTCCCCTGGTTGTGAAGATTAAATTGTAACTCCCTGCCTATTTTTAGATTTAATCACCAAAGGTATAAACACCCTATTCACACTTGAGTGGGAGAGGTCTGTGACCCACGTGTGTGATAGTGGGTGACGAATCAGAATCAACGGACTGCCTCCTGGGCAGCCCTAAAGCAGGGCTTCAATTGTGATTGGTAGATGTAGAATTAGGGGAAGGCACAGGAAGTGATGCAAGAGAAAGTGTCTTTAAAAGGGAGTTCCAACTGCCTGAATGGGGTTCAACTGGCAGTTCTTCATTCTTTGAAGTGGAGGCTGGTGAAGAATGTGCTGACTGGACCTGAGACTGTTTTCCTGGTGAGGCTTTTCTAAAATCTCTTCCTTTGAACTGACACATGGTAATTAAAAAAGTAGACTCTTAACTGCTAGATTTTTCTGAAGAGACTTCCCTAGGTCCTTAGCTTTGCTGAGGCCAGCTGAAACTAACTCCCCCTGCCTGAGTTGAGCCAAGTGCCAAATTACTTAGTGCTTAGGCTAGATATCTTACCCTATCCTCTCTGATTTTTCTTACTTCACTCTTTCTACATTTTGTAAATAAATTGTAAATAAATCTCTTTGGAATTAATATAAATTGTTGGGGACCACACTTGTAAATAATCCAGTCCAACCTTTTTATAAATAAGCCCCTTTTCCCCTTTACAGTTTTAAGGAAACTTAGCAAAGATCCTTCAGGGGCCAGATTCTGGGTCCCAGGGAAATATGTCCTTACCCAGGCCAACCAGGTTCCTGTAGTTCTCCAGCATCACCTCCCGGTACAGCTCCTTCTGAGAAGAGCCCAGGTGCCTCCATTCCTCCCAGGAGAAATCCACAGCCACATCCTGGAATGTCACTGATTCCTGAAACAGCACACACATAGGGGCTTCCCCAGGGACCATCCCTCCTATTCACCTGGGAGGAGAGGAGTGAAGTTGGCAGAAGCTGACAGGAGCAGACCTCATACCTCCCAACTACCTCAGTTATATTCATTTCTCAATCACAGAATCAATTGATAACCTTCAATGTACTCCAAAGGGTCTATGAGCTCATCAAAGGGGCATTTCTTTTAAACATGCAGATCGCCACTCATTCCTAGCTGTCCAGCCCCTGTGACTTGTGAACTTTAGTTTTACTCGACCCTGCTTAGTCTTTAGAATTCACACCCCCACTTAAGGATTAAGTGTCGGGGAGGAAGGCCTATGACAGGCATGTGCTAGCAAGTGACAAATCAAAAACAACTCACTGACCCCCTGGGTTGTCCTAAGCCAAGCTTAAGCCACCATTGGTACATGTGAGACAGAGGAAGTGATGTAAAGAACTGCCTTTATATTTCGCTTCACTTCCTGTGAGAACACTTGGCAAACTTGGTCCTGGAACTCAACCCTGGAGGAGCTCAGCTTGAGACCTCAGACTGCTTTCGTTGTGGTAAGTGATAAGGCTGGCTCCCTTTTCCCTTGGCTTCTGGAGAGACCCCTTGGCTGAGGCCTCTGAATTTCTGCCCGGCTCAGCCCAGGCTGGAGCAATTCAATTCCCTTTTCCCTTCCTCTCATTCTTAATTTCTTCCTTCTATTGTAAATAAAACACCATAAAGTTCATTCTGACTTGAGTATTTCATTGGGTTTTAGAATTTAAATCCCAGGCAACCAACTAAATTTATATTCAGTCTCAACCCCTAAATTTACCCTTAACAGACTCTTATCAACCAAGACATCCATCATGGTGGGAGTTTTGAAAAATTTGTTCGACACTGAATGAATATTAACAGGGCCTGTGGTCAGTCCTTGGGCCCTAATGACCACCTTCTGATTCTACATCCAATTCTTTGACAACAAGGCATGTTATACTCAATAACTTATTCCCATTTCCCACCCCCAATCTTGCTTAACCCTAGAGTATGGTTTCCATCTAAGTTTTTCTTGCTGTCCCATAATTTAACCTTTTTTTTTTAAATTAAGGGCAAACTGACAAAACCTTTAGTCCAATCTCCAAGTTCCCTTGAGGAGAAAGTAATTATACATAAAAGGAAAAAATCTAAGAACTTATCTGTCTTTTTTGTTCATATGGGATAATTGAATAAAAGTCTTTTACAAATTGCCATAAATAAGGTGCAGCTGAGTAGCTCAGTGGATTGAGAGCCAGGCCTAGAGATGGGAGGTCCTAGGTTCAAATCTTGCCTCAGATACTTCTCAGCTGTGTGGCCCTGGCCAAGTCACTTAAACCTCACTGCCTAGCCTTTACCACTCTTCTGCCTTGGAACCAATGGTTCCAAGACAGAAGGTGAGGGTTTAAAAAAAAAAATTGTCATAAATGTCACCTAAGAGTTACAATCTCTCAATGCAGAAAGCATGTCAAGCCTGGCCCCACTGAATGGGAAGAACTTAACAATCTACAGGAAAGGGTAGACTGACACTTGGCAGTTCATCTTGGACTTCTTTACTCTTGGATTGAAAGCAATCATCTACAAGCCTATCTTGGTTGGTCAGCTCAGAATCCCAGAATCTTGAGCTCTGCACAAGTCTCTACTCAGGACTGGAAGGCAGCTACAGGGGAATGTCAAGGTGCTAGCTGCCATACTTCTGGAAAGGCTCAGGCCCCTAGTGGGACTCATTGAGGAAAGGTTCTCACAGTCAGCTTCACTCTGTTTCTCTTCACCATATTAGTCACTCCCTTGATTATCAGCTATGTACCTATGGAAGTCTTCCCCATTTGGGCCTCAAGTTCCTTTTCTGTAAAATAGGGGATTTGGAAACCATGATCTATGCCCTCCTTCTCTCTCTAAATCTAGGTGGCTCCAATTGCTCAGGCTCCAGGCCATGGGAAAGATGTATCCACACTTTCACACTTTCCTGTGGCTTCGGCACTTGAGGAAAGCACAAACTCTTACTCACTTCCAGAACCTCTGCTGTCAGGAAAACAGGAGCCATTTCTTCCTCCTCCTCAAGCCCTCCTAGTTTTGGAAAGAGCAGAGTCCTCATAAGACAAAGCTGTGGAGATAAAGGGGAGGACTAGATTTAATGTATAAGCATTTATTAGGCTCCCATTTTGTAGTAGGCATCTGGAATGCAGACACAAATGAAATAGGTCCTGCTCTAAGGGAACTTACACTCTGCTGGAAGAAATAATTTATCCATATAGAGAAAATAAATATAGACTAAATTAATGTAAGGCAATTTCTGGGTGTAGGTCACAAACAGTTGAGATCAGGAAAGTCCTCAAGTGGTAGTTGGAATTTGAATCAAATTTTGAAGGAAAACTAGGGATTCTAAGAGGTAGAGATTAGAAGGTATTCTAAGCACAAAGATGGAGAAGTTACATCATGTTTTAAGGAAGAATGCTGTAAAGCAGTATACAAGAAGAGAAATAATGTCTAGAAATGCAGTTCAAAGCTAAGTAACAAAGGCCTTTACATGCTAAAGAAAGGAGTCTGGAGTTTAAAGAACAGTGTTTTAACCATTTTACTTTGGCAGCCGTGTAGATTATGTTTAGAAACAATAAAGTTACTGTGCTAGTCCAGTTGTGATGTGATGGAGGCCTGAACTAGAGTGGATAGAAACAAGAAAGGCAGTGGAGATGGAAGCAACCATATTGGGCAGCTCATTAGCCATATAAGGGAAGGGAAGGAAAGTGACTCAAGTCCTAAACTTCAATAAGATAGAAGGATAGTGTTGCCTCAAAAAAAAAAATTTTTTTTTCATAAATTTGGAAAATAGGAGCTTTTGGGGAATAGTGAGTTTGGGTCATGTTAAGCTTGAGTTGCCCAGAGAACATGTAGATGAAATGTCCCAAAGGGCAGCTGGTGATGCAACACTCTTATCTCAGAAGACTAGAATTTTTATCTAAATTTGGGACTTATCTACGTAGAGATAGTATGGTAATCAAACCCAAGGGGCCACCAAGTGATACACTAAGAGAACAAAAAATCCTTTTTCTCAGGATAAAGTTTGAGGAAAGAAGAGAGGGATGATGATCTAGGGAAGGAGACTGATCGATAAGGAGTGGTCAAACAAGAAGGAAAGAACAGATGCCCAGACAACTATGAGAAACTATGAGAAAAGTGTAAATTGGATGAAATACTGGAAGATAAGCACATTAATGCATTGTGATGGTGGAGCACTGAATCAACATAAACCATTTTGCAAAACAATGAGATTAGAACAGCAAGTGGTATTGGGGTTGAGTGAACCACACTGTCCCAATCTTGTGATTCAATTTTGTAGCTAGCTTAGTTCTCTTCCTATTCAATTATGAATCTAGTCCAATTTTCTGTCTTGTAAAAAAACTTTATTCAGCTGTGAGAATTGTAAAAAAAACTTTACTGTATTGTTTGAACCTAGTCTTGCATATTGGGAAGCTGAACCACCTCTCCCTGCTGCTTAGAGACTCTTAACTAAGGCTCTTAGAACCCAGTATGATCTGAAGATTGAGGCAAGGAGTTTTTTCACAATTATACATCTCAAGGAACCCATCGACCTTGTTTGAAAATTGGCCCCATACTAGTTAATCAGTAATTGTATCCATGTTCCTTTGATCACATACAGACGCTTTGGAGAAGTAAGATACCTTTTCTGATTTCACAGAAGTACAACTATACACTCTGCCCTTCCACAATTGGAAAGTCCCAAATCTTTTCTCCAATTAGACATGGGATTACCTAATCTTGTATCCTGGTTAATTGTTTTTTAATTACTTGATTATGAGTAACTGTTTAATAGGATAAAAAATCTCTCTCCCCCTGTATTTGGAGTCCAATGCCAAAGTCAAGGAGGCCTGGTCCCAATTTGCCGGGCAATTAACCTGCACTGCTTATAAACTGATATGCTCCGAAGTGCCAACCTTTGTTTCTTCAGTCATTTCAACATTCAGCCACCACAGCAACTAGGAATTCTGCCAATAAAGAGACTAAAATATTACTTTACAGTACTTTGATCCAGAGATTCCACTGCTGGCACACACCTCAAAGAGGCTATTGATGAGAACTGATGATAAGAAATGACAACTATGAAGAGAGAAGCCTGGAAAAATATACACAATCAAGATGCAGAATGAAGCCGAGCTAAAAAATAATATCCACAGTGACTACTACCACGTAAACTGTAAAGAACCACTACCAAACCCCCCAAACCATGGCTGTTTCTTGGCTTCTGTCAAGCTTCGGCTACAATTCCGCCTTCAGCTTTACTGTTTGGTACCTTCCCCCTTTGTCTCGGTTCATCCGGTCCAAATCTAGTAGGAGATACCGTTTGTTTGTCGTCTGCTCCACCTTCTTTGGGCCTTTCTTTGGATCCTCCAGGCACAGAGGAGGGGCTTGATGATGTCGGTTAACGGACTGAGTCAGTCACGTGGCAGTCAGGGTGAGAAGGGCGTGGACGGGATCCTTAGGAAGCATCCTGTTCGCTTCTGGGAGTCACGGTTTAAGGGGTCGCTAGTAAAAGCGGAGTTTCCAGAAAAGGCCGGGGAAGTCTTGAGAGGCTCAAGTGCTATGAGGCCAGGCTGAAGGCTCGCCGCATTCCGGAAGGTGGCCCAAGGAGGAACGGATTGCCTTGGGGGCACGTGGGTTTCCCGTCTGGCATCCAACTCCGAGGTTCTGGGCTGTTCGGCGGGTGGTGGCCCCCGTTAAAGGCTCGGAGAGCCCAAGGAGGAAGAGGCTTCAAGAAGAGGCCATGAAGCGGGCCGCGGTGACTTGGGGGCTGGCACTTTTCGGCTGAAGGACAAGGGTCACAGGAGGGGCGGAAAGGTGGGAAGCCTCAGGCTTGCGGGGGAGGCGGGGAGGCGGCGGCCACAGGGGGAACCTCTGCCCCCAGCCCGAGGGGTTGAGGACGCGCCTCCCAAGCAGGGTTTGTCCCGGTCCAGGGTCGGACGGACTGTTCGTTTGCAGTAGGAGCGAGGCAACCCGGCCACCGGCAGAAGGCCACTAGCCCCCAGCCCGGCGTCTCCCAGAGGCCTGGCCCGAACGCTCCAAATACAAGGCTCTCCGGGCTCAATCTAAGTGACTTCCGGGCTGGGAGGCGGCTCAGCGCTGACTGGCTCCTAGGCCACGCCCCATCCCGGAATGGACCAATGGCCGCGGCCATGGGAGGGGCCGCTCCTCCCCGTCTCCCTTCCCCGCCCTTCCCCGTGTGCTTCGAATCCAGGCACTGGAGCTGCTCGGCCCTGTCCCGGGCCTCAAGCACTCTCCCACTCACCTCGACCTAGGACGCAGGGCTCGGGCTCGCTCCGGCAGCTGAAGCGGAGGATGAGTCGGGACCAAGGCGGTGAGCCGGCCGAACTGACTGCAGAGCAGCCGGAGGGAACTCGGAAGTGATGTCAGATGAGTGGGAGGAAATAATGTTTGGGAGGGAGGGAGGGAGCGAGGACAGGCCGAGACAATGTTCTGCGCATGCGCTCCGAAGGTCGCTGCCGCGGCAGGACTACCTGGTGTGCATGGGCGCCCCCTGCTGCTCTGGCGGCCCGGCCTGCTGTCGTTCCTGTCCCATCTGTATCCTGGCCCCACTTGGGGGGTGAGGCAGGGAAGGGCCTCCGGCGAACCACCCGACTCCCCCCTTCTGAAGGGTGCGGCTGAGGGTCCAGGCACCCTGACCACGAGAGGGAAGCGGCTGCAAAGGGGTCTGGGAAGGGGCGTTTCCTCGCCCATGTGACTTAGGCTGCAAGAGGAACCCTGAAGGGAACGTAGTACTGAAATCCCTTCCCAGCCCCGCCCCTAAGGCAGGAGCAGCGTGGAGTAAAGGGGAGGCAAGACTCACTCTTGAGGCCACAGAGCTGGCCACCTCCTGACTTGAGAGAGTGTGGCTTCTTTCTGATCCCAGAGGCTCATTTGGCAAATGAGGAAACTGAGGCACCGGTGAAGTGACTTGTCCAGGGTCACATAGCCAGGGCATGTCTGAGGCCACATTTGAACCCAGGACCTCCTGACTTCTGGCCAGGTGCTCTATTGTGGGGAATAAAGATAGCATGACTCCTCTCTGGGAAGTATTAAGGGCTGAGGAGTTAAGAAGTGGCAGATAAGGGATTTGTGGAAACTGTAACTTAAGAGCCCCATAGAACCTCCTCCTCCTTTGCTTGGTTAAACCTGCTTGAATAATTAGGATAATTGAATTTGTAAGTTGGATTTGAGCCAAGTTTGTGACTCTTTAGTAACCAGCAGGTGGTGTAGGAGAGCTGGGACTATCTTTGCTCAGGGACTAGTGTAAGGGGTACATTTAGAGGTTTTGACCAATTTATTATCCTTATGGATAATATTGGGGTGTATGGGGTCCTCAGGGAGGAGTAATATCTCTGGTATGGAGGGCTTGTTGTGCCCTCCTAGGGCAGCTCTCCAGCCACTGACCCCCACCTGATACCCAGCTCTCACTTGTGGCTCCTAGTAGCTGCTAGCATGCGGCAACAGCTTCGACAGGCCGGCCAAACCTTGTGAGGGTAGCCATCGGGTCGTAGACCCCTGGTGATCTAAGGCTTTGCTCACCCAGCATGTGAAGACTGCTTCAGCGGAACAGGAGGAAGAAACCAACAAGAAGGTTCAACGGCTGAGATGGCGATGCAACAAGGCACTGTGGAGTGCTCAGGGCGTGTTGGAGCACAAAAGACAACACGGCCATCCAATGCAGCTGAGGAAGTCTCCAGGTGTACCGACTTCGTGCCACTGGACCCAGGCTTCCAACACCAAGAGAGTGGGACTGTCTCTGTGCATTGACTTTTCCACTTAAATTTTCATGCACAAGTGTCTTTGTGCACAAAAACGCACAAAAACAATTGTCATCCTCAGTTACCGAGAGACTACTACTAATTATCCTTATGGTCGCCGGGGATTAATTCAAATCCCAAATAAAATACTCAAGTCAGTTTGGGAATTTTATGGTGGTTTAATTAATATAGAGGGAAGGGATTAAGAAGAGAGAGGGAAAAGGTGTGACAAGGAAATAAAATTTCTTAGACTTATAAATGTTGGAAATTTCAAAATTTCCAACATTTATAAGTCTAAGAAATTTTAAGGTTTACAAAGGGTATAAGATTTCTCTGGCCTAGCCTGAGCCTAGGGGAGTTCAGAGACCTTCCAGCCACAAGGCCTCCTCTGAGATGAGGTGTTTTTAGGCCTCCTAGGAGGATGGTGTTTTTAGGAAAGGTAAAGGAAAAAGAGGAATCAGCCTAAACTCCAAGAGAGCTCAGGGAAGACACCTCACTTGACCCACAATATTAAGCTTCTCCCAGTTACTGTATCAAGGACGCTCACAGCCAAACCTGGATAATAGCTGCAGCCACACCAAGATGCCCAGCATGCTGCCACCAGCCACCTCTCCGCCAAAAGAGACCGGAGAGAAGAAGTGAAGTGAAATATATAGATTTTTAAAATTACTTCCTGCATCTCACATGTACCAATGGTAGCTCAAGCTTGACTTAAGACGGCCCAGGGGGGTCTGTCAGTTGTTTCTGATTTGTCATTTGCTAGCACGTCTGTCATAGGCCATCCTTTTCAACACTTAATCCTCATGTAGGGGTGTAGGCATTCCTGTTTTGTTAGACTAAGCAGAGTGGAGTAAATCTAAAATTCACATCAGGCTACAAGGAAGTCATTGGCCTTTTCACTTGGGACTGGCTTGTTTGATATAACGCTGGCTTGTGAGTACCCATTCTCTTGAGGATGACACACTGACAGTTGGACTGTCCACTAGACTAACACTCAGCCATTGATCTCCCAGACATCCTACAGAGAAGTCATTAACACTGATCCCATGTTGATGAAGTCCCTACTCAGTCTCTACTCACTGGACCAGCTAAGGCAGATGGACCAGTATCCAACCCTGGAGCTGGCTCCCTTTCCTCAACTCTTCTTAGAGTCTTAGGGATTTGGAGTTGTAGGAGACCTGGGAGATGGTCTAGCACAAGCTCCACATTTACACCAGGGAGGGCAGGAGTAGAACTAACTGGCTAATCAGCTTGAGAGCTCATGCCAGAGATGCAGCTATGTCTCCCACATTGGTCGACAGGCTCTTCATTCTTAACCAGAATCTGCTGCTACACTTGCTGCTTATCTGGAACCACCAGCTTCTTAAAAGCCAGGTTGTTTCTAGAGTCTAGACCTAGAATCCAGCCTGCATGTTTCATCAGTAGGAGGTTCTCTCTCATTTCCTCCTTTTTCACACCATCTCCCCATCCCCTCTACTCTTCACTCTTTACACCCACACAGTCTGACCCCTGCTCCCACTGACAAATGAGGATTCTGTTCCTCCACTGCTTTTTGGTTTTGAATTCTCTACTTTGACTTGAACAGCATGGTCCTTCCTGGTTCCAAAATTTCCAACATCTCACCTCTACCCTGAAGCCTTCCCTAACTGAACCATTCTCCTGAGACTACTACTGAAGTCCTTCCATTCTCTCCTCAAACCTTAGGGTCAGGAAGATGAAGCGTGCTCACCACCTCCTGTCAAAGAAGGGATGTCCTCAAGATGCAGAAGAATCCATATATTTTTGGACACAACTAATGCGAAAATGTGTTGTGATTGACTATTCCTAATTGTTACAAGAGTTTAGCTTATTTTTTCTCTCCCAGATGAGGAATAAGAAGGACATTAAGGATAGAATGGCAAAAAAATAAGAGTACCACTGCAGCATTTTTTTAAACCACATAGAAGAAAACAAAAGGAAGACCTGGAAGAATCACCAGCAAGCAGAACAGCTTTGAAAGTGCCAGGCTGAATTTGTCATACAGGTTGTGTCAAATGTCTGAGTGTAGTTTTATGACTTAGTAGCTTAAAAGTTCACTAAGACTTCTGGGGTAGTCTATTTAGTTAAAATGGAAAGCAAATTATACTTCTTGAGAATTTCATATACAGTCCTCCCAACGTAGTCTACAGTGGAAATGCTCATCTAATTTGGTGTTTGTTAAATTCATAATAATAATCAAAATCTTCAGTTAAAAGTAAGCTCTATCAAATGACAGGACAGCAGTTTTCCACACCCTTCCCCAAACCCAAGGTTCTCAAATTTTTCTGTGTTGTGTTAAGGGTCTTGACCTTTTTTTTTTTTAACAAATTCACAATTGAAGAAAATGCTGAATTTCTGTTAAGGGTTAGCTTTTTAAATATGCACTTTATTTCTCAACTGTATTCATAGAAGCACTAGCCATAGACTCACTTCTTCAGTGCACACCCCAGATAAAGAAAACCTACCTCCCAGAGAAAGTGTCCTTTGCCAATCCAGAGCAAGTGATATCCTGAGCACCTGAGCCTTAGAGAAGATGTTTTTGAGTTTCACTTCCCCATGACTCTGGGTCAACACATGCCTATTTAAACCTGCTGATAAAAGAATGACAACTTTCTTCCCTGCCTGGAGGCCGGAGGCAATCAGAATTAATCAGGACTAGTTTTGACTGAGATGCCATTGGAGAACAGGCACAGAGGAAACCAAACATGACTTTGTGCTTATTTTATAAGTGAAATGAGAGTACTAGTAGAAAGAATTGGAAAGAATTAACAGCTTGGTACAGGTGGTACAAAGTTTCATCCAAATAGAATAAACAGAAACTTTTTAAAACTCTATAAGAAACTCACAAAAAAAGAGAAAATTAAAAAGAAAAAAAAATACCCAGAAGAAAATGTTAGGTATCTCCTATTCAACACAACAGACCTAGAAATCAGCTCATGGGGAAAGAATCTAAGAATCAACTACCTGAAAACAACCCAAAAGTCTAAATATAAAATTTCAAGAAATCATAAAAGAAAACTGCTCACATCAGAGGGAAAAAATGAATTCACAAAAAAACTCATTTCTTGAAACTACCAGTAATGTCAGAGCCTAAATCCAGAACTTCCAAATCAAAGAAAAAATGCAGTAGGTAAAAATATATTCCAGAAAGCCAAAGATCAAGGCTTACAATCAAAAATAACTTACCCAGCAAAATTGAGTGTATATAACCTCATGGGATGGAGGATGGACAGATGAACCTGAAATGTGAAATCAGATTTCCAAGCATTCCTGCTGCAAAGAACACAGAACAGAATATTTGAAAGGCAAACACAAGAGAAACCTAGAAAGGTTAATACTCTGAAGCAAACAGATGGATCAATACAATGACTAAATGTTAAAATTTAATGGAGGTAAAACAAGTTTCCCTTCAGATCTCTCTTATCACCAAGGGTCAAAGAAAGAATTAAGTTAAATTTGTTTCATTTTCATATTAACTGAAGAAAGAAAAGTGAGAGGGGAAAGGAGTACACTAGGGAACAAAAGGGATAAGTATGTGAGATCACATATATATATGGAAGAAGGGGTAAGGGGAGTAAATGAGACCCAAACCTAACTTTCAGCTGGTTAAAGAGGATTGAACTCACACAGACACACATAGAATGTGGGGGTTGGGGAAACATTAAGCAACAGATAAACAATCAGGAACAAGGGAAAAGGAAAGTTAGACCAATCATGGAATTAGTTATAAATAAAAGAGATTTCAGCTTTAGAGGGGAAATTGTAAACAGGAAATTTTAAAAAAAGGAAGCAGGGCAGCTAGGTGGCTCAGTGGATAGAGTGCCAGACCTGTTTCCTAGATTCAATATGGCCCCAGACACTTCCTAGCAGTGTGACTCTGGGCAAGTCACTTAACCTCAGTTGCCTAGTCGTTACCATTCTTCTGTCTTGGAACTAATACTTAGTATTGATTCTAAGACAGAAGGTCAGGGTTTTAAAATTAAAAAAAGGAAAGGAAAAGAGGGAAAAAGCATTAAACAAATGCTTACTACATGATGGGCCTTCAGCTGAAGACAGAGAATACAAGTACCAGAAAACAAGGTGCTTAGATTCTAATGGGATAAGATACAAGATAAAAGGGAGCCACAAGAGTAGGGAAATGGAGCAATCCAGAACATGAATTGTGCTGTAAGTGATATAAACAACATGGCAGGACATCTTCAAGAAGTGGTGATGCCAGGCAGGCAGGGACTCGGCAATCATGAACAGGCCCCTGAATGACATCATCTTATAGATGGGCAAGACAGATAGCAAGAAGTAGAACCTATTACTGGCATCTGGGGTGGTACTGGAACAGAGACTGGCCAGTAGTGTGGAGCACACTCTCTTATTATTCTATTTGTAAATAGGTGAGGGGTGAAGCAAGAGTAAAGAAAGGGGAAAATAGAAGATGAAAGGAGGAAGGAAAATATGCAATTAACAATAATAGCCATGAACAAAAATGACAATGCACTCACTAAATGGAAGGGGGGTCCAGAATGACTTAGAAAGCAGAAGCCAACAATATGTTTGCTTGTCCACACAAAATTAAAATAAGGATTTGGAGCCGAGTGTATTAGGTTTTAGTTGAACAAAAAAACAAAACAAGGGTAGCATTCATGTGTTAAGATTAAAATTTAGGGGAAACTGAGGCAGGTAGAAATTAGTTTCTCTCTGCAAGGAGTATTATTTTTTTTGAGGTTTATTAAAGGTTAAGGATTAAAGAAAATACAGAATAAGAAAGCACGTGTCTAGGCTCAGAGGGGCCTAGACAACCTCACCTACATTACGAAAAGAGATGCACCTACTTGGAAGTGGCAACAGGAAAGAGAAGAGCCCCGCCCTAGGTGGAGACCCTTTAAATAATAACTTGTTCTCGGCCCAGGTGAGAATTCAGTGAGATTACAAAGCATTCTGGGGAAGTGGAGCAAGGACTTTTGGGGACTGAAGTCATGGATTCAAGTCTCCATTTTTACACATGATCTCAGTTAAGGCAACAGTAAAATAAACATAATTAAAATGTAAACAGGGAAACTATTATGCATAAAGGCTCCATAGACAATGAGTATTAATTCAATATGAATCAATGTGTAAATAAAATGAACCTCTAAGGAGAAAATAAATGCTTGCTTATTCTAAAGGATCTTTCTTTGTAT
This sequence comes from Monodelphis domestica, assembly GCF_027887165.1. Classification (NCBI taxonomy): domain Eukaryota; kingdom Metazoa; phylum Chordata; class Mammalia; order Didelphimorphia; family Didelphidae; genus Monodelphis; species Monodelphis domestica. Next base: position 4,970,543 of record NC_077229.1, read on the forward strand.
GCTTCTTGCTGACTCACCACAGTGCCTTGTATATAGTATGCAATTCGTGAACCCTTAGTGATTATTTGAAAAGGATTTAAAGTTTTAAAAAAATTTAATGAATTCTCCTAAATATTTGTAAATAACTAAATATTTAATAAATAATTGTAGAACTGTTATTGCTCAAGTCATGTGACAAAATGCTTCAAATGCCCAATAATTTGTGAAATGCAAACTAAAATGACTGAGGTTCCACCTCATGACCATCAGATTGGTAAAGATGACAAACAGTGAAATGATATTTGATGAAGGAACAACCCAATAATGCCCTCTGAATGGGGTCTAGGAATAGGTCTGACCATTTTGGAAAGAAATTTAGAACTACACCCCAAAAGTCACAAAATTCTACATAGAGCTGTAACCTCAGGAATACCAGTCCTACCCCATATATACTGCATTAAAGAAAGAAGTTCATATGTACAAAAATATATCAACTCCATTTGTTTGGGAACAAAGCTTGAAACTAGAGGTGGCTTCTACCGTAAGCCAGGAACAAATGGCAAAGGGTTATAGCAACCTGGGAAAACTCAAACTAAAGCAGAATGTCTCCAATAGATGTGGCAAAATAATTTCTACAGTAACAACGCTAGTAAAGGACAACTGCATAAGAATTTATCTCACTGAAATGACCAGCACTGATTCCAGAGACTCCATGATGAAACACACTACCTACCTCCTACCAGAGAAGTGGTCCCAGTCTCAAGGTGCAGTGAGGCACACACAGGGCTAATGTGGGAATTTACACTGCTTAACTATGCATATGTTACAGAGGTTTTGTTTTTCCTTTTATGCCCTCCTCACTTTTTTTTTAAACAAAGGAATAAGGGAAAACAGGATTTGAATAAAATTGTTTTAAAAAAACAGAAATGAGAAGCATTTTTTTAGTGCACGAAAGCTAATAGGAGTTCAGAAGGAAACACGGAGCAAGACAACTTTGAAAATAACAATAACTGTATTAGATATTTTAAAAATTATGTACATAATAGTCATGGTTTCATGCACGATCCTCAAAATCTGATTTACTTTGCCTATGGGAATGTGCATTTTATTTGATATTTGTTCAATTCGGATTTAAAAAACAAATTTTAAAAATAAAGCGAATCTAGGTATTCTAGACTACAACTTCAAACTGTATGATTTGAAGAAACATGACAGAACAGGAATAAGGTTCTAGAACAGATGGGAATTAGGAAATATCTGTCAGACGGCCACTGAGAAAACTGGCAAATTATCTGCTGCAAGTCTAGGCACTGGGCAAAGGAGAAAGCTAGAAACCAGAGGAGAGAAGGAAAATCTTTAAGTAACTGTTCTAAGAAATTAGAGGATTTGATCCATTTGTTTGCTTTTGGATTGTACTCTAAAATTTTCAGTAAAGTGTACAACTGAAATCTTTATTCTTTTCTTTATGCTCGTAAGGATTGTCTCTGGTATGAATCCTCTGATGGCAATCAAGGTGTTGAAGTGGGGCACTTGATGAAGCCAGCCCAGTCACTCAGAAGTTCAATTAATGGAACCAACATTTGTTTATGAATCTATTAATAATACGTACCTCACTGGCCAGGGCAGCCTTCCTAGTGAAAGCTGCTGAGGCAATGTTACAGTTTTTATAGGTTTACATACATGAGAGAGCTAAAAAGGTCAAACAAGCTCATACAAAGCTAATGAAGGCTTTAAGTTTAAAAAAAAAATGAAAAGTGGCCTGGGCCAGACTGACTAGGGAAATCAATCTTATTGGACACCAGCCAGATGTACCGTCTACTGGAGGATGGACATTCTTTGTCTATCTTCTCCTACACCTGATTTATCTTGTCCTGAAGGAACCATCCCCTGACCATCTGCTGTCACTGTGAAATTTAGATTACTCCACCCTACTTAGATCTTACTTTATGAAGAAGATGAAATTGTAATCTCCAAATTGAACAATGAAGGTACTCAGTTCTTACTTTATAGTGACCATCTCCTGTCACAGTCTGAGAAAGCACATCCCTTAAGCCTGCTTTCTATGAGGGAGAGTAAACTGTATTGATGACTCCCTTTACCAATGGACCAGGGACTTTGTTTCACTCTATTTCAGTGTGACCTTTGGCAGAAGGAATTCCCACATTCATGACATGCATAAGGTTTCTCTCCAGGATGAATTCTCTGGTGTCCAATATGTTGTATGCTCTGGGGGAAGGCCTTCTTGTATTCTTTACATTCATATGGTTTCACTCCAGTATGAATTCTGTCATGGTAGGGAAGAGCTGAGCTGGGTTTGAAGGCCTTGCCCCATTTGTTACATTCATGAGATTTCTGGACATCCATTAAACTCATCAGCTTTTATCCTAACATGAGTTCTCTGATATACACTAACATAAGTGCCTCAAGCAAATGATTTCCCACATTTGTTGGGTTTTTCTCCAGTGTAAATTCCCTGGGGTTCATTAAGACATGTGCTTGAACCAAAAGCCTTCCTAAAGTCATCACATTCATGAGGTTTTTCACCTGTATAAATTTTCTGATGCTCAGCACTGTAAACCTTAAAATTTCTTAGACTTATGAATGTTGGAAATTTCCCCATTGGGAAATTTCATACTTGAAAAATTTCCTACTGATAGTAAGAACTCTATTGGAATGTGAAACCCCTTGGCATGGGAGGATCCTTCTCCTCCCTACTTAAGACTACTTTAGGACAGAAACCTTTTGCTAAACAATGGAAAGGGTTCTGACCTATGCTTAAGCATAGAACAGGAAGTTCTTTGAGTCATGATTGATTTTAGAATTGATACAATAGAGATACTTGGAATGACAGAACCAGGTCTTGGAACTTACAATCTCCACCCTACTCAGAGTAACAGGATTTAGGAAGGGCTGTAGCAAAGATCAAGATTTAATTATTTGAGAATATGACCTTCAACAGACATGTGCAAAGGAAACAGACCTCTGGGCGGCCCTGGGTTAAGCTAGAGCCACCATTGGCACAGGGGAGACATCAACAGTGATTGGTAGATGTGAACTGAGGGGAGGGGACTTAGATGGTTTCCTTAAAGATAGGGGGGTCTGAGGAGAGAAGGGGGAGGTTTTGCTCTGAGCGAGGTGGCTCTGAAGGAGGACTGAGGAGGTTGCTCTGTGGGAGGACCAGGAGAGAAGGCTGGCTCTGAAGGAGGAGAATTCTCTGGAAACATTTCTTGAAAGGAGGCTCTCTTGAAAGTGGAGCCTGAGATTGGCATGAGAAGCCTTACCTAGAGAGATCTTGGGTGAGTGATAAAACCAACTGACTGATTTATTCATTCTTATTCCTTTCTTACTTTCTCTCTTTTTCTATTGATTAATCAGTGTATTATAAATTAAATTTCTCTATAAAACCCAGTTGGCTTGGGCATATTCATAAATTGGGAATATATTCCCTGGCAACCATCTTATATTTATATAAACCCAAGACACAGTCGAAAACATATTTCAGCGGTCATGGTTGATATATATATTTCCCTTGCTCCAAAACACTTTAATTATCACAGCACCCTGAATGCTCTGGGAATAGGACTTTCCACATTTATCAGAATTATTGAGTTCCTTTGAAGAAAGAATTTTCTGATTTGAAGTAATGGGTGAACTGTGGTATGTTGTGTTCCTCCTGTCATTACATTCACAAGGTCTCTCTCCAAAATGAACCATATGATATTCAGTAAGGTCAAAATAACTGGAGGATTTCTTACATTCACAGTAACTAGAACATGTCTTCTTTGAGCAGTTTCTATTGCTTAGATTTGAATTTAGTTGGAAGTGCTTTATGTCTTTCTGTCACACTTATGGAGACTCTTTGCTATGTATTCTCCCTGCTGAAGAGAAGACACTGGCTCTAGACTGAAGTTTTTACCCCATTCATTGCATTCCTGGCCATTGACTGAATTCAAAGAATTCCTATGGGTGATTTTTACTGGTTGAGAACATTTCTCCTCATTGCTCTTGCTGACTCTCAACCTGGCATCACATTCACAGGATTCTCCCAATTTGGAGACACAGGTGCACTCCTTTGGGAATCTTTCCTAGGATGACAGATCTGGAGAAATGCCCAGCTTTGGGGTTTTGAGTCTGGTTTTTCCAGTCTGAAAAAAATAAAACACATCACTAGCCCCTGTACTCATTGCCATAGAATGAACAAAGCATTTAATTGGTGCTTGCCAAGTATAAATCAATGTGCTAACTACTGCGCTCTCTTCTGTGTCCTCTGGAAAAGTCAAATTTCAAGAGTAGAATTAAAGAATGTTGCCTTCAGTATATATGGGAATGTATAATCTATTAAAACCATTTACAGTATTTTCTCACAAGAATTTTGAGAGCCAGATAGCTCAGTGGTTATGTTTTCTGAATGAGATCAAGATTCTGAGTGACTTACTTTCCAAAATTCTTGTGCTGATCACTAGCAGAGGCCAGACTCGTATTAGGAAGTTTCCTAATTTCTTTCCAAGCATTCTTTTTTGTGAGCTCTGATGCCTGCCCATAATGGAGTAAAGGTAACTTTCACACATGGAAATACTGAATTGGAGACAGGAGGACTACCAGGCAGGAATGAGATAGAGGGAATTTCTGCATTAGGCAGGAGACTAGCCTGGATTGCTACTCAGGTTCCTAGAAATTCTGTGATTTTCAGCCTTCTTTATTCATGGGAAGTTCAGAAACACACTGGAAGAAAAACTTGTTCTGTGTTTTCTAAGCTGTCTCCCACCCACCCCTTACCCTCTATAATCATGATTCCAATAGCCTTACTCAGTTTAGTGGGCAATGAATATAGGCATAAGATTGATAGATTTAAAGGAGCAGAAATTCAGATTTAATGATTTCCCAATAATCTAAAGAGAAAACAGAAAAAGAGCGCAGGGTTTTGATCAACATGAAGGTAGAAGGAAGGACAATGGGAGGTAGAAATTAGTTTCTCTCTGCAAGGAGTATTATATTTTTTAGAGGTTTATTGAAGATTAAGGATTAAAGAAAATACAGGATAAGAGACACGTGTCCAGGCCATAGAGAGGCCTAGACACAACCTCACCTACATTAGGAAAAAAAACCACGCCTGCCCCAAAGCGGAAGTCCAAGAGACCAGACAAGACCTTTGCCACCAGCTTAAATCCTTCCTCGATCTCAGCCCACATCAGAATTCCTGTGAGATTACAAAGCATTTTGGGGAAGTGGAGCAAAGGCTTGTGGGGATTGTAGTCCTGTATTTGAGTCTATTATTTACATTTCTCCGTGTGATCATTTTTGGAAAATTTAATTTTTCCCCAAAAGGATCATAAAAACATAATCAACTTAAAAGATTTCAATAATGTGAGGATAAGAGAAAAAAAGAAAAAAAAACAATAAAAACAATAACTGCTGAACGCATTGACAAAAAGCCGTTAGGGGGCAGTCCCCTTTGGCATGAAAGTATACATACAAATAAATGTTCAATCAACCACACCCAAAGTTCATTTTGATCTTGTGCAGCTTGTGGTCTGGAGGCTTCTTCATGGTGGCTTCTCCAACAGTTCAGTTCTGGATTCAGAGACGTAGCATCTTCTTTACCTAAAATTCTTCTCAAAAGGAATTTAAACTTTGCAATTTACAATAATATTTTTTTTAACATTTCCCTGTGTTGTGGGTGATTGAAATATACAGAATCACTTAGGGATGCATGGCTGAGGTATATGAATCAATTGGCAAGAGATATTAAAAAGACATCAGAAAAATAAAAAAGAAAAGAAAACTTTCTGGATGAAAATATAGACTATCAAAGTCTTATGTGTAAAAATTCCAAGTAGAAGAAAAATAAATCTATAATAGGTCCTTCAATCAGGGCCCAATCAAAATGATCTAAGTAATGATGCATTTACCCAGTCAATAGCTAGGACTACAGAAAGGTACCACACTATGAGAGGCAGAAAAGAAAGGGACCAGATTATAGAAGCCAAGTAGGAACCAAGGTTTTGGGGATACTCGTCTGTGAGTATCTTCAGAGTGAGTGTGGACACAAGGAAAGCCTATGTCTTAACACATGTTAAACATAATAACCTTGTGTCTTCACACTAGGTTCAAGACCTTTGTATTGGCCTAGAAGTGCATCAATCCATCCTGGATTGGCCTTTCTTTGGCTCTGTGCAATGGCTCTTGTGTGTATATCTTCTCCTGGAATCAGACAGAATCATTAAGCAAAGTCCCATAATTTATTTAAATAATTAGTGGCACCATTTTTATAGTCACAAGCTTTTTAGGGCATGCATTGACAAATGTATTTCAAACTTGTAGCACTGAAAAGTCAAAAAGTTAAAGAAAATCTTAATGCTGGTGACATGTGCTTCAAATATAAAAAGGAGAGAAAAAATAAAAAAAACTGAAAAAGTATATTGCACGTGCAAGAAAATATAATAATAAAAGAGCTTTAAAAATTCAAAAATATAGCTTATAATCATTGACACTCTGTGTCAGCTAAGAAAATATAAAATTCAAGACTTTCTCACCAAAAATGAGATCCATTTCCTCTTAATATCTGGCCATGATCACTGTGAGTAGAAGGCAAATGAATTGAACAAGGTTAACAATTTTTCATTTTTTAAAAATACAGTAGTACAAATATGTAGATATCAATATCCCCAAAATTCTCAATAGCCCAATTAATTACAATAGCAAACAAACACACTATCATATTTCACATAAGTTGCTGTATGACATTTTTCAAACCTATGAATTGATGGACATTTGTTACAATTTTTACAATCATAGCAATCTTTCAACCTTGGTAATAAACATATTTTTTTTAAACAAAGTAAAACTCATCTAGGGTTAAGAACATAATCAAGAAATCTATATATCATTCTGGTGCAAGTAAAGTAGTGAGCTGAAGAGTATAAATAAAGGGGTGCTCCTTTTGGAGGCTTTTTAAGGGTACAAATGCCCTGAAATTAACTGCCCAACTTCCATTCACATGTGGGAAGGTTGGGGTTTATAAAATGTATTTCACTTCAGCTAATGGGCCTTACCTCGTGGTAGGGGCAGGCAAAAATAACCAGATTGTTAAAAAAAAATTCCAAAAATCATATTTAAAAAACCCTTAAAATCAAATCATTTGAGGTATTTAGCACATTAAAATTCCAAAGGTTGTTAATACAATTGTAACCAGTTCTGAAGTCCATCTATCCTCAGCAAAATAGAAAAAAGCTGTTTTTTTTCATATATGGGCTTATTCACAATAATATTTGTTCAACACAGTTATAGGGGAAAAACAACAGAATTTCAAAACTCAGTACATTCAAAATAAATTCAACCTTCAGTTCAAGCAGAATAATATTGAATCGAGTAATATATGAACTTAAAATCACAAAGTTAAACCTTAAACAAAAAATGCAATAGAATACAGAGATTTTTTATAAACCATTGGAGTTTGAAATGCCTCAAAATATAGTCTTTAGTCTCTTCAAAGTTCCTTGGGTGGGTTTTTTTTGTTTTTTTTGTTTGTTTTTAATTATCCATTTAAATGTCTATTGTCCGAAGGTAGAGTAGTAGTAAAGGCTAGGCTATGGGGTTCAAGGGACCCGTCCAGGGCCCCATAGCTGGGAAGCATCTGAGGCCAGATTTTAACTAGAGACCTCCCATCTCTGGGCCTGGTTCCCACTTCGCTGGGCCACCCATTTTCCCCTTCAAAGTTAGTTGAATCTTCTCCCTGACACAAAGGTGAAGTTAATGCTATTACCAGAACAGTCAAAAGGTATCCTTTTAAACCCATTGCTTTTTAGGATTCTGTTTGAAAAGATCTGTTTCTTCTCTCTAGTCTCTCTTTTCTCTGTCCCCTGCTCTGATAACCCTGTGGCCAATACCCCCATCCACGTGGAGGCTTAGCCTAAGGGAAAATTGCCCATTCTCCTTTCCCTCTCGTCTCTCCCCTCCGCCCACGTGGCCAATACTGTTACCAGCTGGTCGCAATGAGTCCTGAGCGATGAGTGAATCTGCTCCAAGGATCTGGGTGATGAGCCGGCTGGTGTCACGCTCGTGGGTCTGGGGCTCAGAAACAGTCAGGCAGCAGGCTGGTGAGAGGCCAGGAGCAGGAGGGGCTGCGGGGGTGGGCAAGGCCGGGACCAGGTACCAGGTAAGGATGATCAGGGCTGCAGGCTGCAGGCAGGAAGCGATGGGGCCGAGCCAGGTGGGGTGGGCAGCAAACGCAACAGGTCCGGAGCCTGTAGCAGCTTTGCAAGGGTAGAAAACCTTGGCCAGAGAGATATGGCTCAAAAAAAAAATTTCTAGGTACTAGATATTAAAGATTAAATCAGAAGATCGAGAGTTTTTTTGTCCCTTCATGGTCGCCAACTGTAAATATTAAAATTTAGGGAATATATGGGGAGACTGAGGCATCTGAGGCAGGTAGAAATTAGTTTCTCTCTGCAAGGAGTATTATATTTTTTAGAGGTTTATTGAAAATTAAGGATTAAAGAAATACAGGATAAGAGACACATGTCCAGGCCATAGAGAGGCCTAGACACAACCTCACCTACATTATGAAAAAAAAGCCAGGCCTGCCCCAAAATGGAAGTCCAAGTCCCTCAAAAGCCTTTGAATCAGCTTAAATACCTTCTCGATCTCAGCCCAGGTGAGATTACAAGGCATTCTGGGGAAGTGGAGCAAAGGCTTGTGGGGATTGTAGTCCTGTATTCGAGTCTATTTTTTACAAAGGTCAAGCAACTTACAAAAGGCAAGCTTAACAAAAGAGGTGTGAAGTACTCAGAGGATTTAATCTAACCAGAGAAGGTGAGAAAAGAAGATAAGAACTAAGAATGGGAAGTCATGGGAAAAAGCATCTACTGTGATCGGTAGACATGAAAATTTAAGGGAGGTGACATAAGAGAAAATTTCTTTAAAAGGAGATGTCAGTTCAGGTAATGCAGTTTTGGATTGGAAGTCAGTTAGTTGTAGTTAGTTGGAGTTTTTAGTTGGAGTTAGTTGGAGTTCGGATTGAAAGAACCCAGCTTGGAGATGATCTTGTGGTGAATGATGAAGACTGACTTGCTCTTCCTTAGGCTAAGGCCTAGGCCATTTTGGCCTAGGCCCTTTTCTACTGCTTGGCTATTCTCTCTCTCTCCTTCCCTTAATTCCTTCATTTATATTAATTAAAATCTCCATAAATCCCAGCTGACTTGGGTATTTTCATATTTGGGAATTTCCCATGGCAACCACTTATTTTAGATTTTAAGTCAAAACACTAAAAATTATCCTTTACAATTTGACCAAAACCTTTACAGTTTGGCATTTACAGTTTTTAACATTCACACCTTCTTTGCCTCACATAGTATTACATGTGTATTGCAAAGACATGCTATTGCTGACCATTCCATGGAATTTAAATAGTGCTTGAATCATTATCTTACCCCAAGTGCTTATCTACATTTCTTAGAAATATTCTCTCACCCTATTTCCTGGGATCCTTAACCTGCACCAGCTGTCCTATCTACCATCCTTGTTGCACTTTCCCAAGGACCCATTTCAAATGAATGCTTTCATTCTTTGTGATCTGTACCTTTAAAAGTTGTGAGCAGCATGCAATAAACTGTATTTGCCTGCCATTAGCAAGGCAAAATCCTTCTGACTCCACACTGTGTCTGTTATCTTGGATTCTCACCTTTTCTCTTGCCCTTAAGTACAGGCAAGGTTCTTCTAATTTCAATCTTTGTATTTCCTCATTATTTTTCGCCAACCTTACCTGTGGAGCTCTGGTCCCAGTCCTGCCCCACCCCCAAGGGGGTTTTCTACACTCATGTTCTTTTTTGAAAAGATGGCTTGATGGATAGACTATGCAAAAATTGTGGATAAAGTTCACCTGGATTTTAGTCCAGTATGTTTTCATGGTGGAAAAGATCGAAGGATGTTATGTAATAGGTCACCATACAAGTAGGTAGGTTTGGAATAGACTGAATAGTAATTCATTTCAATGTCAGCTTCAAAGGTTCTGGAGCAGCCCAGACATCTGCTCTCAATATTATAATGCTGTGCCATCTTAGCAATGCCTTGGATAAAAGACAATACATATCAATGTGCAGATGGCAAGCTAGACAAGACAGCCAACTATTAGATTTAAAATAGTTTTTGGCTTTAAATAGTTGTAGATAAGAGAGTGGGAGCCATAAACTGTGATAATTAAAATGTTTTGGGAGCAAGGGAAATATATAACAATTATGACCACTGAAATATGTTTTCTACTGTGTCTTGGGTTTATATAAATATAAGATGGTCGCCAGGGAATATATTCCCAATTTATGAATATGCCCAAGCCAACTGGGTTTTATAGATAAATTTAATTTATAATACACTGTTTAATCAATAGAAAAAGAGAGAAAGTAAGAAAGAAATAAGAATGAATAAATCAGTCAGTTGGTTTTATCACTCACCCAAGATCTCTCTAGGTAAGGCTTCTCATGCCAACCTCAGGCTTCACTTTCAAGAGAGCCTCCTTTCAAGAAATGTTTCCAGAGAATTCTCCTCCTGACTCCTCCTGAGTTCTCCTTCCACAGCCTCCTTCAAGACCTCTCCAGGAGCTCTCCCTCCAGGAGCTCTCTCCTCTCAGCCCTCCTTCAGAGCATAAAGCTCCTCCCGAGTATCCACCTTTCTCTATCTTTAAGCAAACAATCTAAGTTCCCTCCCCTCAGTTCTCACATCTACCAATCACTGTCGATGTCTCCCCTGTGCCAATGGTGGATCTAGCTTAACCCAGGACCGCCCAGAGGTCTGCCCCCTTTGCACATGTCTGTTGAAGGTCATATTCTCAAATAATTAAATCTTGATCTTTGCTGCAGCCCTTCCTAAATCCTGTTACTCTGAGTAGGGTGGAGATTGTAGTTTCCAAGACCTGGTTCTGTCATTCCAAGTATCTCTATTGTATCAATTCTAAAATCAATCATGACTCAGGCTTAGCCTGTATAGGTAGATGTCCAAAAAGCATTTCAAATGGCGAAATATTTAAGTCTCCTCTAGGCCTGCTTCTAAGATAAAATAGAGTCAGAGGGAGAATTTCGGGCCATTTTAAATGGGTCTCGGTGCATAATTTTCCAATCATAGTTTTAAGTTCTTTGTTCATTCATTCCTACTATTTGGAGGGGAGAAAAAAACTGAAAAAGGTTAATTAACATCAACAAAATCAATAGTCTAAGAATCATCATCTTCATTATATTGGGAAGTTCCTTGGGCACCCTCCTGAAGGGCACCTCTCTGAGGTTCATTAGCACCTCGAGCATGTTTTGGACGAGCGCCATTTCTCATATATTGTTGTTGAGTATTATCATTTTCTTCATTTGGAGCATTGTCATTATTTTCCCAATTCCTATTTCTATCATTCTGGTTTCTAAAGTTCTTATTTCTATGTTCATTATAGTTATTTCCATAGTCATTATTATAATTTCTAGAATTCTGGTTTCTATAACCATTATCATCATTTCTATAGTTATTATTTCTAAAGCTATTATTAAACTGTGTATTCCTTCCAATCATCTTAAGAAAGGTTCTACATTCCATCATTTTGTGGCCCTTCTTCTCACAGAAGTGGCAAGTAATGGATTGATAATTGGATTTCTGGAGAGGGGCAATTGTCATTGGTTCATTATCATGCCCACTTTCTAATTTAGTTATCCTATCTATTAAATATCTCATTTTTTCTTCATTTCCTCCATGTCATCATTATTTTCTTCCTCCTTTTCTTTATTTCCCTTTAAAACATATATAGCTGTTTTTCGCAATTCTTCAAGGTCCATATCTGACCATCTTGGGCATTGTGTTCTAAAATAATTCTTAATTGCTTTAAAAGAGTTATTTACAAAGATCCTTCCAACTTGTCTTAAGCTACTCTCTTTAGTTAGGTCCCAATCTAAGTATCTGTCCCCAAACTCGATTATTCTATCCATGAATCTGGAGGGTGTTTCTTCCTCATTTTGCTTAATTTTTTCAAGTTCCATCCACTTATCTGTACTGTCTGCACATTCCTTCATTGCCGTGAGGATGGCCTCTCTACAATGGTATAGTTGTAGACAATCCTCAGGATTGTTATAGTCCCATTCGGGATCCTGAGATGGCCAATGTGCTGCATTACGCCCCCGGGTTTTGTTGACATGAGCAATTATTTTATTTTTTTCACGTTCAGTTAAAAAAGCCTGTAGCAAGTTCTCAACGTCCTTGTAAGATGGATTATACTGAAAAAATATGTCTCCCATCTTTTTTGATACTAGAAAAGGATCTTGTTCATATGTGGGGATATTTCGTGTAAATTCATTTATTTCTTGGGGAGTAAACGGTATCCTATGTCTTAAAGTCACCACATCCCCATTCCGTTCTATTTCAGGTACTTCTCTTAGAGGAAACAGGCCTCTAGTTGAATTTTGTACCTGTGGGTCAGTTTGACAAGGACAGGTTTCTCTAGGAGGAGAAGATCTCCTTTGCATTGGAATTTGGTTTTCTGTAGGAGAGGGAACATGAGAAACTGGGATTGCAGGGGAAGGGTTTTGGGGATTAAATTCAGTCAAGATTTGCACTGCACGAGAGAAGCAGTCTGTTAACTGGGCTATAGGGAAGGTGTTTTCCATCTCTATTTCAGGGAAGGAAATTTCCTCATTCAAAGGTTCAGAAACAGGTCTGTTTCTGGTAGAGTGGGTGTTTGCCCATTGATCCTGTAAGAAACATTTTAGATCTTCTAATTGGGCTTGCATTTTATCCTCAATTTTTTCTATTTTATCCTCAATATTTTCTATTTTATCCTCAATGTTTTTTATTTTAGCATCTCTAAATATAGTATTGAGGCGTACAAAAATGACAGTACCTATTAATATAAAAATTTGGAGGTATCCTGCATTCCTCAATGCCCCTAATTCTTCTGCTGCCATATAAATGTCAAAGAATGTAGTACTCATTTATATATATATATATATATATATACATATATATATATATATATATATACATATATATATATATATATATATATATATATATTTTGTAATTATTTCTCTAATAGTCTCCACAAAACACGTGGGGAGCAGGGCAAAGCAACAAACTTTCCACAGGGTTTTTTTTCTAATCTAGGAAGTTGTTCCTTAAGGGAAAGGATATTTAGAAACAGCTCTTCCAGCCAGGACTTTAGGGTCCTGTTGCTGAGATTTAAAACAGCTGTTTTCTATCTAACTATCAGAGTCACACAGCTGGGAAGTATCTGAGGTCCGATTTGAACCTAGGACCTTCTGTCTCTAGGCCTGGCTCTCAATCCACTGAGCTACCCAGCTGTCCCTTAAGATTAAAGGGAAGAAGAAGAAAAACTGCTGATTCCAATTTAACTTAAGGAGAAAAGAGAAGAGAGAAAAGTTTTTTATACTCACGTGTTCTAGCAGCTGTGTCTTTAAGCCAAGTTTGCTGTTAAAAGGGACTAAGTGGTGAGAAGGTAGAGTAAAAAGGCAAGGAATTTCAGAAGTTTATTGAGAGAATTCTTTAGACTCCCGTGTGGTCAGCCACAGTGTGATATCAAAATCACTTTAAAAGACTGATAATATATTAATTTAAGGTCACCAAGGAATTCAGCTATGTAATTCCTAAATGAAAACTCAAGTCAGCAGTCAACCTTTTGGAGTTTTTAATTACAAACAGGAGGACGAAAGGTATTAGAGAGAGAGAGAGAGAGAGAAAGAAAGAGAAAGGGGAGAGAAGGGAATAGGACTTAAATACCCCCTCTGTTTAGGCTGGGCCAAAAGGCCCAAGCCCTTAGATAGCTGAGGCAAAGAAAAGAGATCAGTCCCTATCACTCACGTGACCAAAATGTAGAAACAGTCTCAGGGGCCTCCACTCCCAGACTCCTTCAGAGCAAAACCTCTCAGAGCAAAACCTCCTCCAAGCAAAACCTCCTCAGAGCAAAAAACTCCTCCTCCGTCCTCAGACCCCGCTATCTTTAAGTCAACAATCTAAGTTCCCTCCCCTCAGTTCTCACATCTACCAATCACTGTCGATGTCTCCCCTGTGCCAATCGTGGCTCTAGCTTAACCCAGGACTGCCCAGAGGTCTGTTTCCTTTGCACATGTCTGTTGAAGGTCATATTCTCAAATAATTAAATCTTGATCTTTGCTATAGCCCTTCCTAAATCCTGTTACTCTTGAGTAGGGTGGAGATTGTAAGTTCCAAGACCTGGTTCTGTCATTCCAAGTATCTCTATTGTATCAATTCTAAAATCAATCATGACTCAAAGAACTTCCTGTTCTATGCTTAAGCATAGGTCAAAGCCCTTTCCATTGTTTAGCAAAAGGTTTCTGTCCTAAAGTAGTCTTAAGTAGGGAGGAGAAGGATCCTCCCATGCCAAGGGGTTTCACATTCCAATAGAGTTCTTAGTATCAGTAGGAAATTTTTTCAAGTATGAAATTTCCCAATGGGGAAATTTCCAACATTCATAAGTCTAAGAAATTTTAAGGTTTACACAACACACTGGCCTGGGAAGTCTTGATTCCAAAAGATTCTGATGGATTCCTTGTGCATCAAATCAACAAAGCTGAAACTTAATGGGGATAAATGTATATCCTTAGATTTGATTTCATGTTTACTTCACAAGATGAGGAAGGGGCATGGCTAGATGGCCATTGCTTTCAAAAGAACTTTTAAGATTAAAAAATAATTACTTTCTTACTTAGTATCACTTCTAAGATAGAAAAGCAGCAAGGGCTAGGTAATCAGGGTTAAGAGACTTGCACAGAGTCACACACCTAGGAAGTGTCTGAGGTCACATTTGCATCTAGTTCCCCCCAATTCCAGGTCTAGCACTCTAATGGGCTACCTGGTTGCCCCAGGACGTTAAGATTTTGCTGGATTGCAAGCTCAGTATGGGTCAATAGTATCACAACAGATCTGGCACTTCAAAATGCTAAAATCTAATAAGATTGAGAAAATAACTTGAAGATATAAAGAGGTGATGATAGTCTTGTACTCTGTCCTGATATGAGACTAGATCAAGAGCATTTTAACTAGGGACCACATTTTCAAAAGGGCATTAATAAACCCAGGAGACTCTAGAAAAGGGCTGTGAACAAATCTTTTTATGACCATTTGAAAGAAATATAAATTTTCAGGAGAAAATTGGGAGTTGGGGAGTGGAGAGACATTAGAGCTCATTTCAAAGTACCAACAACAATGGGGGATATCTCAAAGAGGCTTATACAAGTCAATGAAGGAAAAACTTCCCAATGTTTGGGCTCTTCCAGATATAGAATGTGAGTTATAGCTCACTAGAGGCCTTTAAGTAGATCCTGGATAACCTCTTGTCAAGGATACTGCAATGTGGTACTAATTCAGATCTAAATTAGACTAAATAGCCTCCATGTCCCTTCTAATTCAGAAATTTTAGAATTCCAGAAGGAATTTTATCTAGTTACTCAAATGCAATAAGATGCCATCTGCTGGGGGAAGCTGGGTAGCTCAGTGGATTGAGAGCCAGGCCTAGAGACTGGAGGTCCTAGGTTCAAATCTGGCCTTAAACACTTCCCAGCTGTGTGACCCTGGGCAAGTCACTTGACCCCCATTGCCTAGCCCTTACCACTCTTCTGCCTTGGAGCCAATACAGAGTATTGACTCCAAGACAGAAGGTGAGGGTTTAAAAAAAAAAAAAGATGCCATCTGCTATGCAGAAAAAGCCTTTTGACAAAATACAACACTCATTCCTATTGAAAACACTAGAAAGCATAGGAATAGAAGGGTCTTTCCTAAAAATAATAAACAGTATATATCTAAAATCATCAGCCAACATCATCTGCAATGGGGATAAACTAGATGCATTTTCAATAAGATCAGGAGTGAAACAAGGATGCCCATTATCACCTCTATTATTTGACATTGTACTAGAAACACTAGAAGTAGCAATTAGAGAAGAAAAAGAAATTGAAGGTATTAAACTAGGCAATGAGATGAAGCTATCACTCTTTACAGATGATATGGTCTACTTAAAGAATCCTAGAGAATCAACAAAAAAGCTAGTCAAAATAATCAACAACTTTAGCAAAGTTGCAGGATACAAAATAAACCCACATAAGTCATCAGCTTTTCTATATATCTCCAACACATCTCAGCAGCAAGAATTAGAAAAAGAAATTCCATTTAAAATCATCCTAGACATAATAAAATACTTAGGAATCTATCTGCCAAGACAAACACAGGAACTATATGAACACAACTACAAAACACTCTCCACACAATTAAAACTAGGTCTAAAACTGCTGGGAAAATTGGAGGACAGTGTGGGAAAGATTAGGTTTAGATCAACACCTCACACCCTACACCAAGATAAATTCAAAATGGGTGAATTACTTGAACATAAAGAAGGAAACTATAAGAAAATTAGGTGAACACAGAATAGTATACATGTCAGAAGGGAAGGGAGAGGCTTTAAAACCAAGCAAGACTTAGAAAGAGTCACAAAATGTAAAATAAATAATCTGGAATACATCAAATTAAAAAGTTTTTGTACAAACAAAACCAATGTAACTAAAATCAGAAGGGAAGCAACAAATTGGGAAACAATTTTCATAACAAAAACCTCTGACAAAGGTTTAATTACTCAAATTTACAAAGAGCTACATCAATTGTACAAAAAATCAAGCCATTCTCCAATTGATAAATGGGCAAGGGACATGAATTGGCAGTTCTAAAAAGTGCTCTACATCTCTTATAATCAGAGAGAATTCCATGGAGACTGGAACAACCTCCAGGAATTGATGCAGAGTGAGAGGAACAGAACCAGAAGAACATTGTACACAGAGACTGATACCCTGTGGTACAATCGAATGTAATGGACTTCTCCATTAGTGGCAATGCAGTGATCCTGAACAACTTGGAGGGATCTACGAGAAAAAACACCATCCACATTCAGAGGAAAAACTGTGGGAGCAGAAACACAGAAGAAAAACAACTGCTTGAATACATGGGTTGAGGGGAAATGGCTAGGGATGTAGACTCTAAATGAACATCCTAATGCAAACACCAACAACATGGAAATAGGTTTTAATCAAGGACACATGTAATACCCAGTGAAATTGCACATCAGTTACAGAAAGGGTGGGGGGAGGGGAGGGAGGGAAATAATATGATTCTTGTAACCAAGGAAAAATCTTCTAAATTGACTAAATAAATTAAATTTAAAAAAAATAGATGGGTGGTACTTGAGGGAAAAAAAGATGCCATCTGCTAAGATCACAGAACTGATTATTGTAAAAGTAAAAAGCTTCAATAACACATAGTCTCTGCCCTCAAAGAGCCTGGAATCCATAGAAATTACATTAACTAGAAAATAATGTATAAGAAAACTAATTTAAAAATAATAATAATAAAAGGCACCAATACAACCTTAAAATTAAATAGACATTCATTTACTGGGGGGACATGATGGGAAAAAAAAAAAGCTATTCTGAATTCTTTTTTATTATGCTGGCAGCAAACACTTAATATAATGCCTGGCACATAGTAGGCACTTAATGACTCAACTAGTAATTTGGTTAGAAAAAACAATGAAAAAAAGTCCTCAAATTACATATAAGTACACCACCCCTGGGTTTACAGGAAAGAGTTATGGTGGTTTGGCTTTAAAAATCTTGGGGAGATAGCAATAAGGGGCATTCCAGTCAAAGGTAATATCCTAAGGAAAGGTAGGAAGGTATAGGATATATTAATAAGACTGAAAATGATCCAAGTTGGGTTGTACCACAGATTTTCCAGAGGTTGTATCATGAAGACTGGAAGACAGAAAATAGTATCTGATGCAGGAGGAACTTAAATCTTAGTCAAAGGAGTATGAAAATCATTCTGTAAATATTTGAGAAAGACAAAGATTTTTGAGCAAATTAGTCATGATTAGATCCTAAGGAAGATTAATCTGTTAATGTTGGGGGCATCAAAGGGAAAAGGGAGATAAGGAATGGGGCTGCTGCAGTGGTCCAGAGAGGTCTTCTTGAAGGTTTGCATTTAGGATAGCTATTGGGAAAAGAGAGGAAAACAAAGAAGTAAGAGTTATTCAGTAGATGTTAGTAAGTAAGAGTAGGCAAGAGACACAGAAGGATTAAAAAGAACATCAAGATTATGAACATGAGATACAGAGTGTGAAACAGGGTGCCAACATAGAAATCAGATGTACAACAGGCAAGTGATAATGGTAGTGTAAAGCCAGAGCTGCTTGGAAGTCATACACGAAGCCTTGTAACTAAATTGGATCCCAGAAAACACAATAGACAAAATAATAAAGCCAAAGTAAAAAAAGAAAACTTGTCAGTGGTGTCTTAGAACAGCCAAAACTGGGAGACTTTGAAGACAAAGGAAAAGGGAATATCTAGAAAGGATCTGAAGGGTGTTCAATTGTATCTAGAAATTCAGGAAAAAGATGTAGTAAGTCCATTATGAAGTGATTACAGCCTTTTTAGAGCAAGACTAGTCAAAGAAGTTGACCATTCACTGGAAGGCACTAAAATGGGGGGGGGGGTAATAAGGAACTTGAAACAATAGGTACAGCTAGTTTTTTCAAGAAATTTAGCAGAAAAGGAGAGAAAAGCTGACATGGCAGCTGGATGTGTCAAGGACTGAAGAGAAAAAGGGTTATGATAGGCAGACAACACATACACATGGCTTAACCAGCTATGAAAGCTGTAGGAGAAATGGTTGGAATATTACTAAAAACTGCTGGTATTCACATAACACAATGAAGTCAGCTAATCACTTTTATAAATGTAAAAATTAAATTATATCTCCACTAATAAAATACTATATTTTATGAGGTTTATTAAGGATCATTAGAAATCAAGGAATAAAGAAGATACAAAATAAAACCACATGCCCATGGCTGATTAGCTCACTCAAAATCCCCGCACTTAGCTTACCACTATACTTGCTACATCATTACAATGTTACTGCCAGTTAAATACAATTGTGATCTTGCCTATATGGAGACTCAGGTGAGATTATAGGGAATTCTGGGAAATACCAAGGACTTCTGGGGATTGAAGTCTAGAGTTCAAAATCTCCATTTTTACATTCTCCCCCCCCCCCAACCGGATCTTGTAAACATATGTGACAAGGAAATCACTTTAAAAGACTGATATATATTAATTTAAGGTTGCCAAGGAATTCAGCTACGTAATTCCTAAATGAAAACTCAAGTCAGCAGTCAACCTTTTATAGAGTTTAATTA
This sequence comes from Monodelphis domestica, assembly GCF_027887165.1. NCBI lineage: Eukaryota > Metazoa > Chordata > Mammalia > Didelphimorphia > Didelphidae > Monodelphis > Monodelphis domestica. The sequence continues at coordinate 4,989,759 of NC_077229.1, forward strand.
CAAACAGGAGGAAGAAAGGTATTAGAGATAGAGAGAGAGAGGGAGAGAGAAAGGGGAGAGAAGGGAATAGGGCTTAAATACCCCTTCTGTTTAGGCTGGGCCAAAAGGCCCAAGCCCTTAGATAGCTGAGGCAAAGAAAGGAGATCAGTCCCTATTACTCACGTGACCAAAATGGAGAAACAGTCTTAGCGGCCTCCACCTCCAACTTCCTTCAGAGCAGCACAACCTCTCAGAGCCAAAAAACTCTCCAACCAACCCTCCGTCCTCAGACCCCTCTATCTTTAAGGAAACCATCCAAGTTCCCTCCCCTCAGTTCTCACATCTACCAATCACTGTCCATCATTTTCCCTGTGCCAATGGTGGCTCTAGCTTAACCCAGGTCCGCCCAGAGGTCTCTGGCTTTGCACATGTCTGTTGAAGGTCATATTCTCAAATAATTAAATCTTGATCTTTTGCTACAGCCCTTCCTAAATCCTGTTACCCTGAGTAGGGTAGAGATTGGAATAATTAAATTTTGATCTATGCTGCAGCTCTTCCTAAATCCTGTTAGGACTGAGTAGGGTGGAGATTGTAATTTCCAAGACCTGGTTCTGTCATTCCAAGTATCTCTATTGTATCAATTCTAAAATCAATCATGACTCAAAGAACTTCCTGTTCTATGTTTAAGCATAGGCCAAAGCCCTTTCCATTGTTCAGCAAAAGGTTTCTGTCCTAAAGTAATCTTAAGAAGGGAGGAGGAGGAACCTCCCATGCCAATGGGGTTCACATTCCAATGAGTTCCCACTCTCAATAGGAAATTTTTCAAGTATGAAATTTCCCAATGGTGAAATTTCCAACATTTATAAGTCTAAGAAATTTTAAGGTTTACACATACCAGCTAGGAAATTACAATAATTTGAGGATACAAGGAAACAAGAACAAAACCAATGATTACTAGGTACATTGACAAAAAGCCAGTTAGGGGACAGTCCCCTTTGGCATGACTGTACATTCAAAACAAATGCATTCAAACCCCACACAGTTCAAATCACCACATCCCAAAGTTCACTCTGGATCTGTTCTCCAAACAGTTCACTTTCTGGATTTGGAGAGGTAGCATGTTTCTTAACCTAAAATTACTCTCAAAAGGAATTTAAACTTTTCAATTTAAAATAATAATTATACATATAGGTTATAACTTAATTGATCTGCATAGTCACTCTATGCATTTGCAGGTATTATTAATCCCATTCTACCACTGAGAAAACTTTTCCATTCAAATAAAATAAATGTCAGTAATGGGATTGGAACTCATATCTTCTAGGCTTCTATTTCTATACTCTCTGGATTTAAGAAATATGAATAACATCTGGAACAAGTGAGAAGGGTAGCATTAAGGATGCCAGAATATCAAAGATGCCAAAAAAGGAATTGGCTTGCTCCTGCTGTGTGCCAGTGGCAATGTACTAAGTTCTGAGGACACAAAAAGACCAGAAGGGGGAAAAAAAGAGAGCAATGATGACATAGAAATAAATTTGAGGGGGGATTTCCCCATTATTTGCATCTTTCCTGAGATAAGGTTCATCTGAGAGTGGTTTGCTCTGTGTGGTGGCTGTGATTGTTGTCTCTCTGGTCATGATTAAAGACATGTTTTATATATATACATATATATTTAATAAAAGAAAGAAAATTGAGGGAGTGACCTCCTACTATATACACACACCCACTGAAAAAATCTGCAGTAAGTCTTGACACTGGATGTAGAAGTTGTCTGGAAACTAGAGAAGAAAAGATTTAGAATGGTTATAGGAATTTAAAGAATTTGCTTCATCTACAGTTTCTTTTTAATATGCATTCTAGAATTTTCAGCAAAGTGTATGACTAAAATCCTTTTGATTTTCATTATATTTGCTAAGTTTTTCTCCAAAATGCAGTCTCTGATGACAAGTGAGATGTGACCTTTGGCGGAAGGCCTTTCCACACTCACGACATTCATATGGCTTCTCTCCAGTATGAATCTTGAGGTGGAAAGTAAGAGATGAACAGTGTCTAAAGGTCTTCCCGCATTCATTACATTCATAGGGTTTCTCTCCAGTATGAATTCTGTGATGAGAAATAAGGGATGAGCTGTGTCTAAAGTTCTTCCCACAGTAATTACATTCATAAGGTTTCTCTCCAGTATGAATTCTCCGATGTCCAAGAAGTTGTATACTTTGGCCAAAAGTTTTCCCACATTCGTTACATTCATAAGGTTTCTCTCCTGTATGAATCCTGTGATGAGAAGTAAGGGATGAACAGTGTCTAAAGGTCTTCCCACATTCATTACATTCATAGGGTTTCTCTCCTGTATGAATTCTGTGATGAGAAGTAAGGGATGAGCTGTATCTAAAGGTCTTTCCACATTCATTACATTCATAAGCTTTCTCTCCAGGAGGAGTTACCTGATGATCAATAAGTTGTAGGCTCTGGGAGAAGCATTCCCCACAATTATCAGATTTATTCTGTTTCTCTTCAGAATGAATCCTGTGATATGAAGCAATGGATGAATCAAGGCATATCGATTTCCCACATTCATCGAATTCACAAAGTTTCTCTCCAGTACAATTTCTTTGATATTCCATAAAAGTAGAATTATGGCTGAAAGATTTTTCATATTCATTATGCTTGGAAAGTATCTTCTTTAAGTATATATCACTGTTTCTTCTTAGGTCTGAATTGAGTGAGTAGCTTTTTTGATCTTTATTATACTTGTAGAGACTTTTTCCTATTTGTTTTCCCTGGTGTGAAGAATGGACTGGCCATAAACCAAACCACTTGTTATAGTTGTTGCTCTTCACTGCATTCAACGAGTTCTTTTGGATAATTTTTACTCGAAAATGTTTCTCTTCATTGTTCTGCTTCCTCTTTAATCTGGCTGTACATTCACATGATTTTCCCAATTTGGAGTCACAGATGCCTTCACTTGAGAGTCTTTCCAGGGATAACAGATCCATAGAAATGCCCATCTTGGGAATTTTAGGCCTCATCTCCCAGGCTGAAAAAAATAAGTCATGTCACAATCTTCTATCATATGATTAAGTACTGTCATCTGTATCTCCTCAAAATAAAACTTCAAATGACTAGTTAAACAAAACAATTACCATAGGTTGCTAGCATTATTTGCAATGTTTAAAAGGCTTTCTCAAATAGCATCAGAATGGTCTTGTAAGATAGCAAGGTCACTTGTTTCATTTTCTAAATGAGGAAACAGACTCAATGCACCAGTGTACCTATCTTCCCACAAACCCTCCAAAATTGACTTCTGTCATCTTTGCTAGCAAGATATCAGATGAAACCTCAAAGTTCTTTTGATTTTCATTTCTCATTTTTTAGCGATTTGGAGCATTTCCTCATATACTTAATAAATTTGCAATTCTCCTGTGAGCTATTTGTTCCTATTCTGTACCTAGTTACCTATTAGGGAATAGATTTTGGCCTCGTATATATTTAATGTGAGATAAAGATATATAGATATGCCTGTTAATTGTTTGTATATCATAAATATCAAACCCACAGCAGAGAAATTTAATACAAAGTCTATCATTGTCATTTGACTATTTCTCTTATCCATTAATTTTGTCTGTGAAAGTTTTCAATTTCATGTCATCAGAGTTGTCTACTTTATCTTTTATAATATGCTTTCCCTTGTTTGGTTAAGAATACATCTCTAACCCACAGCTAACATTTTATTATATGAATATTCAGGTGTATGTCTTTTAAATTTATTGTAAAATATGGTATAAGATATTGATTTGAGCATAATTTCTACCAGTCTGCTTTTCCATTCACCCAGAAATTCTTATCAAAAATGGAGTCCTTTAACTTATGGCTTGTATTTTATCAAACACTAGGTTATTGAGTTCCATGATTTCTGATTCTCCTTCATCTGCCATGTTTCATTGATTTACTCCTTTCTTTCTTTGCCAGTAACAAAACGCTTTGACGACCCCAGTTTCATGATATAGTTTGATATCTGAAAGTACTATTCTGCCTTCCATTCCTATCTTTTTTTAGTTATTTCCCTTGATAACACAGATCTTCAAAAGACCAGCTGAGCATCCTCATCCACCTTGTTTCTCTCACTCACTTGTGCATCCGCATCTTAGGCCTTTTTCCTCTGGCATCCAAGGTGCTTTTCCTTGCTCCAACTTGGAAATCACATCTGGTTTGGAAATGGCAAACCCTGCTCAGAAGAAACAGCAAAGCACTGGAGTCAGAGAGCTAACTTGGAAAACCAGTCTTTATTTTAGGAACAATGGGAACAGTAGGAACCCCCAGAGAACTCTACAAAAGACCTCTGGGGCTATTCTCTACTGCATCCCCAAAGAAGAAAATGGAAAGAGTTTGAAGAATAGATTTGAGCGTGAAGAAAATTAGGTCAGTGGGCCCAAACCCTGACAAAGGATTGTAATCTGCCCTAGGTTTTTAGGAGAGTCTCTCACCCGGGAGAACAGTAGAATAGATACAACTTAAGGCAATGTGAGCAAGCCACCCAGCTTCCACGTATACAAAACAACCAATGTTTATGTGAGGCAGAAGTACCAGGCCTCATACCCACAAATGTTTCAGGAAGTAGCTATGTCAAACAAGTGACTATGGGAGGAAGCAAAGACCATCTAAAGGCCATGTTCTAAGTCCTAGTGGGAGTTATTCTTACCCAGGTCAACAAGATTCCTGTAGTTCTCCAACATCACTTCTTGGTATAGCTCCTTCTGAGAAGGGGCCAGATGCCCCCATTCCTCCCAGGAAAAGTCCACAGCCACATCACTGAATGATACTAATTCCTGAAACAGCACATACATACGAGGTTACTCAAGGATCATACCTCTTATTCACCCAGAAAGATAGGAGTGAAATTGGTAGAAATTGTTAGGAACAGATCCCTCACTTCCTTGGCACCTAGGTTTATATTCATTTCTGAACCAGGGAACCAAACAGTAATCCTCAATGTGCTCCAAAAGGTCTGAGCTCATCAAAGTGGACATTCACTTTAGCCATGCAGATCACCACCCATCCCGAGCTGTCTAACCCATGTGACTCTTTTCCATATCCTCCCTTAAACTAGCTAACCAATAGTTGGTAAACATTTATTAAGCACTTACTATGTTTTAGGCACTGTGCTGTCTAGGGATGCCAAAAGAGATATTTTCAAGGAGCCAACAATCTAAGAGAAGTCAGGGAAGGCTTTCTGTAAAAGGTGGGATTTTAGTTGAGACTTAAAGGAAGCCAGGGAGGTCAGTAGTCAGTGTAAATAATAGACTCGAATACAGGACTACAATCCCCACAAGCCTTTGCTCTACTTCCCCAAAATGCTTTGTAATCTCACAGGAATTCTGAGGTGGGCCGAGATGGAGGAAGGATTTAAGCTGGTGGCAAAGGTCTTGTCCAGTCTCTTGGACTTCCGCTTTGGGGCAGGCGTGGTTTTTTTTTCATAATGTAGGTGAGGTTGTGTCTAGGCCTCTCTATGGCCTGGACATGTGTCTCTTATCCTGTATTTTCTTTAATCCTTAATCTTCAATAAACCTCTAAAAAATATAATACTCCTTGCAGAGAGAAACTAATTTATACCTCCCCAGTTGCCTAATATTCCTAAATTTTAATCTTTACAGTTTTGGTGACCACTAGATTGGATGAGAAATTCTCAAATTTTTTAGCCTAGATAATGATTTTTTTAAAGCCACGGTTCTCCGAGATGCTCTTTAGAAAACCATCGGCTCCTGCTTCTGCTCCTGGCCTCTCACCTGGTGCCCGAACTCCCGGCCCTACCCACCCCGGCGGTCTATTTCTCACCCATCTGGCCTCCGACCCAGATGGCTCATCACCCCAGCCCCAGACCCACAAGTGTGACCCCAGCCGGCTCATCACCCAGATCCTTGGAGCAGATTGCTGAGGACTCATTGCAACCACCTGGTAACAGTATTGGTCACGTGGGCAGAAGGGAGAGAGGAGAGGGAAAGGAGACCGGGTAATTTTCCCTTAGGCTAAGCCTCTGAGCAAACAGCTCCACGTGGACTGGGGCAGGAGGAGGGATCATATCAGGGGAGAGGAGAAAGAGAGACTAGAGGAGAAGAAACAGATTTTTTCAAACAGAAACTTAAAAAGCAATGGGCTATTTAAAAGGATTTTTGACTGTTCTGGTAATTTCATTGATTTCACCTGCATGCCAGAAGAAACATTCAGCCCAAAGATTCAACTTTGAATTTGCAAATGGGTGGCTCAGGGAACTGAGAGCATGGTCCTGGGTTAAAATCTGGCCTCAGATTCTCCCCAGCTGTGGGGCGCTGAGCAGATCAATAGCCTTTACTACTCTACCTTCGGACAATAGACATTTAAATGGATAATTAAAAACAAACAAACAAACAAAAAAACCCACCCAAGGAACTTTGAAGAGACTAAAGGCTATATATTCTAAGGCTTTTCAGACTCCAATGGTTTATAAAAAATCTCTGTATTCTATTGCATTTTTTGTTATGGTTTAACTTTGTGACTTTAAGTTCATATATTACTGGATTCAATATTATTCTGCTTGAACTGAAGGTTGATTGAATTTATTTTGAATGTGCTGAGTTTTAAAAATTCTGTTGTTTTTCCACTATAACTGTGTTGAACAAATATTATTGTGAATAAGCCCATATATGAAGAAACAGCTTTTTTCTATTTTGCTGAGGATAGATGGACTTCAGAACTGGTTATAATTGTATTAACAACCTTTGGAAATTTTAATGTGCTAAATACCTCAAATGATTTGATTTTAAGGGTTTTTTAAATATGATTTTTGGAATTTTTTTTTAACAATCTGGTTATTTTTGCCTGCCCCTACCACGAGGTAAGGCCCATTAGCTGAAGTGAAATACATTTTATAACCCCCAACCTTCCCGCATTTCTAAATATGTGAATGGAAGTTGGGCAGTTAATCTCAGGGCATTTGTATCCCTAAAAGCCTCCAAAAGGAGCACCCCTTTATTTATACTCTTCAGCTCACTATTTAACTTCCACCAGAATGATATATAGATTTCTTGATTATGTTCTTAGCCCAAGATGAGTTTTACTTTGTTTAAAAATATGTTTATTACCAAGGTTGAAAGATTGCTATGTTTGTAAAAATTGTGACAAATGTCCATCAATTCACAGGTTTGAAAAATGTCATACAGCAACTTATGTGAAATATGATCGTGTGTTTGTTTGCTATTGTAATTAATTGGGCTATTGAGAATTTTGGGGATATTGATAACTACATATTTGTACTACTGTATTTTTAAAAAATGAAAAAATGTTAACCTTGTTCAATTCATTTGCCTTCTACTCACAGTGATCATGGCCAGATATTAAGAGAAAATGGATCTCATTTTTGGTGAGAAAGCCTTGAATTTTATATTTTCTTAGCTGACACAGAGTGTCAATGATTATAAGCTATATTTTTGAATTTTTTAAAGCTCTTTTATTATTATATTTTCTTGCACGTGCAATATACTTTTTCAGTTTTTTTTATTATTTTTTCTCTCCTTTTTATATTTGAAACACATGTCACCAGCATTAAGATTTTCTTTAACTTCTTGACTTTTCAGTGCTACAAGTTTGAAATACATTTGTCAGAGCATGCCCAAAAAGCTTGTGACTCTAAAAATGATGCCACTAATTATTTAAAAGAAATTATGGGACTTTGCTTAATGATTCTGTCTGATTCCAGGACAAGATATACACACAAGAGCCATTGCACAGAGCCAAAGAAAGGCCAATCCAGGATGGATTGATGCACTTCTAGGCCAATACAAAGGTCTTGAACCTAGTGTGAAGACTCGAGGTTACTGTGTTTATCATTGCTAGACATAGGCTTTCCTTGTGTCCACACTCACTCTGAAGATACTCACAGACGAGTATCCCCAAAACCTTGGCTCCTACTTGGCTTCTATAATCTGGTCCCTTCCTTTTCTGCCTCTCATAGTGTGGTACCTTTCTGTAGTCCTGGCTATTGACTGGGTAAATGCATCATTACTTAGATCATTTTGATTGGGCCCTGATTGAAGGACCTGTTATAGATTTATTTTTCTTCTACTTGGAATTTTTACACATAAGACTTTGAGAGTCTATATTTTCATCCAGAAAGTTTTCTTTTCTTTTTGATTTTTCCGATGTCTTTTTAATATCTCTTGCCAATTGATTCATATACCTCATACCTCAGCCATGCATCCCTAACTGATTCTGTATCTTTCAATCACCCACAACATGGGGAAATGTTAAAAAAAAAATATTATTGTAAATTGCAAAGTTTAAATTCCTTTTGAGAAGAATTTTAGGTAAAGAAGATGCTACATCTCTGAATCCAGAACTGAACTGTTGGAGAAGCCACCATGAAGAAGCCTCCAGACCACAAGCTGCACAAGATCAAAATGAACTTTGGGTGTGGTTGATTGAACATTTATTTGTATGTATACTTTCATGCCAAAGTGAACTGCCCCCTAACGGGCTTTTTGTCAATGCATTCAGCAATTATTGTTTTTATTCTTTTTTTTCTTTTTTTCTCTTATCCTCACATTATTGTAATCTTTTAAGTTGATTATGTTTTTATGATCCTTTTGGGGAAAAATTAATTTTTCCAAAAATGATCACACGGAGAAATGTAAATAATAGACTCAAATACAGGACTACAATCCCCACAAGCCTTTGCTCCACTTCCCCAAAATGCTTTGTAATCTCACAGGAATTCTGAGGTGGGCCGAGATGGAGGAAGGATTTAAGCTAGTGGCAAAGGTCTTGTCCAGTCTCTTGGACTTCCGCTTTGGGGCAGGCGTGGTTTTTTTTCATAATGTAGGTGAGGTTGTGTCTAGGCCTCTCTATGGCCTGGACATGTGTCTCTTATCCTGTATTTTCTTTAATCCTTAATCTTCAATAAACCTCTAAAAAATATAATACTCCTTGCAGAGAGAAACTAATTTCTACCTCCCCAGTTGCCCAATATTCCTAAATTTTAATCTTTACAGTCAGACTGGAGGAAGGAGAGTTTCAGATATTTTCAGAGAGAATACCTGGAGCTGAGAGGCATTTATGAAACAGCCAGGAAGTCAATGTCACTGGATTAAAGACCGTGATTTGGGAATCGGGGTATAAAAAGACTGGAAAGGCAAGAGGGATCTAGGATATGAAGGTTTTTGAATACCAAACAGAGAGTTTTGTATTTGTTCCTGGAGGCAATAGGAAGTCACTTGTATTTAGTGAGTAAGGAGATGATATGACCCACAGTTTAGAAAAATCACACCAGTGGTTGAATGCAGAATGATTTGGATTGGGGACAGAAGACCTGTAGTAATCAAAGTATAAGGTGATGAGATCCTGTACCATTGTATTTTAATTTAAAATCCAAGATTTTTTATTTTTTTTGAGATTGTATTTCTATAAAAATTCAAGATTTTAATTTTTTGTTCAAGAAAAGATCTTCAAGGAAGAAGCTAGCTAACTCCTATATCCAGAGAATGAACTGTTGCAGAAAGATGCCAGGAAAACCACACTACATCAAGAAGATCAAGAATGAACTTTGGATGTGGTTGATTGAACTGAAGTTTGATTGAACATTTATTGTAAATGTACACTTTTATGGCAAAAGGGACTGCCCCTAATTTGGCTTTCTGTCAATTCGCCTAGCAAAACATTGGTTTTTCTTTCTTTCTTTTCTATTTCCTCCCTCACTACTCTAATTTCCTCTTAAGAAAATTGAATGTCGTATACATCTGTAGTTTGAAGTGCATTTAGGACTACAAGATGATTATGTTAAAATGATCAATGGGGAGACTAGTCTCCCAATGATCATATCTTAAAACTGCTCAAACTCTACCTTAAAATATTTGGTTAAGTCTATCTCCATTTAAACAATGGAGGTACTTGGTCAGGAATGTATTGAGAACTTAACCTTACTCCACTCATATTTAGGCATACCTTAAGGGGAAGATAAAGTTGTAAAACTCCTTACTGAACAATGAAAAAGTACTTAACCCATACTTATAGTGAGGCAAAAGCCCTTAAGCTAGGTCTATTTTTAGATCTAATACAAAAGGGTACTAAGTACCTATAAAGGTTAAATTAATCACTAAAAGGGCAAGCTTAGCAAAGAGATGTGAAATACTCAGAAGTTTTAGTCTACCCAGAGAAGGTGATAACAAGATGTGAATTAAGAAGGTGATAACAAGATGTGAATTAAGAATGATCAGTCCTTTGGAAAACGTCTACTGTGATTGGTAGATGTGAAAATTTAGGGGAGGTGACATAGGAGAAAATTCTCTTTAAAAGGAGCTGTCTGAACCAGTTCAGGGAAGTTCGAGTTAGTTCAGCTTTGGTAGCTGAGTTGGAGCTCAGACTAGTTGGAGTAGCTGGGTCTCTGAACACTAGAGTTTTGCTTGGAAAGATCTTGTGGTGAGTGATTAAAGACTGACTTAGTTTCTCTCTCAAAGAGAAAGGCCTAGGCCATTGGCCTAGACCCTAGCCTTTTCCTATTTCCTCTTACTCTGTCTCTTTCCCTTTTCTTAATTCCTTCATTTATATTAATTAAAATCTCCATAAAACCCAGTTGACTTGGGTATTTCATATTTGGGAATTTTTCCCATGGCGACCACTTATTTTTTATTTAAATCAAGACACTAAAAATTATCTTTATGCTTTTGGCAATTCAAAGTCTTGAACCCATATTTTCTCGGTCACAGTTTATGGCAACCACTCTTTTGTCTGTAACACCAGAGAGGAGACAGTGTCACAAGAGAGACGGGGATATATATGAAAGATGTCAGATCTTGGAAATATTTTTGATTTGGGAAAGTAAGAGATATGAAGTGTTCAGGATAGCTTCTAGGTTGTAAGACTGAGAGACTGAGAAAATAAGAGTGGCCTCTCCAGTAACAGGAAAGGTAGGAGGAGGAGTGTTTTAGGGAAAAAGATAAGGAATTGTTTTGGACATAATGCATTTATGATGCTAAATGGACAGTCAGTTTGAGACATCTGAAAGGCCACTTGAGATGCTTCAAGACTGGAGGTCAGCAAAGAGACTGAGGCAAGAAACAAAGATTTTAGAATCACAGGCATAGATGGTCCATAGAATGGCTAAGATCACCATGTCAAGTTGTATAGAGTGAGAAAAGAAGGACTCAGGACAGAACCCCAACGTGATGGTGATGGAATACTATTGTGCTAAAGAGAATAATGAAATGGAGGAATTCCATGGAAACTGGAATGATCTCCAGGAACTGATGCAGAGTGAAAGGAGCAGAACCAGGAGAACAATGCACACAGAGACCAATACACTATGGCACACACAGTCGAGCATAATGGACTTCTCTACTAACAGCAATGCAATGATCCAGGACAATCTGAGGGACTTATAAGAAAGAATGTATCCACATCCAAAAAAAAAAAAACTGTGGGAGTAGAAATGCAAAAGAAAAACATGATTGATCACATGGTTCAATGGGGATATGACTGCTGATATAGACTTTAGTGATCACTCTATTGCAAATATTAAGAATATGGAAATAGGTCTTGATCAATGATACATGTAAAACCCAGTGCAACTGCTCATTGGCTGGGGGCGGGGGGGGGGGGGGGGGGAATAAAGGGAAAGAACACGAATCATGTAACCATGGAAAAAATACTCTAAATTAATTAATTAAATGCATTTTTTTTAAACCTGGAAAGACTTAAATGAACTGTTGCAAAATGAAGTGGACAGACCAGGAAAAGACTGCACACAGCAACAACAAAATTGTATATAATCAACTATGGAGGGCAACTACTATCAGTCCAAAGGACAAAGATGAAAAATACTATCCACTGCCAGAGAAAGAACTGACGGGCTTTGAATGCAGAGCAAAGCATTTTTAAATTTCTTTTTCTTCATTTTTTTTTGTATGTGTGATATATGTCTTCTTCCACAACAAGATGAATATGGAAATCTGTGTTGCATGATAACACATGGATAACCCATATCAATTTTCTTTTCATCTCAGAGAGGGAGGAGGAGAATGAGGGAGAGAGTTTGGATCATAATGTATCAGAAAGCTAATGTTAAAACTGTTCCTAAAGGTAAGGAGGGGTACAATAAAAATATTACTGGAGGGGAAGGAGGGGAAAAAAGAGAACCCCAACCTGAGGAGGTGACATGATCAGACCTACATTGCAGAATGGATTGGACAGGGACAGATTTGAGGCAATAAGACCTGCAATCTTGCTATGGTTAGAGGACACGATCAGGAGAAGATCCAGCAAAGGAGTCAGAGAGGTAGGAGAAGCAGCAGAAGAGAAGGGGGTCCTGAAAACCTAGAGAGAAGAGAATATCAAGGAGGAGGAGTGGTCAGCAGTGTCCAAAGCTGCAGAGAGGAGGAAAATGAAGAGGTCACTGGATCTGGCAACTCCGAGATTGGAAGCCAGATGACGTAAAAGAGAGAGAGGAATTTAGCTCCAAAGGGCAGAAGGCCCAGGCTAACAGAAGTGATGGGGGACACGGGGGCCCGCTTGTAGGCAGCAGAGGATGGGCCAGCCGGGAAGGAGAGACTGAGGAGAAAGGAGAGTAGCGATGACAGAGAGATCTGCTGGAGGGGATGGGTTTGAACAAGTTGGGCCGCTGAGGTCCATCCTATGCTGGGGCACCCTTTGGGGGCGCCTCCTTCCAATCCTCGGGATGGTGACGATCTGGGGCCGGGGCACCCTATGCCAGCCGGCGGCCTTGCCACCTATTATCTCCGAGGCTCGGTCCGAGGAGTGGTCTCCATCTGGGGCTTGTCTTGGCCTCTTCCACTCCCTACTCCGCCCTCAGGTGATTAAGTGTCATCCCTGAAGCGGCCCCCACCCCGCCCCGGTTCAGACGGAACAGAAGAGACCCTCCTCGGGCAGACCGAGGCTCCCCGGCGGACCCCTCCGAGCCCTGCCTGGACTTGGGTCCAACCCCGCGCCCCACAGCGCTTCTTCCCGCTGGGCATCGACCGCCCCTCACCTGCGGGGCCCAGGCAGTCAGGTGCTCGGGGCCCACCATGTCTTCCTGCTGCTCCGGGTCCGGCTTCGAGGAGGGCGGATCTGGGGAGCGGAAGGGTGCAAAGGCTGCAAACGGCGGGGGACAGCCGGACCACGCCGGGGATAAAGGCTCCCGGGGGTCGGAGAAGGAGAAAGTGGCCCGGCTGGCCTTCTCGAGCCGTCCGGGACTTGTTCTGTACTGCTGGACACGCCCCTGACCCGACGAATGGGCAGAGGTGGACGGCGCACGCGCAGATGTCTTCCCAGCTCACGCTCCTCCCAGCTCCAACTCCCGAGCCCAGACGAGGCCGCAGGGCTCTACCTAGGTCCCAGGCTACGAATGAGGAAGGAAAGGAAGCAGCTCAGATTAAACTGGGGCAAAGATCGTTGAGGGCGGTGCAGAGAAAGGAACACGATCGGAAGTGACGTAAGCCGCGTAGGAGGAAGTGACCGAAGGCGTGAGAGGACACATTACAGACGAAAAAAAGGCTTCTGTGCGCATGCCCAGGAGCAGATCCTCCCCTTCACTACAGAAGTGCAAACAGGGCGGAGCCTAGAGACTAGACCCTGCTCCTTCTAAACTCTTCACACACTGGCTCCGCGCCTAGAGCCGGGGCTTCCCTCATCCTGGGGTACCTGGAGGGAGCCAGAGCTGCCAAGGAAGGGCTCCTCGCTGGCCCCGTAGAAGGACAGAGCAGCAGCGTCCACCTGGGTGAACCCGATGGTGTGGGGTCCCCGGGAAGGTCTCAGGGAGCGTTGGCCTCACCCTTGCTCCAGTGACCCCGGTTGCACTCTCCTATGGTGGTCACACAGAGCCTACCCTAGAGGCGCGCCGTCCGACCCTTCACTCCCCTCCCCCCCGTCCCGGGATGGTCTTCCACGAGCCTTTTCCATGTCCATGTCTAGGGCAGAACTCGCTTTCTGCCGCTCTCCCTCCTTCCTCAGTCGTCTCCCTGCTGAGGGGAGACCTCTGGGCTGGAATGACGTCAGCTCCGCTGTGTCCTCTTATAAAAGATACTGATTCACTTCCAGGAGAACGTGGGATTTGGTCCACTCCACTCCTGCCTAAGGCATGAGCTCCTCAAGGGCGGGGTCTGTTCTTTGTTCCACCTGTATTAGGTGGCTCCTTTGCTGGGTTGTTTATGGTCATTGGAGGTGCTGGGCAAACACACCGAGCAATAAGGTAATGGGGAGACAGAATTCTTTCCCTCCTCCTCCCCCACCAACTTCGGCTCTTTTTCAGTTGGAAATCAAGCTGGGATCAGAATGGGTAAGTTGACGGACATTTTAACAGATAACTCACTCTCTAAAATACTAGAAAGGGGGATTTATTTTAAAGGAAGGAGGGGTAAAGGGAATCTGGATGGGAGAGAGGGACTTTAGGATTTCCCTAATCTATTATAAATCTCAAGATGAATTGGTAAAGTTGTATAGTCTTTAAGAGGGATATTATTAACAGCTTTCAAAGGTCTTCAGAGCAAAGCTCCAAATCTGTCAGAGAGAAGCAAATAACCAGAAAGGCCGGGAAATCTCCTTTGGCTCTTTCTCCCAAAGTCCCAGGAAAAAGAGTGAGTAAGAAGCAGTTTGTTTAACTGCCTTCTCTAGGCCACATTCTTCTCTGGAATTTTCCTTGATGGACAGATCTTCAAGCTTCCATTCATTGCTTCTGCTTTTCCAGGTTTTCTGTAGCATTAATCCCTTACACACCTTACATCAGCAGTTCCTTAGACAGAGGTTGGCCCAAGGTGGGCCATTTGTGCCCATGTGATGAATGATTAATCTTCCTTGCTCTTAAGATTTTTAATCCTTTACTCCTTAAGTAAATTTGATAATTCCCACAATTTCCTTTTTACCAGTGGCTTATAAACATGAATTTAGAAATTTGGAAAAAGAAATCATTTAGATACTTATGTTGTTCTTCATTATTTAAACCTATTTATTCTTAGGGGACAGTCAGTTGTTTCTGATTTGTCACTTGCTAGCAAATGCCAGTCACAGAACATTCCTGGTTGCTAAAATTCTAAAGACTAAGAAGGGTGGAGTACATCTAAAATTCACAAATCTCAATAATATTCCATAATAATCATATATCATAACTTGTTTAGCCATTCCCCAGTTGATGGGCATCTTCTCAGTTTCCAATTCTTTGCCATCACAAAAGATGCTACCATATTTTGGTATGAATGAATCTTTTTCTTTGATGTCTTGAGGTATTGATCTGCTAGCAGTATTGCTGAATCAAAAAGTATACATTATTTTTATAGTCCTTTGACCATAGTTACAAATTGTTCTCCAGAACAGTTGGACCAGTTCACAGCTCTAGGAACTGTGCTTTAGTTAGTGTACCACACTTCCTCCAGCATTCATCATGTTTCTTTTCTGACATATCCAGTCTAATGAGTTTGAAGTGGTACCTCAGAGTTATTTAAATTTTCATTTCTCTATTAGCAGTTTATGCCATTTTTTCTTATAACTATTGACAGCTTTGATTTCTTCCTCTGAAAACTTTGTTCATATCCTTTGGCCATTTATCAATTGAGAAATGGCTTATTCTTGTAAATTTGGACCCATGCTTTATATATTTGAGAAACAAGACCTTTATCAAAGAAACTTTCTATAAAAATTTCTTCCTCAGTTTCCTTTTTTTTTCTAATTTTGACTGCATTCGTTTTGTGTAAAAAGGTTTTAATTTTATGTAATCAAAATGATCCAATTCACTTCTCATGAACCTCTCCATCTTTAGTTTGGTCATGAACTCTTCCCCCATCTATGGCCCCCAATTGACTCATATTATTTACCCATTATGCCTTATGTGCCCATTTTTAGCTTATGTTAGTATATACAATGTGAGGTGCTGGTCTGTGTCTAGTTTCTGCCAGACTACTTTCCTACTTTCTGAGCAAATAGTAAGTTCTTACTCCAATAGTAAGATCCAATGGGATCTTTGGGTTTAACAAACCCTAAGCTGTGCTCTACATATTATGTCCATTGATCAACCTCTCTATTTATCCGTTACCAAATCGTTTTGATGATTATTTGCTTGGCAATGTAGTCTGAGGTCTGATACTGCTAGGTCCACATTCCTCACTTTTTTTTCTCTTATTCTCCTGATAGTCTTAACCTTTTGTTCTTCCAAATTACATTTTTTCTAGCTCTGTAAAGGAACTTACTTTGTTATGGCCCTGAATAAGTAAATTAAGTAGTATTGCCATTTTAATTGTATTAGCTTGGTCTACAGAAGAGCAATTAATATCTATCCAATTATTTAGATTTCTTTGTGTGAAGTGTTTCAGAATTGCATTTCTATAATTCCTGTGTGTACTTAACGATATTTTATACCATTTGCAGTTATTTTAAATGGAATTCTCTATCTCTTATTGCTAGATTTTGTTGGTAATATATAGAAATGCTGATAATTGTTGTGGGTTTATTTTATACCTTGCAACTTTGCATAAAGTGAGTTTTGATTCTTCATTGATATTCTTATACCTTTGACTTCTCTTTCTTGTCTTTTTGCTATAACTAGCATTTCTAGTATAATATTGAGTAATAGTGGTGCTAATGGACACCCTTGCTTCACTCCTGATATTATTGGAAAGGATTCCATTTATCCTTCTTAGAGAAAGTAGTTGATCTTGGATTTAGATAGATGAGTTATCTTTTAAAGAAAAGCTCCATTTATTTCTGTGTTTTGTTGGTTTTAAATAGGAATGGATGTTGTATTTTCTCAAAAGCCTTTACTCCATCTATCAATGCATTTTGTTATTTGGGGGAGGGGGTGTTATTTATATGGTCATTTATGCTGATAGTTTTCCCAACATTAAAACCAGCATTCCTGGTATAAATCCAGTCATAGGGTATGATCTTTGTGATATATTGATGTAATCTTATTTTAAATTTTTGCAATAATATTCATTAAGAAAATTGATCTATAGTTTTCTTTGTTTTTACTCTCCCTGATTTAAGTATCAAAAACTGTATTTCTGTTATAGGACTCCTTTACCTATTTTTTCCAAACAGTTTACTGGAACTAAGTTTTCTTTAAATATCTGGAGAATTTACTTGTAAAACTATGGTCCTGATTTTTTTTTTCTTAAGGAGCTCATTGATGGCTTGTTTAATTTCTTTTTCTAAGATAGAATTCTTTAAGTATTCCATTTCCAAATCTGTTCACCTAGGCAATTTATGTTTTTGTAGCTACTCATCTCTTATTAAAATTGGGAAGGAACTAAAATTAAGAAGTGTGGGAAAAGGCTTCCTTTAAAAGAATAAATTGTACTTTGAATTTTTTAAAAGTAGCCAGTAGGTAGATAAAGGCAAGCATGCCAGACTTCCTAACTTTTCTATTGCTGTTGAGTGTCACCATCTTTCTAGTCACATAGGTTTGAAACTTATCTGCCATCCTTGACTTCTCACTCTAACCCCACCCACCCCCACTCTGCCATATCCAATCAGTTGTCAAATCTTGTCATTTCAACTTTAACATTTCTTGTATATGCCCCTTTACCTCCTCTGACAGTGCTGCAATCTGATGAAAGCTTTCGCTAATCCTTTGCCTATACTGGAACAGTCTTTTGGTTGGTCTCCCTGACTCATCTCCCCACTCCTGTTGATTATCCATTGAGCTGTCAAATTGATCTTCCTAAAGCTCATGTCTGATTATGTCTCTCTTCTATCCATTAAACTGCAGTGAGTCCCTATTACCTCCTGGATCAAATATAAAATCTTCTGGTTTTTAAAGTCCCTTAGAACCTGGTCCCTGCTTTCTTTCCAGACTTCTTACAGCTCATTACCCTCCATATACTCTATAACCCAGGAATACTGACCTTCTTGTTTTTCAGTTTGATGACTGGTACTCCAAAAGGAAGAGCCTTGTCTGATGGCCAAACAATGTATAATCAGTAGATAAGCTCAATGCTATTAATCTTGACATTCTTATTATAAATGAAGACAGAAGGGAGAAGTTACAGCGCAATGGGAGAATGGTTTATAGGTAGCCCATGGAGAGAAAAATGAAAGAGGTGGTGGAATGGGTTTTAACTTGTGTCAGAAGTCAAAAGAAACATGATCTCATTGGACACTTAGTGTCACATATTGTAGTATAAATGATAAGTATTTGCAAAAAAGATACAGGTTTAAATAATGAAAATAGTTTATTCGCCAATATTGTCTACTGGGGACAAGAGGGTAGAGAAACTTATGGAGGTCTTGATATGAGTCTCCATATAAAAACTCGGAATTCTGTGAAGATTAAATTTAACTCTCCTCTGATTATAACAAATGAAAACACTTAACTCTCCTGGTTGTGAAGATTTAAATTGTAATCCCTGCCTATATTTGGAACACACTACTTAAAGTTGAGTATGAAGATCTGCCCATTTTAGATCTAATCATTAAAGATGTAAACACCCCATTTCACACATTGAGAGGTCTGTGACCCACGTGTGAAATAATGGGTGACAAATCAAAATCAACAGACTGCCCCTGGGAAGTTCTAAAATAGAGCGTCAACTGTAATTGGTAGACATAAAATTAGGGGAAGACACAGGAAGTAACACAAAAGAAGCATCTTTAAAAGGAGCTATTACTTCCTGAGAGGCAATTCTTCATTCTTTGATCTGCTGATGGGACCAGAGACCCTGTTCCTGACTGGACTTATACGTGGTGAGTGAAAGGCTGACTCTTAACTACTGGTTTTTCTCTGAAGAGACCGACCTCAGGAAAAGACTACTGAGAAGCTTCCCGGGTCCTCGGCTTTGCCAAGGCCGGCTGAAACTAATTCTCCCTTTCCAGGGGAACTGGAGATAAATTACTTAGTGTTTAGGCTGATT
Organism: Monodelphis domestica; assembly: GCF_027887165.1. Classification (NCBI taxonomy): domain Eukaryota; kingdom Metazoa; phylum Chordata; class Mammalia; order Didelphimorphia; family Didelphidae; genus Monodelphis; species Monodelphis domestica. The sequence continues at coordinate 5,008,592 of NC_077229.1, forward strand.
TCTTACTTCACTCTTCCTACATTTTGTAAATAAATTGTAAAATAAATCTCTTTGGAATTAAATTCCTGGCAACCACTCTTAAGTAATCAAGTCCAACCCTCAAAACAAATCACTGCTTTTTTCCCTTACAATTTCTAGTCCATGAGTTAAAAAAAAAAAAAGGCTGGAAAAATGAACAAATAACAAAAGAAGGGGGCAGCTGGGTAGCTCAGTGGATTGAGAACCAGGCCTAGAGACGGGAGGTCCTAGGTTCAAATCCGGCCTCAGCCACTTCCCAGCTGTGTGACCCTGGGCAAGTCACTTGACCCCCATTGCCTAGCCCTTACCACTCTTCTGCCTTGGAGCCAATACACAGTATTGACTCCAAGACGGAAGGTAAGGGTTTTAAAAAAAAAAACAAAAGAAATACTAAACCCATGAAGTTTTCATTGGATACAAAAAGAAAACTACAGAACCAAAAGGGTATGGTGAGATCCAAGCAACCATATGCAAAACTTCAAAGAAAAATGGAAATTGGTCTCAAGCTCTGGAAGAACTCAAAAAGGAGTTAAAAAATCAAATGACTAGTTGAAGAAAAATGGGAAAACAATTAAAGTAATGCAAATAGAAAATAATAGCTTAAAACATAAAATTGGTCAATTGGAAAAAGAGGCACAAAAATCCAATGAAGAAATGAATGCCATGGGCCAAAGGATAAGAATCAAAAGGTCATAGAAAAAATTCAGTGTTTAAAAATCAGAATTGGGCCAATAGAAGCTAATAACATCACAAGACATCAAGAAACAATAAAACAAAATCAGAAGAATGAAAAAATAGAAGAAAATGAAAGATATTTCATTTTTTAAAAATTGATGTGGAAAACAGATCCAGGAGAGGCAATTTAAGAATTATTGGACTACCTGAAATTCATGACCAAAAAACAAAAACACTAGACATCATATTACAAGAAATTATCCAAGAAAACTGCCCCTGATGTTCTTGAACAAGAGGGTAAAAAAGAAATGGAAAGACTCCATAGATCACATCTGGCAATTAAGTCCCCAAATGACAACATCTAGGAATGTTATAGCCAAGTTAAAGAACTCTCAGGCCAAGGAGTGCCAGGGGCCATCAAGCCACGATGTCTTGACAGGGTCACTCATGGAAGACAAGAGGTCACAAAGTGGCTCCTCTTTGTGGAATCACCCACTCAGACCCCTCTGTGTGACTTCTTTCACTAACATCCCCTTATTATTAAAATTGCTGATTATTATTCTTACTTAGCCCCAGGAAAAGTAGATGAAAGCAACATGCTTGCTTGGTTAATACAGATGTCCTACTCTTCCCACCCCAAGAATATTACCAAGAGATTCCACTCACAAAATTAAACCTAAGGATTCTTATGTACCCACTTACATTGCATCCTCTTTTCTAGGCATTAAAAACTTCTGGCAAATCTGCTCTGAATTCCTCAACCTAAATCTGGGTCATGTTGATTCTACCCTCTGACCCTGCACTTAGCAACAATGTTTTGTTGACTATCTCCTTAGGCTTCGTGCCTATTATTAGGTTCTATGGAAACATGTATGTTGAGAATGAAACTGTGTGCCAAATAGATGTGTGATCATGAGGGTATCAAAGCCAAACCTCAGCCAAGGGGGAGCAGTTTATCTTATGAAACCTGTGCTGGGAGTTGAATAGAAAGCTGTGTCCCATTCATCATTCTGCCGATACCGTCCAACCTCCAAGATCCCATCCCCTGTGGGAGGCTGGTCCATCCCACAGCAAAGGAGAGAATACTATAAGCGGTCAGAAAGAAACAATTCAAATATCATAGAACCCCAGTCAGGATTACATAGGATCTGGCAGCTTCCACATTGAAGGACTGAAAGGATTGTAATATGATAATCTGGAAGGCAAGGGAACTGGGTTTGCAACTAAGAATCTCCTACCTATCAAAACTGACTATATTCTTTCAAGGGAAATTATGGTAATTTAATAAAATAGAAGATTTCCAAGCATTCCTGAAGAAAAGACCAGACATGAAACAGAAAATTTGATGTCAAAATACAAATTTCAAGAGAAGCATAAAAAGGTAAATAAGAGAAAAAATTGAAGTGCTTCAATGAGGTCAAATTGTTTATATTTCTATATGGAAAGATATCTGTAACTCTTAAAAATTGTTATTTTCATAGTAGTTAGAACGTGTATATATAGAGGGTGTGGTAGTGTGCTGTTTAGGATGATATGCAAAAAAACTAGGAGTGAAAAAAAAGGATTGTACTAAAATGGGAAGAGAAATGAAATGAGGCAATTTATATCACATAAAGAGGATGGGGAGGTTACTGTTACAGTAGAGAGGAGGATGACAGTGGTGATGGCTAATACATAAACCTTAATCTCATTGGAATTAAGTCAGATTCATTTGGGTATAGAATCCTATCTTACCATATAGAGAAATAGAAGGGGAATAAGAAAATGGTGGGAAGGGAAATAACATAAGGGAGGGGGGTAAAGGGGGAGTGACTAAAAGCAAAACACTGGTATGGAAGGAAAGAGTGAAAGGAGAAAGGGTAGGCTTAAAAGAGAGGGTCAAGATAGAGAGGAATACACAGATGGTAATCATAACTGTGAATTCATGGGATGAAGTCACTCATAAAATGGAAGCAGATAGCAGAGTGAACTAAAAACCAGAATCCTAAAACATTTTGTTTACAAGAAACACATTTCAGGCAGGTAGACAGAGAGTAAAGGTAAGAGGCTATAGCAGAATCTGTTTTGGCTTCAACTGAGAAAAAAAGCAGGAGTAGCAGTCATGATCTCATACAAAGCTAAAGCAAAAATAAATCTGATTAAAAGAGATAAAGATAATTACATCTTTAAAAGGTAGTATAAATAATGAAGAAATATCAAGTACTAAACATATGTACATCAAATAGATAGTAAAACCATACTAGCAAGGAACCTCAACCTCTATTATAACTAGATAAATTAACCAAAAATAAGTAAGAAAGAAAGTAAAGGAAGTGAATAAAATTTTAGAGAGGTTAGATTTAATACATATCTGGAGAAAAATGAATACAAATAAAAATGAATATATCTTCTTTTCTACAGCACATGGCACATACACAAAAATTCACCGTGTACTAGGGCATAAAAACTTCACAACCAAATGCAGAAAATCAGAAATAATAAAGGCAATTTTTTCAGATCATAATGCAGTAACATTAGTCAGTACAGATTCATGGAAAGGCAAATTAAAAATCAATTTGAAACTAAATAATTCTTCAAAACTGGTGGGTCTAAGAACAAATCATAGAAACAATCACTGATTTCATTGAAGAGACAACATAATAAAATTTATAGGATACAGCAAAGCAGTACTTGGGGGGAAATTGTATCCCTAAATTTTTTATATCAGTAAAATAGAGAAAAAACAGATCAATGAATTGGGCATGCAACTAAAAAAAGTAGAAAAAGAACAAATTAAAAATCCCCAGTTAAAGATTAAATAGGAAATCTTAAAAATCAAAGAAGAAATTAATAAAACTCAAAGTAAAAGAACTATTGGACTAAGAAATTAGACTCAGAGCTGGCTCTATGAAAAACGCAATTAAGAGTATTGGTTAATTTGATTTAAAAAAGAAGAGAATCAAATTGCCAGTATCAAAAAAATGAAAAGGGTTATAACACCTCTAATGAAAAGAAATTTAAAGCAATTATTAGCTTTTTCCACACAATTATATAATAAATCTAATACTATAGATGAATATTTACAAAAATATAAATTGCCTAGAATAACAAAAGAGGAAATGGAATACTTAAATAATCACATCTCAGAAAAAGAAATTCAACAAGCTATCAGTGAATTCCCCAAGGAAAAAATCTCCAGGGCCAACTGGATTTACAAGTGATTTCTATAAAATATTTAAAGAACAATTAATTCCAATACTATACAAATTACTTGGCAAGAGAAGCAAGGGAGTCCTAGCAAATTCTTTTTATTACACAAATATACTGATACCTAAGCCAGGAAGACCAAAAACGGAACAAGAAAATTACAGACCAAATTCTTTAATGAACATCGATGCAAAATTCTTTAAAAAAATATTAGCAAAGAGACTATAGTAATATATATCAAGGAGTATTCACTATGACCAGGTGGGATTTATACAAAGAATGCAAAGCTGGTTTAATATTAAGAAAACCATTGTATAATTAACCATATCAATAACAAACAAACAAATCACATGATTATCTTGATAAATATAGGAAAACCCTTTGACAAAGTATAACCCCCATTCCTATTGAAAACACTTAAGAGCATATTTAAAACCACCAGCAAGTATCATCTACAACGGAGATAAATTAGAAGCCTTCACAATAAAATCAGGAGTGAAGCAAGGATGCCCATTATCACCATTATTATTTAATATTATACTAGAAATGCTAGTTTTAGCAATTAAAGAAGAAAAAGAAATTGAAGGAATTAAAGGAGGCAATAAGGAATGTAAACTATCACTTTATGAACAATATGATGATATAGAGAACTTTATAAAATCAATGGAAAAAACTAGTCAAAATAATGACTAAGTTGTAGAATACCAAATAAATCATCAGCATTTATATTTCCAACAAAACTCAGAACCGAGTTAGAAAGAGAAATTCCATTTAAAATCACTCTAGACCTGTGCTGGTAAACCTATGGCATGTATGCTGGAGGGGGCTGCTCTTTTTCCCCTCTCTAACACTCATGAGGACATTTTTCAAATCACCTGACCCTCTGGGCCCAGCAGCCCAATGGGAGCACTTCCTCCCCTGTCTGAGATAAGGGAGCAGCTCACATGTGGCATGAGGGTACAGTTTGGGCACTTGGTCTCCAAAAGTTTTGCCTTAATGGCTCTAGACAATATAAAATATTTGGAAATTTATGTTAAGATGAACATAGGAATCACATGAACACAATTACAAAACTTTTCATACAAATAAAATTAGATCTAAACAACTGGAAAAACATTAATTGCTCATGGGTAGGTCAAGCTAATATAATAAAAATGACAATACTAACTTAATTTACTTATTCAGTGCCATCCAATCAAACTACCAAAAATTTTTTTTATAGAACTAGGAAAAATAATAAAATTCATCTGGAAGAACAAAGGGTCAAGAATTTCAAGGGAACTAATGAAAAAAATGTGAAGGATGGAGAAATTACAAAGCACTTTTACTGACTGTAAGCGTTCCCTAACACTAAAGGCCCATCTTTTTAATAAAAACATTTTACTAGGAAAATATGGCAGCAAGTTCTGGACCACAAATGCCTCTAAAGAGATAAAGATGAGCCACCCAAATAAGGAAATGAAATGGTTCCTGATGGTATGAGCTGGCCGCAACATAATCAAGAGACTAAAAAGAACAGGATTTAATTAAATTATGTTATAAAAAAAATGACAGGAGGCTGGCCAATCCTCCATTGGTATCGCTGAAATATAAAATTGAAATGGATGAAATTAGATTGACTCCATATGATAAAACTTTTGGAAGGACATGGATGAAAACTGCACAAAATGGGGAGGCATGAATGGATTACAAACTATTGCTGGAAGGAATTCCCACCTTATTAAAATCACAAATCCATTTGACAAAGGAAAAAAACTGGGAAAAAAGATATTTTACCATGTGACAGTCATTTATGACTAAAAAGAAAAGTGAAATTACTGTGGCAGAACCCATATTTTAACACAATGAGTTGGTTGGTGAGGAACTATAGGAATTTCAGGAGACACCTTTTTCCAGGTCAGCGGAGAGAAGAAAGCTAAATGATAAAGGATCCAAATTATCTTTTTTTTTTTAAAGAAAGGGGAAGATCTGAACATTCTTCTTTTAGTAGCTATTGAATAACAGATGCATTAGGATTAATCATTGCTGGTATAAAATCCTGAAATATTTGAGAACCTGAAATATTTGAGAAGAGATAAGATCCAGAGAAGAATAATATAAATTAAAATAAGACTTTTTAGTAAGAAGAAAGAATACCTCCCCTCTTATGATGAGTGGGAAGATTATTAATCTAATAATTTTTTATTACTGGCATCACACATTTATAAAATTTCAATTTTCTCAATTCAGATTCTATGTTGTAAATAGAAGTGACTAAAGGAATAAGGAGAGAAGAAAACATTCAGAAAAGCTACTGGGAGAAAAAAATATTTCTTTTCACAATTATTGTTTCTATTCACATTTGAAGTCTCTAATTTCTTTGAAAGCATATGGTCTTTGTCTAACATTTATTACATTCTTAAGACTCAAAGTTCCTATGCTTCTGCCTAGTGTGAATTTTCTGGTGTTGAGTAAGTCCTGCACTACGACAGAATGCTTTTCCACATTCATTGCATTCATAAGGCTTTTCTCCAGTATGAATCCTATGATGAGAAGCAAGGGATGCCCTATGACTAAAAGCCTTCCCACATTTAGTACATTTATAAGGTTTCTCTCCAGTGTGGGTTCTTTGATGGTCAATAAGTTGTATACTCTGGCGGAAAGTTTTCCCACAGTCATTGCATGTATAAGGTTTTGCTCCAGTATGAATTGTATAATGGAATGTAAGAGATGCCCTGTGAGTGAAAGTCTTCCCACATTCATTACATTCATATGGTTTCTCTCCAGTATGAATTCGCTGATGCCTGGTAAGTTCTGTACTCTGGCGGAAAGCTTTCCCACATTCATTGCATTCATAAGGCTTCTCTCCAGTATGAATTCTTTGATGTTCAGTAAGGCGTATGCTTCGACTGAAGGCCTTCCCACATTCAGTACATTCAAAAGGTTTCTCTCCTGTATGAATTCTCTGATGCCGAGTAAGCCCTGTGCTTCGGCGAAAAGTCTTCCCACATTCATTACATTCATAAGGTTTCTCTCCTGTATGAATTCTCTGATGCTGAGTAAGTTCTGTGCTCCAGCGGAAAGCTTTTCCACATTCATTACATGCATAAGGTTTTTCTCCAGTGTGAATTCTCTGGTGTTCAGTAAGTCGTGTACTTCGGCAAAAGGCCTTGCCACATTTATTACATTCATAAGGTTTTTCCCCACTATGAATTTTATAATGTGAAGTAAGAGATGATCTATGGTTGAAAGCTTTCCCACATTCATTACATTCATAAGGTTTTTCTCCTTTATGAATTCTCTGATGTTCAGCAAGTCCTGAACTCCAGCGGAAGGATTTTCCACATTCGTTACATTCATAAGGCCTCTCCTTGGTATGAATTCTCATGTTTTTGTTACATTTCTGGGGTTTCTCTATAGTATGGATTGTCTGAAGGGAAGTAACAGATGATTTCCAGTCAAAGGTTTTCAAATATTCATTGCATTTACTAGTTTTCTCTCCAGACTGCATTCTATAGTAATCAACAGTATCTGAATTATGACTGAAGGACTTCCTACATTCATAATGAGAAAACATTTTCTCTGAGCATAGTCTATTACATTTACTTGAGTATGAATAGATACTAAAACTCTTCCTGTGCATCTCACATGGATGAAATCTCTTTCTTATAAATATTCTCTGTTGTGGAAAAAGAACTGGGCCTAAATTAAAGATTCTTACATATTGCTGATGCTCGTGACCTCTCTCTTTATCGGAAATTTTCCTTTTGACAGTCTGTAAATGCATGGAATATTCCTCCTTATCTATCTTCTGCCCCTGCAAAGTGGCAACATGGTTTCTCAACTTGGTGACCCAAATGCCATTCCTTGTGAGCCTTTTTTGGAATGACTCTTCCAGAAGAATGCCCAGTTCTGGAGCTGACTCTTTGGCTTCAAGTCTAGGCTCCCAATCTGAAAGAAAATTTCAAAATATAAGTATTCTCCTCCACATTCCTATCTGCTCCACCTAGAAAAAGCTACTCTTGAATTTTAAAAAGCAGAAATACCACTTTACTTTGGATTATCATTTCCAGTTCTATAAAAGCTTTTGCATTGATTCTCACAATTTTGTGAGTCAAAGTTCGCAGCTGTTTTCCAAAAGGGGAAAGTCTCAGAGTAATTCATCATGTTAACACTGCTAATAAGTGAAATGTTCCTTCCCCTCTCTCCCCCAAATTACTTGGCCTACAGATTCAGTTCCTTTATTAAACAACTATCATATAGAATTATCATTTTAGCATGTGTTAAAAAGAATAAAAAAACCCCTTAAAACATCTGTCCTCATGGACCTTACATTCTACTGAGGAAGAGAAGATGAATACAGATAATAATTATAAAGTAAAAGACATTCCAAGAGGTGAAAAGTACTGACAAAGTGATGCAAGGGTTAAAAAATAAAGGTTGGACTAAATATGACAGAATGTGATCGCTGAAATTAATACATCTCAAGTCAAATGACTTTTTAGAAGTTATTTATTTATAAAAAAGAAGGAAAGAGTAAGGTAGAGAAATGAGAAAGGGGGCAGAGTAGGAAATCTAGCTTAACAAGTTAAATATCTGCTCTGGTGCCTAGCAGGGCTCCAGAAGCCCAGCTAGAAGGCCCAGAGGTAAATTAGGCATCACCCACATGGCCTCCAAAAGGGGGACAACCTGTTGTTCATCTCTCCCATCAGTCAGGAAAGGAAAATCAGCCTTTTCCACTCACCCACATGGTAACCCAAAGGGAAAATCCAGAAGCAGTCCAAGGTCCTAAGCCAGAGCTTCTCCATAGCCAAGTTTGAAGGTAAAAGAGCTAGTCACAGGGAGTTGCAACTACTTTTAAAGACCCTTCTTTGCATCACTTCCTGTGCCTTCCTTTCATTTTACGTGGACCAATCCCAGTTTTGGAATTTTCTTAGGACTGCTGAAGAGGCAGTCAGTTGTTTCTGAGTTGTCACTCACTCTAGCACATGGGGTGCAGACCTCCCCTCACTTAAGGAAATGTGGGGGCGTATATGCTTCTGGTGATTAAATCTAAAAGTTGGCAAGGGGAATTAATCCCATCTTCACAATCCCTTGCTGTGAAACCTCACACTGCACCGAAAAATCCAGAATGAACTTTGGGTTGTAGTGAAATTGAACTGTGGGGGGTTGAACACATTTATTTTGTATGTATACTCTTATGCCAATGGGGACAGTCCCCTAATTGGCTTTTTGTTAATGCGTCTAGCAATCACTGGTTTTGTTCTCTTTCCCTTTTATCCCCAAATTACTGTAATTTAGAAGTTGGTTATGTTTACATGACCCACTGGGGAGACTAGTCTCTCAAAGGATGCCAGGGGTGATTGTGTAATTAGAATGTTACCCTAAAAACTACAATCCCCAGGAAAACTACAATTCACAGCACCCTGCTCACTTCCTGTCATTATGTGCTGACATAGACAGGTTATAAACTGGATGGAGTTCCATCTCTTGGTCTCTTTCCTTCCTGTCACAGCTTTGGTGGAGCAGGGATTTTTAAGCAGGTAGAAAAACTTAGTCACATGGTTCTATTTTGTCAGATAATAAATTTTAAAAAATAATACTTTAAGGATTGCACATGAATCTCGATCTTACAGTGGAGGGCCAAGAAAATCAAGGGCATGATGTAAGCAGACATACTTTAGTTAGATGATTTGGGCAGCTGGATAGATTAGAGTGGATAGGCTCAGCACAGGCAGGGAGTCATTGAGAGCTTTTGTCTAAGTGAGAAGAGATGAGGACATGGGGTAGGTAGTAGGTTGTACGAGGGGAAAAGAGACATGTAAGATAAGTGGTAGAGAAAAAAATGTTCAACAAGATACTGGCCATGGAAGAGGACAATGCCAGAAAGAAAGAGTCAGACTCCTGAGATGACAAACCTGCATGCCTGGACGGATAATGAAATCCTTAAAAGAAATTGGGAAGATTAAAGGAATGGTGGGCATATCATGGGGATAAATTCTGATTTAGACACATTAACTAGGAGATACCTATAGAACATCCAGATGGAGCTATGTATCAGACATTTCATGACTTGGCATTGGTGACTTTGGAGGGGATAAGGATATAGGAATAATCTCCAACTAGTCCTCCAACTTGAAATTCATTGTTTTTACCCTATCTCATGTTGCCTTTCCAATATGATTTTTTAAAAATTCTTACCTTCTATCTTAAAATCAACACTGAGTATTGGGTCCAAGGCAGAAGAGTAGTAAGGGTTATGCAAGGGGGGTTAAGTGACTTGTCCAGGGTCACGCAGCAAGGAATTATCTAAAGCCAGGACCTCCTTACTCTAGTCCAGCTTTCCACCTAGCTGCCTCTCCACTACTCATCTAAATTTCAGCACAATAGTTTACAAAGTCTATTCTTGATGGTGTAAAGATTAAAATGTAGGGGAGATGGGGAGACTGAGGCATCTGAGGCAGGAAGAAATTAGTTTCTCTGTGCAAGAAGTATTATATTTTTTTAGAGGTTTATTAAAGGTTAAAGATTAAAGAATATACAAGTAAGAAACATGTGCCTAGGCCAGAGGCCTAGACAAAATAACCTCACATCACGCAAGAGATGTACCTGCTCCAAAATGGAAGTCCAAAAAGAGCCAAGAGAGAGAGCCTCTCAGACCAATGGCCGCCAAGGAATTTACTTATGAAATTCCTAAAATGAAATACTCAAGTCAGAATGGAGTTTATGGAGGTTTAATCACACTGGGAGTAGGGAAAGGAGAGGGAGAGAAGGAGAGAAGAGAAAAGGGAAAGGGGCTACTCAACCTCTGACCAAGGCAGAGTGAGTTCTAGGCCCAAAGGGCCAAGGTGGAAAGAATCAGTCCTTAACTCATGTGAGTGATCTGAAGGAAAGCTGTCTGCGGGCGTCCTCCCTGTCCAAGCTTCTAACACCAACTCCCTTCTCGCTCTCTCCACATGAAGTGAGCGAATTCCAGAGGCTGTTCCCTACCTCACTTCCTGTGTCTCACAAGTGCCAATGGTTGGCTCTAGCTTGGCTTAGGACAGCCCAGGTGGGCAGTTAGTTATTTCTGATTTGTCATTGACTAGCACATGCCCGTGTAGTGTGGGTGTGCACAATTTTTGGGTGCTAGACCAAGATGGAGACTTTTAAAATTCACAATGGAAAGATGGTAACTATACAGAAGCAGAAAAGTGTTACTTCCTGCTTTAAACTCTTGCCACACACTGCCAAATTGCTTTCCAAAATTATACAAATTTATAGGGTCAAAAGTATTTTAGCAGCAGCTTAGCCAGTATCCAATATTATCACTTTTAATCAAGGAAGTAGAGTATAAGTAAGCATGCATTATTAGAGACGGCCAATATTTGTTTTGCTTAACTATGCACTGTTATAAGAAAGGGTCCTTAGGGTGGGGGTGGATCATTAGCAAGTGACACTGATGTTTTAAAGGTCATTGACACAATTCATTTTTTAAAATTAACATTAGAAAAAAATAATAGAGCCAGACACACAGTCCAGAATTGAAATAGAAATCCTATAATAGTTTAGTGTTTATAAATATAAGATCATAAAACATTAGGCAGGGGCTTTTCATCACTAAAGCATACTGAGAAAATCAGATTGCCTAATGAAAAATGAAATTAGAGCCTCAAGGCACACATACCATTGGTTTATGAGTTAATCATCAACATGTAGTTTTCAAATTCTCAATTAAAAAAGAACTTGGATGAAATGGGATGTTACTGATCTCCCATTTCAGGGAAAGAGGAACATTTCTACCATGTAACAAATAGAAAAAAACCTGTGAATTCTTCAGAGTTGGAAGACCTGAGCTGGGATCAAGAATGATTGATTACCTGCTGAGGAGGTAAGGTAAGCAGGAGGCTGCTTTGAAGTAAAGAAAAGTAGAAATGCAGCTCAGGGGCGGCTGCCAAAGCCTGTGGAGTTTCCTGAGCCAGCTGTGTCTGGCCTATGGCAGCCAGTGGAGCTGGCGGTCGCTGCCGTTCAGCAGCCTGGTTCCTGGCTATTGCTCACCTGGACAGGGGCTGGCTGGGATGTCCTTCTCCAGCTTCCAGGGTGCTCCCCCTTGCTCCAGCTGGGCGATCACATCTGGTTTGGAAACCGCCAGCCCTGCTCAGGGAAATGGGAACATGCTGAGCTCCCCCAGGTCCAGCCTAGCCTCCATCTCTAGAAACATGCAGACCGGGGTCTGGGGGAGGGGGAGGATGTAAAAAGGGCCCCCAGGATGATGTAATGGCATGAACCTCGAAAAAAAGTTCTGAACCATGAAGGCGTTAAGTGAATTTGGACTTGGAACAAAAGTCATGCGGCCAACTCCCTGCGGGCACTAGGACATCTGCAGACAGCTGCTCTGGATCTGGAGGGAAAATCAGCTCAAGGGGAACTACTGGGGCGACACGAGCCGCTCATTTCCAGCTGCACAAATGCCAAACATACAAGCCATCCCGGAATCTTCACCGTGCTCTAATGGGGAGCACCGGCCTCCTCACCCAGGCACGCCAGGGTCTGGTAGTTCTCGAGCATCACCTCCCGGTACAGCTCCCTCTGGGCTGGGTCCAGATGCCCCCACTCATCCAGGGAGAAGATCACGGCCACATCCTGGAATGTCACCAACCCCTGGAAGACCAAAGTGTGTGCCTTTTCCCGGGCCCATCTCCTAGCTGCCAGACGGCAGTCCTCCAGAGGCCCAAGTGGCCTCAGGGCTCTGTCATTCGGGATTCGGAATCGGACAACCTAAGAACTAGTCCCTTCTGCCTGTTCTGCGTCCCGGGTCACCAGGATCCGGGAGGCAACGCATTCGGTCCTCCAACTGCCTCCAGTCGGGGTCTGACCCCTACAAGGGGCTCCTGCTACTCTGGAGCTCTCACACACACACACACACACACACACACACACACACACACACACACACACACACACACAGCGCACGCGCCAGAAGGGCAGCTGGGTAGACCGAGGGAGGGCTGGGAGTCCACAGTGAGACCCCGAGACGCGGATGGAGCAGCGTGTAGGGACAGGGCTGGGCCCAGCTGTACCTGGAAGGAGCGGGGCTGTGAGGAGGCTCTGGATCTGTGGGAGGGGGCCGGCCCCACTCGCCCACAGTGACTGGCATGGAGTGCTGCCTCAGCATCGGGCCACAAGGGAGGCTAGCCCTGGGGGAGTGGGTGGCCTTCTGTGAGTGCAGTTTCTCTCCAGCCCTGAATCTATAACTGTGTGGATGGGAGGGCCTCGACGTCTCTAGCACCGGAGGGAGAAGCTTCCCCGTCCAAGCCCCACCACGCGGCTCACCTGCGGGCCGAGGGCTGCCGAGCGCATGGGGGACATTCTCTCTTCATGGAGGCTCCCTCCTCCGGGCTGGGGCCAACGTCCGCAGGAGGCTGTCCACAGGGGTGGAGAAGGTGGAATCAGGCGGAGGGCAGCGCCCTAGCGGGCCCATTGGCCTGAGCAAGACAAACTCTAAGGAGTCTGGGTGGATGGAGAGCCGGGCCCAGAGGCACGAGGTCCTGGGTTCCAATTGGGCCTCAGACACTGCCTAGCTGGGTGCCCCCATGGCCAAGCCCTTGCCAAGCTCCGGTCTTAGCACACAAAGGTTAAAAAACCAACCACCCCAGGAGCTGGCTACTATTGTTCTCCTCCTTTCACAGCGGAGGAAACGGAGGCAAATGGAGGTGACGTGACTTGCCAGGGTCACCCCTCTACTAAGGAGGAAGCAGAGGAGAAGGAGCACTTGGCTAGCCTACAAAGGGCCGGCAGGCCCACGATGAGGAGAGGCCATCTTCTGAAAGAAATAAAGAGCCCAGAAGAGCTTCCATCCTAAGCTGGGGGGCTCTGGAAGCACAAAGGGGGTGGAGAGCCGGGCGCTTACACCCCAAAGGGGGGGGCCCAAGGAGAGAAGCCCATTAAAGAGGTCCCATATGAGGGAGAGGATGGAGGGGGCCGGGCAGGTCCCGGGAGTCTTTTTTGGACAAGAACTGGTTCCGGGAACCTCCCTTGTTTTGGGGTTCTGGCCTACACCAGTGGACAGGGTAGCAAGCCCGGAATGAGCATCCCTGGAAGCTCTGAGGCCTCTGGCCAAGGCAATGACCACCCGCGATTGGTAGAGAGGCCTCAGGCTGGGCCACGGGGGTTGGGGGCTTGTCCTGCGCCCCCAGAGGACCTTTACATCTACCACCTCCTCCATGCTAAGCCCGGCCAGAGGAGCAGCTACAGGAAATGAGCCTCGGAGACTACAGAAAGCTTTGTTGGCGGCAGGATTTGAAGCCAGGCCCCGGGAGAAAGGTGCTTGGAACAAGTTGGGGCTAATGTTCCGTGGGCAGAGAAGTCTAGAAGCTTCCGGGATTTTCGTTACCCAACACAACGGAGTTGACGGCCCCTGGTCCGTGCTCCATCAGGGCCAGTGCGGACTCTCCCGTCCCCTCGGCCAGGCAGTCACTGCCCTCGGGCAAAGAAGCTGGGCTCTCGGCAGCAGCCCGCCTTCTGCCGCTCTACCTGCTTGGATGCTCCGGGGGGGCTCGGGTTGGGCCTCCCCTAACGCGGGCAGCTTGGGGGGGGGGGCGGGGGAGCAAAGACTAACGGGAAAGAGAAGCAGCTCACCACTAGGGGCGGAGCTGGTAGGTGGTCCCGGCCAAACTGCTCCTTTGCCGGGGCGGATGCTCAGGATGCAGTCGAAGAGGAGGGTGGCAGCAAACAGGAGGAGGAGCGGTGGGGCAGCCCCGCCCTCAGCCCCCCCTCCACTCCAGCAGCGAGGGCCGAGCTCGCACCTGAGCATGCGCAGCCTGCCTATGACCCAGCTTCACTAAGGCCGGCTGGAAGTAGGCGGGAGCCCCGGAGTCTAGAGCTCCGGCATTGGTCCCAGCACTGACCAATGGCTGGACCCACTGGCTTAGCGGGCAGGGCCTGGACAGAGCCATTGGGCGCGCATGGTTCGCCCCCCGCCCAGGTCCTCCCCAGGGACTTGCGAACAGGAGCCGGGGGCTTTGCCCCTTCCTCCCGCCCGGCCTGGCTTCCAGCTCCCACTCACCGTGGCCGGGGACAGACACAGGACTCGGGCCCCTACGTTGGCGGAGGCTGAGGACGGCCTGAAGGGATCAAGGGATCCTGACTAGGCCGAAAACAGTGCCGAGAAGAATGGAAAGGGACCGGAAATGACGTCGGCGGGAAGCGGAAAGAGAATACCTCTTCTGGCTCTAACCACTTTGGGTTCCTGAGCGTCAGAGTGTCCATGGCAACCACCCGGAAGGCCGCGGGCCAAACCAGCAAAGAAGTCTGGGAAACGTAGTACGGAGAGCGCTGGCGAATAGTTCGCTTGCCCAGTAGGGAGCCTAGCTAGGTCCGAAGCACCCGGTGGGTTGGATTTAAGTGTCAGGAACCGGCTCACGCAGGGCAGATAATGGCGGGAACCAGCTGAGCAGCATCCGGAATGAATATTTTTCACGATCCCAGGGGCTGATCTTTCTAGAGCAAAATTCACACTAGTTAGGTAACCCTGGACCCGTCACTGGGCCTTGCCCTAGTACAGTCCTTACCTCCTAGGGTTGTCGTGAGCATCCAATGAGATCATACACAGAAAGTTCTCATTCTTTGCCAGGCCTTGTGCTTCCAAGGCGGCGCTGGGCATACAGAAGAGCCGAGGACTTCCTGTCCTCAAGGAGCTTACCGTACATGGAAGGATCATAGGCAGAGTTGGAAGGGACAGAAGTTTATTCCAACTTCTCATGTGACAAAAGCGGACTCTGAGGCCAGGAGGGACTCCGTCTCTTGCCCACTTCTGAAAGAGTGGCAGAGTTAGGCCTGGCCCCTCCAAGCCCAAATCCAGCCCAATTTCCACTTGAGCTGGGCTTCGTTTCAAAGCTGTTGGCACCAAACATTGAGGAGGTCACAAAGAAAGAACACGATACTGGTGAAATCATCGTACATGGCCTCAGACTCAGAGCCAGAAGGAAATAATCATTTCTATTGGGCCTACTCTGAGTGACTATGGGACAGGTTAAAGTCCAAATCAGAGCTGAACAGTTTATCTGCAAATCCCTTTGCTCCTCACTATCCTGGCCCCTTGCCATTCAAGCTGAACCAAGGAAACCAGTTATCTGTGAAGGAGAGTGAAAGATTGAATGGTTCTGTGCTTCCAAGACTAGACAAATTTATGACTTTGGGAGTTTGGGGTTTATTCTCAATTTTCCTTAAAATGCGTCACTCACTCTTATACCGAACATGGCCCAGAGCATGTCCCCACAGAAGCATTCTCATTCTGGTCCCTCTTTAGGGATGCACTAGATCCCACTCAGGAGGCCACTCGCCTTGCGCAGACTTTCTCAAACTTGTCTGCAACTGAAAAAACACCCTTATTATCTCAGCAAAATTCCAGGGCTGAAATCTTCAGGGTCTCAGGAGTCTGAAGAGGAGGAGGACAATGTCGAGAAACTCCCCTCCAGAGAGACAGCAAAATATAACACTGATCTGGACTTTCTGGTTAGGCTCAAGTCATCCCCACCCCCTATACATACCTCAATACAAAAGGGGAAAAGGAAGGGAAAAGGAGAACAAAGTGGACCTCCACCCCCACCCAAGGCTTTCAGGGGGGCAATACAAAATGCACAAAGTGATGGAGATTTCTCTCTCTTCCCTGTCCTTTACCTGGGGGGAGGAGGCTCAGATGATGAAGAGGAGCCCAAGTGGGAGTCTCTCCCCTACAAAATGATTAAAGAAATCAAAGCAGCATGTGCCTCATATGGCCCCACTTCCCTGTTCACTTTAACCTTAGTAGAGACCCTCGAAGGGAACTAGATGACCCCTTATGAGTGGCATCAGACTGCTAAAGCATGTCTAATGGGGAGATTTCCTCCTTTGGAAAGCAGAATACAAAGAAGCCACTAAGAGAGAAGCCCCTAAGAGAGAAGCAGCTAACAACAAAAGAAAGGGAAATAGGATCACTAAAGACATGTTGCTGGGTATGGATGATTGGACAAACTGTGCAGAGCAAATCAAACTGCCCAAGAAAGCTCTGTACCAATGTACCACCTGTGCTTTAGAAGCCTGGCAAAAAAATCCCAGTATCAGAAGGGCTAACTTCAGGGCTGGCTGATATCAAACAAGGCTCAGAGGAAAAGTATGCAGACTTTTTGGATAGATTGATTCAACAAGTCAAGAGAACTATCCCCCACGAGGATGCGGCTGACATTGTAATCCATCAGCTTGCACACTAAAATGCCAATAAGACCTGCCAGGGGATGCTCCAAAATGTAAAAAGAACAAGGAACATCAGTGACTTTGTAAAGACTTGTGAGGATTTCACTCCCTCCTTTGTCCAAGGAGTGGCCATAGCAGCAGCCCTCCAGGGAAAGGCATATCGAGAGATGATTAAAAATACAAGAGCAAGAAAAGAATGTTTCAAGTGTGGGGGAATAGGACACTATGGAAGAGAATGCCCACAGGGTGACATCAGACCCACCAGAACCCCACCACCCACATTCAACTATGGACCAGGTCCCTGCAACAGATGTGGAAAAGGTTACCATTTGCCCAAATACTGTCAATCAAGGTACCACCATAATGGGCACTTATTACCTGCTAGGCCTCCTCAAAACATGCAGCAGAGAAACTTCAAACGGGGCCCAGCCCTGGGGCCCCTCAAAACAATGGGGCAACAACTGTAGGGCTCAGTCAGAAAAACCCATTCCTTCCGCAACAATCCGCTCCTTGCATCAAACAACCCCAGGCAGCATAGGATTGGAACTCTGTGCAGCCTCTGGTCTCATATTGACCCCTGATTCTCCCCCTGCACTCATCCCTACAGGGGTGAAGGATCCCCTGCCCAAGGGGACAATTGGCCTCATTATAGGAAGGAGCTCTGTCTCCCTCAGGGGAATAGTTGTAACCCCAGGAGTAATAGACTCAGATTTCACAGGGGAATTACAAATAATAGTACAACCTCCATCTAAAACTGTGACAATAATGAAGGGACAGAGAATTGCCTGACTGCTCATTCTCCCTTATGTACAAACAGATAATCCAATCCTTAAAACATTTAGAGGTCAGGGAGGATTTGGGTCCTCGAATTGGGCATTCTGGGTCTAAGAAATAAAAAATTCAAGACCCATGAAAATTCGTGGAAAGTGGAAAGAATATAGAAGGATTCCTGGATACGAGTGCAGACACTAGTTGTATAGCAGGAAAACACTGGCCACCGACGTGGCCCACCAAAATCAGCCCCTCTGACCTCATAGGTATTGGAAAGGTCACTAATGCAGCCCAGTTCTCAGATATTAACTTGGTCAGACGGGAACCTGTCAGGACAGTTCTGTCCACACATGGTCCCTTCTCTCCCTGTCACTATATGGGGACGAGATCTACTATCACAAATGAAGGTCTCCTTAGTTACACCAGAGGAAGATGCCCAAATTCCCCCCCCCCCATGATGAACCTCCGGATTTTCCGGAGGGGCCATTGCCAAGATAACAGCTGATCCAATAACGTGGAAGTCAATAAACCAATCTGGATTGAGCAATGGCCTCTAACAGATGAGAAATTACAGGCTTTACAAGAACTAGTACAGGAGCAATTATGTTTGGGACACATAGAGCCAAGTGACAGCCCATGGAACATGCCTGTATTTGTCATTAAGAAAAGATCAGGCAAGTGGAGGCTCTTACAAGATTTAAGAGCAATAAATAATATCATGGAAGCGATGGGGAGCCTCCAACCAGGGCTTCCCTCCCCAGTAGCCATTCCCAAGGGGTATGAGATCATGGCAATGGATCTACAGGATTGTTTCTTTACCATCCCTTTATCCCCCCAAGATAGAGCAGGTTCGCCTTTAGCTGCCCTCAGTAAAGACCCTATCAAGGCTTCCACTGGAAAAGTCTGCCCCAGGGCAGCAAGACCAGCTCCACCCTCTGGCAGAAATGTGTGGATCTTGCCCTAAATCCTATAAGAATACAATTCCCAGATGCCTAGGTAATACACTATGTGGATGATATCCTGCTGGCCCACCCTGATCGTGCCAAATTGCACGAGATTATGTTCAGCACTGTTCAGGCTCTGGCAGAAAACGGGTTAAAAATGGCACCCGATAAAATCCAGACTGAACTCCCCATCCGGTACTTAGGACGCACCATTGGGACTGAGAATCGGATCTCCCATCAGAACTTACAAGTGAGAGTGGATCATCTCAGTACACTAAATGACTTTCAAACACTGTTAGGGGGCATCCATTGGATCCGGCCATTCTTAAGAATCACCACTGCAGAGCTCAAGCCTCTATTTGAGATCCTGAGAGGAGACCCTCCCCCGCCTCACCCCGCACTCTCTAGTCAATGGAGCCATTAACAATCAGAAGTGGTCCGCTTAGACTCTAGTCAGCCTCGGTCTCTTATAATACTCCCCACTGAGTACAATCCAACCGGGTGCCAGTGGCAAGATTTGCCTCTCCTGCCCAACTCTACACGGAAGGCCATCTCCTCCTATGTCATGGTAATCACCGAATTGATCGTCAAAGGTCATAGGAGAAGCCGGGAACTCTTTGGCGAGGACCCCCCTTTCTTTATCACCCCTCTAAATGCAATGCGAGTTGACCATCAGTATTGTCATTCCACCGATTGGAAAATCGCTTTGGCGAATTACTCTGGAGAAATCCTCTACCGCCTTCCTCAGAGTCCTTTGCTGCAGTTCTTAAAGACACAGGCAGGCATTTTTCCCTCCCGGTTTTCCCCGGACCCTCTCCCCCTGCCCGCCGCCATGGTTTTTACAGATGGGTCATCCAATAGGAAAGAAGGGACAGTGATCAATAATGAGCCATTTATACAAGAAACTTGAGAATGTTCCGCACAGCGTACAGAAATTCTTGCAGTCATTTATGCCTTTAAAAAATTGGCTAATGTGCCCGTCAATTTTGTGTATCTGCGTGCCAAGAGAATGGGTATAAAAATAAAGATCAGACATCGGGAAAGTGGAGTAGCTGTCAGATGCAAAGCAATCCCATGGCTGTTACGATTAAGCGGTCTTCCCTTTGTTATTTTTGTTGACTGATCGTTCGCCACCAGTCAGGATCCCCTGGAGTCTCCGGCAAGAGTGGACTTTGCCCGTGACAATTAGGGTGGAATAGTTTTAAAATTCACACTTCCTAAGTCTACATTTACAAAGTTCTCACTATTCCTTATTTTCTGTCTTCATACTAGCCATCTTCTTTTCCTGGAAAATACTTCAACTTTCCTTGATCAAATCTTCTTTCTTCACTATCCAGCTCAATATCCAGTCTCAAAAAAGCCTTCTTCATGGAGCTTTCTGGCTACTAGTGCTTTCTCTCTCTGCCTTGATCTATTTGCTATTAAAATCTTTCTCTCTCTCTCTCTCTCTCTCTCTCTCTCTCTCTATATATATATATATATATATATATATATGTATATATATATATATATATATATATATATATCACCAGCTTTAATCTTTAACCAGCCCTGTCTATACTGCATCTATCTTCAGGAGAGCCTGTAGAACACTTTCCCGGTGTCTATAAATTTATTTTTTTTAAATGATAACTTAATTTCACACAATTTCCTTTGTAATCCTATATGTTTAATTTCATACTTTTAAAAGCATTATTCCGAAAAGGGTTCCATAGACTTTGCCAGATTGCAAAAGGAGCTCATGGTACAAAAATTCCTGCTATTGAACCTTTAACTTATATTTTAACTGCCACTTTTATGAATCATCTATGTACTTTTGTACCTTGGCTGAAGACATTGATATAGAAAAAGAAAAAAGGGATTTCTCTCTTCCCTTGAACTATTTTTAATGTTTATCTAGTGGAAAGAATGCAAAGAATTCTTAAGACTATCCTGGGATAGCCAAAAGGTGGGACTTTTATCCTTTAAGTGAAGAGTTGTAGTGATAGGCAAAGGTGACTATGGTCACAGTGTGAATTTCAAAACTACTCCACCCTATTCAGACCATTCTTTATAAGATGGGATTTAGCCATTTCCTGATCAATAACAATAGAGATACTTAGAATAACAGAATCAGGTCTTGGAAACTACAATCTCCACCCTACTCAGGGTAACAAGATTAGGAAGGACTGCAGCAAACTCAAGATTTAATTATTTGAGAATATGGCCTTCAACAGACATGTGCAAAAAGGACAGACCTGGGTGGTCCTAGGTCAAGCTAGAGCCACCATTGGCACATGTGAGACACAGGAAGTGAGGTAGAGAACAGCCTCAGGAGTTCTCGAGACTTCCTGTGAGGAGGGTGAGAGTCAGTGGAAGGCTGGTGCTTGGAGCTGGAGGAGCCCATGGACTGTTTTTCTCCAGACTGGTCACGTGAGTGATAAGGACTGATCTCTTTCCTTGCCTTGGCTATCCAGGGCCTTAAAGCCCACTTTGGCTCAGCCTGAGCAGAATGGGTATTTAAAACCTCTTTCCTTCTCTCCCATTTCCTTCTCTCTCTCTCTCTCTCTCTCTCTCTCTCTCTCTCTCTCTCTCTCTCTCTCTCTCTCTCTCTCTCTCCTCTCTCTCTCTCTCTCTCTCTCTCTCTCTCTCTCTCTCTCTCTCTCTCTCTCTCTCTCTCTCTCTCTCTCTCTCTCTCTCTCCTCTCTCTCTCTCTCTCTCTCTCTCTCTCTCTCTCTCTCTCTCTCTCTCTCTCTCTCTCTCTCTCTCTCTCCTCCCCCCCTCCCTCTAATACTTTCTTCCTCCTGTTTGTAATTAAAACACCATTTAAAAAAGGTTGGCAGCTGACTTGAGTGTTTCATTTAGGAATTACATAAGTGAATTCCTTGGTGACCTTAAATTAATATATATTAGTCTTTTAAAGTTATTTCAATATCACAATAGTAAAACACAATTTATGTCTTTAGTTTGTTAACTTGGAAATAACACAGAACTACTAAAGTAGTCAGCAAAAACAAAGTTTTTAATCAGCAAAGAGATAGGTCCAAAAATCGGTCTCTATACAAAGGCAAGTGCTAAGATACTACACAGAATAATATATAAATGGAGATTTTGAACCTTTGGACTACATCCCCCAGAAGTCCCTTAGTATTTCCCAAAATTCCCTTTTTATTTCCCAAAATTCCCTTTTCCTGTGTCCCCATGTTTTATGTGATTGTAATTAAGTGGCTGTAACTCCTTCTTCTTCCTCTTTTTGGACCTGCAACCAGGCTGAATTCAGGCAGTTCTTTTGCTCAAGTTATTATTAATAAAACTTTTAAATATAATAGTTATTGAATATTAATTTAAAAACTCACATTTTGGCTTACCACAAATGGATTATGAATTCTCAAAAATTTTTTGAACAGATAGCCTTACAGTAAAGACAGTAAGGTTGCCCAGTCGCTGGCCACCACAAGGGTCCAGTGGTGGGATGTGCCTGTGCTCCTGCCCTGCCCTGCTGCCAACCACCATCACCTGCTGTTTCTCCTGTCCATCTTCTTGGGCAGCATTCCTCACCACTTTCTACCCAGCTTGGAGCCTCCTCTTGCCAAGACCAGACCTACCACAAGAGCCTGCCAATCCCAGTCATTTTTTTTTCACAGAGGGTGATGTATAAAAATCTTTCCTCCTCCAATCCCTTTATATACTCCGTGTGTGTTTAATGCCTACCATAGACATTTTTCAGCATGGAGAAAAGAACCCCACAACTTCTAATTTTCAAGCAGATTTTTTTAAAGCTGATCCTGGACTCCTAGTTTAGAAGGCTGTTATTAATGGTTTTTCACAAGGAGGTCAGTTAGTTCCAAACAGTAAATTTAAGGTCAGTTTGGGGAATAAGCCTGATTTTTTTCTTCTTTCTATTGACCCAAAACACCAAGGAGAAGTATTTTTTCTCTCATATGCAAATATGCTATTGTTTTCCAAAGTTTTGCTTCTTTCTGTTTACTCTTTAAACAAACCCCATTCAGTGTCTTTCAGGAAAAATGCTATTGCAAAGCCTGCTTGAAACTCCGAAACAACTGTCTTGAGTTGTTAGAGCTAAAAAGTGCAGTTTGGATCTACTTAATTCTTTTCTAGGGACTTTTTATTTTCATTGGAGATTTCCCACTTTATTTTCTTCTCCTCAAGAATATGCCACAAGCTAGGCTGCTTATGATACAATCCAAACTGAAATATTTTGACAAAGTTCTAAAAGTCCTAACTGCTCTTAACCTGCAAAGTAGAGATTCTGCCCCGTGTTTCTATGAGGAAATTCAGAGCTCTGACAAATGAAATCTAAGTGGATAATAAATACTGGGGGAAGATTTGAACTTTAGATTTACTCTACCCTATTTAGTCTAACAAAACAGGAATGTCTCCACCCCTACTTAAGGATTAAGTATTGAGAAGGATGGCCTATGACAGACATATGCTAGCAAATGACAAATCAGAAACAAATGACAGACCCCTGGGCTGTCCTAAGTCAAGCTTAAGCTATCATTGGTACATGTGAGATGCAGGAAAGTGATGTAAAAATGATCTATATATTTCACATCAGTTCCTCTCTCAGCCTCTTTTCGCGGAGAGGTGGCTCTGGCGGCAGCTAGCTGGACGTTTTGGCATCTTGGTGTGGCGGCAGCTATTGTCTGGATTTGGTGGTATGTTTCCTTGATACAATACTGGGAGAAGCTTAGTATCCTATTTCATGTGGGGCATCTTTACTGAGCTCTCTCAGAGTTCAGGCTGATTCTTTTCTTCTTTACCTTTCAAACACTATCTTCTTAGGAAAGCCTCTAACTTTCTTCAAAAAGGCTGTGGTGGTGCTCTTTGAACCCCCCCTCCCCCTGGCAAAGACCAAGCAGGAGAAATCCTATACCCTCTCCCTTCTCCTTAATTCCTTCCCTCTATATTAATTAAACCACAATAAAATTTCTAAACTGACTTGGGTATTTTATTTGGGATATCCTTAGGCGACCAAATTAACTTAGATTAAGTCATAACCCTAAAATTTCCCCTTACAATGGTAAGGAAACTTTAAAAGAGATCTGGGAGTTTCTTGCTAACTATTTTGAGTTTATTCTCCTCCTATAATAATGAACAAGTCTATTGGGATGGTTGAAAAGGATTTTGACTGCACTGCCTGTCTGCACCTTCCCATTGGTTTATATTATTGTATTTACTGCTTGCTTTAAGGTTTAAATTGTTTTAAGTTTATCTGTTTTAATTTAATCAATATCTTTCTGTTAAACTGAATCATTTTAAAGCTATGTTTTGCCTATATTGATCTTTAAT
This sequence comes from Monodelphis domestica, assembly GCF_027887165.1. Lineage (NCBI taxonomy): Eukaryota > Metazoa > Chordata > Mammalia > Didelphimorphia > Didelphidae > Monodelphis > Monodelphis domestica. Next base: position 5,032,666 of record NC_077229.1, read on the forward strand.
TTGTACCTTTACCTTTGCAGAAGAACAAAAATATCATTGTAAGCCCGTGAATATCATGCCCAAACCATTTTCACTAGATCCATTGAAGATGACACATTGCCTTTGTGTACTGTCACATGGATGATGTAAACCTTAAAATTTCTCAGACTTGTGAACCTTAAAAATTCCCAGACCCTACTTTATAAGATTGGATTAAGACCATTCCCCATTTGGGCAGTGAACTCTACTTAGATCAAGAATGTGAGAACTCTACTTCACCTACTTAAGTCTGCCCTAGGGGAAGATAAAGTTGTAAACTCCTTGCTGAACAATGAAAAGTACTTAAACCCATACTTAAGCCATGCCTATTTTTAGAACTAATACAAAGGGTTGCTAAGTACCTATAAAGGTCAAGCAACTTGTGAATTTACAAGGAACAAAGAGCTGAGAAACTTACTCAGAGCTTTCTTGGTGTGAATTACTCAAAAGTTCACACATTCTTAGGTGTGAACTAAGAATGGTCTGTCCTTTGAAAAACGTCTACTGTGATTGGTAGATATAAGAATTTAGGGGAGGTGACAAAGGAGAAAATGCCCTTTAAAAGGAGACGAAAAGCTCTCTCTGAACACAGTCAGCTAGGAAAGGCTGAATTGAAAGAGGCAGCTGGCCAATGCTGCCTTGAAGGGTCTCTCTCGGGATTTTCTCGGAGAGACTCGGATTGAGGCATTGAGCCGGTGGACTTAGCTGAGATGGAGCTGGCCTGGTGTCACTGGAATCCCTTGTTTAGACAGATCTTGTGGTGAGTGATTAAGATATAAGGACTGACTGATCTTTCTTTTAGGGCTTAGGCCTGGGTTGGCTAGGGCTGCCTGGGCCGGCCTATTCTTTTCTCATTTATTTCCTTTTTTCTCTCTCTCTCTTTCTTTGATTCCTCATTGTATTATTAATTAAAATTCTCTATATAACCGAGCTGACTTGGGTATATTCATAATTGGGAATATTTCCCTGGTGACCACCTTATATTTGATTTAAAACAAGAAACTGTATTGAAAATATATTTTCTGCAGTCACAATTTACTCACCCACTCTTATATCTATCACAATTTATATCTTCCACTATTTTAATCACTACAGTTTTAAGTCTTGCACCATTTTAACTATCACAGTTTATGGCTCCCACTCTTTTAAATGTTACAATGAGAATGGATGGACTTCATCAAAAGTTATATACAACCTTTAGCGAATTTAATAAGCTAAGAATTTAATTGTAATTTTAAGGAGTCTTCAGAAATAATTTTACATAACTAGTGATTTCTGAATGGATGCTATTTTAAATTTTATTATAAAGAATATACATCAAATACCGACTGGATGGCTCACTATTCAACCTTTGCCGCCTGACTGCAAAAAAAAAGACAACAGAGAGACTCATCCTGGAAGCTCTCTTTGCAGATGACTGTGCTCTCATGGTCCACCAAGAAAATCATCTCCAAACCATTGTGGACAGGTTCTCCACCGCAACAAAACTGTTTGGCCTGACTATCAGCCTCAGCAAAACAGAGGTGCTGTTCCAATCTGCACCAGGGAGGACAACTAACCAGCTGTGCATTACAATCAACAGCACGCAGCTTTCTAATGTCAACACTTTCAAGTACCTGGGTAGCACCATCGGCAACGACGGGTCCCTAGACCATGAGATCAATGCCAGGATCCAAAAGGCCATCCAGGCACTTGGGCGGCTGCGCTGCAAAGTCCTCCAACACAGAGGTGTAAGCACTGCAACGAAGCTCAAAGTACATAACACAGTGGTCCTCAGCTCACTCCTGTACGGTTGTGAGACATGGACACTGTACCAGAAGCACATGAAACAGCTGGAGCAATTCCACCAACGCTCCCTCCGGTCAATCATGAGGATCCGATGGCAGGACCGAATCACCAATCAGGAAGTCCTCCACAGAGTCAACTCCACCAGCATCGAAGTAATGGTCCTCAAAACCCAGCTATGATGGTCTGGACACGTCATCCGCATGGACCCACAGCGAATACCAAGACAGGTATTCTATGGTGAACTGTCAGCTGGACTCAGGAAACAAAGTCGATCAAAGAAAAGATTCAAGGATCAGCTAAAGTCCAACTTGAAGTGGGCTGGCATTACACCACAGCAACTAGAACTTGCTGCCTCTGTCAGAAGCGAACCCACATTAACCATGCTGCCACCACCTTTGAAGACAAGCGACATCGACATCTTGCCACTGCATGTGAACGCCGACACCAGGCCACAACCGCACCTCCCGTAACAACTGGCATTCCATGCCCCATGTGCCACAAACTTTGCGCCTCAGCCTTTGGACTCCAAAGCCACATGAGGGTACACCATAGATGAAACTGCACAAAGACAATAGTCATTCTCGGTCACCGAGAGACTATCACTATAAAGAATGTTGTAGTAAAGGTAGAGAAACAAAGAAAGGTTCCTACCAAGGTGTTTATGTATAGCAGGAAGCCGAAAAAAGAGCTCCTGCAAACCTCTTCATTTTAATTTACTTCCACCAGAACAATCTAGATTTCTTGATGATGTTCTAGACCCAAATAAGTTTTACTTTGTTTAAAAATATGTTTGCCAAGGTTGAAAGATTTGCTACATTTGTAAAAATTGTGACAAATATCCATCAGTTCATAGGTTTTTTTAATGTCATACAGCAACTTAAATGAAATATGATAGTGGGTTTATTTGCTATTGTAATTAACTGGGTTATTGTGACTTTTTGGGACTTTGGTACTTTGAATGTGCATTATCTATTGTGTTACTGTTTTATTCTGAAAATCATTTTGTACTCATACATGGCTGACACAGTGTATCACTAATTTTAAGTTATATCTTTTTGATTTTTAAAACTTTTTAAAAAAACTTTGATTTTTTTCCTTGCATGTGCAATATAGTACCTGACTTTTATTTTTCTCTCCTTTTTGTATTTGAAGCTCATGTCACCAATATTGAGATTTTTCTTTAATTTTTTTATCTTGCCATATGTTTTAAATATATTTGTTCTATTAATCCATGCCCAAAAAGCTTTCAACCATAAAAATGATGCTATTGATTGTTTAAAAGAATTATGGGACTTTGCTTCATGATTCTGTCTGATTCCAGAAGGGAATATACAAAAGAGCCACTGTACAGTGCTAAAGAAGCACAGAACACCTGCACAGTGCCTATGGAATGCAAGGTCAAAGAGACCAGATCCCAGTGAGATTAATGTAATTTTGATCCAAGACAAGAGGGCTTGAACTTGTTTGGGGTTTGAGGTTATAACTGTTTTGACATATGTCAGAGGCTGAACTTCCTCTGAGCCACATTCTATCAAGCACCTACTTTTTGCTGCCATCCTGGCTCTTTTTTTCTGCTGAAACCTAGGCCCTTTTCTGTCTTTCATAGTGTGGCAAAGTTTCTATAGTCCTGACTACTGATTGGGTAGTACATAATTTCTTAAATCATTTTAATTGGGCCCTGATTCAAGGACCTGTTATAGGTTTGTTTTTTCTTTACTTAGATTTTTTTAGACTTAAGACTTTTACATTTTGAATTATATCCACAAGTTATTTTTCTCTTTTATTTGGATTTTTTCATGTTTTTTTTAATTTTCTTTTGCAAATTGATTCATATACCTTATAACTCTGCCATGCATCCCTGAGTGATCCCTGTATTTGTTATTATTCCCCTGGGGGGGGCAAGTTATTGTTGTGAACTTTGATTTAAATTTGAGCAATTTTAGGATAAGAAACTTGCTACCTCCCAGAATCCAGAATGCGCCATGAAGATAGACGCTGCAGAGACCACATGCTAGGATGTGAATTGAACTATGGGGGGTTGAAATGCCTTTGTTTTTAATGTATACTCTTATGCCAAAGGGGACTACGCCCAAATTGCTTTTTGTCAACCTAGTAATCATTGGTTTTGTTCTCTTTTCCTTTTACCCACAAATTATGGCAATTTTTTTTTTGCCAAAAAAATCTATTTTTATTGAAATTTTAAACAATTCCATCACAAAATATATTTTAAAAAATTGCTTCTCCAAACAAAGTTCAGGGGTATCTGTTATGTGGATGGTACTGTACTTTAGAATGACAGCTCTGTTCTTCTAATGGCTCTTCTTTTTCCCGCTTGTTTTGTCTTTCTCCAATCTCTACTCATCTTGAAACCTTAGCTTGTTTAAATTATGTCACAGCTCAGCATATCTGTCAGACTGATCTGATTATTTCACCTTTTGGTTAGGCTTTCACCACATTTTGCTCCCACTTTGTGGTTGGTGAACACTTATAATGCTGAGAACTGGCCCGCTGTGTTATCCATTTTGGATTTTCTGTAAATTACGTCATTTCGAATCTCCCATTCAAATGGGCTTTCAGGTCCCTTTCCTGAATTTTTAACAGGCTCTATTGAAAAGGTCTTAAAGTCTGAACTAAGGCAGCAACTATCTTTCAATATTCACAATGTCTAGTTCAAAATCAATTTCATGTTGTTCAGAGGTGAATTCTCCTTGGTAAACAAACATTCTAGAAACATCCAATGAGGAGTTAACTAAACCAGCAAATAGGCTTCACTGTACGAGATGAGAAATTTAATATCCAAAAAATTCTCATATATCATTAATTTCCTCAATGCAAATTCCATTTCTCTTCCCTTTGCCAATGGAATTTTTCTTTTTCCTAGGCAAATTTGTTTCATCTCTCTTGTAGTTATTTTGAGTGTTATGTCTAGTCTTCTCTTTTTCATCTTTGACTTTGTCTTCTTGGGGAATTTAGTACTTATTATGAAACAACTATTGTCCACTAATTTGACATCACAGTCATATTGATCATCCAACTGGTTGTTTTCTGCATTGGGTTCTTCTATAGGAGAAATAGATTCATCATCATCTTCTAAATATTTATATCTCCGTACACCAAAGTCTTCTTTGACTAAATCTTCACCAGCACCCAGATGCTTCAAAGCCTCTCTGAGGTGGGATTCATATTTCTGTTCCTTAACATAGTTGAAAAACCCTCTTGCAACTGCTTGCTCAAAGCCTAAAATTTTCTTCCAAAGTAATGGTTTCCTTCCATTCTCTGATTCTACCAAAGGGAACTGTAAACCTTTATCTTTGAAAAGGTCCTTTTTCGGCATAATGGCTAAAGATTGAGTTGTTTTAGTGCTTCCTTTTGGCCTTCCCTTTGGCCTTCCAGATGGCTTGTATTTTCTTTTCTTTTTTTGTATTTTCTTTTTCTTCCAATTTTCAAAAACAACTTTCAAATTAAATGGTTCTAGTTCTGAAGAGGAGTCACTTAATCTCTCAACCAAGTATTTGGAGGTAAATGAAACATATCACAGGTAGATATGTTTCTAGGTTCTCGATTGGGTAAGATGGGATCACACTGAGTTTTGAATAAACTGTTGCTAGAATCTGAGTCATCACTTTCTTTGTTTACTAGCGAACTAGTTGCAACCAAAGGTAAAATGGGATTAGAAGACATATTTTCAAGAGAGGCTTTCTTCAAAATCTGTTCCAAATTCTCAGTTTTATCCATCCCTCTTGGACTTAAAATGTTTCTTTAATATCACGGGCTTCCTTTCTCACCAAGACAGACAAGGTAACTCCTGGAAGCACATGAGGAAGAAGGCTATGGCAATTTTTAAGTTGATTATGTTTCCAAGATCCTTTTGGGGAAACCAGTTTCCCAATAGGATGGGGGATATATAAATGGAGATTTTGAGCCTTTGAACTTCATCCCCCAGAAGTCTCTTAGTATTTCCCAAAATTCCCTTTTCCTGTGTCCCCATGTTTTGTGTAATTGTATTTAAGTGGCTGCAACTCCTTCTTCCTCTTTTTGGACCCGCGACTAGGCTGAATTCAGGCAGTTCTTTTGTTTTACTTATTATTTAAAAATCTTTTAAAATATAATGCTTAGTTATTGAATATTAATTTTAAAACTCACAGTAGGAACCCTTGGGCTCTGAGGACAGTATCTCTGGAAGATTCTCCAAAGAATATAGAACTTGGGGATCTTTTGTGACTTTTGGGGAACTGGGTACAGCAAACATACACTAACAGGTTGTAAGGAGGCCTGGGAAAGAGGCTGCCTCCAGCAGCAGGCATATCAGGGAGTGGTCTATTACAATGAATACAACAGGGAAGGGTCAAGCCAAGGGCTGGGCTGTCCCAGAGAGTTTTTAATACAATGGGAGAAGCTACTGAGATTTAAAAAAAAAGGTTACTTAATATTTGGCTATGTCCACTAGTGTCACCAAAGCCTTGAAGGTCTATTGTTCGTGAGTCTGGGACTTCCCTCCTTCGGGTGAGTTCTCAGAGGGCAGGCGGCAAACTTGGAAACTCTCAGGTTATGTAGCTGGAAACCTTAATATCCAAGAGTAAGGGATCAAGGGCTTACGAGTGACAGATAGACAGACACGAGGGCGAGACCACTGCTATTGGGCAAAGAAGCTTCCCCATTCAGTTATAGATTATACATATACAACTCACAGTTTGTGGGATGAAGGTTAAGCTCATTAATATGAGAAAACTTGGCAACTGCATTAATATGGACGAGCCGGTAGATCAGGCTGATCACAGTAGAGAGTGACTCAGCAGCTGGAGGAACCCGCCACGTGACCCGAAGCAGTGTGGTTCATTCTCCTTCCGTCACTCCTCTGCTTCCAAATCTTTGCTAATTCCGGGGCTCTAAACCCGAGCTGCTCCTCAACGCTAAAATCCCAGCAAGGCTTCCCGGAGAGAAAGCGCTCTCCAGGAGGGCAGGCACCGGGGTTGGCCGGTTAGGTACCGACAGTAGTAAACCTCAGCCCGAAAGTCCTCGGTGGCTTCTGCCCCGTCTTACTGGTGTTACTTCGAATTCTGCGCGCGAGCGCCCTACAGACATGCGCAAAAGCTCATGACTCCCGGACTACATTTCTGGGAAAAGTGGATCCGTTCAATACGTGTCTATGCGCAGAGCAGTTGCCACGGAAACGAGGCAAACAGGAAAGGACAGCGGAGCGTGGGGGAAGGGGGGAGCGTCTTCTTATTCGTCACTTCCGTTTCCCTGCCTTCCCCTATCCCGCGGCGCGGTAATACATGGTCCGCCCTCCGCTATGTTGGGCGCGCACACAGTCGCCTAGGCTCAACGCTCCTCAGCCACCACCGCCGCCGGGGTGAGTGAGAATTGAGAGATAACGGTGCGCCTGGCGTCCTGATTTCAGAGCGTCTTCGCTCTGGCCTCTGAGAATCGCGCGTGCGCAATCCTCCTCTCATTCTCGGAACCCTCGAACATGTACATTGGATGGTCGCGGAGGCGCGGCTAGAAGGCCGACCAATCAGGACGTCGGGTTGTTGCGCTCCCTCACTGGCTGGCTTCCCCATCTTCTCCTAGGCTTTTCTCTTCCCCTCTGATCCCCTCACTGCCCCTGATGCTTCTAGTTGGATGACCCTGAGCCTCGGTTTACTCATCTACAAACTGAAAGTAAAGTCAGGAAATAAGAAAAGGCCACCCATTGGCGTCACCCTCGTTAGCACCAATCGGTGCCCTGTGGGCATCTTCCCAGCCCTATCTCCCGACTTTCCAGAAAGGAAGGGGACTCAGGGAAAACAGATTCAGAAGGGAGGAGAGACAGAGAGAGGGAAGAAAGAGGAGAGGGAGACAGAGGGAAGAGAGAGGAAAGAAAGAGGAGAGAGAGACAGAGGGAAGAGAGAGGAAAGAAAGAGGAGAGAGAGACAGAGGGAAGAGAGAGGAAAGAAAGAGGAGAGAGAGACAGAGGGAAGAGAGAGGGAAGAAAGAGGAGAGAGAGACAGAGGGAAGAAAGAGGGAAGAGAGGAGAGAGGGAAGAAAGGAGAGAGACAGAGAGAGGGAAGAGAGAGAGAGAGGAGAGAGGGAAGAAAGAGGAGAGAGGGAAGAGAGAGGAGAGAGAGACAGGAAGAGAGGGAAGGAGAGAAGAGACAAAGACAAAGGAGAGAGAGAGAGAGAGAGAATATGAACTTTTTAAAGCATTTATTGTGTACTAGGCATTGTACAAAGTTACTGGGATACAGATTCAGGGAGACCAGACTGCCCCTGCCCTCATAGATCCTATGTTCTAATTGGGAAACACAAAACATAAAGGGAAGAAAAGCTTGGCGGGGGCTCCTCATTCCCTCCTCCTGAGCATGGATCCATTTATTGTTCAGCTCTGGTCAACTGGCATTTATGAAGAAGCACCCACTGGGTGCCAGGCCCTGAGCTGAGCTTTGGCTGGAGAGACAAAGAAAGTAAAAGACATCCCCAGTCTTTCTGAGGGGGGAAACCACCTGGAAACAACTACTGACAAAGAAGACTCCAGCACCAAGTGCTGGAAGGCAAGGCCAATCCCTCTCATTGGTCCCTTTTCTTCCCAGTATAAAGACTCTGCCCTTCACCAAGAAAATAGAAGAGAGGATGACCCTGATGCTCCTGACAGCCAAGGCCTGCCAGGTGAGTAGCGAGTCTTTTTTTTTGGGGGGGGTACCAAGTCTTCAGAGTGGACACTAAGAAATTTACACCTTCCTAGATTGGAGGCCTCTGGGGATGCAGCAATGCCCAGAACAAGGGCCCGGAATCAGGAAGGTCCAAACTGAAATCTATCCTCAGACATTTAGCAGCTGTGTCACCCTGGGAAAAGTTACTTTACCTCCATTTGCTTCAATTTCCTTGATTCTGAAATATGGGTAATCAGTATGTTACTACACATTTATTATCCTGGGATTAAAAACAGCAGAAGAGTGCAGCTGGATGGGAAATGAAGCCATGGCTGGCCCCCGTACCCTTTATAAATTGAGTTTCTGGGAGGAGGTCTCCACCCTCCAATCAGAGGGAGGGGCTCCAGGGGTCTGTAACATCCAGGAAGAAGAGTTTCCTGGGACTTAGAGAAAACCAAAGCAGTACCCCTAATGAGATGGAAAAAATAAATCTCCTCTCTCCCTGGATCAAATGAAATATAAGACTTATGGTGCTATGTAAACATTCACTGTTAATTATTCTTTGAAGAGCTGTGCATAGCTTTGGAATCATATGGTTAGGGGTTTTCTGAGAACTAGGATTGGGAGTTTAGCTGGTCACAATTAAAGTTAGAAACTGTCCCCTTTATTTTACACAAGAGGAAACTGATGCCTTGGTGTTGAAGACAGAAGTCAAAGGGATGGGATGATTAGATCCTGGCCCAGTTTCCTGCAGTACCCCTTGTGTGGGCCTAAATATTGCTGGGCCCACTCTGTGGGCTGTCCATCTCACTGTATGTCCCACTTTCTGAACAACACACCTTCATCCATGTGCTTCTCATGTGGGATTAGGCCAAACATTTGAATTATTGTGGATCTCATTTATGACTACCTGCAACATTTTGGACTCTGCTTTGGACAGTCTCCATGAATGTGACACATGCCTCCAGGAACATACATCTATCTCCTTGTTGAATGCCACCCTTGCCATTAATAACCAGAGGATTCAGGACAAAGTTATCTGTTGCATCTTTCCAAAAATATTCTAGTCCCGGCATTGGTCAACAAAAATAGTAAATGGAGGTAATATTATGAATGGTGTAATATTGAAATGTGGATGTTTGCCAATTGATCCTGTAAGAAACATTTTAGATCTTCTAATTGGGCTTGCATTTTATCCTCAATTTTTTTTATTTTAGCATCTCTAAACACAGTATTGAGGAGTACAAAAATGATATTACTTATTAATATAAAAAATTAGAGGTATTCTATATTCCTCAATGTGCTTAATTCTTCAACCTCCATATAAATTTCGAAGAATGTAGTATTCATTTATATATGTGTGTGTGTGTGTGTGTGTGTGTGTGTATAGTATAGTATATATATATTTTTTTTTTCTAACGGTCTTCACAAAACACGTGGGGAGCAGGACAAAGCCAAAACTTTCTACAGGTTTTTCCACTCCTAATCTAGGCAGTTGTTCCCTAAGGGAAAGGAGATTTAGAAACAATTCTCCCAGCCAGGACATTAGGGTTGCTAAGATTTAAAACAGCTGTGTTCTATCTAATTTAAGGAGAGAAGCCCGAAAGCAGGAAAATGGGCTTTGTCTCTGGTGGTCTAGCTGTTTTTGTTGCAAGAGATCGAAGCAAGGGCTGCGTTTTCCAAAGTTTCCTCGCTGCTAATCAATAAGGGTCAGCTAACTATATTTAGCTATCAGAGTCACACAGCTGGGAAGTATCAGAGGTCAGATTTGAACCTAGGACCTTCTGTCTCTAGGCCTGGCTCTCAATCCTCTGTGCCACCTAGCTGCACTTTAAGATTAAAAGGAAAACAAAACAAAACAAAACTGCTGATTCCAGTTTAACTTAAGGAGAAAAGAGAAGAGAGAAGTTTTTTTTATACTCACCTGTTCTAGCAGCTGCATCTTTAAGCTGAGTTAGCTGTTAAAAAGTACTGACTGAGGAGAAAGTAGAGTGAAAGGCAAGAAAATTCAGGAAATTTATTGAGGGAACTCGTTAGACTTTTGTGGTCAGCCACACTGTGATATTGAAATCACTTGAAAAAAGACTGATATATATTAATTTAAGGTCGCCAAGGAATTCACTTATGTAATTCCTAAATGAAACACTCAAGTCAGCTGCCAAATTTTTATGGTGTTTTAATTACAAACAGAAGGAAGAAAATATTAGAGGGAGAGAGAGAAGGGAAAGGGAGAGAAGGAAAGAGGTTTAACTCAGACCCCACTCTGGCTCAGGCTAAGCCAAAGTGGGCTTTAAGGCCTTGGATTAGCCAAGGCAGGGAAAGGGATCAGACCTTATCACTCACGTGACCAATCTGAAGGAAAGCAGTCTTCGGGCTCCTCCAACTCCAAGCACCAACCTCCAACTGACTCTCTCCCCCTCCCAGGAAGCCCCAAGAACTCCTGAGGCTGTTCTCTACCTCACTTCCTGTGTCTCACATGTGCCAATGGTGGCTCCAGCTTGACCTAGGACCACCCAGGTCTGTCCTTTTTGCACATGTCTGCTGAAGGCCATATTCTCAAATAATTAAATCTTGAGTTTGCTGCAGTCCTTCCTAATCTTGTTACCCTGAGTAGGGTGGAGATTGTAGTTTCCAAGACCTGATTCTGTTATTCCAAGTATCTCTGTTGTTATTGATCAGGAAATAGCTAAATCCGATCTTCTAAAGAATGGTCTGAATATGGTGGAGTAGTTTTGAAATTCACAATGGCATGTAGTTACTATTATGGTTGCACTTAGGGCTAGAATTCTAAATGGTTGGGGGTTTGTGGTTAAGAGTTAGCTCTTGAACTGGGCCTTTGCCATTCCCAGATGACTGAGGATCTTACAAATACATTAGAGGTATCCATACCCCTTCTGAACACTGTTTTGACACAAGATTTTGTAATCCCATGATTCTTCTCACCATACCCAGTTCTTTGAAATCCCCCCTCCAAATCCTTCTGCCCCCACCTCTCAACAATCAGCCTGCGACAACTGCTTTTACTCTTTGTCTCTTTTCTTATGTAAGAGGGCCATCATTCCTTGAGGGTGAGTTGGAATGAGTCTTTTTTTTACTTTGTTGAGGCCACCAAGACCCTTGCACTTGATTCTAGGATTGGAGGAAATCAATTTCTTCATTTTATTGTTTGATATTTTTGTAGGGGTTAAAATTAATGGTTTGACATAATATGAGAAAATGTTGTCCCTGATATTATAACTCAAGTCAAAATGACTTTTTTAGCAGATTTTATTTACAAAATAGAGGGAAAGAGTAAAAGTAGAGAAATGTGAAAGAGAGAGGATAGAGTATGCAATCTAGCTAATTACCCTAAATGTTTTTCCAGGGCTTGTTAGCCTTCCACCAGTGGACCTCCAGCCTCAGCTGGAGGGCCCTTTAACCAGAGGACCCGGTGGTGAATAGCTACTAAGCCTCCTTTGGAAACCAATCTCTCCAGAAGCCAGGAAAGGACTCACCCACATCGTAGTCCAAAGAGGAAGAACTAAGAGCAATCTTACCAAATGCTAGAGTCCCAGGTCCACTCTGAAGAAGGACCTCTACCAGCCTCCAAAGCCTCGAAAAAAAGCTAGAACTCCTCATGACAGGAAGTTTCGGCCACTGTTAAAGGCCCTTCTTCACGGCACTTCCTGCTCCTCCACTTTAGGGGACCAATTATAGTCTTTAAATTTAATTTAAATTTGCACAGGGGGAAGTCAGTTGCTTTTGGAGGTGCAAACCCCTTTAGTAAGTAGTTTGTGGACTTCCCCTACTTTAGGGTTAAGTTTTTGTTGATTTTTTGTTGATTTGATCACTTTTTGTTGATTAAATTTAGAATTAGGCAAGGGGAAAGTTAATCCCATCTTCACATTATGCTTTTTATAGAGGAATCTTAAATTTACTTTTAGAGAACAGCTATATGGTATTATTCTACACATTGCATCTGAGAATATTAGCTTAAGATGATCTATCATAAACATTGACAGCCCAGCACACCATAGACAATATACAATCTAGCTCCACATTTCTCAACCCAGAATGGCTCAATCATTAAACACGGCATCCCATACTCTGCCCATTTCTGTCAAGGACTCCACTGTCTTAGCCAACCAGTTTCCCAACAGTGGAGTCTTTCTTGACTCTTAACTTCCCCCTCTAACCTCATTTCTCATCTTCATTCATTTGCTAAGTCTGATACGGCCTTCCTCCAGGACATTTCTCAGGTCTTATCTCCTCGGTGCTCATGTGATCGCGTGGTTCAGACATTCAGCGTGGTTGGCCTAGATGACTTCAAGAGCATCTCCCCACCTTATGCCTATCCTCTCTCCAGAGAAGTTGATATTCCCAAGGCATAGTTCTGACCTTATCAGTCCCCTGCTTAGAAGTTTCAGTGGCTCCCTGTTGTTCCTCAGACAGAATGCAAACTTCTCTATTTAGAATTTGAAAAACCCTTGAGCATAATCTGGCCCTCGCCTGTCTTTAGAAGAGGACTGACCTCACTTAGTACTCTTATGTTCCTGCCAAGCCAGACCTCTTGCTGTTTGTTGTATCCAGTATTCAGCCTCCCATCTGTCTCTGTGCTTTACACAGATATTCCCCATGTCTGAAATGGGCTCCCTCACCTCCATCTCTTTCTAGGTGGCTCAGTGGATAGAGTGGCCAGTTCTGAAGCCAGGAAGTCCCAAGTCATCCTCAGACACGTATAGCTTGTGACTCCGACCTCCGCTTTGGTTTTCTTATAGACCTTGAGGGTTTTAAGGATCAAATAGGTAATATTGGTTAAAAAACAAACAAACAAACTGTGCCTGTCACATAGTAGGTGCTTAATGAATATGTTCCCTTCTCTCCCTTTCCTGCAGAGCTCAGAGCTCAAGTGCCACTTCTCTGATTCCTTACTTGTTTACCCATCACATCTGTTTTATATTTACCCAATGCTACATATCTTGGGACCCCCACTACAGCCTGAGCTCTTGATCTTTGCATCCCTAGCAGCCAGCAGAGAATCTGACACAGCACAGACGTGGCTTGTTAAACTGACTCACACTTGTTCAACCCCTAATGAAAGCTCTTTATACAAGCCCTACACTGGCTGGCAGCAGTAGCCAATGGGCGCATTCTGTTGGTCTAACCTTTTCTCTCCCAGAAAGAACACTGACCGCATCTTGAACAAGCCCCTTCATTTTCACATCAAGGTCCACCAAAGGAGATGCAGGTTGCCCCATGATATACAGCACAGTTGAGATGCTATGAGCCTATGGGAGGTGACATGGTGTTGTGGAAGCAGCCTGGGCCTGGAAGTCAGAAGCCTTGGGTGGAGGCTGGTCCCTTCTACCCACGTGACCCTGGTCATTCCACTTGATGTGTACTGATTTGTTTTCTCATCTGTGAAATGAGAATAATGGCTACCTTTGTGAGACAAGTATTTTGTATTTATACCAAAAAGGTCATTAGAGATGTGAGCTGTTAGTCTTGTTTTGTTCCAGGTTTAGTATAAATGATGGGGAATAAATAGTACTCAAGAGACATTTGGCCTATCTGGAAAACTGAGAAGCCCTCCTTTTAGTTTCTGGCAGCCTCCCCTTCTCTCCTTGGGCTCTGTGGAGGATGGTCCTTGGGTTGGCACAAACATATTTGCTGTTTCAGGAATTGGTGACATTCAAGGATGTGGCTGTGGACTTCTCCTGGGAGGAATGGGAGTATCTGGCCCCTTCTCAGAAGGCACTCTACCGAGAAGTGATGCTGGAGAACTACCAGAACCTGGTCTGCCTGGGTAAGGAGTACAGCTCCCTCCAGTGCCTCAGGATCTGCCCATTGGAGGAACTTTGCGTCCAGCCTTAATAAGCCCCATGGAATATGTGGAGTGTTGATCAGTTATTGTCATGCACTCAGGGACCCGAGAATCCTAGTTCTTTTGTGGCCAGGAGATAAGGTGTTCCTGCAAGTGATTACCTGGTGAACGATCGCTGATGGAGAGAACTAGAAACTGGAAGCTCCCTTGTGTTGCCCTGGTCTTACCAGGTCTACCGTTCTTCCCTCGGGTCAAGGGCACCTACCTGGAGAGTCATTGGATTAGACTGGGTTCCCCTCTTCTCCGAGAAGGAGTCTATTTATTTGCTATCTGAGCCCAATTCTACTTTGTAGCCTTAGTTGCCAGCAATACAGAACATCCTTGCCTGACTGCTCTCCTCTACATGACTCAGAGTAGATGCTAAATTAATTCTGCTTAACTGATTGATGGGGCTCTTTGTCCCCAATACTTTCCTATTTTCATTGGGCAGGCCTTGAAGACTCAAAACCAGATGTGATTGAGCAACTGGAACAACAGGGAGCACCTGGGATGCGAGAAGGCGCTGTCCTAGCAAGCACTTGTCCAGGTGAGTACATGGGCATCTGGCAGGGAAGATACTTGGGCAGTAACAGCTGAGTCAACTAAAACGTGTTCCGGGGGCATCTAGATGGCTCAGTGGATAGAACGCCAGGCCTAGAGATAGGGGGTCCTGGGTTCCAGTCTGGCCTTAGACTCTTCCTAGCAGTATGACACGGGGTAAGTCTAACCATATCACTCTTCTGCCTTGAAATTGCTACTTGTGTCAATTCTAAGACAAGGTGTTGGTTTAAAACAACATCAACTTGTATCAAGCTAGTGCCTCTCCTGCCAAACTCCCAGGAAAAGCCGTCTGTAAGCATTGCCTCCACTTCCTCACTCTGTCTCTTCTGAATCCCCCGGTCTATTGAAACTCCAAGGTTACCAGCACTTTTAACTGATCAGTAATACCCTCATCCTTCTTGATCTTTTAGTGTACTCACAGCTACCCTCGGATTCTGAGACACTGTTCTCTCTTAGTTCTCTCACTTTCCTCCCTGCCATTTCTCAGGCTCTTTTGCTGGATCATCTCATCCACTCAGTGTGGGCTTGCCCAGATGTCTTGTTATCTTGGGCTCTCTTCCTATTCTCCCTTGGTGTCTCTTCAGGTTCCTTAAGTTCAGTTCTCATTTAGGCCAGGCATGCTTAATCTGGGGCTTTTAAAATGTTTTAATAACAGTTTTAGGAAAATGGGATTTCCTTGTAATCCTATGTATCTTATTATTGTATGCATTTAGCAGCATTGTTCTGAGAAAGAGTCCCTAGGCCTCACCAAATGGACAAGGGGTTCCTTGACAAAAAGAAATAGGCTATGAGCCTTTGATCCATGCAGATCAAAGAAAGGTCTTCTTTTATAGATATCTCAAACTGCATAAGTCCCCAGTGGAGCTTCCAAGGTTTTTTCCTCTAAACTTCTTCATTTTTTTCAAAGATACCATCATCTTTCTAGCCACTAAGGCTCAAAATCTTGGAGGATTATTGACTTCTCTGCTCTCAGCTTCCATAACTGGTCCATTGCCCAATCTTATTTTTCATATTTGTCCCCTTCTCTCTACTTGCACAGCCACGATGCTAGTCCAGGCTCTTATCACCTCTTACCTAGACTATTAAAGCAGCCTTCTAATTTGGTCTCTCTCCTCCCCTCCAGTCTCCCTCTCCAATCCATCCTTCACAGTTGTTAAATTGATAGCTTACATCTAAGATAACTTTGATCTAACCCTATCATCCCTCAATCTCCTTTAAAAAATCACTCTCTTCTATTTCTTCCAGTAGGAAATAATAAAATCCTTAGTCTGACATTGAAAGCCCTTTACAACCTGAATCCCAGAGACTTTTACAGGCCTATTTCATGTTAATACCTTCTACACCGTCTCTTTTCCCAGGAGGCTAGCCTGCTAGAAGATTCCTCTGTGTATGACCTTCTTGCTACTTTCTTTGGGGGCTTTTACAAATAGTCCCCCAAATATGGAATGTACTACCTTCTCACTGTTGCCTTTCAAAGTCTTTAGCTTCCTTTAGCTATGTAAAGTACACTTCACATATTGCCTACCCATGAGACCTTGCCTGATTCTCTCCATTTGCTAGCTTTCTCTTTTGAAATGACATTGAATTACTTGAGATTTACTTGTGGACAGGATGTAAATCAAATTTTAGCTCTTGGAAAGCTTAAACTTTTCTCTTTTCTCTCATAATTAAAGGGCTGTCATGTAGAAGAGGAGTTGAATTTGTTCTATTTGGCCCCAGCAGGCACAGTTAAGAGCAATGGAGAGAAGTTACAGGAAAAAATTTAGGCTTTCTATAAAGAAAATCTACTTAACAACTGAAAGTGGCTGTCTGAAAGTGGAATGGGTTGCCTTTTGGATTCATTAGACATCTTCAGGCAAAGACTAGAGGACCATTTCTTGATTGCATTAAAGGAGGAAGTTTTTTGGGATACAAGTTGCACTGAGGTCTTTTCCAGCTCTGAAATTCAGTGATTCTTTTTCAAATATTATAAGCTTTGACACTCATTAGCAATATGACCTTGGTCAATACAGTAAATCAATCTACGTCAGATTTCTTATCTGGAAAATGTAATAGCTAACCCACAAACCTCACAAGGTTGTTGTAAAGATTAAGATACATGCTGTCTATCAATTGATTGGATAAATAACCATGAAATGGCAGAATTCCTTTTAGACTTTAAAGTTCAACAATTATTTTTCTTAATGGAGGAAAGAGAAGATAGGATTAAATGTGCAAAAGAAAAAATATTTACTTTCATTTACTTTCAGATTGGGAGACCAGACATGAAACCAAGGAGTCAACTCTAAGGCTGGGCATTACTATGGAAGAGTTGTTCCAGGAAAGATTAAAAATGGATGGTTCCTGTGTCTCCCAGTTGGTAGAAAGCAAGACCAGGTTAGAAAGACAGCAGAGTTATAAGAAACATCATCATCAAGCAAAAACTTTCCAAAGGGAAAATTCCAAGAAATTGAAGCACCATAAATGTAAGAAATATGATCAAGGGTCAACTTTTGTTTCCCAACAAAAACTGTACTTTGGAAAGAGTTGCCACCAATGTGATAAACATAGAAAGAGCTTCAGATTATATTATGACTCAAGTAAGTATAATAGAATCTGTTTGAAGAAGACATTTTCTAAGTATGATAAAAGTGAGAAATCTTCCAGTTATAATTCAGACTTTTTAAAATGTCATAGAATAAATACTCAAGAGAAACCTCATGAATATAATGAAGGTAGAAAAACTTATCAGAGCTCCCTCCCAACAATCAGCATTGGAGAGAAACTCCATAAATGTAATGACTGTGGAATGTCTTTCCTCAATAGCCTACAACTAATTGAACATTGGAGCATTCATGCAGGAGAGAAACCTAATGAATGTAATGAATGTGGAAAGGTGTTTCGTTGGAGCTCAGGACTTACCGAACATCAGAGAATCCACACTGGAGAAAAACCTTATAAATGTAATGAATGTGGGAAGACTTTCAGTCATAGGTCATCCCTTACTTCCCATTATAGGATTCATAGTGGGGAAAAAACTTATGAATGTAATGAATGTGGCAAGGCCTTCTACTGGACCTCGGAACTTACTAAACATCAGAGAATTCATACTGGAGAAAAACCTTTTGAATGCAATGAATGTGGTAAAGCCTTTCACCAGAGCATACACCTTATTCAACATCAAAGAACTCATACTGGAGAGAAGCCTTATAAATGTAATGAATGCGGTAAGGCCTTTGGCCGAATTGCACTCCTTACTGAGCATAAGAGAATTCACACGGGAGAGAAACCTTATGAATGTAGTGAATGTGGAATGGCCTTCCGGTGGAATTCAGGACTAACTGAACATCAGATAATTCATAGAGGAGAGAAACCTTATGAATGTACTGAATGTGGGAAGACTTTCAGTCGTAGGTCATCCCTTACTTCCCATCACAGGATTCATAGTGGGAAGAAGCCATATGATTGTAATAAATGTGGCAAGGCCTTCTACTGGCTGTCAAAACTTACTAAACATCAGAGAACTCATACAGGAGAAAAACCTTTTGAATGCAATGAATGTGGAAAGACTTTTAACCGAAATTTGCATCTTGTTCAACATCAGGGAATTCATACTGGTGAAAAGCCTTTTGAATGCAATGAATGTGGGAAGGCTTTCAATCGAAGCATACATTTTATTCAACATCAAAGAATTCATACTGGAGAAAAACCTTATGAATGTAATGAATGTGGAAAAGCCTTCTGCCAGAGCTCAGGACTTACCAGACATCAGAAAATTCATACTAGAGGCAAACATTAGACATTAGACAACATTAGACAGACAGATTTCTCAATGAATGTAAGAAGGCTTTTTGCCAGAACAAAAAAGCTTACCAAACATCAGAGAACTAATTATTAATCAGAGAAGGCTTACAAATGAAATTTATGTGGACAGCTTCATCATAAGCTAGCCCTTCCAGTATAGGATTCATATTGGAGAAAAAACTCATGAGTGTGATGAGAGTGACAAGGTTTTCCATAGGAACACAAATTTAGTTTACATTGTAGAATTACTAGTTGAGAGAATGAATGTGAGAAAACCTTCCACAGGACCCTACATTTTATTGCTCATCAGAAAATTCCTACTGGAGAGAAATCATAAGGTTTAACAAATAATAGTAATAAATGTGGGGAAACCGGAATCAGAAGTATTACTCAATATCAGAGAATTCATACTGAGTAAATTCTTTTTTTTTTTAATTTTATAGTATTTTATTTGATCATTTCCATGCATTTTTCATTAAAGACAAAGATCATTTTCTTTTCCTCCCTCCCACCCCCCGTGGCCGATGCATGATTCCACTGGTATCATATGTGTTCTTGACTTGAACCCATTGCCACGTTGTTAGGATTTGCATCAGAGTGTTCGCTCAGAGTCTTTCCTCTGTCATGTCCCCTCAGCCACTCAAGTCCCCTCAAGCAACTACCTGACTACAATGGCTGAGGGGACATGACAGAGGAAAGACTCTGAGCGAACACTCTGATGCAAATACTAACAACATGAGTAAATTCTTATAAAAATTAAGCCTTAAGAATGTAAAAAGTTTCAAATAATTCACCAGCATACATATTTTGCTGAAAACTATATCAGAAATATTAAATGTAAACTCTCTAGGTGAAACAAAGTTCCATCTAATTAAAAAAAAACAACAACCCTTGCTTTCTGCCTTAGAATCAACAAGTCCGAAAAGTGGTTAGGACTAGGCAATGGGGGATAAGTAACTTGCCCAGGGTCACACAGCTAGAACGTGTGTGAGGCAAGATTTGAACCTAGAACCTTCCATCTCTAGGCCTAGCTTTCAATCCACTGAGCCATGTAGCTGTTCCTGTTCCATCTAATTTTTGACAGTTCCAAAATTTTCCTTTTTGTAAGAATATATTTTTTATATACTCTACCAATTCCTCTCTATTAGCGAGAATTACTGTGCATTCCTCTGTCTGCAGTCTGGATCAGAGAAACTGACCAATCTACAACTTTTTGCATTTTCTTTGTCCTTGGGAATCTCAAGGAACCGCATCCTTTTTAACAGAATTTGGTTGTAGAGAAGGATGTGACCTGTCCTGTGGGGATGGGGTGGGGGGAATAAGTTTATGGACCAGCTCTTAATTCGCTTTCACCAATAAAAGATGTCTTGGTATGGTCAAGGGAGGGGCTGAATGATGAGCTCCTAAAAATCTACTTATTAAGCTGGGTGTCCTAGCTCTAGTAGTTGCTAGTCACGAGAGCCATGGAGATTGATATTGCTTTTATCAGTTGTGATGCTTGATCTAAACAGCAAACCTGTTATGATCAATTAACTCATTCGTACCCCAAAATTGGTCTCTCAGGATCATTTTATTCGTAACATTTCAAGCCTCCTGCCCAAAAGTCTCCCCTTCCCAAATTCACAATTATGATATCCATGTTTCTCTTGGTTAACAAAAATTGTGGTCTACCAGATTTTTGAACTCCTAGTCAATCAGAAAACATTTACTAAGTGCCTACTATTTGCCAGGCAACATTCTAGGTGCAAAGGGTACAAAGAAAGAGAAAAGACAGTTCCTACTTAAAATCTAGTGGAGGGGTGATAACACAATGATGTCTATGTATAAACAAGCTATAGACAGTATAAACTGGAGTTGGCCAACAGAGAGAGGTAAGGCACTAGCATTAGAATTGAAAGGGGTTCCTGCAGAAAGTAGGATTTTATCTGGGATTTGAAAGAAGTGAAGGAATGTGGGAGGCCAGTGAAAATGTCTAATCTTTAAATGGAGTGGGTTTGGGTTGGGTTTTTTTTTTGTTTTTTTCAAGAATAACCAGGAAGCCAATGTCCCTGGGTCAAAGAGGACAGGAGGGCCAGATTGTGAATGACCTGAATGTCAGGATTTTACATCTGGCTCCACTGGAGTTTATTGAACAAGAAGAGGGTGGCATGCACATTAGGAAAAGCCATTGGATAGCCAAGTGGAAGATGGACTGGAACCAGAGTTCCAGTTGAGGCAGGAGGCCCCCTAAAGGATTGTTGTCACAGACCAAGCATGAGGTGATAAACACCATCAGGGTGTTGGCGATGTCAGAGGGAAAAAGAGCTGTATGTGAGAGATGCTACCTTATCAGTGGATTGGATGTAGAGGAGGAGAGAACGAAGAGTGGGAGACAATACAGATTTTGATCCTGGATGACTGGAAGGATGGTGCTGCTCTTTATGGTAAGGGCACCTCAAAATTTGGGAGAGGAGATTTTGTGGGGAAAGATTTGGCCTTAGTTTTGGATATGTCGAACTTAAGATATCTACAGAACATTGTGATCATTTTTTTTAACCCTTCCCTAATGTCTTAGAATCAATACTAAGCATTGATTCCAAGGCAGAAGAGCAGTAAGGGCCAGGCAATTTAGATTAAGTGACTTGCCCAGGATCACACAGCTAGGAAGTGTGTGAGGACAGATTTGAACTCAGGTTCTCCCAACCGCAGGCCTGGTGCTCTACCCACTGTGCTACCTAGCTGCCCCTTCAGTATCATTTTCTCTGTTCCCCCTTCCATTCACTTAGAGAAGAATCAGAGAATAAACACATCGTCACAATCACACAGATGGGCTTACAAATGTCTAAGTATTACCGCAGTCCATTGCCTATTTGAATTTTCAGTAACCATCTAGTCCAATATGTGCTTGGATAATAATCCCTTCTATGGCATATGAGTTCCCATCCCGTAAAGCATAATAGAAGTGCAATTGAGCATGCTCAGAGTGTTCTTTTTCATGGTTTTTCTCCAGTGCCTCAACAAACAACTCAGTTGTGACTACACAACTTAAAGCTAGAGATCAGCTTTCCATAATTTTTCTTATCTCCCTGGACACCTTTTCTCTCCTTGCCTTTTAGTGAGCTAAAGCAATTTTTTCTCCCACTATTTTCATAATAACATTCCAATTTCAAGGACAAACATTCTACCCTTCTCCGATTCTAATTGCCTTTTCCTGTTTTTTCCTTAAACTTGACTGCCCCTAGTTTGTCAGGCTTCCTATGACCTATTTATATGTGTAAATTTACATACGTACCCACCTTTGTGTGTGCTTTTTTCTTAGAGATCCAATATCCCTGCCTATAAAGCATCACTTCCTGCCTTACACAGAATCTCCAAGCAGATTTCTTTCTCAGTTTCTCAGAGACAGCCGAGAGATGGTGTCTTGGGAATGGTGTTCCCAAGAGTTTTAACTCTTTCCCCAGATCAAATTCCTCCTGACAAAAATAATTAAGCAAAAGTTTCAAAATGGTGTCTAGATCTGACAGTGTCAGAAAACCTTGTCCAGTATTCAAAACCCTTTATAACCTCTCACTCCCCTCCAGCCCTTTCCATTTTCCTTGTACCTTACTCACCCCCATGAACCCTGCCGTCCGGTGATCCTGGTCTCCTAGCTGTGTCTCCAAAATAATACTCCATCTCACAACTCTAGTCATTCTTTCCATGCCTAGAAGGCTCCCTCCACATCTCTGCCTCCTGGCTGTGACTTCCTTCAAGTCCCCACTGAAATTTCATCTACAGGAAGCTGTTCTGGATCCCCCTTAATGTTAGGGCTTTTGCTAGGATTGTTGTTGCCAATATATACAAATATATATATATATATATGTCTATATTATACATATACATGTATTTGTGTGTGTATATGTATATATATACATATATATATGAGTATATGAGATTGGTTGGTATATAGTTGCATGTTGTCCCTTTCATTGGATTGTAAGCTCCTTGAGGGCAGGGATTGTCTTTTGCTTTTTTTGTATTCCCAGGACTTGGCACAGTACCTGGCATAGTAGAATTCACTTAATGAATGCTTGTTAGTCTATTTGCTATCTTATTATCCCCCTTCTCAGTCTTAAAAAGCAAGTACATTTGACTATTCATTCTCTTTATTGGTATTTCCATAACTCCGTATTTAATCTCCATGATCTTTTCCTCTACATTTTTGTGGTCATTGTTTTCTAGTTTTTTGGGTTTCATTTAATTCACACTCTATAAATTCACAGTCTTCCATGTTTCTCTGAAACCTTTATATTCATATCTTACTATATAGTAATATTCCATTCCATTCATTTACCATATGTTTTCTAAGTATTCTCAGATTGTTGGTTACCTTCTTTTCCCAGTTCTTTGTTCCCAAAAGGTATACTGCTATGAATACTTTGGTATCTGTCTGATGGACCTTTGTTTTTGTCTTTGACTTCATAGGGATATGAATTCAAGAGTGGGATCTTTGGGTAAAAGGACATGCATAGTTTAGTCACTTGTGTAATTTCCAGTTGATGTTGAGGATGATTGGACAACTTCACAACTCTATCAACAGAGTATCAGTGTGCCTGTTTTCCCAAGGCATTTTTACAACATTACCACATCTCCCTATCTTTTGTCATTTTTGCTAATCCGTACAGGGTGAGGTGAAACCTCAGCCAATCAATAAACATTATACCTACTTTGTTCCAGGCACTAAAAGAATAAAACCAAGACAATGGAAGGCAATCCCAGTCCTCAAGGAGCTTATACAATCCAGCGGTGGAAGACAACATAGAAAAGGAAGCAGAAAGGAGGGGATGAGGAGGTGGAAGCTTTTTTGTTTATTCTAAATTTTACAAAACCAAATAAAAACCATTTCTATATACAAATAAGATAGTACATAAATAAAATCACAAATCTTTTACATTTTTTCTTCATGTCTACCTCATAAATCCCATCCACAAGTTCCTCAGCTCATCCTTGACCTCTCCACATCACAGAAGATATCCACAAGATGACATGTTCATGCAGTCTCATTTCCACCTTTTATTTCATAATCGGGAAGTAATATCCACAATTTTCTCTTCCAATATTCTGTAACTGTATAGAATTTTTTCTTGGTTCTACTCATTTCACTGTTCATTATTCCAGATAGTTCTTTACAAAAATTTTTTAAATTAGCCTCATTTGCTCCTTATGATGCAGTAGTAGTGTAAACGTTAAAATTTCTTAGACTTATAAATGTTGGAAATTTCACCATTGGGAAATTTCATACTTGGAAACTTTCTTACTGATAGTCTATTGGAATGTGAACCCCATTGGCATGGGAGGTTCCTTCTCCTCCCTTCTTAAGATTATTTTAGGACAGAAACCTTTTGCTGAACAATGGAAAGGGCTTTGACCTATGCTTAAGCATAGAACAGGAATTTCTTTTGAGTCATGATTGATTTTAGAATTGATACAATAGAGATACTTGGAATGACAGAACCAGGTCTTGGAAAATACAATTTCCACCCCACTCAGTCCTAACAGGATTTAGGAAGGGCTACAGCAAAGGATCAAGATTTTATTGAGAATATGACCTTCAACAGACATGTGCAAAGCCACAGACCTCTGGGTGGTCCTGGGTTAAGCTAGAGCCACCATTGGCATAGGGAAGACATGGACAGTGATTGGTAGATGTGAGAATTGAGGGGAGGGAACTTGGATGGTTTCCTTAAAGATAGAGGGGTCTGAGGACTGAGGGGTGGTTGGTTGGAGAGGTTTTTGCTCTGAGAGGTGGTGCTTTGAGAGTTGGCTCTGAAGGAAGCTGGAGGTGGAGGCCTCTGAGACTGTTTCTCCATTTTGGTCATGTGAGTAATAGGGACTGATCTCCTTTCTTTGCCTCAGCTATCTAAGGGCTTGGGCCTTTTGGCCCAGCCTAAACAGAAGGGGTATTTAAGCCCTATTCCCTTCTTTCCCCTTTCTCTCTCCCTCTCTCTCTATATCTCTAATTCCTTTCTTCATCCTGTTTGTAATTAAATTCCACAAAAGGTTGACTGCTGACTTGAGTTTTCATTTAGGAATTACATAGCTGAATTCCTTGGCAACCTTAAATTAATATATATCAGTCTTTTAAAGTGATTTCCTTGTCACAGTAGCCCATAACAGTCATATACCACAATCTGTTCAGCCATTCCCCAACTAATGGGCATCCTTGAAATCTCCAGTTTTTTGCCACCACAGAAAGCTGCTATTGTGTAATTAGATTCTGCTCCCCAGAATTGCAATTCCCATCATTCATGTTACTTCTCACATTACGTGCTGACATAGACTAAGTTTTGTGTAGCCCTGCCTCTCTCCCTTGATTGCAGAGACTGAGGTGGGATAGAGGCTTCACACACGTCTTTACTTTTTGTTAGATAATTATTTTTGAACTATTTATTTTAGTCTATTTTCTTTCTATTATTAATTATATAATTATTAATTAATAAACTTTATAAAATATCCTTGGAGTTATTGCATACTAATTTAAATCTTACATTATGGTGACCACAAAGGGATGGAGTTTAGAACCCTTGCTCCTCTCTTAAGTTGTAGAACAGGTTTTAAAGACAGATTCGTTTTAAAAAGCCTCTCTGCTGATGCTGTTCCCGCTCCCGCTGTTCCCACTGCTGCTGCCTCTGCCTTACACATTTGACCAGACACTGGCTGGGGGTACTTGTAAGCCACTTTCTGCAGAACTGTTAAGGCATAAACCCCCCTTTTCCTTACATTGATAACAGCAGAGTGCTTGCTGCTGCCTTGGAAGCCCAGGTGTTTCTTTTAGGTAACAATTAGTCTCCTAAAGGCTTTTACCTGAGGAGATGCTTCCACCAACATGACAGTGAAATTATTCCTACAATTCCTGGGTGCACTTGGCCTTGCGATTAGCTTGGATACCCTTGAGATTCAGGGGGGAGATTAATCTCCCTTTATCCCCTTGCCATTTTGGCCTGCCAAGTCTCTGCAACAATCCAATATGGGGTTCATCCACACTATGCCCATTGCAGGTATGAGGAACCTCAGAAGTGTGACCAAAGGAATCTAGATGGATGATGATACTCAGGAGGGGAAGGAACCTTAGAGTGTCTGGAGGTGAATTTATGAATTTTTAAGCCTTTTCAGACTCCATTGTTTTATTGATGTTAACTGTTCTAGCTTATTCCCCTCCAAATAGTGAAGAAGTCTCTAACACAACTATCAGAATTAGAGAAAAGGACTCGAATTCAGTGCCTATATCCTGTCACATATATTCTATTTGCTGATTGTTTTAAGATTTAATTTTTTTAAGTTCACATATCAATGTAATCTATACTATTCTGTTACACTGAATCATTTTCAGCTACTGTGTTTTGGTCATTAGCTATATGTTCTGTTTCATTGTCTTTATTTGTACCACCCTATGACTGAAGAAAATAACATTGTAAAAGTCTCTAAACAACTTGCATAAACCTTTTCTGTGGAAAAATCATAGTCCTTATGGATGCTGGGTTTGTCACCAGATCCATAGAGGTCACATGTTCCTAAACAGCATTTTGTTCCTTTTTGCCTTTGTTGTCATACAGATGATGGACTCCATCAAACTGGTTACAACCTGTATACAACCTTTGGATAATTTAATGATATAAAAATTTAAATTTATTTTAAGGGATCTTCATAAATGATTTTTAGATATCTAGTAGCCCCACTACCTCTCACTGATCATTTGCCTACCTTTGAATTGTTTGTAACAAGAGATAAAGGGTCCATTTAGTAGTTGAAGTGCAATAGCACTGTTGTATTCCCCACTTCTGCATTTATAATGGATGAGACATAAAGACATGCCTTTTATAGCTGTTACAATCTCATCTGGGAGGTGAGATTTTCCTAAGGGTGGGGGGTTGTATCTCTAGATGGCTCCTGAGAGGGAGCATTTCCCATGAAGCCTAGTTACTTCTGGATGTTTTTTATATTTGTAACTCTTTAGCTTTTTCTACCCTTCCACCAGAATGATCTAGATTCTTGGTGTTTTAGACCCAAAAAGTTTTCATCAGCAGTACAGTTTTTCTGGGCTCTCCTGCTATATTTTGGAATGATGGCAGTAATAGACTTTATTAAAAAATATCTCAGCCAATGTTGACAGTGGCTATAGAGGCTTGTGAATCCTAATGATAGAGGGTTTGTTTGCTATTGTCATTAAATGGGCTCTTATGATTTGGGGGATTTTCATACTTCTTGAATGTGCATTACCTGTACTGCTGTTTTTATAAAGCTGTTACTTGGTCAAAATCATTTGTACTCACACTATGGATCATGGCCAAGTTTAAAAGGAAATGGATCTCATTTGGGGGTGAGAAACCTTTGTACTGTGCCTCTCCTTGGCAAACAGGGTGTTGCTGACTGTGAAATATATATATATATATATATATATATATATATATATATATATATTTGATTTTCATTGTTTTTCCTTGTATGCGCAATAGAATATTTGAATTTTCTTTCCTCTCTCATTTTTTGTACTTGAAGCACATTACCAGTATTAATGGTTTTTTAAAATGTTGCAATAACATAAGTTTACAATGTCCATTAGCCCTAATATTAATATATTTAAAAGCTTTAGACTATATAAACCTGTCATTGACTGTTTAATATTATGGGACTTTGATTAATGATCATGTCTGATTCCAGGAGAAGGGATCACAAAAGTCATTATACAGTGCCAAAAAGCACAAGGTCAAGGAGACCAACCAATCCTGGTGGGATTAATGAGAATCTGCACCAAGACAGAGGACTTGTTTTGGGGTTCAAGGAAGTGGCTGTTTGACAATGTCAGGTGCAGGATTTCCCCATGCCAGATTCAGACAAAGTACCTCAGTTTAGTTGCCATTTTGGCTCCCCTATCCCTGAGAGCAAAGTTAAAATCAGACCAGGGAATGCTATTTACCATTTGCCTCAAAAATGTAGTCCCTTTTCTTTCATAGTGTGGCAATTTTCTGTAGTTTTGACTGTTGATGGGGTAAGTGCATATTGCTGCAATGGTCTTATATGCTTGTGGGACATAAATCACTTTATTGGACTTATTCTTGCTTACTCATAATTTTTATGTATTATTTACTTTTGATTTTTTTTTCTTTTTCTATTTGGGTTTTTTTTTTATGTTTTTGACTTCCTTTTAACAATTGATTCACATACCTCATAACTCAGCCATGTATCTCTGGATGATCCATGCGTTAGTCAATACCCTCCTCAGAGGGGTTGTATAATTGCCATAAAATTCTTGATTTATAAAAAAATTTTTTCTTGAGAGGAATTTTAGTATAAGAAACTTGCTACCTCCTGGAATCAAGAAAGTGAACTGTTTGGAGAAGGTGCCATGGAGATGCCTGCAGAAACCTCACACTGCACCAAAGGATCCAGAATGAACTTTGGGATGTGGTGAAACTGAACTCTGGGGAGGTTAAATGCATTTATTTTGAATGTAAACTCTTATGCCAAAGGGGACTGCCCCCTAATTGGCTTTTTGTCAATGCACCTAGCAATCATTGGTTTTGTTTTATTTCCCTTTTATCCCCAAATTATTGTAATTTCCCTTTAGATAGTACAATATTTTATGTACCTCTAGCTAAAGGTCTTTAGTGATATATGTTGGTTATGTATGCTGATTCCATGGGGAAACTAGGCATGTAAATCTGGGAGTTTTCTACATGTTCATTTTCCATTGGAATCATGGGGGGGGGATTGTGTAATTAGAATCTGCTCCCCAGGACTCCAATTCCTGACATTCCATGTTCATTCTCACGGTACATGCTAACATAGGATATAAATTTTGTGTAGCCCCCTCTCTCTTTCCCTTGATTGCAGCAGTGGAAGCAGGCGGGAGGCTTTACACACCTGGGTTTACTTTGTTAGATAATTATTTTTGAACTTCTATTTATTTTAGTCTATTTTCTTTCTACTTTAAGTGATTATTAATAAACTTTATAAAATATAATACTTGGAGTTATTACATACTCATTTCAATCTTACACTATAAATACTTTGGAACATAGGGGCTTTTTCCCTGTTCCCTGATCTCCTTGGGAAACAGACCCAACAATGATATTTGTACGATGGTATGGTGCAACTGGAATGGTGCAAGGGCAGGGAGGAGCCCAGTCCAAGGAGTGCAAGCTGGTGAGAAATGTAGAAATGACTGGCCTGGAAACCTTCTTTAAATGGAGCCTGGGAGAATTTCTTTACTCCACCTTCTAATCAGAGGAGGAGAGAGTACTTTGCCTTTCATTGATATTCATGATTTAGATCAGCAGTATCCAAAGGAGACCCCAAGCCACTGCAGGACTATGGCATGATATCAAGTTGGGATTTGCCATTATTAACTTGGAAGATGGCATAATGGGTAGAATTCTACCTATGACCAATCAGGCTTATGTCCAACACAAACTACATCACCCACCCCCTCTCATTCACCTGTCTCCCACTCCACCTCCTCTTGCAGCTAGGTAAGCTCTAAACTATTTCCTTCTCCCCACAGTGTGACACTGAGGACAATTATAACCTTATCGGTGCACTCACAAATGCGTAGGTATTGTTGGAATATCTGCATACCCCCCCCCCCCACTGTAGTTCTTACACTCTGGATTCCTGTGGCTATAAAAAGTGTGACTTACCTGCCTTTATACCAGCTAGTGGCACAGAGTGTAGAATCCTGGCCTTGGAATCAGGAAGACCCGAGTGTAAATCTGGCCCCTACATATATACTAGCTATATGACCCTGGATTAGTTACTTCACCTGTTTCAGTTTCTTCATCTGTAAAATGAGAATAATAACACCCATCATCTCCAGGGTTGTTGTGAGATTAAATGAGATCATTATAAAAGTTCTTAGTATAGGTGCCTGGAAAATAGTGGGTGCTATATATTAATCCCCTTCTCTTTATGCTCTGAATCAGTGGTTAGTGATTAGAACCCTCCCTGTTCCCCCTAATCTTAGTTTTCATTTTTTGTTTCATTTCTCTTTCTCTTTTTCTCTCCTTCCTTCCTTCCTTCCTTCCTTCCTTCCTTCCTTCCTTCCTTCCTTCCTTCCTTCCTTCCTTCCTTCCTTCCTTCCTTCCTTCTTCCCTCCTTCCTTCTCTTTCTCTCTCTCTTTCTCTCTCTCTCTCTCTCTCTCTCTCTCTCTCTCTCTCTCTCTCTCTCCCTCTCTTCCTCTCTTCCTCTCTTCCTCTCTTCCTCTCTTCCTCTCTTTCTTTCTTTTTCTCTTTCTTTCTTTCTTTCTTTTTCTCTTTCTTTCTTTTTTTCTTTCTTTCTTTCTTTCTTTCTTTCTTTCTTTCTTTCTCTCTTTCTTTCCTTCTTCTTTCTCTCTTTCTTTCCTTCTTCTTTCTCTCTTTCTTTCCTTCTTCTTTCTTTCTTTCTTTCTTTCTTTCTTTCTTTCTTTCTTTCTTTCTTTCTTTCTTTCTTTCTTTCTTTCTTTCTTTCTTTCTTTCTTTCTTTCTTTCTTTCTTTCTTTCTTTCTTTCTTTCTTTCTTTCTCTCTTTCTTTCTTCCTTCCTTTTCTTCCTTAATTTCACATGGGTTGCAGAGGCAAGAGTAGCTTGCATTCTGTTTTGCGGATGTCCAAACTTCCGTGTCAAGGTACCACCATCTTTCCAGTTACCCAGAAGTACACCTATCTCAGACTCTGTTTAATCAACTATAAGATGGAGATAATAGCATCTTCTTCCCAAGGTTGTTTTTGTGAGGATAAACTATGTGTAAAACTTGGGAAATCCTTAAAGCACCATAACTTATTGCTCCATTGCAATCAAGAATGTTTGGAGATTTCACATCTTCACTCATCATTTGCAATTATTTCAAAAGCTTTTATCCCTTAATTGCTTAATTTTTGGTGAATGTCTGTGTTATATTTTTGTGTCGGCTCCTTATACACTTTGGGTGCCAAACTTGTATCAGTGATATTTGATGCAAATATGGTCCACGCTTTACCAATGAACTGTACCTTCACTGATCTCCTTCAAGCAAAATCTTTTAAATCTTCTGTGGTTCAAACTATACTACAAAAATCAAGTTGCCATGGATGTGTTGTGAAGCGCCAGCTTCCTTGAAGTACTGTCCTTAAAATATGCCCCTAGGACCATTGAGTCAGGTATTTCTTTCCCAAAAGACCGTAAAAATTCCAAGTTTACCCGACATATCAGAAGCCATTAGACTTGATTTGTACATCTGGAGCTTACCACAGTGCCGTGTGGGGCATAGAATAAGCACTCAAGACTTATTGACTATTTTCTAGCCTGGCATCAAAGGAACCGTGATCCAAATTGGCATCTGATAACCTCCGACACTCCTAGCTTAGACATGATGAACCTTTTCCCTGAAGATGACAGACCTATTTTCAAGCAACATTTTTAGTCAAATTTGGAACAGCTTCTTCTTGAACATCTTCCAGTGTAAGAAGGACGAGAAGCCTCTGTGAAAGAGACCTGCCATTCTCATACTATTTTCTCTCACTGCACCGATTTAGGGTTTTATTTCCTTCCCTGTGACTGTGCGTGTGCACATTTTGGGTTTCTAGAGAGGAATTCTGTTTAACTGGACCTTCTGCTGTGTTCTCTGCCGAATGTGAAGTCTTCTTTCTCCCTGTAGCTCCAAACAGTTGGTTCTCCTTTGGATTCTACTCTTTCCGATTGTCCTCCTTGTTGCTGTCTCTATTCGTCCTTCTGCAGGACTCTTGAGCTTCTGGTCGCTCCTTGGGAAATGAACTTGACAACAATGCTTTGGGAGCTGGTACTGAGAGTTCAGCCCCCTGGGTGAAATTCATAATGCGCCTGGGTAGCTTTATAAAAAGGCTGGGGTTTTTCCATCAGTGGGGAATACATTTTAGACAAAGACAAAAGAACTGCTGAGGGGCCAGATTCTACTATCTATTCAACATGAAGAGTTCAAGGAGCAGAAGCCTTTGAAACCATTGGTGGCTCTTGGGCACAAGCTGGATCTGCAGGGCCCAAGAGGGTGCTTTAAATGTCAACATTTGTACCCCTCCCACCAGTTTTAATTAAACTCCTCCAAAGTGTTGCTTTAAAAAAAACAGCCGGTATAATTATCATGAGAACACTGGTGACTATTTCAAAAATATGCCAGTTATACGAGAGTGATAATAATCTTGGCTAACATTTATACAGTGCCTACTATGTGTGCCTAAGATTTTTTTTTAACCCTTACCTTCTGACTTAGAATCCATGGTATGTATTGGTTCCAAGTTAGAAGAGTGGTAAGGGCCAGGCAACGAGAGTTAAGTGACTTGCCCAGGGTCACTGAGCTAGGACCTCTTTACAATTATATCATTTGATCCTCAAAACAATTCTAAGAGATAGGTATTATTATTATCCTCATTTTACAGATGAGGAAACTGAGGCAGACAGAGGATAACTGACTTGCCCAAGGTCACACAGCTAGTAAGGGCTTGAGGCTGGATTTTAACTCATGTCTTTATGACTCCAAGTTTAGAGCTCTACCCACTGCCCCCCATCTAGCTGCCTCATAAAGTCCAATTTGTATTGCTGAAATCTATAAATACTTAAAAGAAAATGATAAGTTGGTTGAGTTGCAAAAAGATACATACCAAAAGGTCCTAGAGGAACTCCTCTATTCAGTCATCATCATTGTCATTTTTAAAATCTTTACCTATCTTTCTTCTTAGAATCAATACCATGTAATTAAATCTCTCCGGAGGAGGATACTTTTCATAGTCATTGTTTTCAACATTGTGGCACTGGTGGTGCATTTTAAATAGAGAACAGTTGCCCTTGTGAACATCAGCTCCTCTCCTGTTCTCATTGTATTTTAATTTAATCAATACTATGTATTGATTCCTAGCAATGAGGATTAAGTGACTTGCTCACAGAGCTAGGAAGAGTCTCAGACCAAATTTGAACCCAGGACCTCTTATCTCTGGGCCAGGCTCTCCATCCACTGAACTGCATGACTGCTCCCTATTCAGTCATTATTGAACAGCCCACTTGAAAGCATGGAAAACCATCATTATTTTAGTAAAGGCTTGAAATAGTAACATTATATAATTGTAGTAATAATAAAGTTTCATACTCATGACACATTTATGCTGTAAACATATATAATAGATCAAAACTGAGAACATGAGTGGAGCTGATGTTCACAAGGGCAACTGTTCTTTATTTAAAATACACCACCAAAAATATTCATAGCTGCACTCTTTGTGGTGGCAAAAAATTGGAAAATGAGGTGATGCCCTTCAATTGGGGAATGGCTGAGCAAATTGTGGTATCTGATGGTGGTGGAACACTATTGTGCTCAAAGGAATAATAAACTGGAGGAATTCCATGTGAACTGGAAAGACCTCCATGAACTGATGCAGAGTGAGAGGAGCAGAACCAGGAAAACATTGTACACAGAGACTGATACACTGTGGCACAATCGAATGTAATGGTCTTCTCTATTACTAGCAATGCAATAATCCAGAACAATTCGGAGGGACTCATGAGAAAGAATGATCTCCACATCCAGAGAAAGAATTGTGGGAGTAGAAACACAGAAGAAGAAAACTGTTTGATCACATGGGTCGATGGGGATAGGATTGGGGATGTAGACTCTAAATGATCACCTTATCGCAAATATCAATAATATGGAAATAGGTCTTGATCAATGATACATGTAAAATCCAGAGGAATTACTCATCAGCTATGGGAGGAGACGGAGGAGGGGAGGGAAAGAACATGATTCAGGTAACTATGGAAAAATATTCTAAATTAATTAAATAAATAAACTTAAAAATAAAATACACCACCAGTGCCACAATGTCAAGAACGATGACTACGTAATGTAGCCTTCTCCAGGGAGACGAGTTAAGCCACTATGGTTCTAGTTAATCTTAAATCCATTTATTACCTCCCTATATTAGGACTGAGCATGACTTCCAAGTCAAAGAGGAAACCAAGGAGCAGTGAGGTGACTCAGGGGATAGAGAGCCAAGCTTGGAGATGGGAGGACCTGGGTTCAAATGTGGCCTCAGAGATTTTGGTAGCTCTGTTACCCTGGGCAAGTCACTTCACCCCAGTTGCCTAGCTGTTCCTGCTCTTCTACCTTGTATCCATTCTAAGATAGATGGTAAGGGTTTCTTTAAAAAAGAGAGCCATCAGCCTTGCCAAAACTATCACTTGATGTACATGAAAGATACCAGGTTATGCCTCCACAGAAAAGTCCATTGAGCAGCTAATAGATCTCAGGGGGACATTCACAAATCTTCTCGAAATGTCATTTGGACCCAGCTAGTGTCCACGTTTAATGTGTGCCACAGAGGAGCCCAACCAGGGGCCAGATGAGACCAATGAATGATGATGTTAAAATAAGGGGGGAATCGTATTGAGCATAAAACTAGAAGAGGAAGTTGAAATCATGTATCAAGAGCCTGGCATCCCCTTAAAAGCAAGGACACATTTAGAGCAATTAGTCCCTACCCAGTATCAGTCTTTAACTTACTTTTTTGGCATGATAGAGGGTAACCAATACAAATCTCTAGAAAGTTAATGAAACAAAGATCACTGGGCAGTTGTAGGGGGTGAAAATGGAGGAAGGGGCATGGAGGAAGCAATTGGTTGGCATCCCTTAGGCATTCGATGATTGAGTTAAAATTGGTCACAGATGCTTTGGATCAAAAGGAATCCACTTCCAAAAAGCAGAGGGAGTCAAGGCCGACAA
Source organism: Monodelphis domestica (assembly GCF_027887165.1). Taxonomy (NCBI): domain Eukaryota; kingdom Metazoa; phylum Chordata; class Mammalia; order Didelphimorphia; family Didelphidae; genus Monodelphis; species Monodelphis domestica. Next base: position 5,066,997 of record NC_077229.1, read on the forward strand.
CCTACATTGACCCCAGGCTTTGTCTAATGTAACCCAAATGCCTTCTAGTCAACCCACACCTAGGCAACAGCAAAGATCTGGTGGTTCCCTGGACAATACCACATGGGTCCAACCAACTAAATATGTAGACAAGAAAATAAAGATGGGAGAGAACAAAAATGGCCAAGTCATAAAAATGTATTTCTAGAATCAGGGGAGTTAAGATGATAGCAACTCAAGGTCCAGTCTGCTAGGGGTTTGATAGTCAGATCAACACCAACAGAAGTTTCCAAAAGATTATCCTTAAGGATCTCAAACATGCAGGCTGATGACGATGCTATGAAGTGGTGTAACATGTCACTCTGGATTGCCCAAATTGACTATCTCCTGACTTTCTAGAAAGATGTGGACAGCAAGCTAGAAGAACATACTGGAAGCTGGCTGTCCTTTGTAAACTTAGAGATGACATGTCCCTGCACTACAAATTGTTATTGTTGTTCAGTTGTTTCCAGTTGTGCCTGACACTTTGTGGCCCCATTTGGGATTTTCTTGGCAGAAATCCTGGAGTGAATTGCCATTTATTTCTCCAGTTCATTTTACAACATGAAGAAACTGAGATAAATAAGATTAAGTGACTTGCCCGGGTTCTCACATGTCTGAGGTCAAATTAAAACTCAGGTCTTCCCGATTCCCTTCCCTGGGCTCTTATCCATTATACCACCCAGTTTCCTGGTATTACAAATACAATTCCCCAAACAAGCTTAGGAATTCAAGGAAAACGGGAGCATCACTGCTGATGGAGCTGTCACCCACCACCACCTGGACATAACATCAATCCACAAATATTTAAGATTGTTCAGTCATTTTTCAGTTGTATCCAACTCTTTGTGGCCCCATTTGGGGTTTTCTTGGCAAAGACACTGGAACAGTTTGACATTTCTGTCTTCATCTCATTTTATAGGTGAAGAAACTAAGGCAAATGGGGAAATGGCTCACCCAGGGTAACACAGGTAATCTGAGGCCAGATTTGAACTCTTGAAGATGAGTTTTCCTGACTCCAGGTCCAATACTCTATCTGCTGCACCATCTAGCTGACCCACAATAGTTAAACATTATTTAAGCAGCACATTTTAAATTGAGATCATCACATGAATTCTCTCATCATCTCCAAACTATGGGAATGGAAAAGATTTCAGATAGGGAGACCAAGGGGAAGAAATGTAACCCCCAAGTGAACAGGATCTAGCACAGGCCACCCCTGTCAGGATTGGGAGCCATCCTGAAATTGCTTTCAGGGAGTTTTCAGAAAACAAACTTTTATCTCAAAAATTTCCCAAGGATTCTACCACAAAGCTGCCATTTTTATCCTCCTAGGCAACTGTCCACAGAGCACTCAACCTAATAGTAATACCTCCTCTTTATCATGACAGCTAAAGCTCACACAGCACCTCATGGAGATTTCCAAAGCTCTTTGTTTAACTCAGTCCACTTGATCAACATAGTGGTCTTGATCAATTGTCTTCTCATTATGGAAGGAAGATATTGGGCCAGAAAGCTACTCAGCCCATTTTCCTCTGAATTCCTCCAGAAAAGATGGCAAGAATAAGTGAAGTGATCATGCTAATATATCACTGTGGATTATATCAGAAAATGGCAGCACCTTTAGAGGACATCACTGCTGGATGCAAGAAGAAGGCATATACCAAATATCCCGCAAGACATGCACTGGCCTTCCTATTGTGGACTCACATATGATACACTCCTGCGGGGCCAAACCATTAAAATACACCAAGAACTGGAACCTCATCAGGGACCAATGTCTTAAGTCAATGGATGAAAAGGCATTTATTGAGGGCTTACTGTGTGCAAAGCTCTGTGCCAAGTGCTGGGCATACAATGAGAAAAGCAAGACAGTCTCTGCTCTCAAGGATCTACCAATCTAATGGAGGAGATGGTCCATCTGACCAGTTTTAACTGCAAGTTAGAGAGAGGGCTATTGAGAATACAGTGACCAAGCAAATCATCATGCTTCTTCTTTAGTGTCGTTTCCCCCAATAAATTTGCATTTCCCTTTTTTAACCCTTACCTTCCATCATAGAATAGATACTAAGTATCGATTCCAAGACAGAAGAGCAGCAAGGATTAGGCAATGACTAGCCTAAATTCATACAGCTAGGATGTGTCTGAATCAAATTTGAACCCAGGTCTTTCTGACTTCTGGCCTGGCACTCTATCCACTGTGCAGCCTAGCTGCCCCTCACGTCTCTGATTTGACTAAGCTGAGGACTCTAGAGTGCCAATTTTCTTTCCTGGGCTCCTAGATAGGCTATTGCCAGATTGTATCTCCAAAAAGGTTGCTTATAAATCCATGCTCACAATCTCCAAGCCTTCAAAAACAGGCACATTGTAGAAGAAATCAGATTCCTGTGTGAGCAGGATGAGATGGACATCATTCCACCTCATCACCCCATTGGCATCTGGATCAATAAGAGGCACATTGTAGAAGAATCAGATTCCCGTGTGAGCAGGATGAGATGGACATCATTCCACCTCATCATCCCCATTGACTTCTGTATCAAAAAGAGGCACATTGTAGAAGAATCAGATTCCCGTGTGAGCAGGATGAGATGGACATCATTCCACCTCATCATCCCCATTGACTTCTGTATCAAAAAGAGGCACATTGTAGAAGAATCAGATTCCCGTGTGAGCAGGATGAGATGGACATCATTCCACCTCATCACCCCATTGGCTTCTGGATCAATAAGAGGCACATTGTAGAAGAATCAGATTCCTGTGTGAGCAGGATGAGATGGACATCATTCCATCTCATCATCCCCATGGACTTCTGTATCAAAAAGAGGCACATTGTAGAAGAATCAGATTCCCGTGTGAGCCTCATCACCCCATTGGTTTCTGGATCAATAAGAGGCACATTGTAGAAGAATCAGATTCCTGTGTGAGCAGGATGAGATGGACATCATTCCACCTCATCACCCCATTGGTTTCTGGATCAATAAGAGGCACATTGTAGAAGAATCAGATTCCCGTGTGAGCCTCATCACCCCATTGGTTTCTGGATCAATAAGAGGCACATTGTAGAAGAATCAGATTCCTGTGTGAGCAGGATGAGATGGACATCATTCCATCTCATCATCCCCATGGACTTCTGTATCAAAAAGAGGCACATTGTAGAAGAATCAGATTCCCGTGTGAGCCTCATCACCCCATTGGTTTCTGGATCAATAAGAGGCACATTGTAGAAGAATCAGATTCCTGTGTGAGCAGGATGAGATGGACATCATTCCACCTCATCACCCCATTGGCTTCTGTATTTAGATCAAGGGTGCTGTTAGTTGAATTCTAATTCTGCTACAAGAACAGTATTATACCCTGGCCAGGAGTCTGCTGGGCATTATATTGGAAAAGAATTATGGGATGCCAATTCATCCAAGGAATATTTCTATCTAAACTCCATATAACAAGCAAGATTGGGATTTGCCTATAATTCCATGATAGCAAACAGCTCATATTGCTGCACCGTTTTACAATTTCTAACATCTTCCCAGCCCTGGGCACTATATATGCCTCTTGTAATCCAGCCTAAGATGGAAATGATTGAAGGAAAAGTTCCCCAAGTGTTCACTTCTTTTGGCCAAGAGACTCTTCTTCTGGAAGGATGAATTAAAGTAGATTAAAATCAGCAAGAAGAGACTCATGTTTTCATTAACATTTTCATGGTGTTATTTTTATGGAAACAAAATTCATATCGAAAGATTGAGATTAGGCAAATAAGCATTGCATAGTGACATAATTGAACATTATCTTTTAAGGGAGGAAAATGAGAAACATCGTGGGATAGGTTCCTGGGGTCAAAATCAAGCCGAAGCAGGAGCCGACAAATCATACATTAGGATCCTGTGAGCACATATTGACTTGAAAAACCACATATTAATATTATCCATTTTACTGTTTCTTTTAACATGTCCCAAATACATTTTCATCGGATTCAGACTATGTGTGGGAGCATTCTGAATCACATTTGGCCAGCAGGTACTTGTATGACACCTCTAGAAGAGGGGACAGAAAGTTGACCTCAGAGTTCAGAAGACCAGAGATCAAGTCTTGCCTCGGACATATACCAGTGACATACTGTGGGCGCCTGTGTGACAGTCTCTCAGTGATCTTGGCAACGATCTATCATTCTAAGTTGGAAAAGGAAGTACTTCCACAAAGAGATCCTGGTATCCATGAAATCACAGCTCTGAATTTTTACAAAGGAATACTAGATAGAAAGAATTCAAAGCAATACGGGAAGATTTGTAGAAGGGGATGAAAAGCAAAGTCCAAAGAAACCTGGGTACAGCGATTGTAACGATGTAAACAAAAGACAACGGGAAATGAAAGCAACATTCATTCTGGTCAACGAGAGTACCAAATGGTCCAAAGTAAAGCTTCCCGTCTTTCGGTAAAATGGGAAAACACGAAAATGGAAATTGACATGCTGTCACTGGAGCGGTTGTTTCGCCTCTCTTTTCAGGGATTGTGCCTTATGAGAGTTTAGGTGCTGTTAGGTCTGATGGGGCAAGACAGTGCATTGGCCATTTTTAAGAACAGCTTTGTTGGGGTGTGAGTGTTCCACTTGATTCATAGTGCCACCCCTCAACCTTTTTTCAAACAAACTGATGCATATAACCAGGTCTCCTCTCCCATCTTCTGCTGCTTTTGAGTTTGAGTTTCTGGACCCAAATGAGGGACTTTTCATTTATCTGTATTACATTTCATATTCTTCAACAAATCCCAGGTTCTAACTTGTCAGGATCTCTGTGGATGGTGTCCAGTGTGTTTACCTTCTCTAAGCTTTCACCATTTGAAAATGTAATAAGCATGTTGTCTACACATCCAAGGCTTTGCTGAAAATACACATTAATGGAACAACAGATGCAGATCCCTCGGGCTCTTCTCTGGAGACCTTCTATTGGTCCTGCTCCATTAAGCATCATTCTTGGGTGTCTACATTCAGCTGGTTTCAAATCCACCCAGTTATTCAAATGCTCCTTCCTTTCCACAAGAACAGCAAGACTATTAAATGCTTTGCTAAAATCATGGTAAATTGTATCTGCTGTATCCCAATTTACCTGTTTTGTAACCCGATTCAAAAAAAGGAAATAAAAATGACAAGTAGCATTTCTATAGCTGTTGAACCTCTGCAAAGCACTTTATAAATAGATTTCATTTACTCCTAACAGCCCTGGGAGGGAGGTGCTAGTATTACCCACAAGTCAGAAATGGAGCAGAGGTGAAATGACTTGTCCTGGGTCACACACACAGCAAGGGGGTGTTTGAGGAGGGATTTGAACTTGGCTCTTGACTCTGGGGCAGGTACTCCATCCATTGCAATACCCAGCCGCCTCGCCAATACTACTAATCCCAAAAGGTCAGTTCTTGATGGTCATGCCTGTTCTTTGTAAGAAGATCATCTTGTCCTCAGTGCTTATGAACCAGACTTTCCCGAGTTTAGCCAGGAACTAAAGTCGAGTCACTGGCCTGTACTCTGCAGGTTCCATTCTCTTCCTTTTCTTTGCAAAGAAGGACAGTTTGTCCTGACTGTCTTCAATCCTGAAAGTCTCTTTGCTTTCCCTTTTCTGGATCTCTGGGAGTTCACTGCTAGGGATTTAGAAATCCAACTTGCCAAGTCTTCGGGAACCAATACAATAATAATAGCCTGCATTTATATAATACCTACTATATTCCAGGCGCTGTGCTAAGCACCTTAGAATCTTTATCTGAAGTTTTCTCCCTACAACAACCTCGGGAGGCAGGTGCTATTATGATCCTCGTTTTATTGAGGAAACTGAGACCAACACGGGTTAAATGACTTTCCCAGGGTGTCACTAGTAAGTATTTGGGGCTGGATTTGAATTTGGGTCTTTCTGACCCCAAGCTTGGTACTCTATCCATTGCAAGGTCACCAACTGCCTGTTTTTGTCATATTCCTGTTCTTCTGAACTAAGTGACCAAATAAATGAATTCCATGCTTTGGAGTGCGAGGGCATGAACCCTTCCAGATTGCTGCCTACAGCTTCCTTTTCATCCTTTGGACAAACATCACCAAATGTCATGGCCTCCTTTCAGCCTTCTGACCTCTCCGCTGCTTTGGACATTGCTGGCCACCCTCCTCTCCTACCAGATCCTCTCTCCTCTGTGAGATTTCCTGAGGACACTTAATCTTCATTCCGGTCCTCCTCCTGTCTCTCTTGCTGCTTCATACCCTCTACCACCCCCCCTGGGAGTGACTGTCTGTCAGGGACCCTCTACTCTACTCTCCCTCTCCGGAAAAGATTCACACAGATATGTGTGTCGATATAGACACAGCTAGGAAGTGTAATAGGTGGTTAATAAATGCTTGTTTCTCTTCCTCCTTCTTTTATCATCTAGTGCTAACTCTACCTCCCGTCTCTATCCATCTCTGTCTCTTTATAGCTCTGCCTTGGTCTTGATCTCTGCTTGTTTCCTCTATAGTCCTTCTCCGTCTCTCTCCGTCTCCATCTCTCCAGTTCTTTGTCTCTCTTTATAGCTCTAGCTCCGTCTCTCTGTCCAGTCCTTGAGCTCCAGGCCCGCCATCGCCAGCTGCTTTTTGGATGTCTCAGACTGAACTTCCACCGCCTTCGCTGGGGCTCTCCTCTCATAGACCTGAACGTCATCGCCAATCGGCGCTGTCCTTGGTTTACGCCGGGATGCCCGTGGTTTGTTTGTTGGGCTCTCTGGTCCTTAACCTGCCCCCAGCCTGCCGGCCATTCCCATCTTCCCGAGGGCACGTCATTCCAGGAAGCCTCCACGACATCTTCTTTCAGAGCTTGTCTGAAGTATCCGCCCTCTCGTCGCCATTCCCATTTTCCTGTTCTCTCCAGCCCGGGGTTGTCTCCTTGCCAGAGAAGACAGAAGCACAAGAGAAGACGAGCAACCCTGTTATTGGCGCTGTGTGGGTGGCGGAACCCCCAAATGACTGTGGCACCCCAGACGAGGCCACCTTCTTAGGGATCGCCATTCCAAGAAAGACAGAAGAGAGAGCCTGCTCCGGAGGACCTTGCAACCCAACGGAGGAAGACTGACCAACCAACCGAGCCGCGGGCAGGATGGACTGGAAGGGATCCGGAGAGGTGTTGGCGCTGGGCCCCTCCACAGTGTGAACCCTGCCGCTGAGCCCCGAAACCAGGAAAGCCAAGAGGTGTGGATGGGGAAGGGTGGAGCTCCAGGCACACGGGACAATCCAGGAAGATGCCTCGAGCGGTCTTCAAAGGACAGCAGGGAGGCCAATGGCCATTCCTTAGATCTCCCCAATAGGTTCATCTTTTTTCTAGTCATTGGTAAGAGCTGGGTTCAAAGCAGAAGTAGAACAGCAACAACTGTATAATGCTTTACGTTTTGTGACGCTTTTGACGTCTGTCATCTTCTAGATCCACAATCATCCTGGGAGGGAGCTTCTGCTATTATTTCCTTTTTAGTGGATGAGGAAACTGAGGGTCAGTGAGGTTAAGTGACTTGCCTAGGGTCACACAGCTAATAAGTGGCTGAGGTAGGATTCAAACTCATGCCTTCTGCCACCAAGTCGAGAGGCCTCTTCACGGAGCCGTGTCAATGAGCACGCATTGCTTACATACCTACTCGGAGCCAGACACTATGCAAGGCATTGGAGGTACAAAGACAAAACAAAACATCCCCTGCCCTCCAGGAGGAGCAGTTCACTAAGGAGAGGGCACCGGCTGCCCAGCGTGGGGGGTGGGGGGTGGGGGCAAGAGCAGGGGCTGGCTGCCCTGGAGATGAGTTTTGATGGGAGTTTCTAAGGGTTTATAAGTGGTAATGAGGAGGGAGAACATTCCAGGCATGGCCAACAGCCCCATGCAAAGGCACCCAAAGAAGAGGTGCCATTCATGCCCTCTAAGGGAAACGAGAAGAAGGCCTGGGTGAGGAAGGTTATAATATGGGAAGCTTGTATGTCTACGTGGGCAGTGAGGTGGCTCAATGGATAAAGTAGCTGGCCTGGAACACTCACCTTCCTCAGTTAAAATCTGGCCTCAGACACTTCCTAGCTGTGTGATCCTGGACAAGTCACTTAACTCTGTTTGCCTCAGTTTCCTCATCTGTAAAACGAGCTAGAGAAGGAAACAAGCAAACCTCTGCAGTATCTTTGCCAAGAGAACCCTAAATGGGGTCATGAAGAGTCAGACACAACTGAAACGACTCAACAAAAATATGTGTGTTCATGTAGTGTATGATAAGCCTACAAAGGAGTTTCAACTAGGCTATCCAAGGCTTCAAAAGCCAAATGGAGGTGCTTGCATTTGATCTGAGAGGTACTAGGGAGACATTGGAGCTTTTTATTTGGCTGAGAAGTGAGGGAGGTGATGAGCTCTCACTCACGATTTTTGTGGGGGAGAGGCATTGGCGTGAGGAGAGATCAGATCGAAAGCTAGTGTGAGAGCCCAAGTGAAGGCTGGTGGGAGCTGGGTAAGTGGAAAGCCCTCTGCAAGGATGCCTTCCAACTGCCCAACTTCCTTTCTGAAATATGGTGCTCAGTGACCTCACTTCTTTGCAGCGATGGAGAGGACCAGGTCAAGGGGAAATGTCCATTATTGTTCTGGTTGCCTTCATCTCTCCCTTAGCCTCTATTAGGAGAGATGGGCCACTGGGGATTATGGCGGTCAGTACACTGTATTTAGGAATGAAGGTTTCATGAGAACTAAAGGTATCAATAACCATTTTTTCAAAACGTGGTTTCAAGAATCAGATACCCTTTTCCAGAAGTGGCCTGGCTAGGAGAGAGACCAGGGGTAATCTCAGCTTCTCTCCCTCTCCCCTCCTTCTCTTTCCCTCCTCCCCCCTCTCCCTCTCTCCCTCCCTCCCTCTCTCTCTCTGTCTCTCTGACTCTGTCTCTGCCTCTGTCTCTCTCTGTCTCTGTCTCTGTCTCTGTCTCTCTCTCTGTCTCTGTCTCTCTGACTCTCTCTCTCTCTCTCTCTGTCTTTCTCTCTCTCTCTCTCTCCCTCTCCCTTTCTCCCTTTCTCTCTCTCTCTCAAACCCTTACCTTTCATCTTAGAATTGATACTAAGTAAGGGCTAGGCAATGGGGGTGAAATGACTTGCTCAGAGTCACACAGCTGGAAGGATCTGAGGACAGATTTGAACCCAGGATGACCTCCCATCTCCTGGCCTGGCTCTCTTACAACTGATCTACCTATCAGCCTCAAGCTATGCTTCTCTTAACGCACTGGGCTCATGGTTCAGCCAATCCCCAGATCTTCTTCAGATGCAATGCCAATTCACTGTATCTGGTACTTCTGAAGCTGGTATCTTGCACTCAAGTGTAAGACTTTACGTTTGCCTCGGTTACGTTTCACCTGATTAAACTTAGTTGAGTTTTCTAGACCATTCAGGTGTTTTTGGACCCAGCTCTGCCACATCCCTTGCTCAGGCTTGGAGAGGTATATGAGGTGAGGGGCCTTTGGTGAAGTCACTGATGCAAACATGGTACACCAGAGTGCCAGCTTCCAGAGCCGCTCCTCTGGACGCCTTCCTGTTGAAGTTTACAATGAATGACTCTTTACTCTTGGAATCAGGTTATACAAAGAGCTCTAAATCTAACTCAGTGGCCCTCCCCATCTACCCAACATCTCATTTTTTTCCACGTGAAGAGGATGAGATACTTTGTCAAATGCTTTGCTAAGATCAGGGTAAACTGTATTCGTGGCACTTCCTTGACCTGCCAGTTTGGCAACCTTGTTGAAAAATGCAGTAAGGTTGGCCAACCGAGGCCATTTCTTTGGGATTCTTCCTTCCTTTTCCAGATGTCCATTCAATCAATTCTCTAATACTCTGTAACTTGTGACCCAGCCTCCCCCTCCCTGCTAGAGGCTCATAATCTGCCTAAAATTCAAGGTCAACTAGAAATTAACCCCTCCCTCTCAGTGGACAAACTAAATGGCCATGGATGAGCATTGCTCTGGTGGACCCCTCCATCACACAAGGTTGCCTGAAATGGAATTGCGTGCAAAATTTCTACCATGGTCCTTGCGGTAATTAGGGCAAAGCTGAGTTATCCAAATTAACTTCAGACAGGCTCAAAAAATCCAACTCAGATGAGCCCCCCCCCCAATGTGAGTTTCCTCAAAAGGATCAGGCAATCTTGATCAACTCCTCAGTTCTCAAATATGGCCCAAGGGTCATCCAAGGAGTTAGGTCTCTCATGGACTTGGTCCAATTGTGGAGGCCTGACCCCAAAGGGTCCATCTAACGTATACTTCCACTCTAACAACTCCAGGAAAATATGAACATAATTTAGCTGTGGATTGTGTCTAGGCTTTCCCCGAAGTCAGCAATGGGACCCCTGACTCCTAACCAACCATTCAACATGTAACATATGAATGTCATGGGGCAGCCTTTACTTTACCCACCACAGAAAATGAAGCCTGTGGACCAATATGGAAACCTAAAGTGTTCTAATTACCCATGACCCCTCCTGAAAGATAAAGACACTTTAGAGGACTGCAGAAGGGGTACTTCTCATTCATCTTGGACCCACATGGGCTGGACAACTCATGGCAGTGGCAATACTGGAAAGGTCCAGATCTCTTGGGACCATATTTGTCCATTTGTGGTCCTCTTTCTTTTCCCAGCAGGTCAGTGAGGAATCTCTCTGAAGGAGGTCCAGTGTTCCTAACCCCCCACCCATGTAAAGAAAAGAAGGGAGTAACATATGTTATTTTTTCTTCAGAGTCTGACTTGAACCTTATAATTTCCCAGCCTTCACTTTCATTTTGTGTGTGTGTCTGTGTGTGTGCATGTGTGTGTGTGTGTGTGTGTGTGTGTGTTTCCATTGGCATAGTCATTGGGTATAGTGTTTTCCTGACTGCTTGCTTCACTTGGCAATGTCAGGGGTGTGATGGAGACAACTTTAATCAGCTCAGGAGAACCGTTTAGAATCGGTAAAATCTTCAGCGTAGCATCCCTGAATTCAACAGTGCTCTAAATCAGGACTCGGTTTATTGATTGTTTGGTTGATGAATGCTTAGACCCAAGAACTTGTTCATAGTGGAGATGAACCTTCAAAGTGTGTATGCATACATTCCCCCCTTATTAGATATGTGCCAGCGCATCTCTGTATTGTTCAGTACGTGTTGCTTGCATGCAGCAGGACAGTAGAAGATTTGGGGAATGAAGTCATCACCAGATTGGTGACTGGAGGCAAAGAGCAAAGACTGGCATTCATAGAGTGCTTTAAGGTTTACAAAGTGCTTGCATCTTTTCTGGGGGGGGGGGGCAGAGATATTCCATTATATTCATGGATCCCAATTTGTTGAACCATTCCCCAATGGGTGGGCATCTTAGTTTCCAATTCCTGGCTACTCTAAAAAGAGTCACTATAAATATTTTGGAGTCTATGACCCTTTTCTATGTTTGACCTTCCTTGGCTATAGGCCTTCCAGTGGCATCTCTGCATCCCAGAGTAAGCTTGTGTTAGTCACATTTTTAGCAGAATTTCTTGGACTGGTTCACAGTGTATTAAGGGAGAGAATGAAATTTTATAGGCCACAGAGCAAGGGCGGCTCTTCAGACAAGAAGGGGCCCCCTTTGATTCTGAGTTGTCAATCATTTTGGAGGCAACTCAAGCTATTGGGGACCAATCAGAGGAGCTTCTTTTGCCCTTTCATGAAGGAGTTAGGACTCATGCCCACCTTCGTGGGAGCTGTCCTTCCAATCTAGGTCCATATCCTTTAATCTTATCAAGTCAATTGACTGGAGTAACTCATTAAAATGTGAAGGGGGGGGGCAGCTAAGTAGTACAGTGGATATAGAAAGTCAGGCCTGGAGTTGGGAAGACCTGGGTTCAAATCTAACCTTGGACATTTCCTAACTGTGTGAAACTGGGTAAATCATTTAACCCCAGTTGCCTACCCCTTACTACTCTTCTGTCTTAGAATTGATACCGAGACAGAAAATAAGGGTTAAAGAAAATATTGAGGAGCTCTCTTATAAGCATCCGTGTACCATGAAAATAAAGCCAACATTAGCCCTTCTCTCATTCTCATGAGTGCCTCTCCTATTCTCTGTGATGGTTGAGATATCACTGACCATGATTCAGTAACCACTCCTGACAATTCCTTTAGGACCTAAGCATCTCATTCATTGTGGCCAGGTCACCTAAATTTGTCAAGGGCATCTAAAGATATTCTTTTCTTTTTTAAAAAACAAATTTCTATAATTTCCCTATTTCTGGGCAAATTGATATGTGTCTATTTTTTTGTACTTATTAGAGAACCAGTATATGGTCCTGATCTCAATTAATCCTGAATTTTTATTTTTTAATTATATTTTTATTGTCATGCAAAACACACTTCCATATTGGTCATTGTTGTAAGAGCAAAGTCATACAGAGCCAGAACCCCAAAATAAAGCCATAAGTACACTGCTATGAATGACAACTCCAACAGTTTTCTCTGGAGGTGGATAGCCTTCCACATCATAAGTCTCTCAGGATTGTCCCATATCGTTGCATGCTGAGTGTAGCCAAATTTTCGCAGTTGATCATCATATAATATTGCTCTTACTGTGTACGATGATCTCCTGGTTCTGCTTATTTCACACTGCATCAGTTCATATAGGTCTTCCCAGCTTTTTCTGAAATCATCTTACTTATCATTTCTTATAGCATAATATAAATACACTCTTCACATTGCCTTTTATTTCCTATTAGTCACTTTAGCTCTGTTCTTTCCAATGGAAGGGATCCATACTCCTCCCTGACAGAGAGAGAGACTCAAATGGATCCGTGACCTCACCGATGTGGGGGTTCCTTCTAATGATGATGGAATATCTAACACTAGTTCAATGTCTGGTGCCTTAGGGCACCTGATATATACATGCTTGTTGATCAATTGGCACCCTTCAGCTGGTGTCAACTCCCTGTCTTAGACTTTGCCTGATTTGATGGGGTTTTGCTTTCTGAGGGGAGTGGGGGGTCCATAAAAGTGATCTGCCAATTTCTGAAGGCTCCCCCATCCCACTAGCCTCCTATTTCACTCTAGCCCCAAACTTATTGCTTCCTTGTACTGCTACCCTGCATATACACTGATGAACAGAACCTACAGATCGTCCATCCAAAGGCATGTTGAAATCTGGATAGTAGATGTTTTTGATGATTTGATGTAAATGGTCAGGCCAAACTCCTTGGAAGGTCTACTGCTCTTCTGGAGTCTGCTGCAGAGCAACACAGTGCCATTTGCAAGCAGGAATAGCTTTTGGAAGAATCTACAGCAAATCACACTTAAATCAGAATTGTACCGAGTCTCCTCCATCATGGTGGTGATTGCCTTGGGTGAGTAGATCTTTTCCTGTTTTATGCTTCCTTTGATTTAAAACATTATCACTGGCAGGGCTTTGAACTGGATTTTGTGGTTGTATTTTCCCAAGGAATCTCAAATAAGCCTGAGAGGTGCTCCTGGGAGATACTCTGTTGATAAAAAGCCTGCCAGGCAGCATTTGTGTCTCCTAAATCAAATGCCTTTTTATAATTACCAAGCACCATGTCATAGCATATTTTCACTATCTTTGGGCTAATTGCAGAATAGAAGTGAAGATGTGGTACATGGATAAAGACTCCTTTACTTCAGGAAGCCCGTGAATCCCCTACCACATCAAGGATGCCCTGGATTCATGGATATTTGATTATTTTTATTGTCATGCAAAACACACTTCCATGCTGGTCATTTTTATAAGAGCAAAGCCATACGTAACCAAAACCCCAAAATAAACCCAAAGATACACTGATGTGAAATGTGATTCCAGCAGTTCTTTCTCTGGAGGTGGAGAGCCTTCCCCATCTCACGTCTTTCTGGATTGTCCCCGATCACTGCATTTCTGAGAGTCGCCAAGTTTTCACAGCTAATCATCACCAATATTGCTGTTATTGTGTACAATGTTTTCCTGGTTCTGCTTGTTTCATTCTGCACAGTTCCCACAGATCTTTCCAGCTTTTTCTGAAATCTTGTTTATCATTTCTCATAACATATTAGTATTCCATTACCAACATGTAGGATAATTTATTCAGCCATTCCCTGAATGATGGACGTCCCCACAATTTCCAATTCTTTGCTGCCACAAAAAGAGCCGCTTTAAATATTTCTGTACAAATAGATCTTTTCCTGGCCCCATTTTTTTTAGTCTCTTTGGAATACAGAACCGGTAGTGGCATTACCAGATCAAGGGGTATGCACAGTTTTACAGCCCTTTGGATAGAGTTCCAAATTGCCCTCCAGAACAGTTGGATCAGTTCTCAACTCCACCAAATGAGTGTCCCAATTTTGTCACATCCCTTCCAACCTTAACCATTTTCCCTTACTGCCATATCAGTCAATCTGATAGGTGTGAGGTGGTACTTCAGAGTTGTTTTAATTTGCATTTCTATAATCAAGAGTGATTTAGAACATTTTTTCATATAATTACTGATGACTGATTTTTTCATCTGAAAATTGCTTGTTCATATCCTTTGACCATTTGTCAATTGAATGACTTGTATTCTTATAAATTTGACTTAGTTCTTTGTAAATTTGAGAAATTCGGCCTTTATCAGACATTTGTTAGAACAATTTTGTCCCAGTTTGTTGTTTCCTTTTAATGTTGGTTGGATTAGTTTTGTTTGTACAAATTTTTTAATTTAATGTTATCAAAATTATACATTATATATCTTATAATACTCTCTATTTCTTGTTTGGTCATAAATTCTTTGCTTCTCCAAAGATCTGCCAGGTAAACTATTCTGTGTTCCCCTCATTTAGTCATGGTATAACTCTTTATTTCTAAATCTTGATATTGGATGTAAAATATTGGTCTCTGCCTAGTTTCTGCCATACTCTTTTCTGATTTTCCCAGGAGTTTTTGTTAAAGAGTCAGTTCTTATTCCAAAAGCTGGGATCTTTGGTTTTTATCAAATATTAGCTTGCTGAGGTCATTTACCCCTAGTCTGTCCCATTGATCTGCCATTCTATTCCTTAGCCAGTACCAGATTATTTTGGTGACTGCTGCTTCATAGTACAGTGTGGGATCTGGTATGGCTAAGCCACCATCCATCACTTTTTTTTCATTAGTTCTCTTGATATTCTATTCTTGATCTTTTGTTTTCCATTTCCATTTCCAAAATGAATTTTGATATCTTTCTAGTTCTAGAAACAAATTATATGGTAGAATGATTGCAATGGCATGGAATAAATTAATTTAAGTAGAATTGTCATTTTTATTATATTAGCTCAGCCTACCCAAGAGCAATTAATATTTTTCCAATTGTTTAAGATCTGACTTTGTGTGAAAAGAATTCTTTTCTAATTGTGTTCATATAATTCCTCTGTTTTCCTTGGCAAATTCCCAGGTATTGAATTTTGTTGGAAATATGTAGAAATGTTGATGATTTGTGTGGATTTATTTTGAACCCTGCAACTTGGCTGAAGTTATTTCCACTAGCTTTTTAGTTGATTTTCTCAGGTTCTCTAAGTAGACCATCATATTATCCTCAAAGGGTAATAGTTTAGTTTCCTCATTGCCTACTTTAATCTCTTCAATTTCTTTTTCTTCTCTAGTTGCTACCACTGGCATTTCTAGTACAATATTAAACAATAGTGGTGATAATGAACACCCTTGCTTCACCCCTGATCTTACTGAAGCTTTTAGCTAGAAGCTACTTATTATTTTAAGGAATGATCCATTTATTACTATGCTTTCTAGTGTTTTAATAGGCATGAGTGTTGTATTTTATTGAAAGTTTTTCTGCATCTGTTGAGATAATCATGTGGTTTCTGATAGTTTGATTATTGATATGGTCAATCATGCTGATGGTTTTCCTAATATTAAACCAGTCTTGAATTCCTGGTCTAAATCCCACCTAGTCATAGTGAATGATCCTTGTGATACACATATATTTGCATATGTGTGTATGTATATATATATATATATATATACATATATTTAAACCCTTACCTTCCATCTTAGAATCAATAGGCAATGGGGGTTAGGTGACTTGCCCAGGGTCACACAGCTAGGAAGTGTCTAAGGTCATATTTGAACCCAGGACCTCCCATCTCTGGACCTGGCTTTCAATCCACTGAGCCACCCAGCCACCCCCAATCCTTGTGATATATTGTTGTATTCTCCTTGCTAGTATCTTATTTAAAATTTTGCATCTATATCATTTAATGAAATTGGCCTATAAGTTTTGTTCTCTGTTTTTTCTCTTCCTAGCTTAGGTAACAATACTATATTAGTTTCATAAAAAGATTTTGGTAGGATTCCTTCTTTGCATATTTTCCAAAATAGTTTATATAATATTGGGATTAGTTGTTCTTTAATTGTTTGATAGAATTCACTTGTGAATCTGTCTGGCTCTGGGGATTTCTACTTGGAGAGGTCATCGATGGCTTGTTCAGCTTCTTTTTCTGAGGTGGGATTATTTAATGATCCTTTTTTCTTCCTCTTTTGCTAATCTGAGCAATTCATATTTTTGTAAATATTCATCCATTTCACTTAAGATGGTCAGATTTATTGGCATGTAATTGGGCAAAATAATGGTTGCTTTAATTTTCTCTTCATTGGTGATGAGTTTACCCTTTTCATTTTTGATACTGATTGTTTTGATTTTTTTCTTTCCTTTTTTAAAATCAAATTAACCAAACACTATCTATTTTATTTGTATTTTCATAAAGCCAACTCCTAGTCTTATTTATTAGTTCAATGGTTGTTTTAAAATTTTATTAATTTGACCTTTAATTTTTAGGACTTCCAATTTAGTCTTTAAATGAGGGTTTTAACTTGTTCTTTTAGTTACATGCCCAATTCATTGGTCTGCATTTTCTCTATTTTATTGATATAACTGATGCTATGACTGTATTCCATAAATTTTTCTGTGTTGTCTCCTTTTGTCATAAACATTAATGAAATTATTGTTTCTATAATTTGGTTTTTGAATTGTCCCTTTTTTAGTGTTAGATTATTTAGTCTCCAATTCATTTTTGATTTATCTTTCCATAGAGCTTTATTATCATTTTATTGCATTATGATATGAAAAGGTTGCATTTATTATTTCTTCTTTTCTGCATTTGATCATGAAGTTTTTATTCCCTAACACATGGTCAATTTTTGTGTAGGAGCCATGTACTGCTGAAAAGGTATATTCCTTTCCTTTACTATTTAATTCTCTCCAGAGATCTATTAGTTGTAACTTTTCTAAGATTTCATTCACTTCTTTTACTTTTTGGCTGTGTGATTCTTTAGAAGTCATTTAACCTCTCTGTGCTTCTGTCTGTCATTGTTGCTTTTGAGTAGTAGAGTAGATAGAGCACTGGGCCTGGAATCAGGAAAACCCGAGTTTAAATCCAGCCTCAAGCACTTCCTTGCTATGTGACCCTGGACAAGTCACTTAACTTTGTTTGCCTCAGTTTTCTGTTCTGTCAAATGAGCTGAAGAAGGAGATGACACACGATATTGACTGTTTGGCCCTTCATAAATCACTTAACCACTCTGTACCTTGGTTTCCCCATCTGTAAAATGGGGATAATTGGGATAAACATAAGAGCATCTACCTCACAAGGTTGTTGTGAAGGTCAAATGAGTATATGGAAAATGGCGCTCAGACCTTGAAATGTCATGTGAACTGCTAACTCTTATTTCAATTGCCATCATGTAGAAGACTTTGTAGAGATTTCAAGAAGGTAGGCACATAGGGTGGGAGGTAGGAATATTCTCTCAATTGCCATTTTTTTCAGTATTAAGGGAGAAACTGAGATCTTTTCCAAACTTCAGGTAGCTTGTCTCTTGGTCCATACAGATCATGGAGGTGGTCCAATCCAGCATCTTTTCCTGACTTCTATTTCTACCTCCCTCATAAACCCATCAGGGCTGTCACATTAGGACACAAATTGAGATGATTCAACTGTCTCTAATGGAGAAAACAGTGTAATGTCACAATTGGGCAAGTCCTTTCCATATCCCCCCTGCCATGTTCTTCTCTGGAGGACGAGGCTCATCTGGCTGTCATGCTTCTCTTGCTCTAGGCTGGTTGTACCTTTTATTGCTCAGAAACACCCATCGTGCTGTGCCACCTGGATCCTCCCCATCTCCCACCAGGACCTACGTTTCCATCTAATGGCCATCAAGCCTGACTCAAAGCTGAGTACACTGCTCTTTACTGCCAGTTGCCTCTCCACAGCCTCTGCCTCAGGTGCTAACCCAGACCTAACATCCTGGGTCTTCCGATCCTTCTCTTTCAGTTTCTTCATGCCGAGATCCCTCTCAGAACCATCCTTGTATCCATATGGCTCCCCACCTAGATTCCCAATTAGCGAATCCATATCTGGCTAGCCCCAGATGCACCCACACTCTTCTTAAGCCTTCTTTGGGCCAGGCCACCTCTTCTCCCACCATCTGCCTTTGACTGCACTCCAACTCCTGCCTTGGGGTCTCAGGGTCTTGATTGCTCAAAAGTTCTCCGTATCTAGCCTGACCCAGATTCCAGTACATGGCCTTCTGCCATGCCAGTTGGTTCTACTCTCTGCCAACACTACCATACCTAGAAAGAACATGACAGTCCATTGCCCTATGGCTCCACTCCCCACCCCTATGACTTCCCAGACCCAAACCCTCTTCCCTAGCCACCATTATTCCCTAGAATGAGTTGCCTTCTCAAGTTAGAGAGTATCAGATCCTTTAGAGGAGGGACTGACCTGCTTTATGTATTTCTATTCCTCAGTTTACCCAATTATTGGCCCACCATTCATGCTTGATAAATGCTTTTTTGTTCATTCAAGAACTTGCCAGAGCTTATACCCAAGTTCAATGAAAATAAGGACTAAGAAGAAGAAGAAAACTGTGCTTCTTACTGAAGTAGTTCTCTCTTGAAGAGAAGGGACAAGTGAGAGAGAAGCTAAAGAAAGTTCAATAAAGAATATTAACTATATATACACATACATACATATTTAAATGTCCAGAAGGAAATGGCAAGAAGTCCAGAAGCTACCAACAAGCAGGAGAGCTTACAAATAGGGGGTACAGGACACTAGAGAGTCATCCTTTCATTTCCAGCCCTCTTTTTCTCGTATACGAGAAACCGTGTTGATCAAATTCAGAACGATGACAGAATGAGAGGGGCCAAAGACTTGGAGACTATACCAAAGGCGTGAGGCTTATTAATGCTTAAAAAAAGAAGCTTAGCAGGTGTGAAATGATGGTAAGCACCAGATACCACCTCAAGGAATGAAGAGGAATGGGAAAAGACATTTGGGATTGATGGGAGTTATCCAGGAATCAGTTCACTTTGGACTCCTCAGAGCTAAAAGCAGAACTAGTGAAAACAAGAAGAAAAACTAAGGAGAAAAAAAAATATGGTGGATAATGAAAACTTAGCCCCACTATTGAAACACGGAAATGCAAACAAACCCCCCAAATGAACCTCCGTCTCTGCTATTATGATTTTTGAGAATTTATGATTATCGTAACAAGAGCTAATCTGTATGGGACTTTAAGATTTACAGGCTAGGAAGGCAAGTTCTATTATTGGCTCCATTTCATGGAGGAAGGAAACTGAGGGTGGGGCAGGTTCAATGATTTCCAGCTAATGAGCATCTGAGGCAGAATTCAAATTTTGATCTTCCTAATTCCAAGTCCTGTGCTTGAGCCATTGTATCAAACATGAAAATTATAAAGGATGTTTTCACAGAGCTCTGTGTTGGTTGCCTTATTTTTTATTTCATGAAGGAGATTTGTGTGTGGCTTTAAATATTGTAAGAAATTCTTAACTTGTTTGAATAAGATATGGATTAATAAAGTTACTTGTCTAGACTGCTTTCGGGGAAGTAAGACCACGCCCTGGTGTTTAATATGCGGCATTCTGACGTAGAGTTTGGAAATGGATGCTCTACTGGGATTCCGAAGACGATCACTCTCAGCCGAATTATCGAATTACTGGGAGGAGTCAGAGGAGCCCTGAGACCATTTGGCTGACTTTCAACAGGAATCCCAGAGGACCAACTCTACGTCTTTGACCCTCTTCTACAACATTCTGAGAATTCTTGCTTAAAGAAAGGCCTCCTGAGATGGGAAGCCATCACCTCCTGAGGCAGCCCCAGGCCCCCTTTGCATAGCTCCACAGATGAAGAAGTCCTTTTCATGAGGTCTAAATCTTCCTCTCTGCAACCTCTACTCATTACTCCCAGCTTAGTCCTTCAGGCTGAGGCCAATGGGGCGACCAGAGTGACGAAGGGCTTTTGAGTTCCTGCCACAAGAGGATCAATCCAATTTCTTTCCCACGTGACACATCCTCAGGCACTTAAAGACAGGTATCATGTCTAGGTCATCTGCCGCACCAAGTCTTCTCTGGACAAATTATGTCAAAGTATTTCAGCTAATTCTCATCTGGCAGGATCCAAGTCCTTGGACCACTCTGCTTTCCCTCTTCTGGACAAAGCTCAAGGGCCTTCCCTGCCCTTGATCACCCAAGCTCCACAGATCTGCAGGGTGAGCATTTACACCTTGGAAATGCAAATCAAGACTATTTTTTTTAATCTACATCTAGAGTCAAAGTAATGGGGGAAATGGTAATAATAAAGGTGAAACTCAAAAGGGCACCTTGCAGAGAGTTTTTTTCAGAGCTTGTTGTTAAACATTTACTAGCACACCCAGCCCTCACTCCCCAGCTGCTAATACTTTCTTCTTTCCCATGACTTTCTTTTTTTTTTGTCTTTTAAATATATTTTATTTGATCATTTCCAAGCATTATTCGTTAAAGACATAGATCATTTTCTTTTCCTCCCCCCACCCCCCATAGCCGACACGTAAGTCCACTGGGCATTACATGTTTTCTTGATCTGAACCCATTGCTTTGTTGATAGTATTTGCATTAGAGTGTTCATTTAGAGTCTCTCCTCTGTCATGTCCCCTCAACCTCTGTATTCAGGCAGTTGCTTTTCCTCGGTGTTTCCACTCCCACAGTTTGTCCTGTGCTTATGGATAGTGTTTTTTTCTCCTGGATCCCTGCAAGTTGTTCAGGGACATTACACCACCATTTATGGAGAAGTCCATTACGTTCGATTATACCACAGTGTATTAGTCTCTGTGTACCATGTTCTCCTAGTTCCCATGACTTTCTAAGTTATATATAAAATGTATTTTCTGCCCCAGAATGCTGCTCTAAGGAAGCACCAAAAGCTAGAAGAACCCAAGTTGTACCCCCCCCCCAAGAAGCTAAAGTTTCTACCATCAGCTTCCTTAAGACAGTAAGAGATTTCTTTTCCTTCCCATTTGCTCACTTCATTTAACCTCAAGTCATTTCCATCTACTGATGAGTTTCTTCTCGGAACCGTCTTCAAGGAACCCAGACTGAGAAATTCCTATGGCACCACAGACTAGCTAGGTCCCTCTGGGCAAGTCACATGACCTTTTGGGGTTCTGGGCAACTCTCAAAGACTACAATTGGCAAAGAATGGGTCAACCAGTTTTTGTAGAGACCGTTTCCCTTCCGAGGTGGTCCCTATATCATCAACATCACAGCTTCAGGCCCTTTTGCCTATTCTAAAATTTCGTCTTCTTGGACTTTGCCCATCCATCTCTTTGAGTCGGCCACGATTTGAGGAGACCCCGTTTGTGTCCTCCAGCTCTTCCATCAGACTTTTGGTCATTGGCACATTTAGAAAACATGCAAGCCCTCGAGGGACTTATCCAAGTTGTTGACAAAAACGCTTCTCATGGAGACAAGAAGAGAGTGGGCAGCTCTAGCTGATAATGACCCATTCGGGATGAGCCACTTTTTCTCAGAGGGGAGACTGGCTATCCATTTGCTGGAGAAGCTACAAGAAAGGGGCTCCTTTTTACACATAGCTTAGACTCAGTTGCTTCTCTCTCAAATTTACATGAACCTTCTCCATCCTTAGAAGGCTCTCTCTTCCTGGAAAGTCCCACATCTTAGTACGTAGGTAGCACCAAAGATAGAACACTGGGTGGTCTGGGATCAGGAAGACCTGAGACTGAATCTAAATCTGGACTCAACTCATCCTAGCTGTGTGTTGTCCTTTGATCTCTGCTTCTGTTTCCTCAACTGTAAAATGGGAATAATAGCACTTATATCACAGGGCTGTTGTGAAAGTAATTTGAGATAATAGCCCAGTGCCTGGCATACAGTGGATTAAAAACTCCTTCCTTCCACTCAGTGATTCTCAAGATCTCTTCAGCCTGTGTGTCCATTTCCCTGCCTAGACTAGCCTGGTCATACCTGGGGCTGTTTTCTCCTATAGCCACCCAATCAACCACTTCCCATTTATTATCCTAGATGCATTCATTTTAGTTGAGCAAATGGGTTTCAATTTCGTGTGGTCAAAATTATTTTCTCTCCAATTGCCTCTATCCTGTTTAAAATTGATCTCCCACTTCTTAGCTGTGTGACCTTGGGTAAGTCACCCAACTCTGATCGCCTAGCCCTTGCCACTCTTTGGTCTTCCAGTTGATAAAAGACAAAAGGTAAGGCTTTAAAAAGAGTTCTCTCCTCCTGGATCTGCTTTTCTTCTGTTTTTTTTTTTCTCTAATAGTATAATCTTTCGTTTTCAGATCACCTATTCTGAGTTTTTTGCAGAATATGATATAAAATGCTAGTCTCTGTACAATTCCTGGCAGATTACTTTCCATTCTTCTCAGAGATTTGTGTGTGTGTCAACGACTGTATGGCATTCTTCATTTTGTCTGGATAAAATACAGATTCATACCATTATTTGCCTAGATTGCATCTGGGGACGAAAGGTGACCAGAGAGTTCTGTCTTGTTGAACACTGTGTTCCTAGGTTCTATTATTTTATAGTCTCCCTGGTCTAGTCCATTCCATTGATCTATTTGTCTCCTTTTGTTTGAAACCATCATCAAGTGGGTTTGACGATCGTTGCTTTAGAAGAGCTAGTCCTCCATTTCTGCCCTTTCTCTTTAGTTCCCTTGACATTCCAGTTGTTTTGTTCCTCTGAAATGAACTGGGTTATGGTTTTATCACGTTTGCCAAGACGGTGCCCTTGGGAGTTTGGGCATAGCCTTGCGACGTGAAGGCTATTTTTTGTGGCATTTTTGTTACAGTGCCACGGCCAAGGCAAGGGCACTATTTCAATGTCCTTAAAGCACCGGGCAGACCTGGCTAGAGTGCTTCCCAAATAAGATGGCAGCGTTTGGTGGTTCCCTTAACAGCCTCTCGTATTGTCTCTCGGATTTTGTTAGGATCTTGAGATGCTGCTGCTCTCCCGGTTGTTTCCTGTGCTTTTGCTAGGGCTCCTCTTCCCATTTCTTTATGGATTCTCTAGCAGAGCAGCATATGGTGCACCAAGAGGGCTTTCTCTCTCTCTCTTGCTGCCTTTGGGCCTTTGGTTCCTTTCTCCCCTGTCTTTACTTCTGCTTGGTTGGCTGTTGTCCTTGGTACTCAGAGAAGACCAAGAGGACGGCACTAGGCAGGGTCGGTGTCCCGAGCATCCTGACTCGGGAGCTTGGAAGGCTCCACCACAGCTGGGGCACAGAGAGTGAGATGGAGATGTCTCTGAATTTGCGCATCTCCCGTTTCTTTTGAGCTAGTGCAATTCTGCTTTGCTTGCTCATAGAGAGGGCGCCCCACGAAGGACGAAGGACAGCCCTGAGTCAGTGTCTCCCACGTCTCACAATCGATACCAAAGTTCTCCTGAGAGACCTTGTGAGTGTCCTGGTGTCCTTTCTGTTACTACCGCTAGCACCACCACTACTAGTGGGTCTAGAACTAACCCAAATAATCGTGGGAGAGGAAAGTGAGCGTCTTCCCTTCTGGCCTCTCTGTTGGAAGAGCTTCTTGTGCACTCCCATTGGGTAGGATGCAGGGGATTGGTTTTAAGGAGGTAACTAACTGGTTTAAAAAAGAATCTAAGGAACAGGCGGCATAGGCTCCCCCTGTAGGAAGACAGAGAGGGAAGGCCAGGAAATCTTGGGCTGTCCCTGCCACAGACGTACTGGGTGACACTGGAACAAGTCACTGATCCACACCATCCAGGAGGGGCTGCCGGGAAATTCCCCGCATGTGGACCAGCCTTTGTTCCCCTCCACCCCCAGGCCCCGTGTTTGTCTAGTTTGCATCCAAGATGTATGCCAGCCCTGTCTTCAGAAAGGGGTCGGACAAGATTCAGCCCCCACCCTGAATTAGCCTCAGGCACAACATAACTGGGACGCCCTGGGACCGCTGGGGGTTTAGGGCGTGGCGGCGCTATAGGAGAGGAGGACGTGGCTCCCAGGTGGTCCCTGGCCATCCCTCCGCTCCTCAGAAACGTTGCCCTGCCTCTGCCCTTTCCTAAGCCTCCCTCCTGTAAGTTAGGGGCTTTGGGGAGCCCATCCCAGAGCTCGGTGAGATTCGGGGCGGGAGCTGGAGAGCCGGATTAGGGCGCCGGTCAGGCATCTAGCCCAGCCCCCTCATTTTACCAAGAAGGAAACTTGAGGCTTGGGTGCAAGTGGCTCGAGTAAGGTCACGCGGAGAGGTTTCCCATCTGGGTCCTCTCCCCCCCCCCCCATCCCCCGACCAGGACTACGTCCCACAATGTGTCCTAGCCTTTGGCCTTGGCAAATAGGAAGGTGAGGACACACCCTTTCCTGGAGTCCTCAGCTTTAAAATGGGACCCACAGAATCGGTGGCAACCGAGCCCAGAGTTGTTAGGAGAAATGAGGGTAAGAGGGAGGTAATGTGAAGCTGACAGCGCAGACTGGAGTTGGGAGCAAGAAGATCTGGGTTCGAAACCCCGTTAGTTGGCTGGGAAAAATCCTCCGTGGGCCTCAGTTCCCTCGTCTGTTAAATGAAGAGTGACAGCAGGACCAGCCCCCACAGGAGAGGATCAGCCGAGAGGAGGCAGCTGAGGTCCAGGGCAGCGATCTCCAGCCGGGAAGGATCCCGCGGTCTAAGCCTGCCTTCGCCCTCGTCCCCTGCTGCCAACCACCGGCTCGCGCCCTCCTCCAACCGCCGCCCGCCCAGCCTCAGTCCCGGGCACTGCGCGCGCCCTCCTCCAACGTCTACCCTGATCAGCTCCCCTAGCTGCACGCTCTGGGCAGCCCTGCGCTCTGCGCCCTGCGCCCTGCGCCCCGCGCTGCTCTCTCCACGCGGAGATCCCCCTCCAGCCTTCCTCTCCCCAACTGCCGAGCAGCAGCTCTCTGCCAGCCCCCTCCTCCCCTCCCTGGAGCTCCTCCTGCGAAATGCCCGCTCCCTCCCGCCTCTGCGGCCTCCCCACCCCACTGAAGGGGGTCCTTGAACTCAGCTCTCCTGCTTTCCTTAAAGCCTCCCCCCGCCCCCCGCACGCTCGCTGCTCCATCAAGCCTTTAAAGGACGGGCCCTTGAGAGGAGGGAGGGCGGCGGGGCGTCCCTTTCCTTCCACCCCGGCTCACCCTGGGGCCCCCAGCCTGCCTTCCTGAGCCAGACTGGCCCTGCCCTGGCACGAGCTCCCTCCAGGCTCGGAGGGGGACGCCCCCCGCTGGCTGCCTGGAAGAACGCCCGCTTTCTCCAGCCTCAGCCCCCGCCCCCTGCCGCGCTTCTGGGGGGGTATTAGCTAGTGTGCACTAGAGAGGAACCAGGCGCCAAGGCCAAGGCCAAATGGACCTGCAGCACCCGAGGACCCCCCAAAGCCCTTTGCCAAAGTGGGGGCGGCTCCCTCCTCCTGGGCTAGCGACTCCCATTCCCGACGTTCCCTCCTTCTTTCCTCTCGGTTTCACCCTCCCACCCGGACCAGGAATGACAGCCGGCCAGCGTCCCCCCCCCCCATTTCTCGGGGTCCCTGCCCTCTCCCAGGGGCAGCAAAGCCCAGGAAAAGGAGCCCTTCTCCCACCCCAGGAGATCGCCCAGGGCTGCCTTTCTTCCACTGGGCACACGTGTAGTCTCTTCAGAATAAAAGCCTCGGGAGGGCCAGGACTGCTTCACCCTGGTCTTTGCACCGGGCAGTGTTTGCTGTTTCTGAACAGTTGTGTCCGTCGGACTCTTCTGACCCCGCGGACCTCACTGTCTGGGGAGTTTTCTTGGCCAGGATATTGGAGGGGGTAGCCATGAAGGCAAAGCGGTTCAAGGGACTTGCCCAGGGTCACCCAGCTAGGACAGTCCCTAGACAGTCTCTAGCCTCTGAGGCTGGTTTTGAACTCGGGTCTTCCAGATTCTAGGCACGCTATCCACTGAACCATCCAGCTCACAGTAGAAACAGAAACCCCTGCCTCCTCTCCCCGAGCTCCGTCACCCCGCCAGGAGAAATGGGCTGAAATCATCTTCTCTCCAGCGGATACATTTTTAAGGAGGGGGGAGTGTGTGGGGGGGGGCTGCTCCGTGACTGGCCATCGCTGCCCCTTCCAGGGGAGTAAGGCAGGGCAGGGGGAGCTTCAGCATCCTCTAAGTATTCTGGTCGCTTCTTTTCCTGACCTCTAAAGTACTTTGCAAACCTTCAAGTCCTCTAGAAATGCCAGCAAAGATCCCTGCTCGGATTGGAATTGAACCCAGAGCCCATTGGCTCTGCCCTGGCCGCAGCCATTTGGGCCCCAAGAACTGGCCCCTGCCTTGCCTGCTACAGTATTGGGGTGAAGTGAATGAAAGAGAAGCTGCCTCCCGGCCTGAATGAGTCCCTCCCTCTCTCTGCTTCCCTCTCTCTGTTTCTATCCCTGTCTCTGTCTCTGTCTCTGTCTCTGTCTCTGTCTCTGTCTCTGTCTCTGTCTCTGTCTCTGTCTCTGTCTCCTCCACTCCCTCCTCTTCTACCTCATCTCCAGAAGAGATGTGGGGGGTGAGCGGGGAGACCCCAGGAAACAGCCCAGCCTTTAAGGGGGGGGGACGGAGCGGCTGGTCCTTCTCCCCCCAAGGAAGGCTCCAAGCTCAGATTTTACTTTGGGTTTCTCCCAGGGGGAATGTCCAAAGTTCTCTAACTTCCAACAGTCACAGAATCCAGCAGCCAACTGTCTCCTCCCCTGGGCCAGCTCTAGCTGAGGACGCCTTCTTTCCCCATCCAGCCTGGGGATGTAGAGGCTCGGAGGGGTCCCGCCCCCTCTCTGGGGTTTCTTGGGCGCTCTCTGCCCTTTCTGCTCTCCTGGCTTTTAGAAAAGCCTCCTCCCCCCAGAACCCCCCTCAGCCTCCATTGTGCGGCTAGACATTCCCCGATTAGAAATGTATTCCTTCAGGTTAGGCAGACCAGGTCCTGGGTTAGAATTCAGTTATCCCCACCTGGAGAAAATGGCCAGAAGATTTTTGTTGCCAAAGACCAAAAGTCCTTCAACAGAGCGAGGGCGCTGGGCAGGGGCGGGGGCCGAGGTATCTGGGAGTCAGAAAGAATTGGGGGACACTCAAGAAAGCTGGGCCAGCTCCTCTTTAGCCCTCAGCGGTGGTCCTTTACTCCGGCCAGGAGGAGCCTTTTTGCTTGGATCTGTTGGAGGGTCTTTCTGGAGGAGCCCCAGAACAGGGGACTTGCGCCCCTGCTTGATACCTCCAGGAAGTCGGGGGGGGGGGGGGCGTTCGGTTTAAGAGGAAAGGATTCCTAAACACCTTTTCTGTGCCTGGCCCTGTGCTCATCAGGGAGCGTCCAAAGTCTTTGGAGAGCCTCTAGCCGACCTGGACACGTTACCAGAAGAGGGCGGGGGCAGTGAGCTGGGAGAGAGAACTAAAGACTTGGAAGAAGGGATGAAGGCAGACTTCTTGGAGGAGGCAATTCTGGGGCTGAGCTCATTGTGAAGTTAAGGGAGGGTCTAGAGGATCTGGGTGCCCTTGGTTTTACCAGACACATCTTCAGATTGCAACTGGCTCAGTCTCTTAGAGGTGATGCTCTACCGGAAGACTCACTACTGTCTCCCCATATCCATGACGCTGACCTAGACAAGCAGGAAGAAACTTTCCCCTTTTCTTCCAACAAACCAAACAAGGCTGCATTTGTAAGAATGCTTAGCACAGTGCCTGGCACATAGTAGGTGCTTGATAAATGCTCATTCCTTTATCTCCACCCTCCTCCTAGACAAGCAGGAAGAAACTTTCCCCTCTTCTTCTAACAAACCAAACAAGGCTGCATTTGTAAAAATGCTTAGCACAATGCCTGGCACATAGTAGGTGCTTGATAAATGCTCATTCCTTTATCTCCACCCTCCTCCTAGACAAGCAGGAAGAAACTTTCCCCTCTTCTTCTAACAAACCAAACAAGACTGCATTTGTAAGAATGCTTAGCACAATGCCTGGCACATAGTAGGTGCTTGATAAATGCTCATTCCTTTATCTCCACCCTCCTCCTAGACAAGCAGGAAGAAACTTTCCCCTCTTCTTCTAACAAACCAAACAAGACTGCATTTGTAAGAATGCTTAGCACAATGCCTGGCACATAGTAGGTGCTTGATAAATGCTCATTCCTTTATCTCCACCCTCCTCCTAGACAAGCAGGAAGAAACTTTCCCCCTTTCTTCTAACAAACCAAACAAGACTGCATTTGTAAGAATGCTTAGCACAATGCCTGGCACATAGTAGGTGCTTGATAAATGCTCATTCCTTTATTTCCACCCTCCTCCTAGACAAGCAGGAAGAAACTTTCCCCCTTTCTTCTAACAAACCAAACAAGACTGCATTTGTAAGAATGCTTAGCACAATGCCTGGCACATAGTAGGTGCTTGATAAATGCTCATTCCTTTATTTCCACCCTCCTCCTAGACAAGCAGGAAGAAACTTTCCCCCTTTCTTCTAACAAACCAAACAAGACTGCATTTGTAAGAATGCTTAGCACAATGCCTGGCACATAGTAGGTGCTTGATAAATGCTCATTCCTTTATCTCCACCCTCCTCCTAGACAAGCAGGAAGAAACTTTCCCCTCTTCTTCTAACAAACCAAACAAGACTGCATTTGTAAGAATGCTTAGCACAATGCCTGGCACATAGTAGGTGCTTGATAAATGCTCATTCCTTTATCTCCACCCTCCTCCGGGCTCTAGATTTAGCTTTAGATTTCTGGAGTCTTAATATAAAATTAGGATGCAGAGAAAGCCTTAGTCTCAGAGGCAGCCCTTGATGAGTAGAAGTAGAGACGGCACAAGAGTATCCCCTTTGCCCACCCCCAATTTCTACCTGGTCCTGAGTTTGATTAGGCTTTGGATTAGTTGATCACTGCAACTTTCTAGATGAGAATACCCCTCTCTAGCCACCAGTCCCCCTTCTTGTGTTCTCTCCCCTGTTACAGAATGAAAGTTCCACAAGGACAGGACTATGTTCCCTTTTCTAGAGGACTTTGTGGGGCCAGCTTAGCACATGCCTGATACATAGTAAAAGCTTAATAAATGATTTTTCATTCATTCCTTCATTCTTTCGTTCATTCATTCATTCATTCAAGCTATGCTGAAAATAGGGGACCCCCTACTTCTTAGTGCCCTTCCTCTCTAAATGTGCAATTCTAGATGGCAGCGGTCTGGTTAGTTCTCCACCTTCCCCCACTTAATGTTGGGGGTCCGCTTCCCCTTTGTTCTTTCCCCGCCCTTCCAAGTCCTAGATCCCAGCAGCCAGCTTCATCCCAACTATCCCCTTGGACAGACGGTTGGGTGAGCAGCTAGTCTCTTCGCTGCCATACTAGGACAGATGGCCTGGGAGTGGCCCCCACGTACAGGTTCTAGGGAGCCCCCAAGAGCACCCAGATATCGAATCTCAGGGATTTGGATACACAAGATCCCGGTTTACTTCCATGGGACAAAGTCCGTTGCTGCCCAGTGGCATGGGACGAGGGCTTTGTTCCTACGCTACTTCTAGCCTAGGAGAAGAGGGACAGGCCCTCCCAGTCTTCAGAAGCCAAGCACAGAGGTCCCGAGACTCTGCCTCCGAGATACCCAAAGCTCTCTGAGCAGCGGTATTGGTCTCATGGGAAAAACAAACATGTCGCTGGCATGCCCATGATCTCAGGACAGGATGCCCCCCCCACACACACACACAGTGGGACTTGGGCTTAGCCTGAGCAGAAGAGGTCTTGGCCCTGAAGTATGGCCACATCCCTCCCCTTAATGGAGAACCATCTTAACTGGGCCCCTCCCAACTACTATTTGTTAAGAACGCACAAGCAAAAATATCATTCAGCAATGAAAGCGTTACTCTTGGCAAGATGGTATCAGGGGAAGACCCTAGATTGAAACCAGAGGAGACCTAGGGTTGAATCCCACCTCTGGCACTTACCAGCCACAAGTCACAAGTAAATCTCTCCTGAGCCTCAGTTTCCTCATCTGTAAAAATGAGGTTAGTAGTCCCTGAAGTACCTACTTCATAGGGTTGTTAGGAGGCTCAAAAATGATGCTTACAGAGCTTAGCAAACCTTAAAACTCCACATTGACATTAGCTATTATTAGGCAGGATGGAATGGGGATCCTATTGACGACCTAGCCCTGCCTGTCCATCACGGGTAACCCTTGCCCAGAAAACAGACCCTGTGCCCATGCTAAGTGCAGTCCAGTACAGAGATAGCATGATACCAGAGAAGTACAGTCTGAAGAGGAAGTTCTAAGGGCTGAGGGACTTGGCCTAATGAGAGGATCCAGGGAGGTCTTCTCCTGGCGAGTGAGCTCAGCTCTGAATGACAGCAGACTGAGGGAGTGGGGAATTCGCAAGGGAAGCTGGCTAGAATCCCAGGCATGTCTCGAACTCATGGCTGCCCAGATAGGAAGATTATAGCAGTCTGTTAATGTCATGTCATAAAGGAGAGAACAGAGAAGTCCAAGCAGAATCAGCTCCTTGCCTCAGTTGGGCAGTGTTATAAATGATGAGTTTTTCCAAAAGCTTGGATCTTTGGGTTTGTCAAGCATTAAGTTACTATGGTCATTTACCACTATATATTGAGGGCCTAATCTCTTCCCTTGATCTACTACTCTATTTCTTAGCCAGTACTAGTTTGTTTTAATGGTTGTTGTTTTATACGATGGTTTAAGATCCAATACAACTAAGCCACCTTCCTTCATATTTTTTCCATTAGTTCCCTTGATATTTTTGGCCTTTTGTTCCTCCAGATGAATCTTATTACTTTTTCTAGCTCTATGAAACCATTTGTAGGTACTTTGAATGGTATGACATTGAATAGGTAGATTAAATTAGGTAGGATTGCCATTTTTATTATATTGGCTCTTCCTATCCATGAGCAATTGATATTTTTCCAATTATTCATATCTGATCTTATGCGTGTGAAAAGCGTTTTGTAGTTGTGATCATATAGCTCCCAACTTTGCTTTGTTTTGATGGTTTGGTGAGGAGCAAGATGGAGGCAGGAAGACCTATTCAGAACTTTTCCCAATAGCCCACATTGGGGAGGGAGGGGAAAATAATGGCCAGTAGAAATAATGAAAATAATGGCAGTGCCAGTAGAGAGGAAGGGACTAACACAAGATATTCAGAGAGGTTGAACTGGGCAGACCTCATAACCAAGCTGATTGGGAGATTAGATGGAAGGATGGAGGAAAGGAAAAGGGGGTACACCAAAGTTTCTAGATAGGAGAGGTTGGCCATTCTGGGAACTCCTGGGGGAAAAGAATTGAATCAGCTGGGGAAAACTGCATTGAGCTCAGGGTAAGAAATGCTGCTGGGACATGGTCAGAAGTAGCCTGGGGGCATCTCTAGTGGTGCAGGTCTGGAGCTTCTGAGGGTATGCCAGGGCTGGAGGTGCTGTCCTGAGAAAATGGTCAAAGCCTATTTTAAGAGGGGCGTCTCCAGATTCAGTAATTAGTTGAGTCCCTACCACAGTGCTTGGCCCCAAGAAGGGCCTTCATAAATGCTTATTCTTTTGAAGCAATGGAGTCCAACTTGCATGCAGTTTATGCCTTTGACCCTGTCCCAGTCATTCCAGATATTTGGATGGGAGGACAAGGATCATGGACTAAATCTGGAAGGGATCCAGCCCCTTCTTCTACCTTGCTCTTCTCCAGTGTTCTCTGTGATCCAGTTACACTGGTAGTTTGTCTGCTTCTCAAATAAGAGCCGCCATCTTTCAACCCTGAGCTGCCTCCTGGCTTCTCTGGTTTCCTTCAAGTCTCAGCTCAAGTCCCACCTTCTGCAAGGAGCCCTTCTTCCTTAATCTTAGTGCTTCCCTTGGCGTCCACCCCATCTGTCCTACAGACATCTTGTTTGCACACAGCTGCTCCCGTGTGGTCTTCAGCATTAGACTGGGAGCCCCTTGAGGGCAGACACTGTTTTTTGCCTTTCTCTGTATCCCCAGCATTTAGTGCTGTGCCTAGCACACAACAGCGCTTAACGGTTCTCTTGTCCAATCCTCTTGTTTTACAAATGAGAAATCATGGTCCAAAAAGTTTAAGTGGTTTGCCTCGGGTCATATAGATAGTAAGTGTCTAAGGCAGGATTTGAACCCAGGTCTTCATGCCTTTCAAGTCCACCAATAATAATAATAATAATAATAATGTTACGGAACATTTGTAAAGGGCATGTAAAGGTCTTTTGGCTATATCCTCCCAATGGAAACCTTTTAAGAGCCATATGAGGGAAGGGCGGTATTGGGCTATTTATTTTACAGATGAAGAAATTGTTTGGGTTTACCTTTGTCTCGGTTAGTTTCACAGGCAGAATTAGAACCCAGGTTTGATGTCTCCAACTTTTAATTTTCAATCAACTATTCCACTTTTCTTATACAAAGTTTTCACACGTCCATTCAAGCAGAGAGAGAGAGAGCACGCGCGCACAGGAAGTGATCTGGATCTCTTGGGGGCTGTGAGGGGGATAAGGGGGTGCCTACACATCTTGGAAGAATATAGTGGGCCCTTGGATTCCATGACTGATCGGGGTTGGACAACAGAGAGTTTTCTTTGGAGAAAATCAGACAAAGGAGACTCCACGTTAGCTCCCAGGCTATTTCCCAGAACTCTAGCAAGATCAAAAAGGCAGGGTGGATTCCCATTGCTCTCAATCTTGCTTCTAGCCCCATCCCAGAGTTCCCTTAGGAACAAGCGATTCCGTGGGGGAGATGCAAAGTCTGTGTTCCCAGGCCCAGGACACCATTTTGAGTCTGTAAGCCTCAAACAGAGAACTTCCCCTTTGATGTTACAGGCACGAGGACTGGGCCGTTCCCAAGGAAGCCTCCTTTGGAGGGGGAGAAGTCCCTCCTCAGGGTTAGGATGAGGGGTGAGGTCACCCCCTAGTTTTAGAAGCCGGGAGACTAGCAAAAGAGTCCGCCGGGAGCCCCAGACAAGGAGGGTGTCCCGTGGCCAGGACGTGGGTCGGCTTAGACTTTGCTGGATCGTTCTGGAAGGAGAGCACCCTTGGGAGTACTGAGCCCTGGCATGGGCAGCCCCGATGTGGCGACGAGAGAGAACTCTTGGGCTGCCAATGGTCAGGAGAAGATCCTAGCTTCATCCTTGGGCTTCTGGGAGGGCCAGCTCCCTCCAGCCATCGAGGTATGGAGAATGGGTCAGCTGGTGGTTGAGACGCAGTATCCCTAGCTGAGGGATAGAATCCTGGGGGAAGTAGAGGAGGGCGGACCACATGCAAAGGGACTTTGGCCCCCAAGTCTCAGTCAAAGAGAGCTATTGGCCTGGGATCAGGGCAGGCTAAAGCTGCAGGAGCTGCCCTCCCTCAGTAACCAGATGAGGATAAAGGCAGAGTATGGCTCTTGCTCAGGGAGACAAATGGCTCTAGCCTTAGCTGTTGCCAGTCAGGATGAGTTAATGTCCTCATTTCTAATAGAGTCCAAGAGCGTCCCTGGCCTGGGGCCGGGGCGTCTGCTGTGGCAGCAGATAACATGGGGCCAAGGCCTGAGCTGCAAAGCCGTCTTTGGCTGAGCCCAACCTCAAGGGAGCGGGAGGAGAACATCCTGGGGCTCTGAGACCTTGTGCTGGTCTGTTACTTGGGCCTTGGGTGGTAGAGCCAGGGTGGCCTGACCCGGGGAGCTCTGGACCTCTTATCCCAAGCTCTGCCCCCAAGCCTGGTTCGCGATTTGCCTTTCAGAGATGAGAGAAGCTCCTTACAGTAGCTGGCCGGGTGACTTGGCCTCCGTGGCCAGATGAGATTCTATTGGGACACCGGGCCAGCCTGGGAGAGGTCGGGGCTCAGGTAGCTCCAATGGGCTTGTGGGCACCCAGCACAGCCTCATACTCTGATAACCGCAGGGCAGCTCAGTTCTCCAAAGATGTTGGGAACTTGGCCATCGACTGTCAGAAGCCAGGAAAGGGAGTCGGGGCTAAGCACGGGCTCATCCTCAGAATCCAAGTGCAACGAAGTTCTTGCTTGAAAGCTGGGTTCTACCAGAGCCTTAAGCTCGTTGCTTTAGGTTTCTTTTTATCTGGATCCGAGTCTATCTTTTGGCCACAGGCTGGGGAGGCTCTTGGCCCCCTGGCCTGGGCTGCAATAACCTGGGGGTTATTGTTGGGTGCCAGGCGAGCTATGGGCCATGGCCTTGTGACCAGGGAGGTGAGGCCAGCCTAGCTTTGTCCTCAGAGCTCAGGGCATGACTCGGGGAACGAGAGGCCCAGGGTTGGGAGTTTGCAGCCCAGTGAACCATAGTCTGGTGATGGTAGGATGATGGTGACACAGATGTGGTCACTAGCCCTTGAACCAGAGCACAATTGACCATGGAATGTCCTTGGTTCTGTGAGAGGGGCAATGGGCCACTTCGATCTGATGATCAGGCCATAGTGATCCCACTGGGAAAAGTCCTGGGACATATCAGGCGAGCCAGCCAGAGGCTGAAGGAGCCCAGGCTGGGGTTGGGGGGACCAAGGCCAACTTGGCCTGTTTGCCACTGTTCTGAGCAGGGCCGAGCTGCAGCTGGTGACCTCCCCGGGGATGGAGATGGGATCTGGGGAGGACGTGGCCTTGGCCTCTGATCCTCAGAGATGGTGTGGTCATCCCTTCAGCTGTGGCTGGACAGTGGGCACATCTGAAGTCAATGGCAGAGGACTATGCCAACTTTGAAAGGGTGGGCTGGAGTCTGAGTACAGCTAAGGCCCGCCTCAGCCAGGCTGGCAGGGCCCTAGGGCAATCTCTGGCTCAGTCTTCACAGAGTTGAGCAACCTGAGCCCAGTTAGGGTCCTAGTCCAGTTCTAGTGTGGTTTGGGGGTGTGGAGCCATTTCTGGCAGGAGTCATAGCTGAACCTCCTCGGGAATGCCCTGTGTTTGAGAGCTGAGTGAATGGGTGGGAATCTTTCAGTTTAGTTCCTGCGTAGCCACCAGCTCATTCTCCCAGACCTGCCTCCTGGGCCTGCTCAGATTTCCGAGTCCAGTCTAGACGGGACACGAGAGCAGCCATTCAGGATGGTTTTGTCTCTGAGACCTGCTCTGCTGCTGTGGATGATGGGAAAACCCTAGGGAGGCAGAGGCCAACTCGGCCTGGTGCTCGAGACACTGGAGTACCTTTGTGAAGCCATGGCCCCCACTGGATGTGAGCGCTGCTGCTCAAGGCTAAATACAGACGCATCCTCAGGATGCAGTTACAATGAGGCTTGGTGCTAACGTCCAGAGGCCAGAGGTCCCGTGGTTGGAACACTGAGCAGGGAAAGAAGCTGGAATTGCTGCCTGATCCTAGTAGAACTGTGCCTAAAATCTGAAAATTCAGGGGTGAGATCCGCCCCGTTGTGTCCTCCAGAGCCAGGCCCCAGAAATGGGCATTCACGGCCCTAGCGAGGTGCTGAGGGGACCCAGCGTCCCAGTCTGGTGACAGTAGGATGATGGTGACACAGTGGTGACCCCAGTTCATAAACTACAGTACAGAGTGACCAAGGCATACCCTTGGTTTTGTGAGAGGGGCATGGACCACCTCGATCTGATGATCAGGCCATAGTGATCCCACTGGGCAAATTTTTATGTCAAGTCAGTTAAGCATGCCTCTGCAGAAGCCCAGCCTGGGGGCCCAAGGCCAGACGGACCTGTTTGCCACTGTTCTGGGCAGGACCAAGCTGCAGCTGGTGTCCTCACCTGGGGCGTCAAGATGGGATCATGGCAGAATGTGGCTCTGGCCCCATGTTTGATCCTTGGGGATGGAATGGCCCATCCCCTCAGCTGTGGCTTAGCAGTCCTGAAGAGTCAATGGTACTGTCATGCCCCACTTTTTAACAAGGGGACAAAGGATGGCCAAGGCTCACCATAGGCTTGGCTGGTGGTCCTCCTGTTCCCATTGGGGCTGTGGCCTGGTATTTACAGACTTGCACAACTGAAGGCCAGTCCTAGGGTCCTTAGTAGGTTTATTACTTCCATTGAGGCACTTGGTTTCTGGGAAGTCTTTGAAAAGGAGTTCAAGGGTCTGTGGGTCCTCAGTGTTGTTCTACTAGTTCTGTGTTGGCCCCCTGGGTTGGTTCAGGCCTGGACTAGCTCCCTGAGTAGCCTTAGGCTCAAGCTTCCAAACTGAAGATGGCCCAGGCAGGTATGTTCTGCCAATGACTTGAATTCATGCTCCTCTTCACTTGAGCGTTTGGGTCCACTTTCAAGCTCGGCCTCTCATTTTGGTACAGGCCTACTACAGGGAGGGGCCTTTCCTGCAGCTTAGGCCTTCAGCTCAAATTTCCAGAAGGCCTGAACTAACGGGCAGGGGCCTGGATGGCCTCAGTCTGGTTATTGTGCCCTAAGGCAACTTCATTTGGGATCTGGCACTGGCAGAGCTCGGAGCCCATGTTCCAAGCCCCGTCCGTCAAATTCTGTTCCATTGTTTAGTGTCCATTGGTGGTGAGGTGGTGAGGCCAGGGGGACTCATCCTCATCCCCACTCAGACAGAGACGGGAATCCATAGTACCTCAGACTCATTGCTTTGGGCAAGATGCGATTTCAGTCTTGTTATCTGGCCCAAAGTTGCTCTTTTGGAGTCTATTGTCCTTGTGGTCTGGGACAGAAGCAGGCAAGTTCTGACTCTGTGGTGGCTCAACTCTGGGGCCCGAGAGGTTGAGAACTCAGAGGTCTGGACGAGATTTGGGGATGACACAACTTTGGCTCGGCCCCAACAAACTGGGCATTAGAGCCAAGGGGTCGTGACCCTCTCTCTCATGGGGCGGACAGACCCAGGGAAGCCACAGGCTGGGGACAGTAGGATGATGATGGCACAGAAGAGACCTGGTGCACTGATCAGGGCCCAAAGGGCCCAGGACATCCTGTCCAGTCTCAGGGCAGGGGCAGGGCTGCTTCAATCTGATGATCAGGCCATAATGATCCCAGAGCTCAAATCCTTGGGGAATCTCAAGAAGGCAGTCAGGATCCTGTGATGCTTTGGGTCTTGGGTCAGGGTCCAGGAAAACTAGTTACTCGTGTTCTGGGCAAGCATGACTAAGCTTTCAGCAGCTGCCCTCACCCAATAACCAGGATGTGACCGCGGACGATTGTACTTGGAGCTCCATGTTTGATCTTTTGTGATGGAGTAGCCATGCCCTGAACTCCTCAGGCAGAGTTAATGAAGGCCTGTCTTCATTCTGGACAGGGATTCAAACAGCTTCCTGGCCCAGGACAATGTTTAGCGACCTCACTGGGCTTCACAGATGGGAGCCACTGGATCTCACTCTTCGGTTCCAGGCCCAGTTCCACATTGTAGTACTTAGGGGCTGAGGAGTCACTCATGGGCACGAAAGGATCGCTGAAAGCTCAGCTTGCTTCCATTGGCTGGGCTTTAGTCCCTAGAGCAGGATCATCCCTATCCTGCTCCTTCAGGCTGATGCATGCTCTTTCTAGAAACTGGGCCTGGCTCAAGTTCCAGAAGGATTAGAACCAAGTTATCTCATGGCCAAGGCTCTCGTCCCTATCCAAGCCTGACGGCTTAGAGTGGGCTAAATCTAAGAAGGTCTGGGGCCTGCTGTAGTTTGGGCCTGAAGGTCAAATTCCTAGTCAGACAGAACTGGACAGTGTGGGAAAGGGGCAGGTCACACAGTCATCACAGTCCATGGAAAAATTGCCCTGGACCTCTCAGTGTCTGGGTCTTGTGTTAAAGGTAAATACCCCCCGTCAAGAACAATTGCAGTCTCATCCTCAGTATCCAAGTGTAATGAAATTTTGGCCTGACGGTCAGGGTCCACTAGGGTCTGGGGCTCGTTGCTTTTGGTGCCCTGTTATAAAGACCCAAACTGACTTATACGTTGTACCTCACAGATGGGGGAGAATTGGCCTCGTGGCTTGGGCCAGGAGCAGGATCAGAGCCCATATTTTTTGCCTGGTCTCAACATAGAGGTACCTATAGCCTAATCAGTCAGGAAGTCTTATGAACAAGCATTTATTAAGCGCCTACTATGTGCCAGGCCCTGTGCTCTGCCTGGGGAAGACCAATATAAAGAATGAAACAATCCCTTTTAACAAAAGTCTCACACTTGAACCTATCTGATGATTTAGGGGTGAATTGTATTTTCCTCAGGGTTTGGGGGCACAGATTGACCATGGCCCAACTTTGTCTCTATCACAGTGAATATGGCACCCGGGTTGGGAATTGATGACCCTGAAGTGGGACTGGGCTCCCTTTGAACCATAGTCTGGTGACAGTAGGATGACCATATTACAAATGTAGCCTTGGTTTGTTAGCCCAAGCACAAAGAGACCATGGCCTGGGCCTTGGTTCTTTGAGAGGGG
Organism: Monodelphis domestica; assembly: GCF_027887165.1. NCBI lineage: Eukaryota > Metazoa > Chordata > Mammalia > Didelphimorphia > Didelphidae > Monodelphis > Monodelphis domestica. The sequence goes on from NC_077229.1 coordinate 5,105,529, forward strand.
CATGGGCCATGTCGATCTGATGATCAGGCCATAGTGATCCCACTGGGCAAATTCTTGGGAAATATCAAGCAGGCAGCCAGTGTCCAAGGAAGCTCTGGCTTAGGGGCCAGGGTCAAGTCGACCTGCGGACCACTGCTCTGGGCAGGACTGAGTTGCAGCTATTTTCCTCCATCCAGGCATCAAGATGAGATCGTGGCAGAATGTAGCTCTGGACCCATGTTTTTGGACCATTTCCTCAGCCGTGACTTGGCAGTCCTGAAGAGTCTATGGCAGAGGATTGTCCTAGTTTTTAACAGACGGTCAAAAATAGCTATGACCTACCTCAGGCTTGGCTAATGGCCTTTCTAGACTGCTTGGGATAGGATTCCCCAACTTGGATACTGTTGGCTCTCTTTTGTGGTCTCAGGCCAACCATCTTGTGGTGTTTGGAGTCCAGAAAAACATTTGACTAGAGTTGAAGGATTTGCAGACCCCCATGCTATTATGCATTGGCCTCCAAGATGGTGTAACCCTGGGGTTAGCTCCTGTAAGCCTTAAAGCTCATGGCCCCAGAAAGACTCAAGCATAGTCTAGCATGTCTTAACAATGGCTAGAAGAATTGGATCTCCCACTTGGGGCTCTGGAGCCCCGATGAACCTCCCAGGGCCTCCCATATGCAGGAAAAAGGTTTTGTTTGGGGGCTTTGTGCTGTCTTGGTCTGCAGCTCCTGTTCACAGCTTCTTGGAACCTGAGTTGGGGGTGAGATTTGGGGGATGGGGCAGGGCAATGTTCACCCAATGATTGTGTGACTTAAGACAAACTCAGCCTGGCACTCTGAAAGTGGCTGGGCCTACTACCCAGGGACAATGAGCACAAGGTCTTCAAGGGGAAATGCAGTCTCCTCCTCAGGCTCCAAGTGCAAAGAAAACTTTGGCCTGGAGGTCAGGGAATACTTAGGACCCTTGAACTTCTGGTTTCTGAGGCCTATCTTTGGGGTCAGAGCTGCTTCTGAATCCTGGTTGCTATCTGAAGGAGCCTTTGCCTTAGGCAGGGCTTATAACTCTGTCCTTGGTGCTACCACAGTCCTGACCTGTTGATGATTGAGGAGTGAGTGCAGCCTAGCTTGGTCTGCAGAGCTCAGGCATGGCTAGGGAATGCAGATCCCCAGGCATCCACATGAGGTCCAGTGAACCCTAGTCTGGTGATAGTAGGATGATGGTGTTACCGATGTGGCCTTGGCCATAGCTGGAGCACCAGGGTCAGAAGCTGGACCTAATTTGTGGGCCTCTGAGGAGGGAGGGGCTGTTGCTAATGGAGGCATGGCTGAAGGCGTGGGCTGGTGGTTGAGATGTCACACATCCTCAACTCAGTGGTCGAATCCTTGGGGAATATCAAGAACCTTGAGGCTCCAGCAGAGACTTGGGCCCTGGGCCTTGGCCAAGGTGAACTATTCACCTGTGTTCCAGGCACGCTAAGACTGCCACCCTGTCATTCCCCAGGGAGCTAAAGTTCACCATGTTTTTAGGGGAGAGAATGGTCACCCCCTTGGGCAGGAGTCCATGCTCCTGCCCTGTCAGGCCCAGGTGTGGCCCAGACTCTTTTTCCAGACTCGTTGTCACTGGGGCTCTGGCATCCATTCCAAAACACATTTCAGGTCTACTGCAGTATTCAGGGCCTGGGGAAACCTTGGACAGCCTTTTGGTGTTGCTCTTTGTCCCCAGGGGAGGGTGGGCCTTAGTTGGATTCCCTTGTTGTTCCCATGCCATCCAGCGGGTGCTCCCAGACAGAAGCATACCACTGGGAAGGCTGAGAATTTCACAGTAACCGAAAGCAGCACACCACTGGTCCTGGGTTTGGGTCCCTGGATCTACCTTTCCATACAGGCCCCAAGTGCAAAGGATGTTTCTGTGGGATCTGGTTTAGTTTCAGTCAGCAGACACCTTAGAAGTCTTGCTTCATTCTGGGTGAGTCCAGTTATTGGACCTCAAGGAAAGCTTAGCCTGGGGCCAAACACAGTCTCATCCTCAGGATACAGGGACAAGGACTTTGGGGCAGCACCTTGCTTTGGGTTAAACACTGCTGGAGCCCTAGGATCCTGGTCCAAAGCTGCTTCTAGCTTTCTGGTTTTGTCTGCAAGAGAACTGGTCCAGTGAGCTGGAGCACAAGGGTCAGGACCAGCTGATGATGGGGAGATCACAGCTCCACTGACACCCAGGGTTTGGGGCACTTCAAATAAAACACCAGATCTGGAAACTGGTGGCTCTGCTAAGGTGCTCAGGGCTTAGAAAAGATCTAATCTAGCTAGAGGAGGAGGATTCTAGGAGGATGCCCTCACAGGGGCCAGTCATCGGGGCACAGAGAATCCATAGCATTGGCCCTGGTCTTGTGGTGGGGTTACAACAGCACCTGGTCTTCATGAACACACAGTGATGGCCATTGTGGAGACTGCAGGATGAGATGGCCATCCATAGTGTGAGGGCAGCCAGGATGTGGACAGGGTTGAGCTCAGGACCAAGGGAAAGGGCTTGCTTGTGTCCAGGGAAGGATAAAGTGTTCAGCAGGTATCCTGATCCAAAGCATCCAGAAAGGACGAAGACAGATCAAGGTGGCAGCCTTCGTTTGCCTTGGCCATGGAGTAGCCTCACCTGACCTCAGGATGGCTATGCCACAGATGTGTCACAGTATGTAGCAAAAGCTTATTAGCTTTTATTGGCTTCCCCTCTGGGTATCTGGGAGTTTGGGGATAACATGGTGCTGCCTGAGGTTAGTTTTTGGCAGCCCTACAAGGGATACGATGGTGGTAGTGACCAGGTGAATCTCTGACAGGTGGTATTCCTCTCCTCTGCATTAGAGTCCAGGGTGGATTGGCCTTTGGTTAAGGTCCTCCATGGTCCCAACCTCCTTTTCCAGATTGCTGTTGGCCCTGCCTGGATAGGATGCGGTGATTTATTCCTTTCTAATTAAACATGTTAGGTCAGTCTCAGTGCAAGAATCCTGTGTCTTTTGGGTGGGATCAGGGGGTCTGGGTCAGTTGTAGCCTGGCCCGGAGGAACCTCCAGATGGCATGAGCCCCTGGGTAGCTCCCTTGCCCAGGAACTGGTATTGGAGGCCACCCTAGAGTAGCCAGGCCTTATCCAAGGCACTGCCTTCAGGTCATGGGGCTGGCTGGGGTAAGCAAGGCATCTGAACTGGGTTTGGGTCCAGGGCCCAGTGAAGCCAGTCTGGTGACCGTAGGATGATGGTGACACAGATGTGGCCACAGCCCATGGACTCAAGCATTGAGGATCCGTGGAGAAGGGCACCTCACCAACAGGATCAGGCCTCTTGTGGATGGGAGGAAGCCTTAGCTCCTGGGCCTTGGGCCCAAGGGGAGCTGCCCATGTTCATGGTCTGGGCGATTGGATGGACTGTGGCAAAATGTCCTCATGAGCCCATGTTTGAGTCATGCTGATGTCACGGCTGGGTCCTGAAGTGTCTATAGTACAGGCATATCCTGGCTTTCCCAGGGGGTTCAAGGACAGCCATGGCTCAAAACAGTCTGAAAGAGCTGCTTTTCCAGAGATTGGTTGATTTGAGCCTGGAAATCACTGGCTTGTACCAATTGGGCCCAGTTTTTGGTTTCTAGTCCAGTCATGTGGTGGTGTTTGGGATCAGGGCCTTCTGACAAGCATGAAAGGTTCAGGTGTCCTCAGTCCTGGTCCACCGGTTTGGCTTTTGGAGCGCAGGGCAACATTAGCCTGTGGTCCCTTGGCTGTCGGCTCTCGGGCCTGGCATCCCAGACTGATTCAGGCTTCATCTGGAAGCTCCACTTGGATGAAATAACTTCATGCCAGTTTTTGACAGAAGCTTCCTCCAGAGATAATACTTGGTTTGGGGCCTGGTGGAACCTTCCCTGGCTCCCAGGTAGGCTAAGCGAGACCTGGGGCCCTGGGGCAGCAGCTGTACATTTTGGCAAGGACTAGCTCCTCTGATCCAGCTTCTTGGGCCTCCTGGGAGTAAGCCTAGGAGCTCAGGACCCAATATTGTCTCCTCAGACTTCAGACACAATGAAGCCTGGCCACACCAGGTCAGCCCAGTCCCCTGTGGTCTCCATGTGGACCACTGCCTTGGAGGAAGTGAGACTTTAGGCCTGTTATCTTGGTCCAAAGCTGACTTGATGCTGCTGCTCAGCCTTGGAGTCTGTGTGGTGTGGGCCAGTCAGGACTGGTGGTCAGTAAGATTGCCTGGTCCTTCCACAGAGGTGACCAAGGTGTGATCAACGAATCACACACCCCACACACCCAGGCTGAAGCATACAATGGGGGCATAGGAAGCACCCACCTCCAGAAGGAGCCCCTTTGGGGCCTTGGACTTTGAGAGCTGCCCCCCGGGTGGGAGTCTGTGCCTCTGTCTCTGTCAGGGCTGGGGAGGGGGAGCATGAGCTGCTTCCTGATCCCTATTCTGGCGATAGTAGGATGATGGTGTTACAGATTTAGCCTTGGTCTATTAACTAGAGAATCATCAGTGTCATTGTCCCTGGGCTTGGGGGAAGGGTCGTTGGCCACCTCACTCTGATGATCAGGCCATAGTGATCCCACTGGGCAAATCCTTGGGGAATATCAGGAAGGCAGTCAGCGTCCCAGGTGGCCAGGACAGCCTGTTGGCCACTGTTCTGGGCAGGATGGAGCTGTAGCTGGTGTCATCCCCTGGGCATTGAGATGGGATCATGGTAGAAGGTAGCTCGGGTCCCATGTTTGATCTTTGGGGATGGCATGGCCATCCCCTCATCTATGGCCAGGCAGTTCTGAAGAGTCAATGGTACTGTCACGTCCCAGCTTTTGACAGGGGGACAAAAGACAGCGATGGCCTAGAACAGGCTTGGCTAGTGGGCTTGCCAGATCCCTTGGGGCCAGTGAGCCCAGTTTTGTGGTCCCAGCCCAGGTAGCTTGTTATATTTAGGGTTTGGAGGAGCTTTTGACAGGAGTGAAAGGATTAGCGGAACCTAATTGGCATTGCCCTGAGCCTTCTGCTTTGGGGCCCTGAAGAGGGGCCATCTTGTTCCTTTCCTGTGTCCCACTTGCCTCCTTGTTCCATACCACTGTAGGCCCCAGGGCCACCAGAATGGGCTGGAATCGCATGCCAGTGACTAAATGATCTTGACCCCAGGTGGGACTTTTCATCCCTGAGCAAGGTCAGTTGTATAGGCTGGGAGCTCTGTCTGGGCCCCACCTGGTCTTGGTCTGCAAGGGTTGGGGGCAAGGTAGGGATGCAGTGGAGGGTCTGCTGGGTCATCCCACCCTAAGACAATGAGGTCGAAGACCCTGGATGTGGAACTGACATGACAGGGAGGCACAGAGGGTGAGGGCCCTGTTGCTTTTGCCAATCCACTGGGGTTGTGGTCTGGTCTTCCCGGGCCTGAGCAATCTGATCCTGCTTGGGTGGTCTAAGTCTCACGCTTTTGTGGGGTTTGGGATATAGAGGAATGAAAGCTGCTATCCAAGCCATTTGGGTTTGGCTTCCTAGAGGTGACCTGATGTCGTTGTTAGCTCCCTGAGGAGGGTGGAGGGTTCAGGCCAGAGCTGGGTAGGCTCCCTATAAAAGCAGGGTCTAGTAGGGATTTCTGCTAGTGGTGAGCAGAGGCTGTCTCCAGGATTGAATGAGGTTCTGGGACCCAAGGCACCTCTGCCTGACAGGCTGGGCCTGAGGCCTCTGGCAGGATGAAAGTTTTCCATTTTCCTTGGGGTAAGGCAGCAGGGGGAGTCTAGTCTCCTTGGTGACTTGGCCACTAGGCTGGGGTTCTGAGCCTAACGGGGTCAGACAGGGCTTGGCTTCCTCAAAGCCTACGGAACCTGCAGTCCACCAGTCAGACTTAGAGGACAAAAGGCCTGTGGTTCAAGGCCAGATAGCCCCATTCCCAGGATCCAAGGGCAGTGAAATTGTGGCCTTATGGTCAGGGACTGCTAGGGCCTGGGTGCAAGGATACTGGGTGATCCTGTGACTTTCATCTTTCCACCCTGCTCACCATCTGGGGGAGCATCAGCCTTGAGTTCTAGGACCCAAGCACATCTGCATCTGTGGTGTGGTCTGAAATAGTAACCTGAACTAATATATAGGTGTATATATACTAAACTCATTGTTTATTTAAGATAAGGGATGGAAGGGAAGGGAAGGGAAGGGAATTGGGATGATCTGTCTAAAGACCATCAATAACCTTCCCCCCCAATCCAGTTGTTAACCTGCACTATTTAACACTTCTCTACCTACTAATCTAATTCCTACAACTAGCTAAATTACCCCCCCCCCCCTTAGTTGATATATAAAGATGGGAAGGAATTGAAGGTAGCAGGAACAGGCCAAGAGGAAAGAGTTCTCACTGACAGTTGGCACTTGGATGCCTTGAGCAGCTCTGTTGGAAATCACTCTATCAGCCACAAGATACTCACACAGGGACCCGGGAACCAGCCATTGGATAAAGGATACCGTCACAAGAGAGGGAGACTAGTCCAACTCACGAGGTCCACCCAAGGAGCTAGACTCATCGTCACCCTTAGCTTCAACTGTTACCAGTCAAAAGCCAAGCTCTCACAAACTCAGAATTCTGGAACCTTGCTCTTTGCAGTAGCTTCTGCTCCTGCTTTCAACAGGTCTCAGGCTCATGATCAGAGACAGGGTATGGTGGGTCACCCAGCTTTGTCCACAGGGCCCAGAGAATGGTTGAAAGATGAGGGAATCTTGGCTCCTTCCCAGCACGTCCTCCAGAATTGAGCATTTATGGCCCCATTGTGGGGTCAGGGGGTCTAGGGGAAGCTCAGTCTGGTGATGGTAGGATGATGGTGACACAGTGGTGACCCCGACTCATTAACCAGAGCACAGCTGACCAGGGCAGGTCCCTGGTTCTGTGAGAGGGGCAATGGACCACCTCGATCTGATGATCAGGCCATAGTGATCCCACTGGGGAAATTCTTGGGGCATATCAGGCGAGCCAGCCAGAGGCTGAAGGAGCCCAGGCTGCGGTGGGGGGGTCCGAGGCCAGCATGGCCTGTTTGCCACTGTTCTGGGTAGAGCTGAGGCCTAGGACTCATTGACTTGTAACCTGAGCCCAGTTCCCTTACACTGGGGCACATGGGGTCTGGGAGCTCAGTAGGAGTTACAGGATCTGATGAGTCTTTGAATGTCGTCCTGCTTATTGAGCTTGTGGTGCCCAGGGTAGGGTGACCCCAGGCTCTTTCCTCTGTAGTCTTGGACTGGTTCACATAAACAGGTGTAGCTTTTCCACCTTTAGAAGGGACCCCGAGGGCATTCTACACCAGTGATTAAAGCCACTTAGCTCCACAGAAGCCAGATTTTCGGGACCATTAGCCTTCTAGTCCTTACAAGAAAGCCTTGTTCCTAGGGGGGATTGGATGGAGGTTCAGCCCTGGCCTTGAGGTGGGCACCCAAGAACCCTTAAGCAGCTAAAGGGGCCCCTGCAGCCTGTAGTGTTCTCTCACAGCAGCCCAGCTGGGACTCAACACAGGGACTGAGCATGGGAGGGGAGCATCTTTGTTCTTTGTGCCTAGCTTGGGCTCTCTCTCCCAGGACTCTTCATAGAATTGGGACTTGCACCCTTGCTGGGGCCTCAGGGCCAGAACTTGGTGACAGTAGGTTGATGATATTTTGGATGGGGCCTTGCCTGTTAACCAGACCCTGCAGCATCCCTAGCATTGGCTCAGCCCAGTGGTGCCTCATCCATGACAATTAGGGCATGGCGAACATGTGGGCTGTTGGTCCTCTGCACAGGAGTTGGGGGCTCTTTTCTCCTCTTCCAGCTAGGGGAAACAGCCCCCAGACGGTGATCTGCTCCTCTCCAGTCTGAACCTCTTAGGCCAGTCTCAGTATAGGAATGCAGGCTCTTTGGGGTAGGGCTAGAAGGCCCAGAGCAGCCTCTGGGAGGCACAGGGGCATTGAATCCTCTGCCAGCTCCTTGCACAGGAGAGTTCTCAGGCCCTTTATAGAGTAGCTCAGGCCTTGTCCAAGGAGGCAAAGCTTGGTGTCCAGGCATCGGTCCATGGTTTAGTGTGGCACAGGTCTGTCTGCCAATTAGTGAGTGAAGCACCTGAATTGGGGGTTTGGGGTCCCACCTTTGGGCTCAGGGCCTTCTGGGGCCATTGTCTGGTAGCCCAAATCGATGGAGACACAGATGTGGCCAGTCAGTGACCCTGAGCATCCAGGTCTGGCCATGGGCCAAGAAGGGGGAGAGGAACCTTCCTTTGAGGACTAGACCAGAATAATGCCAGTGAGTCCTGGGCACGATGGAAGAGGCCATTCTCTAGACTTGCTGAGCCTCAGTCTTGGGGGAGGTTTCCTAGCAGAAGCTGGTATCTCAGGATCTGGAGTTTGTGACGCTATTCTGGGGCAGGTATACACACGGTCTGCTTGTAGCAGGGGCTGGTGCAACAGATGTGGCCTTGACCTGTTCATCAGAGAAGGGAGACTTCCAGCTGGGCCACTGGGAGGCTAGTTGAGCCATCCTTGGCCCTCTGCCCAAGAGCTAAATGTTTGGGGAATTTGGGGAAGGAGGCCTCAGATAGCCCCAGGGCAGGGCCTAGTGAGGGTAGAGTAGGATCAAGCCAGGATAGACTGTTTACCTGGAATCTGGGTCTGGCAGTGACTGAACATGCCTCTTGTGCCTCCATTTAAGCCTTGAATGTGATGTGGCTCAATTCTTAGTCAGAGTCTCCTTATCAGGGCAACCCTGTGTCCTGGTTGTTCTCAGAACCCAGACTTGGCTAGATGGGCCAGTGGTTCAGGTCAGACTCATGTGACCCTCTTACCAGGCAGCAGCCAGGTGCCAGGAGCCTTGGTGCCCTCCTTAGGAGTCTGTGGACCCTTCGTGCCCCCAAGGGCTTCTCTCTTTTGGGTCCAGGCCCTCCAGGGGCCGTGTGTCCATGTCATGCCAGTTTCATTATCCCAGGCCCCTCTAGACGTCCACAGTATTGGGGTCAGCCAGGATTAGGCCACTGACTCATCCCAATGGGTCCGACAGCCTTCTGGTCCAGTTTCAGCCCAGCGATGGCCTTTGGTGTTTGGCTCTGGGGCTGCCTGGGCTGGTCCAGGGAGTCAGGCTCTCTGTGAGCTTTCCGGCCAAATGGGCTGCTACAAGGTGAGGGAGGCCTGGGCTCTGCCTGAAGACCCAACGTGGCCCAACGGCCACTCCATGGGGCTTGGGGAGGCTTGCTCAGGGCAGACACAGTCTTGTCCTCAGGATCCAAGGACAGTGAAGTTGTGGCCGAATGGCTGAGGTCTGCCAGAGCCTTGGGCTCATCGCTTTGGGTGAAATACCTCTTTGGCCCTGCGATCTGGGACCAAAACGGTTTCTCCTTTTTGGTCGTTGTCTTGGTCCTGAGGTCAGGGACTGAGTGAAGCTGCAGCTCATAGCTGTGGGAGGGCTGGAGCCCAGCTTTGGCCTGACCTCCCCAATGGGGTGGGGACAGCCAGGGCCTGCCAGGGGGATAGCACCCCCATGAAGTCTCACCCTCAGGGCCTTCCTCAGACGCCAAGTCGTCGTCTGGTGGCAGTATGATGATGGTGACACAGTGTGGGGGGCTGGGGGAATGAGGGTCAGGGGGGCCACACACCCTGCTCTCGGGTTTGGCGGCCCAGGGCCCCCACCTTCTCATGGTCAGGTCCCAGGGACCTTGGGGTGGATGACGGGGCCTCAGGTCAGGGCTGAGCCATCAGAGAGTTCGGGGAAGGCCCAGCCCCAGTCAGGGCATCATCCTTCATCCTTACCCAGCTGTCAGGCCAAGGAGGCCACAGACATAGGAGTCTATGGGTCAGGGTGGGAGATCCTGCCTCCAACATGACCTCCCAGCTGCTCCAGAGGTGCCACGTGGGCCCAGTTACTTACGTGTTGTCTCCTCCTCTAGAATGTGAGTTCCCTGAGGGCTGCACGTGTCCCCAGTGCCTAGCACAGTGCCTGGCACATAGGGAGCGCTTAATAAATGTTTGTTGACTGACTGAGTGCTCTTCCAGACCTGTGGTGGGATAGACACAGCCTGGCCAAATGCGGGCTCTTTGTCGGGCTGCCTGTGCTTCTATGTGTTTGGACAGTGGATGTGCCTCCAGCAGGTCTAGAGGGATTGAGGGACGACAAGTCTTGGAGGTTCCTGAGTGTTCTTGGGCTCATGTCCCAGACCCAGTGAGGCCCAGCCCAGCATGGAAGCAGGGTGGAATGGCACTGCAGGCATGGGAGCTAAGCACAAGCTCCCCGAGCTTTCTGGCCCCCAGGGTCAGTGCCGGATTGGTCGTGGACAGGGTGAGGTGCCGGTGATGCCCTGGTTCCATTTTCCTCCCCTGAACCCCCTTTGGAGGAGATCAAGTCATTCATCAAGCCCTCAGCCTGAGGAAGCCTGGTCCTTCCTCTGGCTCCCCAAGAAGACTCGGGGTTGGCCAGCTTGAACCCCCACCCCTACCCCAGATGGAGCCGGAGCAGGAAGGGCAGGTTCCATGCAGCCTTCCATCACCCAGTGGTGGCAAGAGGGGAAGGTCTACCAGAGCCAAGAGGCACTAGCTCAGGCGAGGCACTCCTTGACTCGAGCCCAAAGCAGCTTCTGCTTTTTGGTCACTGTCTGGTGGAGTGCTGGCTCCTTGGTCTGGGCCCAAACCACAAGGGGGCTGGCAGGGTGGCAGAGCAGCTCAGGCTAAGAGGCAAGAGCGGAGGGTGGTCAGGGCTCCTTGTTGGCCTTCTTGCAGAGAACTGAGCCACCAGAAGGCGGAGAAGACGCCCTGGTCCTAGAGGCCCCGAGTGCCTGGGAAGGCTCCATCAGGATGGGCACAGTTGTGGCCTCCCCTGCTGCCCGGGGCATGGCCAACATGTGGATTTGTGGTTGAGACGTCGTACCTCCTCAGCCCTGGGCTCTCGGCCTTGGGGAATTTCAGGCTGGTTGTCAGTGGGCAACAGCTCATGCCCTCCCCCAGGGACCAGCATGGGGGCCTGGAAAAGGCTGGCTCGGGCCTGGATGGAGCCACAGGAGGCCAGAGCCATAGCCTGGGCCAGTCTAGGTGTCTGGCCGGTCAATAACACAGTCACAACCCAATTTTCCCCAGGATTCGAAGCCTGGCCTTGGTTCTGGGTCCCCAAGAGGCTGCTTTTCTGACTTGGCAGAGGCTGGGGTCTTGTATTCATAGACTCTTGACATCTCTCATCCTCCTGCATCCACCATAGTTAGGCTAGGATGCTTTTGGCCTGAGAGATCCAGCGATGCGGGGATCTGGGCATGGTATGGGCAGCCCCTTTTCTCAGATGGCTGGAACCCCAGGGGAGTGGGGAGGAGCAGACAGCAATGGGCTTTGATGTATCCCCAAGGTGTACGTCCTGATCCACATGGATCTCAACCTTCAGGTTCCTCAGGGCCTTCTGCATCTCCCTCTAGGGCTCCGGCTATGACAGCCTCTAGATGACACCCCATTCCAGGCCACTAGTCAGTGCTCATTGGAGATGAGGTTTAGTGGCCAGAATAAGCAGCCATCTCATCCTGGGACCCAAAGGCGGGGAGTCCACCAAGACCTTAAGCTCCTGGCTTTGGTTGAAATCCAGTGTTAGTCCCTTTATCTGGGCCTGAAGCTGCATCTCCCTTTGGCTCCTCTCTAGATGCTGCCCATGTATTGATGACAATTTTGGCCTCAAAGGGTCACAGATTAGCAGGAACTCTCCCCATCAGCTGGGCACATACCTGGCGCTGGAATCTCTTGCCTCTAGCTATGGCCCCATCACCAGGGAGTGTGCTTGGGCTCCTCTCCAGGGATCATTGGAAGCCAAGTCTGGTGAGGGTAGGATGATGGTGTTACAGGTGTGGCCTTGGCCCCATCATTAGCCAGAGAATGGAGAACCCACCACTCCCAAGGCAGGTGCGCCCTCGGGGCCCACCTGTCGTCCGTCCTCGGGACAGGACAGGGCTGTGGCATTCCAGAAGCCTGTGTAGCCTCAGCTCCTGGGCCACAACCCGAGACAGTTCTTTAAAGGCCAGAGTTCAGGGATTGATCATTCCAGAATGGGGTCAAGAGTTGTAGGGGCATAGCCTTTCCATTGGCCGCTGCCTCCCTGTCACTATGCCAACATGAAAAAAGAGCAGGGATGGAGTGAGGAGGGCTTCTTCTGACTTAGTGTGGCTCAGAGTATGGCGCTTCCTATAATTCTGCTTTTTTCTGGCTTCTTTGAGATCCATAAGGCTCGTGTGCGTGACAGGGTGCCCTCATCCTGCTGCTTGAGACCCTGCCTTGCCTTTTCTAGAGCCTGCAGACCCAGAATCTCTGAGCTCCCATGGATGCTCCATTGGGTGTCACTGCTAGAAACTCAAGGGAATGGCAGACATGGGGGACGGTGATCAAGGGGGTATCCTCCAGACTCCTTCCTCACCTCCAGGGAACCATTGACGCTGGGTACTGGCACTAGTCTCTCTCCCCTTTGGCCTTGGAACCTGGCACCCTATAGAGCAGCCTCATTCTTGGGATTAAAGTACAATAAAGTTATGGGCCAGCCCTCTGCCCCTGTTGTATGGTGATAGCATAACTCTGGTCTGATGGCAGTGATCCATGGCTCAGCGTGTCCCTCCCTGGTTTGGGGCCTGGTTCTGCCTCTTTGCCCTCTACTGGACCAGAAGCCAGGCCCTTGGGATGGTCCCTGTATACAGCTCAAGGAAGTTGGGTAATAGGATGAGGACTCCAGGGGAGTGGGAGCTCCTTGAGGGCAGGGACTATTTAATTTTTGTCTTTGTACCCCCAGCATATGGCACAATGCCTGGCACAGGATAGGGGCTTAATAAAAGCTTGTTGAATTGAATTGAATTGATGTGGATGTGGCCCTCGTCCCTGAGGCCCTTTGGTGACCTGTGGCAGGGAGCTTATTCATTCTCAACCTGATGCCAGGGCTGAGGAACCTGAGCGTTGGCCATTGATGGGCCACCATTCTTAGCCCCTGGGGACCAAGGCTTGGGTTACTCAAGTGAACAGTGAACCTTCCCATCCAGTTATGTGTCTAGGCTTCTCTGGGCCAGCTTGTTCTCAGGCAGGTGCCCTGCCTGGTCCTGGGGCTGGCCCTGCTAGCATGGGGAAGGGGAGTATGGCTTCAGCCCGTTGGCAGGGCTCTGGAAAGAGGACACCATTCCTTGGGGCCAAAGCCTGCTGGTGGGCTACAACTCTCAGCAGAACCTCACTCTTGGCTGAAATAAAAATAAAGTATAATATTCATAACTCAACAACATGTAACCTAGATTAGGAAAGAGTTTTAAAATAGCATGGGGGATATACAGTAAACAATTGTAAATAAACATTAAAATTGTGTTTACCACATCCCCTGCCATGATGTTATACTGTTGTACAACTGTATAGTGCAACAGGGCACGTGCATTATTGGTAGCCACTTTGATTGAGAAAAAAAATCAGCCACAGAAAAAAAATGTCCACTTAGCCCATGTGTTACTGGTCCCTTTAAATTGTCCTTTTGAACTGTCTCTTTAAATGGTGTTCAATCCCGCCAGCGTCAGTGAACATTAGAAGGCTCTTTTCAGCACTTCGGACAGCAACCTGCCCGCTCCCAAGGGAAATGGAAGTTTGCGGTCTGCTGCTCTCCGGACAGATCCGGTAGAATTCATTCTTTCGGCAACCCCCAGCACTCAGGGAGCCTCTATAGCCTAGCCCAAACCTCTCTAGGTTCGAGCTGCCTTGGCTTGCCAAAGGGAATACAAATAAAGCAGGTAAACAGAAGTATATAGTATATGTAGGTAAGGTGAGTGGATTAACAGATACTTCACTGGCATTTGCTTCAGGCCAGGTGTCAGAGGACCTTAGGTTTGGTAGGCTTTCAAAGAGAAAATGCCACGTTGCCACACTGATGTAACTCAGGGCTTATTTAAATAGGGACAGGGAAGGGGATTGGGATAATCTAACTACGTATTAAAACAAATCCCTCCCATCAAAATCCAATAGGTTTGAATAGACGTTATCTACACTGAGTTTGTACCTACAGATGCCAGCTACCTGTAATATCCTAACCAGAATCCTCCCCGCTTTGCTGGCAGTTAGAGTAAGGGAAGACTGGAAGATACACGGGGTCAAGAGGGAGAGTCTCACAGACAGTTGCCCTCTGGAGCTGGTAGGAGTCCTAGTAGAAATCACAGCAGCAGCAGGAGGAACACACAGGAACAGATAGAGATCCAATAAGAAGGGGAATCGTGATTTAACTCGCACAGTCCACCTGTGGAGTTTAAAACCAATCTCAACCACTTCCCAGAAGGTAAAACTTGCTTGAAGGAAAGGTCACATCCACAATGTCCTACTCCAGAGAGTAAATTCCATCAACTGAACCTCCAGAGTCAGTCTCCAGGGTTCTGGAATTCTCTCTCTGCCTCTGCTTTAGTACTTCCTGCTTTCCCTATGATTTCCCTATAACACGGCTGAACATTGAAGAGCCTCCGTGTTCTTGACTCCCAGCTGCCTGTCCAAGTTACTCCCTTCTTGCACCCTCCTTCCAAGCCATTCCTTGAGTTTGACATTCCATCTCCCCTTACCATGCCTTTGCAAGGGGGATGGGGGAGGACTCCTCATGTCTTACCCTCACTCTCTACCTGGATAAATCCCTAATTTCCTCCTTAGCTCAAAGGTTGCCTCTGTTCTGGCATTTTCAGTGTCCCACAGTGTCCAACAGGCTCTCTCTCCTTCAGATCTCTGCCCCCAGAGTACACTCTCTCCACAAAGAGCCTGGAGGATGCCTAACAGGGGCAAAGCTTGCCTTTCCTTTAGCTTCATGGCCCCCTCACTTAGCCCAGGGAGTTCAACACAGCAGAGGCTTGTGTTCAAAGAGCCCATGGGTGAAGGGCTTTGAGGCTTCCCAAGCATTTTATAGATATCTGATTTGCTACTTTTAATGACCCTAGGAGCTATCAGCCCTCCTCTATCCCATTTTATCAGTAAGGGAACTGAGGTTCTGAGAGCTTCCCTCCCTAGGGTCACACAGCTGGTAAGTGTCTGAGGCAGGATTTGAACCCAGGCCATCCTGACGTTGAAGTCCAGGGCTCCTTCCACTGTACTGTGCTGCCTCTGGAATGGAACTGAATTTGTCTTTCACAAGAAGTCTGAGGCCAGTCCTGCTTCTGCATAGGAGCCTCGATGGGAAAACCACTGGCACACTGCCATTGGAGCCCTTGAGGCAGGGATCAAAAGAGAGTGAGGGTCTGCCCTCTCTAGAAGACTAGGCTAGGCATGTGGATCGACAGTCGATCAATGATCATTCTTAAAGAACTCCTGAAGTCTCTGTCTTTGATGGCTTCTTAGAGGATGGAGAATTTGGGAGATGACCTTTCAGGGATGCGAACCCTAAGCCAGTGAGCCAGGGTTGCTCTCCAGAGCTTGGAAGGTAGCCAGATCATTCCTTGGAGACTTATATGCCAAACCAGGGAATTCTCTGGAGAGCCTTCATTGCCTGATCATTTAGTTTAGGTCCAAAGAGGAAGAGAGAAGAGAGGAAAGGAGCCAGGAATTGGGCCTGCAGTTCCAGCTCTGATAGGAGGTTTCGCTTTTCTAAGTCTTAGAAACTTAACATTTCTCCAACACATTTGAAATGACATAACTCAACCCACTCCAAGCCCGCATTTATTAAGCACTTGCTATGTGTAAAGCACTGTACTAGAAACTGAAACCCCCAAATGAGAAAAACGAAAAGCATTCCTTTTCTGGAGGAGCTGACATGTGGCAAAAACAATACAGCCAGAAAAGCCAGGCTTTGAGGTAATTTGGGGAGGAGGGAGAGGGGGGGGATACCTAAAGGGAGCAAGAAAGGGTTACTGGAGGACTTGGGAGCTAAGCCTTGAGCAAAGGAATTCAGAAAGGCAGAGGTGAAGAGGGAGTGAATTCTAGTGCTGGGAAGACAGAACAGAAAAGGCATGAGGGCAGCTAGGTAGTTCAGTGGATAGAGAGGCAGGTCTAGGTTCCCGGGACCTGGTTTCAAATCTGGCCTCAGACCCTTCCTAGCTGTGTTACCCTAGGCAAGTCACTTAACCTCAATTGCCTGGCCCTTGTCGCTCTTTTGTCTTGGAATTGATACTAAGACAGAAGATCAGGGTTTAAAAGAAAAAAAAAAGCATGGAGGTGGGAAATGGAGCCTCGTGCGGGAGACATAAAAGAAGAACATTTTGGCTGGAAGACATCAGAATCAGCTCAGAAAGAGTGGAAAGCCAGGCAGCAGGAGGTGAAACCATCCCTCCACCCAAGAAGCTACCATTGGAATGTGGGTGCCAATGAGCTCTCCAAATCTATAGATGCTGAAGAGAATGTGAATACTCAGAGATACAAAGCAGGCACATACAATGGAGTAGAAGATGGAGATGCCAAGGTCTTCCCAAAGAGGCAATAGGGAGCTTGTACTTAGGCAAGGGAACTTGTTAGAATCACAAATAGACCTGGAAGGAACCTCTGAGGCAAGCAACTGAATGCCAATGTCTTTTTCCATGAAAGGAGAAGAGCCTGGGCTGGAGCAGGAGCATTTTAGGTCTTCTGCAGGACACGGTGCCTGGCACACAGTAGATGCCTAATAAATGATTATTGACCTTTTGCTACTGGCTCTCTTTCCTTTCTTTCCCTGGCCCTGCCTCTGTCCCCAGCTTAAATAGGTAACTTTCAGCATTTGTGATACAAATCCAAGAGGAACAAACAGGTGTTGGATTCTATAATTTTTTTTTTGGTAGCAAATGGGAAGCCCCAAAGGGTCCTAGTGCTGGCTTCTTTTGACTGGTTGTCCCCAAAGAAAATCGAAAGTACTTCCTCAGTTCCAAGAGTCATGGAGTCTGGCCTCTAATTTACACATCTGGCATGTGTTCCCATCATCCTCTTATCCAAAAGGTTTTAACCTTTGATCACACTTTGAACCATCTATGTTAGGATAATAGTCAAGTCAGCACTTAACTAGGTATCAATCACTGTGCATTGAACATTCAAAGACAAAAGGGAAATAGTCCCTGCCCTCAAGGAGCTTATATTCTAGTAGTGGAGACAACAGATAAACTTCTAGATGTGTACAGGATAGAAAAACCACCATGAGGTGGTCATGCCAGGGAGGTCCAGGAATGGCTTCATGGAGAAGGAGCTATTTGAGCTGAGTCTTAAAGGAAACTACAGATTCTAAGAGATGGAAATAAGGAGGGAGAGCATTCCAGGGGGAGGGGCCAGACAGCACAAAGGTATGGGAGAAGGTCAGTATGGCTAGACCATGTTCTTTGAGGATGAGAGAAAAATGAAAGAAGCCTGGAATGGGAGATTGTCCATGTCCTCCTAGGACATATTGATGAGATCTATCTAGAAGACCCTGTTACGAATAAGGTTGTTGTGCTGTGCACTATCTTGAAACACGCTGTCCCCAGTTACAAAGTCACTCCTTCAGCTCCTCTTTGCTTGTCCTCTACCATTAAATGGTTCTTTTAAAAAGCATTTCAGAAGTTATTTGGAACATTCAAAATGCAATAAAAACCCAGTCTTCACTTTCACTAATAGATGGCAACAGGAGAAGAAATCCTGGAATCTACTGTTCTCAACCAGACACAGCATAACAAAGATCATCCTTGTCAACAGCTTGAATCCTCCCTACAACCCACCCCCCACCCACTTTCATTCCTGCAAGCTGGTTGCACTGGAGGACAATTTGGTTTATACTTTAAACTCATGCCCTAGTGGGGTCACGGGGACCTTCATCTACTTAAATCAGCTCCCGGATCTAGAATGTCTAGGGATGCGGGAACATAGACTCTTGGGGTCTGAGGCCAAGTGAACTTACAGTTTGGGTACATTTGGGGTCGCTGCTTCTCTGGTAGAGTCTCTCCTTTGGGGTAATAACCATAGTTGACTAGAATAAAAAGAATGTCCTCTGCAATGCATCTGGCAGCCTTTGCTTGAGGACCTCAAGTGAAGTGGCACCTACTTCCTCCATCCCTCCCTCCTTCCAAAGGAAGCCCATCACACTTTGGACATCAAGCCTAAATCTGCTTCTTTCCTCATGCTCCCATCATTACTCTTGGGCATTACTCAAGAGTAGCAGAGCCCATTTAATCCCTTCAAATATCTGAAGACAGCATGTGCCCCACGTCTTCTCCTAGATAAACATCCCTAGTTCCTTTAAACTGATCCTCATATGGCATGAACTTGAGGCCCTTCACAATCCTCCATATGCCCTCCAAAATGTGCTACTAGCAGCAATCACCGACCCATCAAGCATAATATTTGAGTCCAATAAAAATTGTTTTGCGGAAAATTGCCTTTCTTGTGATAGGCTTGTCTCTGCTCTGAACCTGTCCTATCCTCCTTCTTGATACTTACTCCCTTTTCTGGAACATTCCATGCTAGAAACTTTTATGTCTGATTGCAGCCTTGCTAAGTGGATCTGTTGGCCAAGACACCAGAAACAAGAAGCTTATAATCCACCAGAGACCCTACTTCTCCCTCTAATCCTGGTCCTGGCCTGTTGAATGGCTGACCCAATAAGGAATTGAGCTAGAATACATACACAGAGCCCATTTCCCCTTAGTATGAGAGGTCCTGGCTCCGTCTCAAGGATATCCTTTCATCCTTTGCTGAACCCTCATCTTTACCTTACCACAATTCACTGAATGTTGTGTACACAAGTGCCTCAGTATCCCCACCTTCCACTCAGTGCTCCCATCCCTGATTGCCATCATGAGCCTCACCCCTCTTTTGCCACGAGTTGAGGTTTTCCTTTTAGCATCATGGGCTAGCCTACCTTCGTGCCTAGAACAACAAGAATGTATGGAGACAAGAAGCAACAGAGAGTGATTTCCATAGGGTTTTCATTTCTTCCTCCATTTAACCCTATTAGATAAGTAGCATGGGGATCACTATCTACTGCATCGAACAGTTTGAGAAGGTAGCCCAGTAGCATTCAGTGATCTTTAGCACAGCTCACCAAATCAGGAAGTAGGAAAGTGAGATTGGATTCCAGGGATTTGGCATCTCCATCTAGAGCTCAGGTGGTCACCCTAACCTGTCCCTGATGTTGACTGAAGCCATGCAGTTGGGTTTAGGAATGGAACCAAAAAAGAGTTATACGTGGAAGCCCAGAATATATTAGGCTTGTTCTAGCTCCCTCTGCCTGCCAAACTTCCATCAGCCACTGAAGAAGCAGGAAAGAGGACCGTGGACCCAGAAAGGGAGTTTCTAAATCTCTTAGGTCATGCTCAGTTGGTCTGGGCTGGGAGGGCAGGGGGACCTCCTCATTTGCAACCTTAGGATAAAGTGCTCATACCATGAGAAGCCACAGCTGAATATTGATAGATGTGTATATATGTGTGTATATATATCTATATATATATATTTCTATTCAGGTTTTATATGTGTGTAGATATATTGACATAGATGAAGATATAGATGCTATAGGTATAGATTATATAGATGCATGTTGTTGGCATTTAGTCATTTCAATCATGCCTGACTCTTCATGTCCCCATTTGAGGTTTTCTTGGGAAAGATACTGGAGTGATTTTCCATTTTCTTCTCTAGCTCATTTTACAAGTGAGGAAACAGACAAATAGGGTTAAGTGACTTGCCCAGGGTCACACAGAGTCCGAGGCCATATTTTAATTCCAGTCTTCCCAACTCCAGGCTTGATGACCTATCCACTGTACCACCTAGCTGCCCAAGGATATACATATGTAGATAGAGAGAGGGACTGTGGCCATCATTCCCTTTGGGGCTCTGCTGTGGAGAAGAGAAACAAACCAGGAAAAGGGGGCCCATGGACAGTATGGGAACCCCAAAAAGAGAAGAACATGAGGTGATTCCCACCAGGGGTGTAGAGGCCTGTACACAGGATAAAAAAGGGACTCATCTTCTCCAGGACTTGGCCCTCTGACAGCTCCAGTCATGCCTCTCCTAACTAAAGGGAAGGGAAAGGAATGAACATTTCTATTGTGCCTACCATGTGCCAGCCACTGCTCTAACCATTTTTTTTAAACAAGTATCTCATCTGATTCTCACAACAACTCTGCAAAGGTAGGTGCTGTTATCCCTATTTTATGGCCAAAGGAACTGCAACAGAGATTAAATGACTTGCCCAAGATCACACAGCTAGTAAGTGTAGGAGGCCAGATTTGAAGCAAAGTCCTCCTGATTCCAAGCCCAGAACTCTGTTATGACACCAAGTGTCTCAAATACCCTAATGGGGCTTGCTGTGGTCAGAGGAGAGTCATGAAGGGCATGAGTGTCCAGCCCACCTGGAGCCCTAGCAGAAGTCTCAACAGCAATGGGGTCACCCTCATCCATTAACAATGGCTGGTCACTGCAGTGAACAGAACTTTCTTTTGGGAAGGAAACTCCAAGGCCATTTGGTCCAACCCAAACCTGAAGAAGAATCCCTACTCCAGGCTGCCTCCTCAGTCAGTGGTCATCCAGCCTTTGCTTAATAATAACCTCCAATGACAGAGAACCCACTCCCTTCTAATACAATCCATCCCATTTGGGGAGAGGTATTATAATGATAATAACTAACAATTTTATGGCATTTACTATGTTCCAGGCACTTTATCATTATCTCAATTGATCTTCACAACAATCCTGGGAGGTAAGTGCTATTAGCATCCCCATTTCATAGATGAGAAAACTGAGGCATATAGGGATTGAGTGACTTGCCCAGTCATACACCTCAAATTTGAGGCTGCATTTGAACTCGAGACTTCCTGATTCCAGACCTGTTTTGTCCACTCTGTCACCTGGATGATCAAGTTTTTACTGATAATTAAGCCTATGCTTATCTCTCTGTGACCCCTCCCCATCACCTATAGTTAGTTCTGTCCTCCATACTGAACAAGTATGCCTTGTCTACATGGAAGCCTTCAGATATATAAAGACAGCCATCATTCGCCCCATCCCGCTTCTCCAGGCTGAATACCCCCAGTTTCTTCAACTGGTCCTCATATGGCATAAACTTATGTCAAGAGTCCCGACTGTCTGACTTGCTTGCCCTTTCCTTGAAAGCTATGCATTTCTCAATGCAGCCCAAGACTGAATTAACTTTTTTCCTTGTCCAGTCCTCATGATAAGCTTTCAGTCCACAAAAACCACCAGATCGTTTTCAGACTGACCCCATCTTAAACTTGTGAAGGTGATTGTAAACGTAAGACTTTACATTTAAATCTCACCTGATTAGATTGGCCCCAAGGGAGGGGAAAGGACTATTACTTAAATTTCCAGTTAATTCTTCATTCTTCAATTACCTTGCTTCAAATATAATTTTTACTGCACTGTGGTTGACAAAGATGTGTTTTATATTTCTGCGTTTCTTTAACTCCTATCTTCGAATCCATACTAAGTATCAGTTACAAGGCAGAAGAGCTATAAGGACTAGACAATTGGGGTTAGGTGACTTTTTCAGGGGCACCCAATTAGGAAGTGGCTGAGGCCAAATTTGAATCCAGGACTTCCTATCCCTAGGCCTGTCTCTCTTTCCACTCAGTCACCGAGGTGCCCCTATTTCTGTTTTTCTACATTTTTCTAGGAGGTTTTTATAGTCTAATAAATGGATAGTTTTTCTAGTTACCACAAATAACTTATATATGCACTCCTTTTTATTCCCATTCAACAGTTTCCAGATATCTATCACTTCCAGCTTTTATAAAATTCTATTCAGATCCTTAACTTATCCCTCACTTTTATAGTTTTATTACCTATTTATGTAACTCACTTTGAAGTACTTAAAGGCTTTATAATTCAATGTGTGTGTGTACTACTGGCATTAATATTACAATACATTTCAGCATAATATACTTTACCTGCTTATCTTTTCATCAATAATCAAAATCAAATCAATTCAAAAATAATTTTATGTTGTTGCCCCATTTGGAACCATTCTTGCTACCCCTGCCTTTTTTATATAAGTTGAAGCATAATAGATTTTGCTATAGCATCACATTTAACTCTAAAATATCCTCTCAAATGTTTCTTATAATTAATGTATACTTGGACTCTGTTTTCTCATTCATTCTTCTATCCTCTTTCATTTTATGAGTGAGTTCATCACATTTACATTCATAGTAATGAGAGTAATTCTGTATTTCCCTACATCTTATGCTATCCTTTCCCCCTTCCCTTTGCTTCCCACTTTCTCTTTGCAAAAAAGAGTAGATGTGTGAAGTTGGTAATCAGCTCCAATCTTGCCCCTCTTCTTTTTCTCTTGCCAAGATGCAAATCACAGATTCTTTGATCTTCTCTCCTCATTTTTTTCTTTCTTCCCTACCTTCCTCCATCCTTTCTGTCCTTCCTTCCAAATCTTTTATTTGAATCACACTTTGTGGTTAGAGTTTGTTTTGCGTAAGACTAATACTTCTCTGAATTCACTCTCATTTCTCTCCATTCCCTATTGCATGAAATGAATTTCTTTAGCCAAGTCTGTCGTATCTATTCTCCCCACTTTTGACAAGTTCAGATGAAAGTGAATTTCAGTGTTGTATGTTTCCCTACTCCTTTCTCCTTGTTTGAATAAAATTCTCCTTTTATTTGACATAATTTTCCTCACTCTTCCTTATTTCCTCTTGAATATCCCTTGACCCTCCTTTTCCTTTTAAGGCCATCAGAACACAACAATGTTATTTCATCAGGTTCTATCTTACTTAATTCATATAATAACACCTGATGATGATAGGACTCTAAGAGGACACTAGTACCATCTCCTCCAATGAGATTGTAGACATTTTATCATTTTCCCTCCATTTGGATTGCTTGTGCAGATTTCTCCTTTTGTGTTGTCCTTAACTCAAAATTTATAGTCAACTCTAGTCTTTTCAAGTGCCTACAAGTTGCTTATTTTCTTTCCCCTCTTTAAGATTATATTCTGTTTTGCTGAGGTTATTTCTGATCACAAGCCTGGATCTTTAGGCTTTTGAAATAAGGGATTCCAAATTCTACAGTACTTTATGGTTATGACTGCTAAACTTTTTTTTTTTTTGCTTCTCAATACTTAAAACTTATTCATTCTGCGCACTCTAAATTTTGGCTATGATTTTCCTGGGAGTTTCACGTAGGGGCTTATTTCTGGATGTGATGGCTGGATTCTTTCCATTTCTCCATACCCTTTGGATCTTAAGAGATTTGGAGAGCTTTCTTTCATGATTTCTTGAAATTTGATGTTCAACCTTTTTTTTTCCCTCCAAAGTCCTGGTTTCTGGTAGATCAATCATTCTTTCTGACATTTTCTGTTTCTTACATCACTGTATCATCCCATGCATCCTTCCTCGTCCCCCTCCCTGAGAACCATCCCATACAAAAAAATAGTATTTAGAGAGGGAAAAAGTTATCATAACTGATCAATGCATTGAAAAAGTCTGAAAATGTGTGTAATATGTAAAATCTGTAGACCTCCCACATCTACAAAGGGGTCAGTGTCTTCTGGTGTCTTCTCATAACCGCATTCAAGTCCCATTTGAGCTTTATCATTTTGTTACTTAATTTTGATGCATCTGTCTTTCCATGTACATTGTTTTAGTTACCATGCTTATTCTTTTCTTGGCCACATGTACTTCATTCTGCATCAGGTCATATAGATCTTCCCACACATCATTTCTTATGCCACTGTAGTGTTCTATTATATTTATGGACCACAGTCTGTTGAGTCATTCCTCATTTGATGGGTACCTATTTTGTTTCCTTCATGGCTGTGGAGCAAATTATTATCACTGGCCCAGTCCACCCAGGGAAATATTTACATGCTGGGGTAGACATCCCCCTAAGACACTGATGGGTTTTGGTTACCCTCAGTTTGGGTTAGTCTGCCTACCAAGATTGTTTTACTGGGTTGTGTCTGCTGAGCATACTATATAGTTTCTAGGAGCCACAGGTGAGAGTTGGATGACAGGTAGACACTCAGGTGCATAAACAGCCCTGAAAACACCAGAGATGCTAGTCCTCCCTCCACACCCCACCCACCAAGCATGTGAAAACTTACCCTGGCAGAATGGGCCAATGAGAACAATTTATTCCAGGGGCCATGAAGGTGGCTGAAGCAAGCATTGTGGAATATTTAGAGCTTGGTCATCTACTGAATCCTGGGCTACTGTCAGTCATCCTGACCTTGTCTTGCCACTGGACCTCTATGACTCTGGAAGACAGAGTCAAGCTAAAGACTTTGTGCAGTCTTATCTCACGTAAATACAATTCACAATTCAAGAGATCACCTTGTGGTGTCATTGGTCCTCTTCCAAAATAAAGGACAGACAACTGCTTCCAATTCTTTGCTATTATAGAAGTACTATTATTAATATTTTGGAGTATATGGATTTTCCTATTAATGATGTTTATGAGAACAAACTCCAAAATCTGAGTTTTAGGAAGAAATATATTAGATCACTTGGTAGAGAATGAGCCAGAAAGGACATGTAGTTTCCTCTCATCAGGGCTCTGGAAAAATTTTATTTTAGATTTAGACAAGGATGCCCACTACATATATACAGTTAAGCAAAGTTGGCAAGAGGTCAACTTGAAAGCAAGATAGACTGAAATAGATATGAGTAACTATAGAGACATTTAATAAAAATTGGGCCAGTCCAATCACTAGGAAACTCAAAACACAAACCTAGGTGGACCTATCACAAGATTTGGGTGTCATAACCTGAAACAAGACAGATTTAGGTGGATCTATGACCTTGAGGAAACCCCAAATTCCTTGTAACCACCTTCAGAATTCCTAAAGAACTACTGGAGTCAGGTGACATTCTGGTTGTGAACCATAGAACCATGTGAACCTTCAATCATAGAAGGCTGGATTTAAATATTTTTTTTTTCCGAACATCATTTTTCCTACTATTTCCTCCTTTAGGGATTTCCCAAACCTAACATTGTCATATTAGTGAACGCATAATTATAGAAGCCAAAAGCTCGGTTAAGATCTCAAGGGGAGTTCATTAAAACAACCTGAACAAACAGAAGCATCCTCATTATCCATCTTGTCTAGAGCTATGTATAATTCATTTACGGAGGGGTAAGGGTCAAATTGGCATCCAGCTTTCCCCCACTGTCTCTTAGAGGGACCAATTGGAGTAAGTCTTAAGGGTTGTAAATGCTTACAGTAGAAAATTAATGTACTGTGGTCATGCATATCATAATCCCATGTTCCCTTCATTGTCATAAAAGACAAACAATTGAGTCATAATCTTATACATCCCTTAAGGAGACGAGCCTCATTAAATGACTGTGGGTAAACCAAGGCTGATAATAGATTAAACTATATTTAGAGAACTCACAATGGACTGTTTTATGAGGGAAGATTTATATAGGACCAAAGTAATCAAGAAAAGGAGGGTCAGGGAAATCCTCTGATACAGTTAACTAGGGTAATAACTAAATCATTTCAAGGAATTTCAAATTTTCCTTTTTTTTTTCCTACCTGAAGGTAGTTCCCAAGTCAAGTTTTGGTAAGTTGAGGTTAATAGAAACAAACTGTTCACTGAAAAGTTACAAGAGAAATGCCCTGATCCCCACATAATAAAAGGAGGTAAGGCAAACATGAACACTATGAAACAAGAGTAATAAATAATGATTATCAATATTATATAATATCGAGTCTCTTTGGGACCCAGACCCAATTTCTATTTAGTCAACCTATTAACTCTTGAATCCCGCTTGTCTGGTCCCTTGGAAATTTGGAAATGGGCCATGTTCTCCAGACAATTCTGGAGAAGACTTCTCCTAGTAAATTTGCTTCTCTGATTCTAAGTGACTTGTAGAGATTCCCTACTTAAGGCTGCTAAAATTGGCCAGTAACAAGACTCAAGAAAACTTTGTACAGTTCTTGAATTTATGTTTTCAGCAATCAGTTCATATGGCAAAAAACAGCTTAAACTGTACGGAACTAATTCTATTAACTTTGTTCAAAGTCATGTCCAACTATGACCCCCACGAACCATAGCTATCCATGGGTTTTTCTTAGCAAGGATGCTGGAGTTTTCCATTCCTTCGCCAGTGGATCCAGTGGATCTTTTTGTCAGGCAATCAGAGGTTATGTGACTTGCCCAAGGTCACATACTTAGGACTTTTCTGAGGCCAGATTTGAAATCAGGTCTCTCTAGTTCTAGGCTCAAACTCTAAACTATTGAAAACAGTGATAGAAGCATATCACATTAGAAACCCATAATTCATCTGAAAGTTCAGAGAATTTCAATTTTTCTGTACCATGTACTCAATTTTTACTTGAATCTTGTACCTAATAAGGAAAATGCCACCAACAGGCTGAAGGAAGAATCTTAAAAAGAGATCCTTAAGGACTTGACTTTTAATGGGAGCCTATCTCTTAATATTATTGCATAGAGACTTCAAAATAGGAAAAAAACACATGATTTTAAAATTCTTTACAATTAATGCATTTTGTGTCTAAAATACTTAACCCAATTTTGAGAACTTATTACTAAAATATAATTGTCTGTATATCCCATTAGAAACATTTGGAAGCCATATGTGTGTGTATATGTGCACGCGCTAGTTATTAGGAAAAATAGTCTAATTTTGTTGCTTTCTCAAAGTTTACTACCTCATTAAAGTTTTTAAACTTACATATTTATCCTATCTCCTTTTGAGGACAGATATTATCCTTTTATCATCCTATCAGAATGGGATACTTCAAGGACCTAAATTATGCACCTATCATCAAGGGGATGGGCAATTATTAGGTAGCGGAATGGATAGATCACCAAATATTGCATTAGGAAGAATCCAAATCTGGCCTCAATAACTAGCTGTGTGTTCCAGGGCAAGACACTTAAAATTGTTTGCCTCAAGTTTCTTCACCTATAAAATGAGCTAAAGAAGGAAATGCCAAACCACTCCAGTATCTTTGTCAAGAAAATCTCAAATGGCACCATTACAACATAACTGAAATGGCTGAATAACAACAGCAAGGGGATGGGAAGCCTAAGAATTTATTTACTTAGGTGCTTAGGATATGGAGTTGACTATAAATTCAGATATAAAATAGTATGATCTTTCATACTTGCATCCCAGGAATGTTTTGATATTAATTTAGTAATATATTTAGCATTTCAGTGACAAAAACTTCCATAGTTCACCTGCTCTGATTATAGGAATTTGCTAAGAAAGAAAAAAAGGAGGGACATGGTGAGCATAGACTGAGGAGTCCTAAGTAAGCACAACAGCGGGAGAATGGGGGGACTTCCTTAGCTCTGTTTGATTCCAAGTGAATACCATAATCGACAGCTATCATGCAACAGTGTTCCGCATTATTCACAGGGTATCATAGCCAGGCTAAATTAACCAAGCAGAACAATTACCTTTTCAGAAGGGAAATAGCATGATGGGAAAAAGAAGACAAGAAGAACCCACTTTCACCTATTCAAGGTTATCCCCTCAGCTTTCCCAGGCACAGACATCCAGCTGTAGCAATTCTCAAACTATACTTCCTTTGGACAGCACACGGCATTTATTTTCCTTGAATAGTGGACTACTGGCTTAATGACAATTTGGACAATCATACCTCAAATCAGAACTCGGAAAAACATATTACAACCCTGAGAAGCTTTACCCCAAATAGCAAAACTTTACTAGTTGCAGCTTAGGGCTGGATTGTTTTTCTCACATTGCAATAATAGTTAATAAGCACACATAAAGATCTCTTCATCTATAAATTATGAATAATCAACATTTTAAAATTCACACAGAAGATTAAAACATTTCAGTTACCATTTTTTTGCCTCTAGCTTGTCATAGTTCTATAAATCGGGGAAAATGTCCTTCATCCTCTTGCCTATCTTCGTCTCTGCAATCCAGGATTTTGGAGACAGAATCTCCCCATTTTCCTCCTTATCTCGCACTGAAAGTTTAGTCCAAAAAGTCCCTGATTGACATTACATCGAGTCCCAGGGGCTGGTTTGAGGTGTCCCTGTTTGTACCATTTCACAGTAGATAAGATGTTTCCCTGCAAAGTTTTCCCAGGTAAATAAAACTTCATGTGTGCTAACAAACTTCAGAAGTAGAAGCCCCATCAAGCCCACATCCCAGCCTGCCAAAAACAAACTTTCTTCTCTAAGCAAGGGTCCTAAGTGAATGAGTATAGAACTAATGCCCACGTTCACCAGGATATCCAGGCAGTTACTGGCCAATCGCACACCCTGCATGAGGGAGAATTGAGAATGTAGGGAGAAATCGATGAGAAGAGGAAAAAATCTGAGCACAGGATTTTAGCAGCTACTCAGCTGGCCCATGAATGCTCGACTCAAGGGGCTTACTCCTCTGGCCACTGGGGTTAGGTGGGCCTGAATGGATGCTAACCTCACCTGAGGGTTTCCTTAGTCTAAGGCCAAGCATGAGCCCCGACTTTAATGGACACCCAGAATCAGATGCTGGACAGTGTCTGAGCTCAGCCTGAATGGCCTCTCCAGGTTCACACTGTGTCTGATGCCATCCTGTGTGGGTCCATCCCACTCATGCCCAATCCTAGAGTCTTTCTCAGAGAGCCTTTTGAGTTTATTCAGATGACCACCAGGGAATCCCACTTCTGACACCATATTTTGTGGCCAAACCCCAAAATCTAAAGTAGTTTTAGAAATTCATTGGGTTATTTGGTAGAGTAAGCCAGAGAAGAGGTATCTGGATTCCAAGATACAAGAGATATCTGGATTCCAGATTCCAAGAATCTGGAAGGTTTACAATGTAGAGGATTTAGATAAGGTGCCTGAACACAAACTACATGTACCCAGTGAAACAAAGTTGGTAAGATGCCACTTTGAAGAAATTAAAATAGATATGAGGAACTCGGCATCTAAGAAAATGTGAGCAAAGTGAAAACCTAAGGGAATCCCAACACAAGTTCGGGTGGACCCAAGGGTCATTAACCCAAACAAGAATGATTTGGGTGGATCCGGTACCTGAGGAAACCCCAAATGCCTTGTAATCATCTCCAAGATTCCTAGACAGTTACTGGGGTCAGGCAACATTTCGACTGTGGATAACCTTTAATCACAAAGTTGGATGTAAACATAATTTTCCCCCAAATAATATAATGGATTATTTTTCCTGAGATAGCTTCATTTAGGTATAAGCCCAGGAATGGAGTCTCTGGTCCCAGAGTTGTTGTTCAAAGGGTATAGATAGTATAATCACTTTGTGTAATTCCAAATTTCTGTCTGAAAGGGTTGTACTTTTTTATATCCAACAATGTATTAATGTTCCTATCTTTCCACAATACACATAGATTGCCATTTTTGCCTGTTTCCATGATGTAAGGTGGTGACCTTAGTGGTCAGGAATACTTTTCAGTTTTTCTGAGAATTAATTGTTCATCCCCATTGACCTTTTCTCTATTGAGGAACAGCAAAACACACATATATTTATGTATATATGTATATTGGATACCAAAGTTTCATCAGACATTTGGTACAGTTGTTTTTCCCACCATTTGACCATTTCTCTTCTACTAGATACATGTTGACTGTGTGGAAGGTTTTCAGTGTCAAGTACTCGGCTACGTATCGCATCTTTTGTAATTTTCTCTACCTCTGGTTTTGTTAGGAATCCATCTCTTACCCATAGCTGTGAGAAGTATATGACCAATTGTAATGTAGAACGTGGGGTACATAAAGTGTTGATCTGACTGTAACATCAGCCAGACGATTTCTAGTTTTCCCAACAGTTAACAAGAATTTCCTATATATTTTCCACTTCATCAAATCCTGAGTTTGAGTCCTTTTCTTTCTGATTCTCCCTTCCCTCATCTGTTCCACTGATCTAAATCTTTTAACACCAATACCAGATGTTTTGATGAATTCTGTTTTATAATATACTTTGAAGTTTGGAAGTGCTATTTCCTCTTTTTCCTAATTTCACGATTTCCCTTGATATTCTAGATCTTGTTTTTCCAAATGAATTTTTTTTTATAATTTGTAAAACTCAATAAATTATCCCCTTGACATTTTGATTGGCAGAGCATTAAATGTATAAATTAATTTTGGCAGCATTGTCATTCATGTTATCTTGATACAGTCTCGCCAGGAGTACTGAATATTCCTCCAGTTATTTACGTCCTTTCTCTAAGGAGCTTTCTGTGATTGAATCTATGAAAGGACTTTGTGTGCTTTCAGAGGTTGAGCCTCAAATATTTTGTGTTTTAAAGTTAATTGGAATGGGATTTCCTTTTCTATTATTGCTTCTTGTGTCTTCTTAGAATATAGAAATGCTATTATTTATCTGGATTTATTTTGTAGACTTCAGTGTTGCTAAAACTGTTAATTGTCTCAATATGGGTTTTTGCTGATCCCCTGGGGTTTTCCAAGGAAAACACCATATTGTCACCATGCAAGGATGGTATTATCTCCTCTTCCCCAAGCTGTATTCCTTTCACTCCTTTCGTATTTCGTTTGTGTTTCCAGTTTTGTCAGCATCTGACTATTCCCTAAATGTCTCAATTGTTCGTTCTGGTTTGGCTGGGATTTGACCATTTTCTCTTTGCCATTTTGTCAATATGATTGTCTTCTCTCTTCTCTTTAATCTGGATTATCGAAGGGTTTCAACATTTTGGAAGTCTTTTCAAAGAACCAGCTTCTGGTTTGATCTCATTGATGGGAATTTGGGCTCCCACTTTCTCTCCTCTTCCTTCTTTTGGGCTCCTAACCCTAAATCCTTTTTGGGTCACTTGTTGATTTTCCAGCTTTCTAAAGGCAGCTTTAGGTCACAAATCCATTGTTCATGGACGATTCCTGACCTCAGATTTTCTGTCCCTGAGGACTTCCTCCATGTGCTGCTTCATCATCATGTTCCTTTGCCCAAATGGGCCCTCAGTCTAGAGAAGGCTGGGCTGGGCTAGGCTGTGCCCTGTGGGAAATAGTCCCTGGAGCCTTTGGAATAGGGTTCGACAGCCTTGGTTTCCCCTCTTTTTTCTTCAATCACGAATAACAAGAAAAGGGCCCAAAGCGCTAGGCCTGGAGATCCCAGCTCCTCACCCTCTTCTGAGAGTTCACTGTCATATCAAGAACTACAACAGCCTCAGGGTGTCATCTGCCTGTGACCTTCAGGAGACACAGAGAAATGGGGTTTGGGGATGGGTGTGTTTTTGTAAACCATCAGAGGGGATCCCTCAGGCCCTTCAGGAGGCTCGCTGAGCTCTAGGGTGCCCCAGCAGCTGCTTCCTGCCCAGCCTCCCCCAAGGGGCAGAAGCAGAGTCTCTGCCCTATTACCATCTACTCCCCCACCCACAATCCTCTCCAACTCCAGACATATTCTCTGGGCCCCAAGAGGGGGTAAGAAATGAGGAAGGAGATTTGCATGGATGGCTGGAGGGGGAGGACAAGGGGGATCAGAGACACTTGGCAGAGTCCAGCCCCAGCTGAGGGGCCTCAGGGGGCAGAGCTCTGGGGTGTCTCCACTATGGTCTGGGTTCCTCTCCTTCCCCCCTCCTCACTGACCCGCCTGAGGGGTCTCAGAAGAAGGGAGCACCCAGGGCCAGGGCGGCATCTCCTCTCTCCCTGCTGTGTGAGGGGGAGCACAGAGGGTCCCCGGCCCCTGACTCACCCCCCTCTCCCCCCAGGGCCAGGCAAATCTCAGGGATCCCTGAGAGACTCTCCGGCTCCAAGGATACCTCCCCCAGCTCTGCCTCCCTGACCGTCTCTGGGCTGACGGTCACTGTCTGCCCCATGATGGCAGTCACACAGAGCCCAGGGCTCGGGGGAAGAGAGATCAAAGCTTGGAGCTGCCCTGCTCTGCTCCATCACTGGCTCAGTCACCAGCAGGAGCCAAGAGCTGCTCCCTGTGGAGAGAACCATGGCCTGATGCCTGAGAAAGGAAGAAGAATCAAGAGACACAGTCCAGCTTCCTGCACCAAGACTCGTCTGAGGCATGTGCTCTGTGGAAATAAGTCCAGTGTTATGGAAATGTATTGATTCTACCATAGAAGGTTCTGGGTTCAAATCCTGGTCCTCTGATGGTTACTATGTGACTTTCGTTTCTCCATATATAAAATGGGGAGATGCCACGCACATAACTGGTGACAGCCAAGGTCTAACCAATATTTCTCTCATCACCCCCTCGGGAAGGCAAATTCTCCTTGTCTCTATTTACAGAGGAGCAAACTGAGGCTCAGAAGGGCTAGGATTGCTTATGGTCACACCAACAGGGCCAGAGCTGGGCTCCTCCCTGTCTCCAGGCCAATCCACAGCCCTTCCCAGAAGGCTATGCTGCTTCCCACTCAACAGCCAGGCCCAGAAACAGGTCTTAGATTCCAATCTGGCCACTGACACTTAGCTGTGACCCTGGACAGTCCCTTACCCACTATTGGGTAGTCCTGACCACTCTTCTGCCTTGGGAGCAGGACTTGGAATCACTCTAAGCAGAAAGTCAGGATTTACAAAGAGACCAAGGAAGGGCCAGTCAGGAAGAGCTCTGGAGGCCCACAAGGGAGGGCTGGAAAAGGATAAAGCGCTTCCCAACCTGTCTCTCATTCCACCCTCACAACAACCCAGAGCCTGGGGCTATTATTATCCTCAATTTACAGATGAGAAAACTGAGGCAAAGAGAGGTGAAGGGACTCCTCCAGCCTCACAGAAGAAAAAGAAAAAGAGGAAGCTTCCATCTTAACAGGGGAGGTGCTGTACATGTCAATCAGCACAGACCAGGAAAAAAAATGACCAGAGGCAAGGAAGCCTTCCTGGAGGAGGCAGCTGGGAGCCTGGAAGCACTTTCCCACAGGTTTCCCAATGGCTCCTGAGCAGCATCTTCCAGGAAACCTCCAGGACTGCAGGAGGTGCAGGGAGGAGAGGCCCCATGGCGGCCGGGGGAAACAGCCAGGACTAACAAGGAGACAGAAGATGGGGGTGATGGAGGGCCTCCACCAAGGCCTCAGGCTGCCTGGAAGAATACAGGAGGAGGAGGTGATGGAGGCCTGGCCATGGGGAGGCAGCCAGGCTGTGGAGGCCTGTGAAGGTCCAAAGGAGTCTCTGTTGGGCTGTCGAGAGAGCAGAATCCAGGCTGGGGGAACACAGGGTCAGGCGCCATTTTAGGACAATGGCTGGAGCCAGACTGGGCTGGAGCAGCCATGGGGGATCCCGTCCTGCCTGGAAGTGTGTCCTCCACATCTGCTCAGGAGCCCTTCTTGTCCATGTCCTGCACTCGGCCTGATTCTGGCCTTCAAGGCCTCGATGCCAGCTGACAGTGGGCTGTCCTAGCCTGGCCCTCGGTGGAGCCCAGAACCCAGAACCCGGCCTCGAGACCAGCTGCTCCTGCTTCCTGGACGTCCTCCTTCCTCTGGGCCTCGCCATTCCGGCTTCCCCAGCCTGGCCTGAAGCCTCCCAACTGGGCCTGGGCACGTGCTGGGCCCAAATGAGACCCAACTTCTTGGCCCAGGAGGACAGGAGGGAGCCGGGCCGGAGCCGGAACCTGCCGTCCACAGGGGAGAAGCGGCCAACCAGGAAGGAGCTGCAGGTTGTCCTGAAGAAGAGGCCCAGCAGGAGCCCCAGGACGAGGCTTCAGGGAAGGGTTTGAGTTGAAAAGGGGAAACGAAAGTTACTTTGGAGCCCTGGAGAGAGAGGCGCGTCTACACCTGGGCCTGAGCCTCCTTGTCAGGAGAGAGGAGTGTCTACACCTGGGGCCTGAGCCTCCTTGTCAGGAGAGAGGTGCGTCTACACCTGGGGCCTGAGCCTCTTTGTCAGGAGAGAGGTGCATCTACACCTGGGCCTGAGCCTCCTTGTCAGGAGAGAGGAGTGTCTACACCCGGGGCCTGAGGAGAGGCCGCTGCTGCTTACCTGGGGGGGAGGGGGGGCCTGCAGGGATCCAGCCCGGCGCCCTCTCCACACTCCTCCGTGCTCCGCACTCCCAGGCCAGGGGGGTCCCAGAAGGCAGAGCTGGAAGGGAAAAGGGACCCGTGAGGGGACTCGGCCCGACTCCCTGGCAGCTCCCATCGCCCCCAAGTGTCCTCAGGCCTCCCTGCTTGGGGGGGGGGGGGGATGCTGCTCTTGTGTGTGCCCAGGACTCAGGTCAACAGCAGCAGCAGCGCTGAGGAAAAGCCTCGTGGGGGCCCCACTGGATTTGGGGTGCCAGAGAGGACCCGGCGGAAGGAGGAGCCAGGCGGTGCTCCCCCACCCACCCCAGCAGTCCTGACTGGACCTGGACGAAGGGGCGGGCCCTGGGCTGGCCCCATAAATGTGGGTGGGGCAGGGGAGGGGCCTGAGGCTAGGGAGGGGTGGGGGAGCCCGTGGTGGGGTCCCTGTGGGAGCAGGAGACCAATGGGAGAGGGGAGGGATGGACCTGGGACGGGAGGGGGAGGAGGGGAGAAAAGGGAAGAGAGTTCATGTGCGGGGGCGGCCCCCGCCTGACCGCCCCCCTTTCTAGAGCCAGCCCACAGGGACAAGAGCTTCACCTCCTCCGGAACTGGATAAGCTCTGCAGGTGCAAAGGCCCATGGGAGTCCAGGATGAGGGGGAAGTAAAAGTAAAGAACCCGGAAAAGCCTAGTTTAAAATCCTCAGAGCCCGCCCCCGTCTAGGCCCCGCCCCGGACACGCCCCTTGCTCAGGGCACAGCCCCACCCTCTCCCTACACCTGGCCTCCTCCCTAGCCCTTGGGCCAACCCCACCTTACCTTTAGGCCCCACCCATTTCTTCATCGCCCCGTCTCCATGCACAGCTCACGCCCACCTGGTGGCCCTCCCAAACCCCGCCCCTCCGCTATGCCCCGCCTCTCATTCAGGCTCCGCCTGCGGCTTCTCCTCTTCTATGCGCAGGCCCCACCCCTTGCTTGACCGCCCCATTCTTTCCCAGAAGGCTTTTCTACCAGAGCCCGGCTGTCTCCAGGGAGGTTCTCTGCAGCTGCTCCTTGTGAAGTGTTCCTCCTCACTGAATGGAAGAGGAGGCCTTCTGGGCAGTCCTGCACACTCTGCACCCTCACCTGGGCTGCCTGCAGGGGCCCGGTTCCTGGTCGAGGGTCAGAGCTACCATCCCTCGGTGACCTGAGGGGCCTGGGAGAGGAGGATTGACCTTGGTCTCTGACTCCGGGAAATGGGCACAGAGCTTCCTAGGGTGCTGAGGGTCTCTCGGCCCCCACTGGGGTCACCCCGGGAGCGCCCGAGTTCTGGCTATGATTTTGGTGGACCTGTTTCCCCTCCACTCCCCTACCCCCGCTGCCATTGCCGCGCTTTTGCTTGTGCAGGTGCTTCCTCCGGGAGCACACGCCTATGGCACCTCTTGTGGTCCGCAGGAGGAATGACCCCTAAGATCCTCAGAGCCACCCCCGCCACTCCTTACAAGCAGAATCCCAGCCTTTCTCTACTAGCAGCAATGCAATGATCCAAGACATTTCGGAGGGACTAAGAGAGAACTGTGGGAGCAGAAACACAGGAGGAAAACAACTGCCTGATCACGTGGGTCGATGGGGATAGGCTTGGGGACGCAGACTAAGCGATCACCCTGGTGCAATAGCAATACTACGGGGAATCGTTCTGGAGCAGTGACACAGGTAAAGCCCAGAGGAACTGCGCGTCGGCTACGGGAGGGGGTGGGGGAGGAGCAGGGAAAGAACGTGAATCTTGTAACCCTGGAAAAATATTCCAAACTTCGAAAAAGAATCCCAGCCTTTGTCCAGCTCTAGCCATAGCCTGTGTTCTCGGACCCTCAGCCCCACCCGATGTCCCTCCTCAGTGCCCCCGCCCCGTGATGTCCCGATACTGTGACTCTCAAGAACAGGAAGTGATGGGGCAAGAGCCGAGACACAGGCTTGCGCAGAGAACAGAAGGGCCGGCCTAAGGCTTATGCGCATGCTCCCGTAGCTCCAACATATTTACTGACCGCCTCTAAGGCGGAGCGAGCTCCTTGTGAGGCGCAGACCAGGTGCAAGGGGGCGGGACACACCAAGGGAAATGGGGTGCGAGCGTGTCTTCTCCTAGCACGCAGCCAATGGGGAAAGGAGGGCTGGACCTCTTTTGAAACAAGCTGGTGAAGTGAATGAAAGGAAGCCGGTTTCCCGTGGGAACGTCTCATTCTGCGGAAGGGGAAATGAGAAGGTGACATTGCTGTCATGTTCTCTGCAACAGGCCGGGAGAAATTTGGAATTTCATTTTAATTTGGGGACTTTCTTACTTTGACTTTAAAATTGTTTGGAAATGGAGGTTTTCCTGAAAGAACTTTTAGCAGTCGGTTCGTCCACGGTAATCTGCAGTGTGCCCAGCAGGCAGCTTTACGATGTGATTTTGACTTCCTGTTAGCTGGTATTTCCTGGGGCTCCCTTCCACGGTGACAAACCTCCACGTGCCTGTATGGGAGTGCTTTTTCTTTTAGATTTCTAGAATTTAGGCCGTGTCTGTTTTTCAATGTTGCTTTAAACTGTGCAACTGCTTTGGCATTGGTGGGCAAATTCGGTTCTTGGCAAGGACGGCTTCCCTTGGGACTTGCTACAAGTGGATTTTTATAGCCACTATAAGCCATCTTTACAAGCCAGCAAAGGAGCCACCCTTTTCCTCGTGTTTGAAGTACTTGTAGAATGTAATTTCTAAGCAAAGACAGAATGTTCCAGTAAGTTCCAGCCTACTGAACATCTGCTATGGCTGAGAGCACAACTGAGTCCCATAGGTGCTTGTGAGCCAATAGCAGAGGAGTCCAACCAGTTCCTATTGGAGAATGGGTCATGGGGTTTCCAGGCCTTCTTTTCCAGCAATGAAAGTGTTTGAGAACCTGTCTAGGACAGAAGAGACTTCTACAAAAGAAGATGACAGACCCTGGCAGAGAACTACTATGGTGGACTTATTTCAAAAGAGCATTAGTAAGCATATGCATTTCTGTTCTCCAAGGAGGCCTCTAGTTTTCCAAAAATGCCAAGTCACCCTGAGCTAGGAGAAGAGGATGCCCAACTTGCCCTATAAGGAATAAAATATAGGTAGATGATTGTGATGTGTTAGAACCTCATGCCAAGATGGTGAGCCCATAGTCGCCAGCCAATGGTGAACTGGGAGAGTGGTGGCATAAGAGGCATAGCATTAGGGTCCATATAAGCAACTGCTTACCTGCTGCCCAGTTGCACTGCCATATTGAGAGGGTGCCCTTTCTCATGAGAAAGATTAAACTTGCCCCTGCTCACCTAGGTGGTCTCTGTTGTCTTTAAGACATATGGTCTCATACGGTTTGTGGAGGCTCGTCCAGGACCTGCAGTGACCAGCAGGATGTCCCATCAAATTTTCACTGGCTGCTCAAAGGCACAACTGAGTGAGTCCTTCTGACCCAGGAGACCCAAGGCAGAGACTGAAAAGGGGAGCAGACACTTGGGTAGTTGGATCTGGACCTGGGAAGAGAGGCTACTTGGTGACATCAGGTCTCAAATTTGTGCACAAGCCCAGGTGAGTAATTGTATTTACTCTTGGATGACCTTGGAGAAGGGCTCCACAAGGGTTGGGATATAGACTGTCTACCCTTGGGTGTGTGTCAAGGAAGTTTATTCCTTCCCCCTCCTGAGTAGCTTGATCTGTCCATTAACATTCCTTACATTCCTCACAGTTACTCCAGGTTTTGTGTCCATGAACATGCTGTATGTCAATAAAAGTGAGGGGGCAGGTCCTTTTGGGGCTTTTGAACGAACACAGGAACAGAGGAGGCAGGTAAGGGGGAAAGAGGCAGGCTCTAGGTCAGGTTACTTAGAGAAATGATGAGACTTAAAACTATGATTGTCTACCCTTTCTAATAAATATTATAAAATATATGTCTGGGTAGAAATATTAATTTAATTCTTACACATGGAAGAGAGATTATCTCAACCAGAGGGAGATAAAACCAGTAACTCCTGTGAAAAAAGCGCCTGAACTGGAGAATGGGAAAAGTTAATTTGAGGAGTAACCAAAAGGGCAAGATGGAAGGCTTGCCAGAAGTCCCGAGAGAAAGTCCACTGGGGATCAAATTTGAAAATTGGTAAGAATTACCCG
Organism: Monodelphis domestica; assembly: GCF_027887165.1. NCBI lineage: Eukaryota > Metazoa > Chordata > Mammalia > Didelphimorphia > Didelphidae > Monodelphis > Monodelphis domestica. The sequence continues at coordinate 5,143,402 of NC_077229.1, forward strand.
AATATAGGGGAAAATATGAGAAAAGCATGCTAAAATATTGTGGTTTGATTTGGACAGGAGCCCCTTATTAGACTCAGTACTGCAACCCAAGTTTGGATCCCCTGAGGTCTGGATATGTCAGGCCCTAAATTAATATGTAAATGCCAAAGTAGAAAGGCAAGAGGAAAAAGGAGAGGAATGATTTTCTGTTGTAACAACAAATGGCCATTATTGTAAAAAAAAAAAACAAACCCACTTTTCCCTTCTGTAAGTCAGATCAGAGGAGTGGAGAGTGAAAATAATAAACTCAGGATTGTATGGAGGGGAAGAAAATGATTGTTTGTGAATCCATGTTCTGTGTAAACTTGTGGAAAATCTCTTGTGTTATGTTATAAATTTGTCTATATCTCTCTGTGTATATATTTCTGAATATCAAGGAATATGCAGAAATGGTAGGTGAGTGAATTAAGAAGTTATCACATCCTCACCCTCCCAAAAAACATATATATATATATATATATATAAAGAGAGAGAGAGATAAAAAGATCTGTTCTCCCCTTTTCTTTCTGCTGGCTCCAGAGAAGAGAAGTGAAGGATGACTGAAGGGATATTTTGATCCCATGATGGAAAACTATTCATTTTGAGGTTAATGCAAGTGGTTTTGGAAAATCACAAATGATTCTGGAATGTACTTGTAAAATGAATGTAAAAGTGATTTAGTGTTGAAAATTGTTTATAAGTTAATAAGATTCCAAAAAAAAAAAACTTTTATTTTGTGTTGGTAGTGTGAAAACTGTTCTTACTGAAATTTAAAATTGAACAGTGGTTAGACTTAAATGTGGAACATGCCTAAAATGTTTTTTTTTTAATTTGAGTCAACTGAAGTTGGGGATCAAAATGACATGGATAGTCACCCTGATTGTTTTAATGTTTGCTGGCTGTTTAATGAAACCAAGAGATCAGTGAAATGACTCTAAATTTTGGCTCTGATTTTCCTAGGAGTTTTCATGTGGGGACTTCTTTCTGGATGTGACTGCTGGGTTCTTTATATTTCTCCATACCCTTGTAATAGATGGTAATATTAGGAGATTGATGGTAATGGGACAGGGACACCAGGAAGCCAGCTAGAGGGAAGGCTGGATCTTACACTCCTTCCCCCCACACCACTTCCTGTCCCCTTCCCAACTGATCCAAGTGCTCTTCTCAGGAATGGTAAGCTTGAAGGGTTTTCCCAATAACTAATCCCACAATTTAGATCCTTTTAACTAAGAGGGTTTTTATTCTTTAAGGTAGAGGAGGTAAAGAGGGGGAGGTGGAAAGAGAAAAATAGGTTTCTCTAACTTCCTATGATTTCCTGTTGATTGAAGATTTTCACAATGTGTTCAATTAAGGAAATAAGGTTATTTTCTCTATGGGGAGATATTGATAGCAAAAACTGACAAAGATTCTTCATAGCTAAGCTCCAAATCTTCTTAGTACTCAGTCAGATAAATAATCATTGACCAAGAGAGGAATTGGTTTTCCCACTTCCTTCCAACAGTCAGAGGAAAAGAGAAGTCCATTCAAGCTGCTGGGCTTCCCAACTGCCCCCTGGCCCAGATTCTATTGGAATCTTGTCTCCACCTGGTTGATTGCTGGTTCACCAAATTCCAACTCTTGCTTTTTTCTTGCAAATCTCTTCTATGTTACAATCTCATCTTTACACCCTTCAGCTCTTAGAGATTTGGAAAGTTTTCTTTCATGATTTCTTGAAATTTGATGTTCATCCACGTTTTTCCCCCTCCACAGTCTTGGCTTCATGTAGCTTAATTATTCTTCTTTATTTTACTAAGTTTTTACTGACATTTTCTGTTTCTTACACCACTGTATCATCCCATGCGTCCTTCCTCTTTCCCCTCCCTGATGTGGGGGGAAAAGACCCCTACCCCCTTATACTTAATTGGATTTTAGTGATAGTGATAGGTTTAAGATAATCAGTATTGTGATTCTAAAGTGATCAGTATAAATTCCATTATAATCTTCATGATTTCTACAAGGATTTCTAACAAAAGCATAAAAACTGCTTCTAAAGGGATATCTAACCTCTCCTAAGTTTGTACTTCTCTTTATCATAAGATGCTGACTATCTGAATTTCATGTCCCAATATAGCACAAACATCACACACCCTTTCCTATTTGGAAATAGTCATCTCTTCCCCCAGATCAGATGAGAGAGAGGTAATGGTCATTTGACTTGACTAAGGCATTAGTCTAATGACTAATACGGGCTTTCTGAAATGAACTAACCAATCAGCTTTGTAATTGGGTAACTGTTTCTAAATAAGGTCTATATGATGTTATATCTTATAATCTTGTACAGAAGTATTCATTTTGTTATAAAAACCAGATCTCAGCCTCTGGGTTTTGTCTCTTGCTGGGGTCCAACAATGTAATACATGCAAGAGAACACTTTTATTGGAGGACTTGACTTGGCCCTCTTCCAATAAAATCTAACTTTCTACCTTGACTTGAAGAAATTTGACTTTTTGATTTATTTACCTAAATTGTCTATATGGAGTCTGTGGGTTTCTATTTCACAACACTGATAACCATCCCATACAACAAATAGTATTTTTTTAGAGAGGAAAAAAAGTTATAACTGATCAATGCATTGAAAACATCTGAAAATGTGTGTAATATGTAAAATCTGTGGACCTCCCACCTCTACAAAGGGGTCAGTGTCTTTTGGTGTCTTCTCATAACTCTGCATTCAAGTCCCATTTGATCTTTATCATTTTGTTACTTAATTTTGATGCATCTATCTTTCAGTGTACATTGTTTTAGTTACCATGTTTATTGTTTTCTTGGCCCTATGTACTTCATTCTGTATCAGGTCATATAGATCCTCCCATTCTTCTCTGCATTCATTACACACATCATTTCTTATGCCATCACAGTATTCTATTATATTCATGGACCACAGTCTACTGAGTCATTCCTCACTTGATGAGCACCTACTTTCTTTCCTTCATTGCTGTGGAGCAAATTATTCTCACTGATCCCATCCAACCGGGGAAATCTTTGCATTCTTGGAGTAGACATCCTAGCAACCTAAATGTTTTGCTTTGGGTCTGCTTAATACACACAGAGATTAATTAGGTCTCAACCAGGAAGGCTGGTAGTGAGTAAACGCATGGCCTCCTCCAAGATGGGAGCTAGTCTCTTAGGAAAGTAGGAAAGGAATCAACCTTTCACTCACCCAAAGAAGTCCAGGAGTCAGAGTCTAAGTTGAAGCTGAGCTCCAAACCCACAATCCAAGCTTCAGTCTCCAGCTAAGCTCCCTTGACGACTCTCCCCAGTCAGAAGACTGTCTCCAGAAGACAATCTCTTGAGGCTATCTTCTCAAAGACAATCTCCTCTGAGGGAGTTTGGGACTTGCTTTTATGTGACTTTTTGTCCCTTTCCCTCTTCACAGGGGCTAATCAGACTTTCCAAATTGTCTAGCACTGCCCAGAGGGGCGAATACTCATCAAAAGGGTTCATAGATACCTGGCTGATTGAGTTTCTTAGGGTGTAAACCCTAATAATAGGATTCACAAGTTTGGAACTGTTATAATTAAAAATAGTTGTTTGTCATAAACTGTTATATTTAAAAGAAGTAGATGCCACAAACTGTGGCAGTTAAAAAAGAGTTGAAGGCCTTAAACTGTAAGAGTTAAAATGGTTGAGGTTGTAAAATGTAGTGAGTAAAATAGTTGAAGATATAAATTGTGATAGATATGAGTGGGTGAGTAAATTTGTGACTGCAGAAAATATGTTTCACTACAGTGTCTTGGTTTTAAATCAAATATAAGGTGGTCGCCAGGGAAATAGTCCCAATTATGAATATACCCAAGTCAACTGGGTTTTATAGAGAATTTAATTAATAATGAGGAATTAAAGAAAGAGGGAAAGAGTAAGAAAGGAATAAGTATGAAGGTCCTTAAGCCAACATGGCCTAGACCTGAGTCTTAAGAGAGAGAGATCAGTCAGTCAGTTGTTTATCACTCACCACAAGGTCTGTCTAAGCAAGGATTCTAGTGACAGTCTCCTCAGAGAGAGTTCCAACCAGAGTCCTCCTCAAAGAGCCTTCCAGCCAGAGACTGTTTCAAAGGGCCTCTCTCAAGAGCCTCCAGAGGAACAGAGTCCCCTCAGAGGAGCTCCAGCGAGACCTCCTTAGAGATTGTCCTCCAAGAGCTTCCCTTCTCCAGAGCCTCTCTCAAGAGATTGTCCAAAAGGATTTTCCTCAAGCGATTCTGCTTAAGCGATCCTCATAAGAGCTTCTGCTTTTTCTTATATAGGGGGTTTTCTCCTATGTCACCTCCCCTAAGTTCTTCCATCTACCAATCACAGTAGACGTTTTCAAAAGGACAGCCCATTCTGAATTCACTGCTGGGTCGACTAATCCCTTTAGTAAGTTTGAATCAGAAAAAACACTGCTGGGTCGACTAATCCCTTTAGTAAGTTACTTGGCTTAAAGAACTTTTTGCCTCTTTATAAGTATGGGTTTAAGTACTTTCATTGTTTAGCAAGGAGTTTTCTCCCCTAAAGCAGTCTTAAGTATGGGTAGAGTAGAGGTCCTCCCATTTCTGATCCAAGTAGAGTTCTCACTGTCAAAATGGGGAATGTTCCTAGTAGGGAATTGTTCCAATAGAGAATTCCCCAATGTGGAAATTTTTAACATTCACAAGTCTGAGAAATTTCAAAATTTACAATCCCCCCTGATGATCATTGGGAGACTAGTCTCCCCATTGATCATTTAACATAATCATTTTGTAATCCTAAATGCACTTCTAACTATAGATATACACAATATTCAATTTTTCTAAGAGGAATTAGAATAGTGAGGGAGGAAATAGAAAAGAAAAGAAAGCAAAACCAATGTTTTGCTAGGTGCACTGACAGAAGGCCAAATTAGGGGCAGACCCTTTTGGAATAAATGTGTACATTTACAATAAATGTTCAATCAAAGTTCAGTTCAATCAATCATATCCAAAGTTCATTCTTGATCTTCTTGATGAAGTGTGGATTTTCTGGCATCTTTCTGCAACAATTCATTCTCTGGATATAGGAGTTTCAAGCTTCTTTCTTGAAGATATTTTCTCGAACAAAATTCAAAGTCTTGGATATTTATAACAATACAATCTTAAACAAAAAAATTCAAAAATTCTTAGATTTTAAATTAAAATACAATCCCCCCTGAAGTAGGTGTTAAAAAACATCCAGGCAAGCTCCAGTCCTCTACTGAACTCCTGAACTCCTCAACTGAGTTCAATCCTTCTCCTTTTAAAGAAATTTTCTCTTATGTCACCTCCCCTAAATTTTCACACCTACCAATCACAGTAGACGCTTTTCCCCAGGACTGCCCATTCTTAGTTCTCATCTTTTGTTCTCACCTTCTCTGGTTAGATAAAATCTACTGAGTACTTCACACCTCTTTTGTTAAGCTTGCCTTTTGTAAGTTGCTTGACCTTTTAGCTACTAATTTAACCTTTATAGGTACTTAGCACTCTTTTGTATTAGATCTAAAAATAGACCTAACTTAAGGTTCTAGCTTTACTATAAGTATGAGTTAGGGACTTTTCATTGTTCAATCAGGAGTTTGCAACTTTATCTTCCCCTAAGGTACTGTCTGAGTAGGGTGGAGTAATTTTAAAAGTTCTCAATACATTCCTGTATTGAGTACCTCAAGTACCTCCATTGTTACAATAAGGGAAAAGCTTAACCAAATCTTCTAAGGTTTTAAGATTCACAGTACTCAACATATAAATACCAAAAGGCATAGCATCCATATCTTTAAAGGAGAAACTAAAGGAGCTCAAGGAGGAAATAGACAGTAAAACTATGCCAGTGGGGATCTCGACCTTCTATCAGAAATAGATAAATTGAACCAAAAAATTAAGAAGGGAAATGAATGAAATGTTTGAAAAATTAGAGTTAATAGATATCTGGAGAAAAAATGAATAGGGTTAAAGGGGAGGAATATATCTTTTCAGCAGCACATGGCACATATACAAAAACTGACCATGCACTAGGACGGTATTGGTGAAGACATGGCCCATGTGCAGAGCCAGCACTCAGGGAACTGTTCCATTCCCCTTATTACCACCATCCAAGAACATTTTTTGGTATGTCTCACCCCTCTGTCCAGCCTCCCAAAGCAAGCACTTCCTCCCTCAGCTTTTTCAGGTAATGAAGGGGTTCACAGACAGCTTGAATTTGCCCTCAAAGTCAGAAAAGGTTTGCCAACACTGTACTAGGGCATAAAAACATCACAACTAAATGCAGAAAGGCAGAAATAATAAAAGCAATTTTTTTCAGATGATAATGGGATAAAAATCATAATCAATAAGGGTTCATGGAAAGGCAAATTAAAAATTAATTGGAAACTAATTCTTCAAAACTGGTGGATCAAAGAAAAATCATAGAAATAATTACTGATTTTATTGAAGGAAATGACAATGAGACATATCAAAATTAATGGGATACAGACAAAGTAGTACTAAGGAGAAAATTTCTATCCATGAGTATTTATATCAAAAAAATTAAAATAAAGTATAAGGATAATTTGGTGATGATGTTTATTGATCTAGAGTAAGCTACTGCTTGTAGATAGGTGAGTGAGGAAAGGTAGAAGTCGAGGTGGAATGACTTCTATAACACTCTCACATTATCTCTTACTAGGCTATGACAAGTGGTTGTAATTTAGGAATGTTACCACTCTTCTGCCTTGGAGCCAATTGGCTCCAAGATGGAAGGTAAGGGTTTATTTAAAAAAAAATAGACTTGGAATTGGTTTTATGAAAAAACAAAGTATTGGTTAATTTGATTTGAAAAAAGAAGGAAGAGAACAAACTCACAAATATCAAAGATGAAAAGGGTGATTTCACTTCTAATGAAGATCAAATAAAGATTATTATGCTATTTTCCCAATTATAGGATAATAAATCTTAAAATCTAGGTGAAATGAATGAATACTGGCAAAAATATAAATTGCCAAGATTAACAAAAGAGGAAATAGAATACTTAAATAATCCCATCTCGGAAAAAAGAAATTGAACAAATCATCAATCAGCTCCCCAGGAAAAAATCCCCAGGGCTAGATGAATTCACAAATGAATGCTATCAAACATATAAAGAACAATTAGGCTCAATACTATACAAACTATTTGACAAAATAAGCAAAGGAGTGTTACCTAATTCTTTTTATGACACAAATATGGTACTTTCTAAGCCAGGAAGACTCAAAACAGAGAAAATTATAAACCAATCTCCTTAATGAACATAGATGCAAAAATCTTAAATAAAATATTAGCAAAGAGACTACAGCAAGTTATCACAAGGATTATTCACTGTGACCAGATGGGATTTATGCCAGGAATGTAAGGCTGGTTTAATGTTAGGAAAACCATCCAAATAATTGACCATATCAATAATCAAAACAACAGAAATCATGATTATCTCAATATATGCAGAAAAAACCTTTGAAAAAATACAACACTTATTGAAAACACTAGAAAGCATAGAAATAAAAGGGCCTTTCCTCAAAATAAGTAGTATTTATTTTAAAACACCAGCAAGTATCATCTGCAATGGGGATAAGTTAGAAGCCTTCCCAATAAGATCAGGAGTGAATCAAGGAGGCCCATTATCACCTCTATTATTTGATATTGTACTAGAAATGCTAGTGGTAGCAATTAGAGAAGAAAAAGAAACTGAAGAGATTAAAGTAGGCAATGAGGAAACTAAACTATATACTTAGAGAATCCTTGAGAATCAACTAAAAAGTTAGTGGAAATAATAACTTTAACAAAGTTTCAGTATACAAAATAAACTCATATATATCATCAGCATTTCTATATAATTCAAAACAACTCAGCAGCAAGAGTTAGAAAGAGAAACTCCATTTAAAATCACTGAAGACAATATAAAATATTGGGAATCAGACAAGACAAACAGGAATTATATGAAAATAATTACAAAACCTTTTTCACATATATAAAACTAGATCTAAGCAACTGGAAATACTAATTGCTCATGGGTAGTGTAAGGGATAGAAATGTGAGGGGGGTTTTATAAAAGGTTGGACTGGATTATTAAAGAATAGGGTTGCCAGGAATTTAATTAATTCCAAAGAGATTTATTTTACAGTTTATTTATAAAATATAGAAAGAGTAAAAGAAAAATTAGAGAGAGGATATGGTAAGATATCTAGCCTAAGCACTAGACATTTTGCTCCAGCCCCAGACTCAACCTAGGAAGGGCTAATTAGTCCTTAGCTGGAGGGACCTTGGTTTTGAGCCAACTTGGGGATGCAGGGAGCCTCTGTCAAGAGGGTAGGTCTCTCCTGAGGCTAGTCCCTTCAGAAAATGAAGGAGGCAGCTCTTTAATGGTTTAACCACATTATACACAGTAACGGAGACACTGTGGGATGATGAAATGTGACAGACTTGACTCCTATCAGCAATGTAGTGATCCAGGACAATTCGGAGGGACTTATGAGAAAGAACTGTGGGAGTAGAAACGCAGATGAAATATATGATTTGTCACTTGTTTATTCGGGTATGTGATTTGCAGTTTTGGTCTTATAAGATTACTGTTATAAAAATGAAAATATGGAAAAAGATTCTGCCAGTGAAATTGCTTGTCAGCTCCAGGATCAGGGAGGGAACAGAGGAAGAACATGTATCCTGTAACCTTGGAAAACTTGTGTATAAATTTGTCACTGCAATAAAATAAAGGGTAAAAAAAGAATGAGTAGAAATGAAGGTCTCTTGGCTTGGCCTTCATCCTCATCCTCATCCAGGGCTCTCCTCTTCCTGCCCAGCAGTCTCTGATCTTCTCTTTCCCCAAATGCCACTTGCAAACTGGGCAGGCCAGGGGACAGGTGGGAACCAGGAAACCAAGAATCAAGGCATAGCTGTTAGACTTTGGGCGTTAAGGAGACCTGGAGGTATTTTTCTCTTAATTCAACGGTCTCCAAGATTAATTTTAATCACAACATCTTAATTCAGGAAATTGCACCTGTTCACTGTCTCCCTCCCAACTTGGAAAGTCTCAACTCTTTCCTCCAATTGGAAATCAGATTGTCTAATGTTGTGTTGTTTGCCTTTTACCAACTGGGCCTCCTTTGATTGTTTTTAATGTATAAAAGTCTGCCTCTCCCTGAATTCGGGATCCAGCTATAAGCTGAGGGAGGAGCCTGGTCCCAATTGATTGGGCAATTAGTATGCATCCATGAGTTCATGGACCTGCTCGGAAGAGCAAACCCATGTTTCCCTGGTCATTCCCTGCTTCCCTATTATACTGCGTGCCAGCCTTTAGGTAGGTCCTGAGGACAAAAAGACAAGAGAAAGTCAGTGACCTCCAGGGGTTCAGCAAGACATTCTCTTTTCTTTGTACTCCTAGAACTTAGCACAGTGCTTGGCACATAGCTGGTGCTTCAGAAATATTTGATTGACTCTCTAATCCCCCAATGAGTACACACACTGCCCATGTTTCGAACAGGGCTGTGAATTTCTCAGCATATGCATAGCGTGTGCAGTAAAAATCAATAATTAGTAGTGCGTTTTCCACAATTATGGTTAGCATTAGGATTCATAGTTGTAGTGCTAATTTCTGATTAATATCCCTGTAACTCTCCTATATAGATTAGCCCGGCCAGACACTTCAGGGGAGACAGAAAAGAGGCCTCTCTCTGCATAACAACCAGTAATGACATCCTCTTCCACAAGTGAATAGACCCTGCCCCCCATCCGAGCCCCTTTGGATTATTAGTGCTCCTTTAAAGGCAGCCAAACAGCTTTCCTTTCCTTTATTATTAATTCTCAATTGACTTGCATTCAGCGTTTCAAAGGTTAAGAAATGAAATCCCAGGAAAATTACAGTAGAGCCCAGTGAGGAGACCATGGAGCCTAGAAGATAGAGCATGAAACTGTCCCATGGGAATTAGTATCCTTATCTAGAAAGACTTGCACATTCCTGAATTGTGACCAAAAGTGAGAAAGCGTTCATTGGAGAAATCGTTCCGTGACTCAAAGAGAGCTAGAAAAACTTTAGGAGGATAAGACAAGATAAAAAGACTATAACATTCAGACATTGGCACACACAGGTGGTGGGTAAGTCAAGGCACCATAGTATTCATTTCCAGTAAATTCTGAATTCATCTGTATACCTCTGGACACTTGCTGAGAGAACACTCAGGAGAGGGTCCCCCCTTTTCCTAAATAAAGCTGCATTTTTTCTGCTAGCATCTACCTCGTCTCCTCTTTGCTCATTAGGGTGATTACTGGGCTTGTAAGCTCCCCTCCTCCAAAAGCAAGTATCTGCCTTAGAATTTGTTCTGCCAAAGTTGATCCCCCCTCCTCCCTCCTACTCCGCAAACTTATCCCCTAAAGTGCCTGGGACCCTTCAGGTGAGTTGGCCCCATCCACACAGGTCAGCATGTGTCAGAAAGATAGAACTTGATCTGATGTCTCTAACTACTCTACAACACTGTCTCTGCTACAGAGAATAACCTATCAGAGCTGACCAGAACCAGCTGACTTGCAGTCCCTTGACCACAACATTCTATGGCTCTCCTCAGTGTTATCCAGGCAGGGAATGTTCTCTCCATAAGTCCTGTTCCCTGCCTTCCTGAAAGCCTCAGATCACACCTAGCCCATGTAAGACTTTCCTAGTGCCACCATGAGTTGGTGATTGGAATGACCTTCCCTCAGCTCTGTCCACCTTTGATGCACCTACTTAGTCTCAGGTGTGTTTTGGGATGTTCTTGGAACTCCCTACATTTGTTGTTATTGTTCAGTCTTGTCCAACTCTTTCTGATGTCATTTGGAGTTTTCTTGGTAGACACTGAAGTGGCTTGCCATCTCCTTCTCCAGCTCAGTTTACAGATGAGGAATTGAGGCAGTTAAGGCACATAAGGTCATTCCGTTGCGGCACTCTTTCGGATCCGGTGGCCTTTGTCCATGGGGTTTCCTTGGAAAGAATAATAGTATGTTGTCATTTTTCTCCAGTATGACCCCATTTTATAAAAGAGTTACTGAGTCAAACAAGGGTTACACAGATAGTAAATGTCTGAGATTTGAATTTGAACGTAGATTGTCCTGATGCCAAGACCAGTTCTATCCACTGGGCCCCTTAGCAGCCCATCCTATACTTACTATGATGCTAAACGTTGGATAGGATGCTGTTCTAAATCACAGAAGGCACTGGCTACACCAAGACAAAACAATCTCAAACCCAGAGGAGTTTTCACTGTCCTGGTATAGTGAATAAAAAAAGGCAAATTAAAGATGATTTCAGGGAGTGCCTAAAGGCATCAGGAAAGCCATCCAAATAAGTCAGCCCTATATCTATAACTAAGGAAGTTCAGTGGGTCTATAGAAGAGGCTTGCACCTGAACTTGGAAGACTGAGTTTGAATCCAGCCTCAGACATGTACCATGGAACCCTGGGCAAGTCACTTCACCTGCCTCATTTTCCTCCCCTGAGATATGAGACTTGCAATAGCACACAGGTCAGGAGTGTTATCAATAAATATTGGTAAAGCCCTTAGTACATGTCCTATATTCCACCTATTCTTTATTCTTGAGATGCACACTTGGCTCCCCATCCTTTTAAGGAATCCCTAGCTTCCCAAAAAGGAGCTTAGAGAAAAAGGACAAAATCAAGTGACCTGTTCCTGGTTCATCAATTAACCGAATAAGCAGACCATGTATGCCTTTAATAACAAGATGGTGCTTTAACATTTACAAAGTGTTTTACCTGTAAGGGTTAAAATTAATGGTTTGACAAATATTTTTGAGTTAAAGAGTTTGGTGTGGTCATCATTTATAAATTATTAACTCTTAAATCAGGGTCTGTTAGCAGCTCTTAATTTAGTTTAATAGAGATAAAGTAAAAGAGAGATGTAGGAAAGAAAGTAGAAAATATCGTCTAACTAGATATACCCTATAATTGCAGTCTGAAGAAGTCCAGCTCACCAGCTGGCAAGGGGTCTCTCAAGTCCCAAACTCCACCTGGAGTCAAGGAGTTGTGATAAGTTTCTTTAGACAGACGTTCCAGTGGTGCTTTCAGCATGGGTTCCACTAACGTAAGCCTCTTCCTTCAGCTCCAGTCACTCACCCAGCAAGCCTCTCCAGAACAGAAAGCTGCAGTCCAGAATGAGTCCAGGAAAAGGTCACTGCCTCCAAGAATCTCCCTTAAGCTCAGTTAATCAACACAGAATGAATCCAGGAAAGAGTAGACAGACCATTTGGGGTCCTGCCTTTTATACCCCTTTTCCCACATCACTTCCTGTCTCTCCCCTCTTCACAGGAACCAATCAGGGCCTTTCAATTTGCCAAGCACTTGGGGGTAAGAAGGGGGTTGTGCTTGTGGCCTTTGGAGGTGTGAGCTTTCTCTACTAAGTGATTAGTGAACTCTCTTACTTAATAATTGCCCAAGTTCTAAGTAGGGTGTATGGGGTGCTCAGGGAGGGGTAGTATCTCTGGTATGGAGGGCTTGTCGTGCCCTCTTAGGGCAGCTCTCCAGCCTCTGACCCTCACCTGACACCCAGCTCTCACTTGTGGCTCCCAGTAGCTGTTAGCATGCGGCAGCGGCCACACCCCGGGCAACGGCTTCGACAGGCTGGATAAACCTTGTGAGGGTAGCCATAGGGGCATAGACCGCTGGTGAACAAAGGCTTTGCTCACCCAGCATGTGAAGACTGCTTCGGCTGAACAGACGGAAGAAACCAATAAGAAGGTTCAATGGCTGAGATGGCGACGCAGCAAGGCACTGTGGAGTGCTTAGGGCGTGTTGGAGCACAAAGGACAACACGGCCATCCAAAGCAGCTGAGGAAGTCTCCAGGTGTAACGATTTTTCATGCCATTGGACCCAGGCTTCCAACGCCGAGAGAGTGGGACTGTCTCTGTGCATTGACTTTTCCACTTAAATCTCCTTCACGCACAAGTGTCTTTGTGCACACTCATCTATACACCATAGATGAAAACGCACAAAGACAATTGTCATCCTCAGTTACCGAGAGACTACTACTGCTAAGTAGGGGCACTTTGTTTCTTGATTTGATTAAGTTAAAGGTTGTTGACTGATTACACTAAAAATAAACTGAGTCTAATTCTCTTCACATACCTGTATTATTTCATGACACTGATAAAAATTATAGAAGGAACAGAATTTAGCACAAATCCCCAAGGCTCTTGATGTCTAACGACTCTCCAAGCTGCTATTAAACTCTTCAGAACTACTCAAACAGCATTAAACTGTTCTAATGGCATCTACCTACCTGTTCTACTCTCTCCTCTATCTATCTTGCTGGAAGTATGATATTTAGGAAGTTCGGTGATCAGCTTTAAGGATTAGTTTTTATTTTACTGATGATTCCTAAACTTTCAGGACACATCATTGTGACCACTGACACTCCTCTCCCAAATAAAGGGTTCCCTGGTTAACAGTTACATGTTATCAAGAAAAATCAGTCAACATTCTGGCTAACTGTAAAAGTACATGCCTCCTTTGCATCTCTAGCCAATGACTCCTCAAATAAGGAGAAATAGTTCACCATCATTAACTGAAGAGCTTTCAGAGACACCACATTTCTATGGTTCCTTTCCAATATGAAGGAAATTTATCCAGGAGTCCCTTCCAGAGAAAAGTATTGCTTCAATGATTATATTAATGGGATTCTCTTCTTGAAGAATTCTTTCATGTTGAAGAAGCAGATGTGATCCAGAGCAATGCCATTCCACATTAATTATGTACCTAAGATTTTTTTTTTTGTATAAATCTTTTTTTCACACAATGAAAGCTTTTTATTTTGGAAGGAAGTCTTTCCACTTTCATTGCACTCATAGGATTCAGTATGAATCCTCTGATGGCGACTCACTGCTGAGCTTCTGGGAAAGGCTTTCCCACAATATTTACATTTATAAGGTTTCTCTCCAGTATGAATTATTTGATGGAGGGTCAGTAAATATCTCCAGGGAAAGCCTTTCCCACAGACATTGCATTGATAAGGTTGTTCTCCAGTATGAATTCTCTGATGTAGGGTCAGTGAACTTCTCCAGGGAAAACCTTTCCCACAGACATTGCACTGAAAAGGTTGTTCTCCAGTATGAATTCTCTGGTGTTCGGTCAGTGACCTTCTCCAGAGAAAACCTTTCCCACAAAGGTTGCATTGAAAAGGTTGTTCTCCAGTATGAATCCTATTATGGTTGATAAGATCTTGCTTTCTATAAAAAGCCTTCCCACAGTCACTGCATTCGAAAGGTTTCTCTCCAGTATGAATTCTGAAGTGAAATGTAAGACTTGACTTCAGGCGGAAGGCCTTTCCACATTCACTGCATTCATAGGGTTTCTCTCTAGTATGAATTCTACTGTGATTAGTAAGGTCATACTTCCGAGAGAATGTTTTCCCACACACGTTGCATTCATGAAGTCCTGTTCCTTCATGAGTTCTCCTGTGTTCTGAAAGGTGAGAGCTTGAACGGAAAGTCTTCCCACATTCATTGCATGCATATGGTTTCTCTCCAGTATGAGATCTCTGATGTAAAGTTAGGCTTGTGCTTCTAGAAAAGGCTTTCCCACAATCACTGCATTTAAAAGGTTTCTCTCCAGTATGAATCCTAAAATGCCGGATAAGATCTGTCTTTAGGCAGAAAGCCCTACCACATTCACTGCATTTAAAAGGTTTCTCTCCAGTATGAATTCTGCAATGTGCTTCAAGAGCCCCCTTTTGCTGGAAGGCCTTTCCACATTCACTGCAGTTGTACCAACTCTCTGTACTCTGAAGATGAGAATGTTCAGCACGACTTGTCTTCCTGCGTTTAGACAGGTCATTACACTTTTTTCCCCTATCAGTTGTCTGATGTAGACTAAGTTCATTATTTTGAAGGAATTCATGAATGATCTCTTCAGAATGAATTCCATATTTTTTTATGCAGCCCAAATCATGACCCAGCACTTTCTGACATTTTGTAACCTTAGGACATTTCTTCCTGGAATGGATTTGATTACATTGTCCTTGGTTCAAATACATGGTGGAACGCCCTCTCTGGTTATCTCCTTTCTGGCCCTGCATAACTACAGATGCTCCCTGTTGTGGAAAAAGGTCAGGCTCTGGGCTAGAGGTCTGACTGTATTTACTATCTTCAGAGACTCTGGCCTCATTGGGAGGTTCTGCTTGGATTATTTTTATTCCTCTAGAATGTTTCCTCTGAATACGCAGCATTTTCTTCAACCTGCCATCACACTCCCAGGTTTTCTCCATTTTACAGACACTTGGATCATCCTCCAAGAACTTTTCCTGGGATAAGACTTTCACAGAAATATTCATCTTGAGAGCCAACTCCTTGGTATGAGACATCTTGTCCCAACCTGAAAGAAAGAAAGAATATGACAGTTTTTCCTTGGATGAATTAGCTTTTGTCTAAATATCACTTTCCCTAATAATCTGGCTGCTACAAACACTGTACTTGTTGTAAATGGAAATCTAAAATTTCTTTGCATTCACCAAGCTTATCCTTTGATAAAGACCAATGATAATAAGTTAGCTCAAGGTGGGAAAACTGATGCAGGGACCTCAGAATCAATGAAGGTGGGGATGATTGCTGGCTCCCCTACACCAGTATGAACGTAACTTGAAATGTACATTCTATGCATGTTTATGTATGTGTATATATATATAATATATATATATATAATTTATATCCATTATACATTCACACACAGACTACACACACCTAGTTTATGTATATACATATATATGTGTATATATATATATATATATATATATATATATATATATGTATATATATATATATATATATATTCTTTATATCCACTATACATATACAGACAGACCACACATACCTAGCAAAATCTTCATCTGAATTAGACCTCTGGAAGGAGTCATGGGAATATGATCAGGGCGTCTAAGAAAAAGAATTCATGTGTAGCTCTGACACTGAAGAATTCCATTTTGCTTTCCAAAAAAGACTGAAACAACTCAAAGCTTCACTCCCAGTGGAATTGCTTTCCCATACCATAAAGGCACCAGCAAACATGAACATTTCTTTCTTTTTTGTTTGTTTGTTTTAATAAAAAAACCTTTACCTTCTGTCTTAGAATCAATACTGTGTATTGGTTCCAAGGGCTAAGCATTGGGGGTTAAGTGACTTGCCCAGGGTCATACAGCTGGGAAGTGTCTGAGGCCAGATTTGAACCTAGGTCCTCCTATTTCTAGGCCTGGCTCTCCAGATGCCCTCCTAATGATCATTTCTATCCATACCTTCTGAGGCAAAATCACTCAAAGTGGAGGAGGTAGGAAGGAATTCTATGTGGGATCTGTATCAGGGAGAGGAGTTCCTGGCCCAGAAGGTCACTGAGGGGATCACCCAGGAGCCTATTCTCTGTGGGCTGAGAGATGAATGACCAGGAGAGCTGTGTATGGGTTGTTGTGTCCTCACCAGGGTCAGGCACTCATCCACTCCCTCACTCACCTGGCCAGCAGCTTCTTAGGACACCACCAGTTGGAATCCAATGTGGTTCCCCTGACTCCAGCTCACAGATCCTCACATCCTTGTTTGAATCAGTAAAGCCTAGTCATGGGAAAGGGCAAAGAGATGAAGAGGGAGGATGATCTCCCAGGCCATTAGGAACAAGCTAGTAAAGGAGCCTGGGTGCCATGGAGGTGCTTAGAGAAAACATCTCAAGGCTGCTCTGGTTTGTTTTCCTGGGAAGAGACAGGACTGGAACAAGGAATGGAGAGGGGTTCTGAAAGACAAGGGTTCATTTGATCCATTCAATACTGAGGTATTGGGAGCTTGGCTGACTTCAAGTACTTCCCCTGAGCCTTGAGAAGGCCCCTGTGGCCTGAGGGAGCAGAGCTGGGCTGGGACCACACAGTAAAGCCCTTCATTCCTAGACAAACATAACAAGAGCCTTTCACAGCAGGGACAGCCTGGCTTCTGGCCTGGTTAGCATAAGAAGTGCTCAGGCTATTACAGGCCAGAGAATCCCAGCTGCACCCTGGACAGAAGAAGGGCCCAGAAGAAGGAAGCAGATCCCCTTCCATGGGCAGATCCCAAGGCCCAGAGGAGCCCTCCTCACCCAGGCAGACCAGGTTCCTGTAGTTCTCCAGCATCACCTCCCAGTACAGCTCCTTCTGGGGAGGGTCCAAGAGCCTCCACTCCTCCCAGGTAAAGTCCACGGCCACATCCTTGAACGTCACATAGGCCTGAAACCACATATAAATGGGCTCAGCCCAGGACCACAGCCCAGAGGGCCCTGGGAGGGAAAGTGGGTATGTTAGCATCTGGAAAGTATGACTGATGTATTGATATTGTTGTAGCAGTCCAGCCCAAAGGTATTATGGAGAGACAAGGATTGTGAGTGAGCACATGGCCATCCTGCACATGGCAATGAGCTCTATTGCCAGTGTGGCTAAAGTTTAGGTGCGAAACCTTGCTTTCCTTTGTCTCACTCTCCCGGGGATAATAACCCCACCTTCACCTTGTCATAAGTTGCATTATCCAATGGCAATGCCCCAGGTAACTCATCCATATGCACTGAGGTATCATGTAACTGATCAATATGTATTGAGCTCATTTGTATATCAAAGACAATAAAAGTGAACTAGCCACAGCCAGCCCGCCCACTTGGAGGACACCCACAGGTTTGCAAAGGAGCATCTTCTCCCCTTTCTCTCTCCTCTCTATCCTTCTCCCTAAGGCCTGGTCTTTAGGCCCGGCCTGCCTTCCTTCCTCTCTCTCTCTTTCTTCTAATGCTAATACCTAGCATTATCTACCTCCTTTAGTTTCTGATCTCCTTTCCTACTGAGCTAGCCTCTTCCTCTGACCAGTGCAGTGTTAAATTGAGACCATTGGGTGGGACAGCCTGGATAGTAACGCCCAGTAGTCAGAGCAGGCTGTGGCTCCTAAAAATGATAATTGTTTACTGACTTGATTATTTACATCTCTAAAGTCGGCTCGTTCACGCCCTTCGCGGGATCTAAAACTTCTACCCTATTTCTATCTTCTCTCCTTGCAACCTCTCGCGGGCCGGAAGGTTGTAATTGTATTACTAGACACATGGTCAGACCTCTTGATGGTCATTGTATGAAGGGGCCACACTCAGGCACTAGCAAAGGACGGGTAAATTCATGAGCTGGGTCTTGAAGGGGCCACGCTGCCTCAGCTCGGAGTACTGTCATCTCGGCTCCGACTACACTCCTTTACAAACCTGGTTTATTAATCCCCACCTCTCTGATCTCGTCATTGTCAATTCAACCAATGTTAAAACCTATGCTGTCACGTATTCGTTGATCCACATTCCTAAAACCTTCAATAAATTCTGGGCAACAAGTGCAAACTCTCTGTTCTTCTGTTCCCTCCTCGACTCTCTCAGTCTGACTCTCACTAGCTCTCTCGCCCTCTGTTCCCAACTTTCCTCCTACCTCTCTTGCTTCACTGTATCTCTTTCCTAGCGACTTGGATGCCCCCAGTGCCTCCTACTAAGGCTTAGACTCTATTGTCTATAGAAGCACCAAAGAGTTGAGACTCCCCACTTTTTCTAGCACCAGTCGCCCCGAAGCTTCCTATTAATGTTCAGACTCTCTTGTCTATAGGAGCATCAAGGGGTTGGTACTCCCCACCTATTCTCTTAATCCTCTTATTTCCTCAGAGTTCGCATTACTCCCCATGTGTTTCAACTTCTGCCTTTGAGTCATTAATATTCTCCCATTTCCTTAGCCTCCTCTTTCCACCTCAGGTTATTAACCACAGATAAATGTTGTAGGACTTCTGTGGGGGGTCGCTATAGGGCAGAAAGGACAAGGGCTGATTCGGACCCCAGCCTGGGCTCCCAGTGATCAAAGACAAACTCTAGCAGGATTTGTTCCCACCCTCAGGCTGTCCTGGATGCTGAGTCAGGACACAAAGAACAGCCACTGACCAGTCAGCCAGCACTGAGGGAGAGTCTGTCCTGTGCCAGGCTCTGGGCCAAGCCCTGGGCATACAAAGAAGGGCCAACGTAGAGCCTGGCCTCAAGGATCCCCCAGTCTACTGGGGAGATGCCATGCCCATGACTGGTGACAGCCAAGGTCTGGCCAATACTTCTCTCACCACCCCTCGGGAAGGCAAGTCCTCCTTGTCCCTATTTACAGATGAGCAAACTGAGGCTCAGAAGGGCGGGGGGGGGGGGGGGGAGGAGAATTGTTCATGGTCACACAGACAGGATCAGAGTTGGCCCCCTCCTGGGCTCCAGGCCCATCCACAGCTGTAAACCTCAAAATTTTTCAGACTTATGAATGTTAGGGGTTTCCCCCATTGGGGAATCTTCTACTTAAAAAAATTCCCTAACAGATGGTGAGAACTCTACTTGAGTGTGGGGGCTCCTTGCATTGGGAATATCCCCACTCCACCCTACTTGGGACTGCTTTAGGACAGAGAGCTCCTTGAGAACAATGGAAGTACTTTGATCCATGCTTATGGAAGGGACAGGAAGTTCTTTGAGTCATGACTGTTTTAGAATTGATACAATGGGATACTAAGTACCTATAAAGGTGGGGCAACTTGTAAACTACTTAAACCTAAAAGGGTGATAACTTGTTCAGAGGTTTTTTCTTGATGAGGTTGTCGACACAGCAGCATTTTCTGACTTACTAAAGAGATTAAAACTACTCAGCTGTGAATTCAAAATGGATGGTCCTTTGGAAACATCTACAGTGATTGGTAGATGTAAGGACTTAGGGGAGGTGACATAGGAGATTTTGCCCTTAAAAATAAGAGCTCAGAGAAGAGCTGGATCGGATTCTGAGTGAGCTCATTTTGAGAAGACTCATTCTGAGGAGACTGATTCTGAAACATTCAGATGGAGGAGGGAGCTGGTGAAAGCAGCTGAGATGCTGCTGGCCTGGTGTCATTAGAAATCCTTACTTAGACAGATCTTATGGTGAGTGTTAAAAAACTGACTGATTTCTCTTAAGGCTCAGGTCTAGGCCATATTGGCTTGAGGCCCTTCATACTTATTCCTTTCTTACTCTCTCTCTCTTTCTTTGATTACTCCTTGTATTGTTAATTAAAATCTCTATAAAACCCAACTGACTTGGGTATTTGAATAATTGGAAATATTTCCCTGGCGACCACCTTATATTTTGATTTTAAACCCAAGACACTGTAGTGAAACATATTTCTGTGGTCAAATTTACTCACCCTCCCTTATATCTATCACAATTTATATCTTCCACTATTTTAATCACTACAGTTTAAGACCTCAACCATTTTAAATCTCACACAGCCCTTCCCAGCAGGCCATGCTGCCTTCCACTCAACAGCTCAGCTTCCCCTTTGGACATGTCCCAAATGCAGCAGAACCAGCAACAGGCACTTGTGAAGGGCCAAGCACATGCCAGGCACTGAGGAACCGGATGGGGACACCAAGAAAAAACCAAACCAGCATGAGTGGGGAATGGAAAAGGCCTCCTGGAGGAGGTGCCGCTTTATCCAAGTCTCAGAGGAAGCCAGAGATGGTGCTAGAGAGGGGCTGGGAATGGGGATTCCTGGCCTTGGAGCAGTCAGGAGATGGCACACCCTGAAGGAGGCACATCAAGCTGGATGGTAGAGTGTGTGGAGAGGAGGAATAAGGGAAAAGCCTAGAAAAGGGGAGACTTAGTGGCTCAGGGGTTAGAGCCAGGCCCAGAGACAGGAGGTCCTGGATTCCAATCTGGCCACTGACACTTAGCTGTGACCCTGGACAGTCCCTTACCCACTATTGGGTAGTCCTGACCACTCTTCTGCCTTGGGAGCAGGACTTGGAATTACTAAACAGAAAGTCAGGATTTACAAAGAAGAGACCAAGGAAGGGCCAGTCAGGAAGAGCTCTGGAGGCCCACAAGGGAGGGCTGGAAAAGGATAAAGAGCTTCCCAACCTGTCTCTCATTCCACCCTCACAACAACCCAGAGCCTGGGGCTATTATTATCCTCAATTTACAGATGAGAAAACTGAGGCAAAGAGAGGTGAAGGGACTCCCCCACAGGCTAACACAAGGGTCCCCAAACTACGGCCTGCAGGCCACACACGGCCCCCTGAGGCCATTTATCCAGCCCCCACTGCATGTCTGGAAGGGGCACCTCTTTCATTGGTGCTCCTGGAGTACTGTATGTGGCAGCGCCTCAAAGTGCAGCATCACTCACGTACAGCACTACTTCCGTTGACATCATCCTTTGTGTGGCGCCTTGTTCTGAGAGTAACTGAATGAGAACAAGGTGCCCTGCAAAGGATTATGTGGCGAACCAGGAGAACATTGTACACAGAGACAAACACACTGTGGTATCATCGAACGTAATGGACTTCTCCATTAGTGGTGGTGTAATGTCCCTGCACAATCTGCAGGGATCAAGGAGAAAAAAACACTATCCAAAAGCAGAGGACAAACTGAGGGAATAGAAACACCAAGGAAAAGCAACTGCCTGACTACAATGGCTGAGGGGACATGACAGAGGAGAGACTCTGAGCGAACACTCTGATGCAAATACTAACAACATGGCAATGAGTTCAAGTCAAGAACACATATGATACCAGTGGAATCACACGTCGGCCACGGGGGGTGGGAGGGAGGAAAAGAAAATGATCTTTGTCTTTAATGAAAAATGCATGGAAATGATCAAATAAAATACTATAAAATTAAAAAAAAAAAAAAGAATCAATACTGTGTATTGGTTCCAAGGCAGAAGAGTGGTAAGGGCTAGGCAATGGGGGTCAAGCAACTTGCCCAGGGCCATACAGCTGGGAAGTGTCTGAGTCCAGATTTGAACCCAGGACCTCCCATGTCTGGATCTAGCTCTCAATCCACTGAGTCACCCATCTGCCCCTGAGAAAGCTTGCCTTGAGGACTATTAGGATCTGTTCAATCATTTTTAGGTGTACCCAATTCTTCATGATCGCATTTGAGGTTTTCTTGGCAAAGATACTAGAGCAGTTTGCCATTTCCTTTTCCAACTCATTTTAACAGATGAGGTATCTGAGGCCAACAGTTAAGTGACTTGCCCAGGGTCACACAGCTGGTAAGTGTGTAAGGACAGATTTGAACCCAGGAAGATGAGTTTTTCTGACTCCGGGCCTGGTACTACATTCACTGTGACACTCAGCTGCCCACCTACTATGAGGATCTACCTTTCCACAAAAGCACTCTCTTGGAAACCTCTGGTTTTGTGTGGCTTTCTCTCTCTCATCATAAACAAGGCCTGGAACTTCTACATCCTATCCAAATCCAACTTACCAATGATGCTTTGTTTTAAGACAGACTGTAGAACTCTGGGACTTTTGCACAATGAAAAGGCAATACAGGGTGATGGAAAGAGTACCTGGGGAAGTTCAAATTCAGCAACCACTGTTATTAAGTGACTAGCCAACATTGCTCTCAAATTACAATTTTTTATGATGAATCAATGAAAAAAATTAAGTGCCTACTATCCGCAAAATACTTAGGGATACAAATAAAGAATCAAGACAAAAAAAAAAGGATTATGTGGCTGCACAATGGAAGACGTCAGCATGGGGAGCAGTGATGTGGGGAGGGGATTCCACACTGTGTATGCTGCTGCCCGGTATAGTGGTGGCAATGATGGGCCTGTGCAAGGTGTGACAGGCCCATCCCAGCCAGCGCTGCAGCCTCCACTATCCCAGACAGCGCCATACAGATTTGCTCATAGTTTTATTTTAATAGTCCGGCCCTCCGTCGGTCTGAGGGACAGTGAACTGGCCTCTGTGTAACGAGTTTTGGGACCTCTGATCTAACAGAAGGAAAAGAAAAAGAGGAAGCTTCCATCCTAACAGGGGAGGTGCCATATGTGTCAATCAGCAGAGACCAGGAAAAAGAATGACCAGAGGCATTCCAGGAAGTCTTCCTGGAAGAGGCAGCTAGAAGCACCTTCCCACAGGAGGGGGGTCCTAAGAGGCATCTTCTAAGGAAGCCCCCAGGATTGCAGGAGGTGCAGGGGAGGAGAGGCCCCATGGCGGCCGGGGGAAACAGCCAGGACCAACAAGGAGACAGAAGACAGGGGTCATGGAGGGCCTCCACCAAGGCCTCAGGCTGCCTGGAAGTATAGAGGACGAGGCGATGGAGGCCTGGCCATGGGGAGGCCTCTGAAGAGAAGAGGCCCCTGTTGCTTACCTGGGGGGGCCTCCAGGGCTCCAGCTCGGCGCCCTCTCCACACTCCTCCATGCTCCCCACTCCCAGTCCTGGGCGTCCCAGAAGGCAGAGCTGGAAGGGAAAAGGGACCCATGAGGGGGCTCGGCCCCTCCCTCCTGGCAGCTCCCAGCCCCCCTCCTTGGAAATGCCCCGAGGCCGGAGCAGGTGCCTAGTGGGTGAGCCACTGGGTTCTGGGTGCGCTGTTAAAGGGGGGCCTGGCTGTGCCCCCCAGCAGTACGGGTAGTTCCGGGAGGAGGGGGAAGGGCCTGGGCTGCGGCTGGTGTGGGCGCCGGAGGCTCTGCTGCGGTGCAGAGGGAAAAGCCCCAGAAATGTGAGGGTGGCAAGGGAGGAAGAAGCGGGTTGGTGGGGGAGCCTCAGGGGCAGTCACGTGAGAACAGGGATTTGGGGAGCAGGAGACGGATGGGGCGAGGGAGGGGGAGTGAACGCGAGAGAAGAGGGAAGAGAGTTCAGGTGGGGGCGGGGCGGCCCCTTTCCAGAGCCCGCCCACAGGGACAGGGGCCTCACCTCCTCCGGGACGGGACAAGCTGTGCAGGAGCCCAGCGCCACGGGAGTCCGGGACGGGGAAGCCAAGGTAAAGAACCCGGAAAAGCCTAGTTTAAAATCCCAGAGCCCGCCCTCAGGCCAGCCCCGCCCTCTGATTGGGCCCCACCCCCACGTGGAGCCCCGCCCTGCCGGCCCCTCGCACTTCGCCTCAGCAGCAGACCGTAGCCCCACCCATACCTCTCCACCCCTGCCTCCTCCGGGCAGCCCACTCAGACCCCGCCCCTCGGCTCTGCCCCGCCTTCGCTTCCGGCTCCGTCCGACCTCCCGGTACCTTCTCGGGAGGCTTTGCTATGAGGGTCTCTAGGGGGGGACTTAGGGTTAGGGCTGCCCCTCCCTGGCTTGTCATCCACCCCTCAAGGAATTCGGGCCCTCCTCCGGGCAGTCTCCGCGCCGGAGAACCAGAACCGAACGCTCCATCCTGGAGGGGCCTAAAGGCGGCCTCCATCACGTTCCGGCTCCTTTTTCCTGTGCAGAGCCCAGGAGTTCCACCAGCACCGCCCGAAGTTCCCCGTAGCCGCTCCCCAGGCATCGTTCCTGCAGACCCAGTGGAGGGGAGGAGTCTCTGCGCGCCTGCGCACTCTGTACCCCAATCTTTGACCGCTACTGGGGGCCCCGTTCCAGGCTGAGGGTCGAAGTGATCCGAGAGAGGAGAAACGGCCTTCGTTTCTGACTCCGGAAAATGGGGGCAAGGCTTCATACAGTGTGGAGGGCCTATCGGCCCCCCACTCGGGTCACCTCAGGAGCGCCCGAGCTCCGGCCGTCATTCTGGTGGCCTATTTTCGCTCCACGCTCCCCTACCCCCGCTGCCATTGCCGCGCCTTTGCCTGTACACGTGCTTCCTCCAGGAGCACACACCTACTGCACCACTCGTGGACAGCTGGGGAAGGAATGACCCCTGAGCTCCAAGCGGAATCCCAGCCTTTGTTTGACCCTCTGTAGCCGTGCCCTGTGGCCTGGGACCCTCACCCCAACCTGACAGAGTTGGCTCCATTGCCCCCTGAGCCTAGGGGCGGACTTGTGGTAGATCTGCATTCAGATCCCTAACTCGCCCCTCATGCCCCCCGCAGTGCAGATTGCGGGGCTTTCTCAAAAGAACCAGAAGTGCCGCGGTCAGGGCCAGGAGGCAGGGTTAGGGTTTGTTTGGCCCCAGGAGAGAACCTCGGGGCGGGCCTGAGGCTTATGCGCATGCTCCAGTGGGCCTGCATACTAATTTACCTGCCCCTAAGACTAGGCGACCTCTTTGTGTTGCATAGACCCGTACTGCTACCCGCCAGACGTTAAGGAAACTTATTGTAGGCGTGTCTCCTAGAAGACGCGAGCCAATGGGGAAGGGAGGGCGGGACTTCGCTGGGAGAGGGAATAAAAAGATTTGCTGCGAAAGTACTGGCCCCGCCCCTCCTTGAGAGACTTTCCTCCCTCTTTCCCTGCGGTTGCTCCAGGTTGAGTGCCCCTAAGCGGGAGTCTTACCCTGCCCCTCCCCCAGCTCCTACCCCGCTGTCTTCTGCCTCGCGGTCCCGGCCTCGGGCGGTGGGGAGGGACCCCTAGAGGCTAATTGTTCCCCCTGCAGTCCCAGGGAAGCTGAGGCCGCCCAGTCCCCTCAGAGGAGCGCCCAGGAGGGAGCTGGGAGAGCCGACTCGCCTCAAGGACCCTCTCCGGGTTTCTGGGCTTCTCTTCTGGGACCGAAGCCTCTCCCAGCCCATGGGGCGCCCGTCCCCGCTTTCTCTGCTCCTCCCTCAGGCGGGGCGGGAAGCCCGTTCCTCGGACATCCCCAGGCACGGGCTCCCCCCAGCCCCACGGTGTTCCCAGGCCCCGAGGCTGCCTTGTGGGGGCCTCCCTGGGCCAGAAGAATGGCCTGTCCCGGGGCCTGCCTTGGTGGCTCTGTTCTGGGGGTGCCTGCAGGAAAGAGCTCCTCCTGGGGGCTGGCAGGCCGCGGAGGGCCCCCAGAGGGTGCTGGACCCCCCCCTGCTGCCTCCCCCGATGGGCCTCCCTTTAGGGCTGCCTCCCAGCTCAGCCTGGACAGGCCCAAAGCCTGGAAGGAGAGTCTGGAGTCCAGGGAAGGGCCTGGGGGGCCCCCAACGCCCCCATCCCAGGGGAGGGCAGGCCATGCCCACTGCAGGCCTGTGTGTTCTCCCCTCCTGAGCCCCAGAGACAGCAGAGAGGAATTCAGAGCAGCAGCCCCGGCCTGAGGCCAGCAAGGGAAGAATCCTCCAGGGAGAGAAGCCCTTCCAGGGCCTTTAGCCCCTCAGGGCCTGCTAGAGCTCAGGGCCCGGAGTCAGGGAGGCCTGAGATCTCAAGTCCTTTTCCCAGCTAACTTTATCTTCTGCAACCCTCTCCCCCCCTGGAATTCTTCCCCTCTCATGACTCCTGATTGTTTGAAGTGATCTCTCATCTCTCAGGCCCGCATCCTGAGGAATGAGTCCTGCTCCTCGGGGAGAGATTCTGGTCCTTCTCGTCCACCCTGTCTGTGGCAAGGCCTGAGGGTCTGAGGAAGCGTCTCCTAATCACGCATTCAGCAGGTACAGACGTCTTGGGGTGTTCAAAGGAGGGGCTGAATAATGAGCTCCTCAAATGATTTGTTCAACTGCCTGAGCAAGATCGGGGTCTCTGGTCATTCCAGAGGGCCGCTGACCTCCCTGTGACTTCATATGGGTGATGCCTGTCTGACCGATAAACTGGCACAATCAATGAACGGAGACTTCCGACCCCAAATCCATCTCGACATTTCAGTATAAGAGCAGGAAGCCCCTGAGGCCGTGTGCGCAGCCCTGTTGGCCCCACTTCTCAGCCCAGCAGATCCCTCCCAGCTCCTGCCATCCTCTACTCTTTCCTGAATATCAGTTTGAATGAAAAAGGAGGCCCCTACAGTGTCTGCGTCCTCTACTGTCTTTCCTAGGACGTGTGTTGTAAAAATGGAGACTTCAGTCACAGAGAAGTCCTTGGACACTTCCCAGGATGCTTTGTAATCTCACTGAGATTCTCACCTGGGCAGGATCAAAAGTTCTATATAACTGGTTGTAAAAGCCTACTGAAGTCTCTTCCTGTTTCCACTTGCAAGCAGACGGGTCTTTCATGATGTAGGTTGTTATAGTGAAATCACTTTTGAAGATTGATATAATAATTTATGGTCGCCAAGGAATTTACTTATGAAATTCCTAAAATGAAACACTCAAGTCAGAATGGAATTTATGGTGGTTTAATCACACTGGGAGTAGGGAAAGGAGAGGGAGAGAAGGAGAGAGGAGAAAAGGGAAAAAGGTTAACTCAACCTTCTGGCCGAGCCAGAGGGAGTTTAGGCCTGAAGGCCAAGGTAGAGAAGAGAATCAGTCCTTGACTCACGTTACCGATCTGAAGGAAAGCTGTCTGCAGGCCTCCTCTCTGCTCAAGCTCCTAGCACTAACTCCCGCCTAGCTCTGTCCCCAGGAAGTGAGCAAACTCCAGAGGCTGCTCTCTATGTCACTTCCTGTGCCTCACAAGTGCCAATGGTGGCTCAAGCTTGGCTTAGGACAGCCCAGGTGGGCAGTTAGTTATTTCTGATTTGCCATTGACTAGCACATGCCCGTGTAGTGGGTGTGCACAATTTTGGGTGCTAGACCAAGCAAGATGGAGATTTAAAAATCACAAGGTAAGGTTGAATGGACCTCTCGGCCCACCTAGACACATGCCTTCTTACTTGTATTTTCTTAAATTCTTTATCTTAAATAAAACTCTAAAAATATAATACTCCTTGCAGAGAAAAACTAATTTTTTCCTGCCACAGCTTGACCCCTAAATTTTAATTTTAACAGTGTGCTCCAAGGAGGAATCCTCACAGCATAGCCAGCATTTCCACAGGACTGAAGGCTCGCACAGCGTCTTACAAACATTCTCTCACAGAATCCACCCCCAACCCTGAGGTGCAGCTGCTCTTAACACCCCATTATAGACAGGGAAGATTAGAGAGAAGCAGGTTAAGTGACTGTCCCAGGGCCACTGAGATGGTCATGGTGAAGCCCTTAGCATGGTACCTGGAACCCAGGAAGTCTTCTCTAAATGTTTGCTCAGCTTGGAGATGGAGTCCAACCCCCTCCTTGGTCTGGAAGAGGAGTGATCCCCTCTGAAGGTGGGGGAGTGGAGGAAGGACCTGCCTGGGGAGGAGGAACAGTGCAGAGGGAGGGGGAGCAGCTCCCTGAGGATTAGGGGGCAAAGGGTGCCTGGGGATCCACAGAGGAGCCCCAGGGTAGGGGAGAGAGTAGAACACATTGCAGGGAGTGAGGGGAGAAAGGGCAAGGACAGGTATGACCACGAAAATTTGAATTTCAACAATGTGAATTGCCAAAACTGTAAAGATAATTTTAGTGTCTTGAATTAAATCAAAAACAAGTGGTTGCCATGGGAAAAATTCCCAAATATAAAAATACCCAAGTCAGCTGGGTTTTATGGAGATTTTAATTAATACAAATGAAGGAATTAAGGGAAGGGAGAGAGACAGAGTAAGAGGAGAGACTAGTCAGTCTTTATCCACTCACCACAAGGTCGTCCCAAGCAAAACTCCAGTCTTTCACTGAAATCCTCAATTCCTGAACTGAGTTCAGAGACCCTCCTCTGAACTCCTGACCTCCTCCAATTCAGCTTCCAAACTGAACTCTAAGTTCAGAGAGCCAGCTCCTTTTAAAGAAAAATTTCTCTTATGTCACCTCCCCTAAATTTTCACATCTACCAATCACAGTAGACACTTTTCCCCAGGACTGTCCATTCTTAGTTCACATCTTCTTTTGCTATCACCTTCTCTGATTAGACTAAAACTTCACACCTCTTTTATTAAGTTGTTTGACCATTTAGTGATTAATTTAACCTTTATAGGTACTTAGCACCCTTTTGTATTAGATCTAAAAATAGACCTAGCTTAAGGTTCTAGCTTCACTATAAGTATGAGTTGGGGACTTTTCATTGTTCAGTAAGGAATTTGCAACTTTATCTTGCTCTAAGGCACTGTCTGAGCAGGGTGGAGTAATTCTAAAGTTCTCAATACATTCCTGACCAAGTACCTATATTGTTACAATACAGGAATAGCTAAACCAAATCTTCTAAGGTAGAGTCTGAGCAGTTTTAAGATTCACACAGGGAGTCTGGTGAGGGGAACATGAGGAGGTAAGAAAAGCAGAGGTATCAGGGAGAGGGCCAGCAGGTCACCCCAAACCCTCCCCTCCTCTGGCTCAGCCCCTGACCCCTGGCTGCTGGTCACTGCCTTGGAGTCTGGTCCTTCCTGGTCCTGAGCAGACCTGCCCAGCTTGGCCCTCTGTCCACAACCCTCCTTTTAGAGCCCAACTTCATTCTGCCTCTCTTCTCCCCAGGTTTCAGGCAGCATTTTTGTATCCATTATTCAACAGGAAAGGAAATCATCACAGTCAGCATTTCTAGGTCCCTCAGGGATTTGTCACTAGCACCTTGGTGGGTAGATGCCCCATTTTACAGATGAGGAAAGTGAGGCAGAGATGAAGTGACTTCTCCAGGGTCACACAGCCACCAAGTGTCTCAGGGGCGATTCCACATCAGATCTTCTTGATTCCATCTGTGTGTCCCTTCCAGGGTTCATATGCACGCCACAAGGTCTCCCACCCACTCTTTGTAGTGCAGCAGGGCTTAGCCCTCATTTCATGACAATAAGACAATGAAATGTGAGTGAAAGGCTATTAAATTAGATGAGCTTGGCCCATGTGAGGGTCCCAGAAGGGCCATCCTGCCCACCCCAACTGGGGCAATAATAAGGGGCAGAGACAGGATTTGAACCAGGAACTGAGGAGGCTCAGCCCGATGGACTTGATGCCTGTTGTGTCATGCTGGTTTCCAAACATATAACATGCATGTGCCATTGGACGTGTGTGTGTTAGAACTCTGGCCATCACCTGGGATCATGGAGTTTCACCTGGAAGGGATGCTGAACATCATCTGGACTGTCACAGAATACACTGAGATCCCAGTAGAGACAGACACATGTCAAAGGCAGAATCTGAACCCAGGGCCTCTGAAAGAATCCCTCATGGGGAAAAGCAGGGAGGGGAATGCCTGGCCTTCAGGACCACCAGCCACCTCCTTTCCTCCCTCAGCAGGGGACACCAGAGGGGATCCAGGATCAGCCACTTCCTGTGTGACTGTGTCTCAGGATCCCACCCAGGAGGCTGGACTGGGAGGGCTGAGAGAGGAGGGAATGAGGAGTCAGACAGGAGAGGATGGGGAAGGGGTCTGGACCTTTTCTGCCTAGAAATCACAGAGGAGATCCTTCCTCATGCCCAGGCCAGAGCTAAGGAAAACACAAACAGCACAGCTACATCCATCCCAAAGTAAGACATTCCCTGTGCTCAGCAGCTGAACTTCCACAGATGAGAGGTATCGAGGGAGCTTTGGGTGGGAAAAGTTCCTGGTCTGGAGAGGGCGGTCTCAGGACAGACAAACATCCCTCATCAGGGCCAGGAACAAGGTGGTTTGTTCTTGGTTGTTGTGGCTGGTCTGGAGAAGAGAGGAAGGGCTGGGAGGGCAAAGGAAGCCCAAACCAGTACTGGGCTGGGGATTTGGGGTGGCAGAAAGGTCCTGAGAGTGGAGAATGAAGTGATGGTCCCTGAGGCTTCCCTGCACCAGTGCCTGGGGAGACGTGGACACTAGGGAGCACTGCAGAGTCTGAGGGCACCAAGGCTGTGGGCAGGACTTCCCCTGGGCCCTTGTCTGCCCAGCTCTGATTAGTTTAAGAAGATATTTTGCTCTCTGGCTAAAACCCATTGGGGGGAGGGAGGGACAGAGACAAAGACAGACAGAAAGACAAGAGACAGAGAAAGAGATAAAGACCAGAGGAATAAAAAGAGAGATAAAGACAAAAGACAGAAGAAAGGGAGAGACAAAAACCAGAGACAGAGAGATTAAAAGAAGAGAAATAAAGACCAGAAATAGAGAGAATGAAGGAAGGGCAGGGAGAGCGGCAGACAGAGTTCTTAATAACCAGAAATTCTGAACACAAGTTGCAGAATGTACTGAGGCAACTAGCTCCCCTTCTATGTAGAACGGAAACGGGGTGTTAGGAAGGCAGTTAGGAGGCTCAGGATGTGAGTCAGGCCTACAAGTGGGAGGTTCTGGGTTCAAATCTGCCCTTAGACACTTCCTAGGAGGGTCATCCTGGGAAAAGTACTGAAATCCCATTGTCTATCCTTCATTCTTCTTCCCCCTTGCAATCACTACATAGAATTGGTTCTAAAATGGAAGATGAGGGTGTAGAAAACAAAGAAACACAAAGAAACCAAGATATTAAGTCAAATTATCTCACTTTATGAACTTTTTAGTCTAACAAAAAGGGGATAATTCGTGGTATTGGGAAACATTTTGGGATCTGTTCACAAGGGAAATACAGCAGTTTACCAGCAACTACTGCATGAACAACTGAAGGGATTGTGATCTTTGAGGAGGAGAAAGAAGTCGTAGGGAGAGTTTAATGAACAGAGATAGACACCAGATCATATCTTGTTATGGAAGGACGCGGCTTCCCTTTTAACTTCCTTTGTAGGGCACACGATGCAGGAAGATAAAAATTAACCAGAATGTATGAATAAGGAATCAGGAGTGAGGTGAGAAGGAAGAAAGAGGATAGAGAGAGAAGATCTTTCGAGGCACACTGGATCTCCATAACCTGAGAGATCCACGTGGTCAGCAGGCAGGCTAGAGTGAGAGAGAGAAAGAAGAGGAGAGGGAGGGTCATGTCCTTCCTGTCTTTATTGAGGTAATGACTTCAGAGGCAGGTAATATATATGCAACAGTACATAGTGGATTTACGTTGGCTTGACAAATCCAACGGACAAGCTAGAGGCGTGGTAAATTCAGCCGCTCTTTTCAAACTCCCAGAACAAAGACCGCATGTCCTGCTCATAAATCATGCATTGGAATGCTGTCTCACCAGGCCAGGGCTAAGCCTTTTGTGGCTCAGGTCAGAGATTGATCCTGGAATCCTACAGGAAAGGACCGTGTTCCTCACCCCTTCCATTCATTAACAGAGCATGAGGCAATTCTGTAACATCTGTCCAATGTGTGATATATGTGCTAAATATACTTTCAAGCTTTTGAATCACCACCGTCAACATGGAATCTAGGAACCCAAACTGTGGCCTAGTGAGATCTGGTGAACCCCAAGTTTCAAGACTAGCTTATAGGTTGGAGACCCCAAAGCTTGTCCTTGTTCCCTCTTCCCCTGGGAATTTATCCTGAAGGGAATCCCAGGCTGGCAGTTTCAGCCTGAGTGGGGGGGCCCTAAGGGGAATGACAGTCCTAGCTGGGTGAGATAAGCATATGCTAAGGACCCTCTTTGTTTTAGGTTGTCTCCCCTATTGTATCAGAGACTCTTCCCCAAGAAGATCCACACTTGGCTGGAACCATCCTTTAGTGTCCATTGTAAGCAGCCCCTTCTCTTACACCCTCTCCTCTAGCTAGGATTCCTTTCCTAAGCTTGATTGTATCTTGTCAGTGTAGTTGGAACCCTCCCATTTTCTTTGTAGTTATAGTGATGTCCATCATCTTTCCTTGCCTCTGGGTTTCTTCCAAATGGTATAGAGGATCCCCAAATTCTTTTGTTCCGTGGAGTCCTCATCTGGTGCAGTGGCACTCTTAGGGATAACATCCCCAGAGTGTAGGGTTTATACCCTGTAAAAGTTGTGGCGCCAGACTCTGAGTAAAGAATCAAATACTGGACTTCTCCCTCTCCTGATTAAAGACTTGGTTTTTCTGACTATTTAATAGTTGTTTTATTTCTATGTTAACAAATCTTACACTTTCTCCTTTCACTATATGTCCACAGGGTTCCTCCTTAATTACTCCCCCCATTTCCCCTTTCTTATATTATTCCCCTCCCTACCACCAGCCTTCTAATTCCCCTCCTCCTTCTCCATAGGGCCTCTTAATCACCCCCCCATTCCACCTTTCTTATATTATTATTCCCCTCCCTCCACCACCTTTCTTATTCTCCTTCTATAGCTCTAGAGAGTATTCCGCATGAGAATGATCTACTGATTGCCTGTCACCACCCTCATCACCCTCTCCACTCCACTGTGATAGCTTTTCTTCCCAGGCCTCTTTATTCAATAGAATTTACCCCAGGTTACTTCTTCTTGTTTCCCTCAGTGCTATTCTGCTTCCCCCCCCCCTTGATTTTTTTTTTTGCATATCTTCCTGAACAGTTTAGTGCCACACCCTCTGTCTATGTATACTTCTTCTAACTACTGTGCAAAGAAGAACAATTTTAAGAGTTACAAATATCCTCTTTCCACTAAGCATATAGAAATTTGAGCTTCCTGAGTCTTGTAGATTTTCTCTTTCTTATTTACCTTTTTATGCTTCTCTTGAACTTGGTTTGGGGATATCAACTTTTCTGCTTTGTTCTGCTCTTTTCATTAGGAATGCTTGAACATTCCCTTTGTTATTAAATCATGGTTTTTTCCTGAAAGAATATAGTCAGCCTTGATGTGTGGATGATTCCTGGTTGTAAACCCCTTTTCCTTGCCTTCCAGAGTATCATATTTTAGACATTTAGATCCTTTAATGAAGAAGCTCCCAAATCATGTTTAATCAACACTGGGTCTCCATGATATAGCAATCGTTTCTTTCTGGCATAGTGCAGTACTTTCTCCTTAGCATGGCATTGCTTCAATTTGACTATAGAATTCCTGGAAGTTGTCATTTAGGGATTTATTGCAAGTGGTTATCTGTGGAATCTTTCCATTTCCTCTTTTAACCTAGGATTCAAAGAATATCAAGGCAGTTTTCTACAATAAGTTCTTGTAATGACATCTAGGCTTTTTTAAATATAGTCTAATGAATCTTAGATGATCTTTCCTGGACCTATTTTCCAGGTGAATTGCTTTTCAGTCAGATATTTCATAGTTTCTTCTTTTTTAATTCTTTTGATTTTGTTTCATTGTTACTCAATAGCTCATGAATTTATTAGCTCCTATAATGCCCCATTCTAATTTTCAAGGAATAATTTTCTTCTATGACCTTTTGATTCTCGTTTTTCCATTTGGCCCATTTTACTTTTCCTGGAACTGTTTTCTTCATTGGATTTTTGCACTCCTTTGGCTACTTGACCAATTTTCCTTTCTCAGGTTCAATTTTCTTTTTGCATTACGTTCACTTATCTTCCCATTTTCATTTCACTTCTCTCATTTGATTTTTTAATTCCTTTTTAAACTCTTCCAGCACCTGAGAGCAATTCCCATTATTATTTGAAATTTTGTATGTGGAGGCTTTTGTATCCCAATCCCCGTCTCAGTCTGAGCCTTGTTCTTGTGTGTTTTGAACAAACTGCATGCCAGGGAACTACATCCCCCAGCATTCCCTGCACCTTTAGCAGATGAACTATATATGCTGGGGGACTTCACTGCACCTCTCAGTGTTACAACCCCCTTACATCCTGGTAAAGGGATCAATCCCACTAGAGAGGGACTTTGATTGGACTTTGATTGGTGGATCCCAGGAGGCTGCTAAGGGCTCTGGGCTTTTCCTTTGCTAATTCAACCAAAACACTTTTCTTTCTCACTCCAATTAAAGTCTACTAAGATCAAAAGGAAAAAGTATTTTTTATTACATTCTTCTTTTCCTCCTTAGACATTTTCTATGGGTAGATATTTGTTTTACTGTTGGCTCATTTTTCCAGATCTCCCCACCCCCACTTTGCCTTCTGTTTCTCTTTTCAGGTAAAGGGGGCATTCTCTTACACTTCTCTTTTTCCTTGCTGCTCCCCTGAGCTGTCATTCTGGTTTTCTGCAACTTTCATTTCTTCCAAGAAGGTACACTGTGCAAAAACTGCAAACCTAGGTATGATGTGTAAAAAATAGACTCGAATACAGGACTACAATCCCCACAAGTCTTTGCTCCACTTCCCCAGAATGCTTTGTAATCTCACCTGGGCCGAGATCGAGAAGGTATTTAAGGTGATTCAAAGGCTTTTGAGAGGGGGGCTCTTTTTGGACTTCCGTTTTGGAGCAGGTGGTCTCTTGCGTGATGTGAGGTTATTTTGTCTAGGCCTCTGGCCTAGGCACATGTTTCTTACTTGTATATTTTTTCATCTTTAACCTTTAATAAACCTCTTAAAAATATAATACTCCTTGCAGAGAGAAACTAATTTCTACCTGCCTCAGTCTCCCCATCTCCCCTAAATTTTAACTGTTACAGATGGACAGTGTCATGTGACTGAGGGTCACATGGGAGCCTGAGGGGAGGATCTGGGAAGACTCCATCTTGGCCCAACTGACTGTCTTCTGGTCTCCTGAGGAAGTCAAGAGGAAGCTCTGAAGAGGATTTCCCTGTGTTGAACTGAGGAAGGTTCCTGTTTGGAGCTGCTGGTAGCATTCAGTCTCCCGTGGACATCAGGACTTGCTCAGACATCTGACAACAGATCCTGACTAACTGGTTTTGGACTTCTGCTCTATGAGATTTGGGGGATTTGGTTCAGTTTTAGTTTAATAACCCAGTTAGCATAGTTTAGTTAGTTTTAAATAAGAATAAGCATAAGCAAATCCCTGAGCCCTTATTCCTTTCCCTTCCAAGCAATAAAGCAGACTTTTATGTGTTTTTTTTTTCTCTTGTGTTTCCCTTATCCAAAATCCTGTACAATAGTACCATGGCCTGTGGGACGGGCACTGAAAGCTGCTGATTTAATCACCTTTAGGGACTGCTGATGGCTTGCAGGGCTCAGAGAACTGGGACCTACATTGCCCTCAGGCCACAGGCTTTATGGCAGGCTTGAACTGGCCAAGTGACTTTGGGGCCTTACTACAGACTTGTGCCAGGCCATTGTATTCCAAGAATTGGGGGAAGGAGGTGCTAATAATGTAGACTTGAGAAAGTTCCCAGAGTCCTGATTTTAGCTTGTGCTCAGGTGCATAACCTAGAGCAGTAGTTGGGGGCAAATTGTCTGCACTCCTCTGATAGGCCCCTGAGTTGTTGGACCCCCGAGGTAAAAGAATACAGTTTGTTGAATAGACCTGAATACAGTGAATGAGCCCAAGTGACTTGCTTGTCCTGGAAACTCTAGGTTTGTGTATCATATCCCTGGAGAACCTAATAGATGAGACGCCATCTTTGTGTTCATGTATCTTATGGATATCCTTGGTTATCTGGTGTCATGTAAACATTGCTTGTAACCATTGTGAGATTTAAAATGGTTGAGCTCTTAAACTGTAGTGAGTTAAAATGGTGGAAGATATAAATTGTGATAGATATAAGAGAGGGTGAGTAAATTTGACCGCAGAAAATATGTTTCACTACAGTGTCTTGGCTTTTAAATCAAATATAAGGTGGTCACCAGGGAAATATTCCCAATTATTCAAATACCCAAGTCAACTCGGTTTTATAGAGATTTTAATTAACAATACAAGGAGTAATCAAAGAAAGAGAGAGTAAGAAAGGAATAAGTATGAAGGGCCTCAAGTCAATATGGCCTATACCTGAGTCTTAAGAGAGAAATCAGTCAGTTTTTTTTAACACTCACCACAAGGTCTGACTAAACAAGGATTCTAGTAACACCAGGCCAGCTCCATCTTAGCTGACTTCACCAGAGAGCCTTCCAGCCAGATATTGTTCCAAAGGGCCTCTCTCCAGAGCCTCCAGAGGGACAGAGTCCCCTTAGAGGAGCTCCAGGGAGACCTCCTTAGAGATTGTCCTCCAAGAGCTTCCCTTCTCCAGAGCCTCTCTCAAGAGATTCTTCCCAAGCGGTCCTCATCAGAGATCCTCCAAAAGGATTTCTCCAAAAGGATATATATCCTCAAGAGATTCTGCTTTTTCTTATATAGGGGTTTTTCTCCCATGTCACATCCCCCAAGTCCCTACATCTACCAATCACTGTAGACACTTTCCAAAAGACTGCCCATCTAAATTCCTGCTAAGTCGACCAATCTCCTCAGTAAGTCTGAATCAGAAAAAAATGCTGCTGTGTTGACCAAGATCCTCAGTAAGTCTGAACTAGAGAAAACACAGCTGAGCCAACTAATCTCATCAAGAGAAAAACTTGCCTGACCCTTTTAGGTACCTAGCATCCCATTGTATCAATTCTAAAAACAGGCCTGGCTCAAAGAACTCCTTGCCCCACCATAAACATGGATCCAAGTACTTTCTTTGTTTAGCAAGGAGTTTTCTGCCCTAAAGCATTTTTAAGTATGGGTGGAGTAGAGGTCCTCCCATTTCTGATCCTGGCAAGTTCTCACATCAAAATGGGGAATGTTTTTCAGTAGGGAATTTGAGGATTCCTCAATGTGGAGTAAAAATTTTTAACATTCATAAGTCTGTGAAATTTTAAGGTTCACACCATATAGATGTGTATGTTTGGGGTAACCACTCTGTATGATTGGTTGCTAAATATAGTAACAACTCAGTTTCCTATAAGAATCATGCCCTCCCTCAATACAGTTGCCATTGATGCCATGAGGTACTATCTGGGTCAGTGGCCCTTTTAATTCAGCTGCCCTTCTCATGACCCTCCCCAATGAGGACTCACAGGACCCTTGTAGGACCCCAGATATCAGCAGGGTGTTGCTGGCCAACCCACTGTTCAAATCATTCCTCTCTGTGTAGTTTTACTTCTAGTTCCCTCCTTTTCTCTCAAAATAAACCCTTTCTGCCTAACTTTCAAGTTGTTTTCCTCAGGCGAGCCATCTCACTTTTAGCCATGCTCATTCTGTGACTCTAGCCATTTAAAAGCATATTTTAAGGTTGCTTTGACATTCTTAGGGCAGGTCCAGCTTTTGCTTCTGCTATGCTGCCTTCTTGGCTTCACCTCTCCCATCAATACTTAATATTATTATTAAGAAGATCCTTTCTAAAGACTAGACCCAGCCCAAAGGGGAAGGGGCTGCCTTTGCAGGTAGAGGGTTCTCTTCAATGCTTATCTTCAAGGAAAAACTTCTTGGGAATAAACAGAGCATTTGCACACAAACTTCAGGTCTAATTAGGGGCTGGACTAGATGACTTCTGAAATTAGTTTCAGGAATGCAAATCTGTAACACTGGTTTAAGTTTTCACCTGAAGCTATCAAAAACAGAGGAGAAACAATTTTAGGGGTAAGAAAGGAAAGTCTCAGCTTCCCATCACATAATTCAAAGACTTTTTTCTTTCTTCTTTTTTTTTCTTAAATGAAAAGCAGGCACAAGTAGAACCCTGGGTAGAGATCAGCACTTTTGCTTTTTTAATCATTGATAAAGGCTCAAAATCCTGTACATCTGGCTTAGAATAAAGTAATTCTCTTAATGACAGATTCAGATTAACACAGGAAATGGTCCTTACCCACAGAGAGTAGATTCTGCACATTTTCCAGCATGACCTCCAGGTACAGCTCTTTCTGAGAATGGTCCAGTAGACACCACTCTTCCTGGGTGAAGTCCACAGCCACATCCTTGAATTTTTATTGACCCCTAAACCAGCAAAGGTCACAAGATTTAGAACTCAGAATTCATCTGGTACAACTCTCATCCACTGACTGGAGGAAACTGAAGCACACGAGGCATTTACCCAAACACACAGATCAGTGTGAATTTTAAAACAGCTCCACCCTACTCAGACCGTACTTTAGAAGATCTGATTTAGCTATTTCCTGATTAGTAACAACGAGATACTTGGTTTAACAGAATCAAAGTTTGGGAACTATACATTCTCCACCCTACTTAGTTTAACAAGATTAGGAAGGTCTGCACCAAACTCAAGATTTAATTACCTGAGGAAATGGCCTTCAACAGACATGTGCAGAAAAAGTGGAAAGACCCCTGAGGTGTCCTAAGTCAAACTAAGCCATCATTGGTACAGATGAGATGTAGGAAAGTGACATAAAACCATCTATATAAGGCACATCACTTCCTCCCTTCTCTCTTTTCCCCCAGAGAGGTGACTCTGGCTGGCAGCGTGCTAAGCTTTCTGACATCTTGGTGTGGTGGCACCTATTGTCTGGGTCTGATGGTGAGTTTGCCCTTGAGCTAATTCAGATTCAAGCATCTTGGCTGAGCCCTTTGGAGTTCAGGTTGATTCTTTCCTCCTTACTCTTCAAAAAACCTTATCTTCCTAGAGCCTCTGGTCTTCCTCCTGGCACTAGCCAGGCAGAAGAAAATCCTACACCCTTTTCCTTCTTCCTTCTTCTTAATTTCTTTCCACTATATCAATTAAATGACCATAAATTTTCCAGCTGACTTGGTTATATATTTTTTATATTTGGGATATCCATGATGACCAAATAATTAACATAGTTTAGATCACAATGCTAAATTATCCTTTACACCAGTCATTGAGAGTCCAATGGAATATTGATAAAGAAATTTTGTGTCTGAAGTGAGAATCATATTGTGAAGAGTAAAACCTGGAGAAGTGTGTTACTCTGAAATTCTTTTCCCTGTGGAATCAGGGAGATGGGAAGGGCTCTCTGAGTGAAGTATGAGATTCTGTGGAGGAGAAAGAGAGAAGGTGATCTGAAATCCCTCCTCATCACAAGTGTCAGAGTTGATCTGGTAAGAATATTTTTTGAAGAGATTCTGAAAAAGTAGCATTTATTGTGTATTCTAGGGGGAAAATATTACCAGTGGTCAATGAGGAGAAAACAAAGAAAAAGGAATTCTCTACTTAATTTCCTAAAAGATTGAAATATTCTTATTTAGATGAAAGCATAAAGAGGATTCCTTAGAATTTATATGGGAGCAGACTGTAATTCTAGCTAAGTGAAGAAGCACCATCTGGTGTTATATTGTGAGTTTAGGGAACTACTGGGTATGGTTTTGCTGGGGGCCATCAGTCCATGACGCCTTGACAGAGTCACGTGTGGTAGCTGGGGAGACCACAGAGTGGTACTTGGCAAGATGTGACTTCCCACTCTATCCCCCTTGCATGACTTCTTTCATCAATGCCCCTTATCTATGAATTGACATAATTATTATTCCCCCTAGTCTCAAAAGAAATAATGCAAGAGCAAAACACCTGCACCCTAATTCTCCAAAACATCACCAAAAGCAGACCCACAAACCCAATCCCAAAAAGACTATCATGGGTTAATTTTTACTTGGGTACATAATTCCCAGTGAAACCGCAGTTACAGGCCAAGCCAAAAACTTTCCCACATACAGAAGCCTATTCTCATGAAGTCAGCACACAAATCAATCATAGAGGCCCAAGCGATAAGTATGAGTACATCAAGCTTCAGTATG
This sequence comes from Monodelphis domestica, assembly GCF_027887165.1. Classification (NCBI taxonomy): domain Eukaryota; kingdom Metazoa; phylum Chordata; class Mammalia; order Didelphimorphia; family Didelphidae; genus Monodelphis; species Monodelphis domestica. The sequence goes on from NC_077229.1 coordinate 5,183,335, forward strand.
CCTCAGTGACTCGACCACACAAATCAGTAACTCCCTAGAAGCCACCAGCCTAAATTTGAATTGTGTTCCCAAACCCCTCAGCCTCCATGATATGATTGTTGAATTGTCTTCTAAGAGCTGCTGATTAATTGTTCCATTTTATTAAAAGCAATACATAATTTTCCTTGATTGTTTGTAAGCTCAAAATGAGGGCTCCCAACCTGCAGGGCCCACAAGAAGGGGTTCTCCTTTGTGGTAGGGACCCGAGGAGAGGCAGGGAGTCTGAGAACCAGGGTGAAGAATGACAGACACAGACAAATCATTGTTTAAATAGGGCAGGCAAAACCCCTATGATATTCTCCTTGGAAGGAAAATATAAGAATTATGGAACACAAGGTAGAGGAAGAGATTAAGGTAGAGAACGCAAACTGAGAGAGGCTAGAGTTTCAGGAGAGGAGAAGGTTTATTAGAGATAGAGAGAGATTCCTAGAGCAGAGAGAAGATCCAAGAGAAAGATCACGGGGCTGCTTTGTTTTTATTTCCGCGTGTTTAGGGAAGCACTCTCAAGCACGTAGCAATCACGTTACAAAGCATAGACAATTCAGATTGGATGGCAATGTAAGGGTAACACCTTTTGGGCATGTGGATCTCAAACCCGGCTTTCTCAGAGAAATGCGACTCTGAGCCAAAATGTTAATGAGTTTGTCTTAAGCAACAGCCATGTGGCTAGGTCAAGATTTCACTCACAAATATCAGAGTATTACCTTGTGTCTGAAGACACAGTAATCATACAATCATTCATATTTCATAGATGTGAATATGCTTGGAATGCTACACAAAACTTCTCACAGGGTAATGAGAAAATCAAGCCACTTGTGACAGAAATCATTTATCTTGTGTGCAACCTTTATTCTGTCTGTAATCACAATACAAGAATATAGAATGTTAATCAAGTGATTTGTTAAAAGTTGATGTATCACTTTTCCAATTATCTCTCTTTGATTTTGTGTATATGCATGCCAAGAGAATGGGTATAAAAATAAAGATCAGACATCAGGGAGTGGAGCAGCTGTCAGATGCAAAGCAATCCCATGGCTGTTATGATTAAGCTGTCTTCCGTTTGTTATTTTTGTTGACTGATCGTTCGCCACCAGTCGGGATACCCTGGAGTCTTGGGCAAGGGTGGACTTTGCCTGTGACATGATTTGCCATAGCCAAAACATTCTGTCTTTGTTTTATGATGAATGCCATTTATTCCTGGAATATATTCACTCATTTCACATTTAGTTACATAGAGATAAGAATAAGTATGATGAGGAAAAGAAGAGATGTTCTACCTTTTAAAAATATATTTTAGTGATTGAGCTAATTCAAAAGAAAGATATTGACAGTGTAATGATTGGAATTCTCAAGAGGCACAATTTCTTCATTTCAAATAATTGACTGACTGGTCATTTAATGTGGTCAGTTGATACACTACAAAATCTAAAAGAAAGAAAAATGGGTAGGATGAACTAATATAGTAAAAATAACAATACTAAATTAATTTACTTATTCATTGCCATACCTATCAAACAATCAAAAAAATTTTTTTAGTTAGAAAAAATTATAACAAAGTTCATCTGGAAGAACAAAAGATCAAAAGTATCAAGGGAACTAATAAAAAAAAATGTGAACAGTGTTAGCCTAGCAGTACCAAATCTTAAACTATAGTATAAAGCAGTAATCATCAAAACAATATGGTTCTGGCTAAGAGGTGGAAGGGTGGATCAATGGAATAGACTAGTGGTGAATAACCTATAAAAGGGGGGGAAATGGTAGTTCTCTCCTCTAGCACAGGTTATTTGTCTTTATCTCTCTCTTTTTCTGTCTCTTGTCCTTATCTCTCTCTCTCTCTCTCTCTCTCTCTCTCTCTCTCTCTCTCTCTCTCTCTCTCTCTCTCTCTCTCTCACTTTATATATTTTATACTTTTCTATTTCACTCCTTCCTGACCAATTCTCTATTTTTTAGCCTGGAATGCCCCTGGCTAAGTTTCCAAGAATAGGAAGATACAAATCCTCAGATCCTCATTACAATCTAGAAAACTGAAACTCTACAGGGGCCATTCCAGTGTCCTATGCATCCAGGGGCTATTCCACCCCTTGTGATGCTTTGTCCATCCCCATAATGACACTATATTCAATATCCTTCAATTGACACCATCGTGTCTTGGGAGAAACATGTGTGAGCTATAGTTCTATGGGCCAGAACCAGCATTCCCTCATACAACAAAACTCATTCTCCCACAACAATGAACTTCATGAATCTGGAGCTGCAGTACAAGCCAGACCACTAGATTTTTCTCTGCATGACCTGAACCCAGGAGATAAAGTTTATATCAAGAATTTCAAGCGAACTGGAGCAACTGAACCTTCCTGGGAAGGACCATTCCAAATATTATTAACTACTCCAACATCTATAAAGATTGGAGAAAGAGACTCTTGGATTCACTGCTCACATGTGAAGAAAGCATCTTCTGCTGAGACTGATTGACTGTATCTTATCACATGAATTGTAGATTATAATCCATTGACAAATGGATACTTTTTTTTCAAAAAACACATTGAATTACTGAATTTTTCCTTAATTTTTATTATTACTTTTCTTTTCTTTTGATTAGAATATTTGATTTTTCTCATTTCTTTATTTTTCTTATTTCTTGTACTAAAGGTATACATAATTAATATTATTTTCCTGCAGTAATAGAAATTTAATACATACATACATACATATATATATATATATGTATATATATATATATATACTGGCTATAATGTCAATGCATACCCAAAAGCTTTAAACTATGGGAACCTGCCATTTATTGATAAAATGTTATGAGACTGTGATTAATGTTAATATATGATCCCAGAAAAAGGGATAAAAAACAAGGAGCACAGACTTAACCTGAAAAGTGCCAAAAAGAGCACACAGGAAATAATAATGTGAGACTCAAGGTTGTGACGCTTGATATATGTTAAGTCGTAGGACTTCCTTGTATCTACACTCTTTGTGAAGTACTCATAAAAGTACAAAGTTTGACTATTATGCTGGCTCCCTATATCCCTGAGAATGACAAAAATCAGATGCTTCCCTATCAAAATAGAATTCTACTTTTCTTTTCTTTCTTATATTTTGGCAACTTCCTGTAGTCTTGACTGCAAATGGGTAAGTGAAATAGTACTGCATTCTGTCCTACAGACTTATGGGATAGAAATTACTTTAAATTGGACGTATACAAGGGCCTATTTTGAATTTTTTTTCCTCCTTATGTTTTTTATTATTTTTTCTCTTCTTCTGATAATTGACTCATACAGCCCCATAACTCAAGATTGCATCCTGAGCTGAACTGGATGTTTTCTAACACCCACTTCAGGAGGGGATTGTATTTTAATTTAAAATCTATGAATTTTGATTTTTTTTTTAGATTATATTTTTATAAAAATTCAAGATATTGATTTTGTTTGAGAAAAGATCTTCAAGGAAGAAGCTTGATAACTCCTAAATCCAGAGAATGCATTGTTGCAGAAAGATGCAGAAAACCTACACTTCATCAAGAAGATCAAGAATGAACTTTGGATTTGGTTGATTGAACTGAAGTTTGATTGAATGTTTATTGTAAATGTACACATTTATGCCAAAAGGGGCTTCCCCTAATTTGGCTTTCTGTCAATGCACCTAGCAAAACATTGGTTTTGCTTACTTTCTTTTCTATTTCTCCCTCAGTACTCTAATTTACTCTTAGAAAATTGAATATTGTGTATATCTATAGTTAGAAGTGCATTTAGGACTACAAGATGATTATGTTAAATGATCAATGGGGAGACTAGTCTCCCAATGATCATCAGGGGGGATTGTGAACCTTAAAAAATTATCAGACCCTACTTCATAAGGTTTGGTTAAGACCATTACCCATTTAAACAATGAAGGGACTTAGATCAGGAATGTGAGACCTCTACTCCACCCCTACTTAAGCATACTTTAGGGAAAGAAACTCCTTGCTGAACAATGAAAAATACTTAAACCCATACTTATAGTAAGGCAAAAGTTCTTAAGCTGTGCCTATTTTTAGATCTAATACAAAAGGGTGCTAAGTACCTATAAAGGTCAGGAAACTTGTGAATTTACAAGGAGCAAAGAGGTGAAAACTTACTCAGAGGTTTTTCAGGTGTGAACTTAATCAAAAGTTCAAGCCTTCTTAGGTGTGAATTAAGAATGGTCTGTCTTTTGGGGTGTATGGGGTGTTCAGGGAGGGGTAGTATCTCTAGTATGGAGGGCTTGTCATGCCCTCTTAGGGCAGCTCTCCAGGCTCTGATCCTCACCTGACACCCAGCTCTCATTTGTGGCTCCCAGTAACTGCTAGCATGCGGCAGCAGCCACACCCCAGGCAATGGCTTTGACAGGCCAGCTAAACCTTGTGAGGGTAGCCATCGGGTCGTCGACCCCTGGTGAACCAGGGCATTGCTCACCCAGCATGTGAAGTCTGCTTCAGCCGAACAGACGAAAGAAACCAATAAGAAGGTTCAAAGGCTGAGATGGCGACGCAGCAAAGCACTGTGGAGTGCTTAGGGCATGTTGGAGCACAAAAGACAACACGGCCATCCAATGCAGCTGAGGAAGTCTCCAGGTGTAATGACTTTTTGTACCACTGGACCCAGGCTTCCAACGCCGAGAGAGCGGGACTGTCTCTGTGCATCGACTTTTCCACTTAAATCTCCTTCATGCACAAGTATCTTTGTGCATACTCATCTATCCTAACCCTATCCACCCTCTTCAAGACCTGCGGTGATGGGGGAGTGGCGACGCAACAGGTGGAGATGACCACTGGCAGTTGTAGTCACGATCCTGCACGTAGGCGGCCCATGGACCAGTGGTCGCTCAGCTCTGTAGGGCAGCAGGGACGTTCGGCAGCATCCTGAGCGACTGAGCAGCCCTCTCTAGGACAGCACTGCTCACCCTAATCAAGGGAGGGGACTAGAAAAGGTGTCCCAAACATTGCCTGCCCTATAAACACCAGGTCAGCACACCGCAGCTGGCAGGTCATCCCTTTAAGTGGTCGAAATAAAAGAAAAAATACAAAGAAACTCCTACTAGGAGCATGGAACATCAGAACATTATTTGACAGAGAGAATACCCCAAGACCTGAGAGAAGAACAGCTCTAATTGGTAAAGAACTGGCGCGATATAACATCGACATCGCAGCCCTAAGCGAAACACACTTACCAGAAGAGGGATCACTCAGCAAACCCACCACTGGATACACCTTCTTCTGGAAAGGTAGAGCCTCAAATGAAGACAGAATCCACCGTGTTGGCCTGGCTATCAAGACCAGTTTGCTCAAACAGCTGCCAGACTTGCCTGTGGGCATCAGCGAGAGGCTCATGAAGATCCGTTTGCCTCTCAGCAAAGACCAGTATGCCACAATCATCAGTGCATATGCCCCAACACTGACCAGCACAGAGGAGACCATTGAGCAGTTCTACTCTGACCTGAGTGCTGTCCTGCACTCAATGACCACAAATGACAAGCTGATACTACTGGGAGACTTCAACGCCCGCATTGGCCAGGACCATGAAAGATGGAAAGGAGTGCTTGGTAAAAACACGACGTGGGACTTCCGGTTAAGATGGCGGCTTAGAGAAAGCTAAAGCTCAGATCTCCTGAAAACCCTTCCCGACCGATCTCAAACGATAAGCTCCTAAGGCGCCGAAATTCAAAACGATCAACAGCACAGACCCTGGGAACCCTCCTCCTGGACCTGGACCCGGTTCAAAAGGTACGGCTCCCCTCAAAAGCCAGAACCCGAGATCCCTCGGACCTCAGGGGTAGGAGCGCAGAGTCCAAGGCTCCCGGAAGCCGCAGCCCAGCCGGGCTCAGAGAGCAGAACCCTCAGGGCCTTCTACAGTCCCGGTGAAAGTTACTGCCTGGGGCTTCCGCTGCAGAGAGCTGGTCGAAACAACAGCAACCCTCAGGGCAGGCAAGACAGCCTCACGGGCTGGATCCTGCTATCCAAGTCTCAGTGAAAGTCCTCGCCCTCGGAGCTTGGGCTAGCTGCAGCCCATCCCCCCGCAGGCCGACGAAACAGCCTCACGGCCAGCGATTCTGAAGGCAACTTCCGGAAAGCGAGCCGGGGGGAGAGTGTGGCCTCGTGGTCCGACCCTCCCATTCCAGTTCCAGTGAGGCATATTCAGTTTAACCCAGGGAAAGCTCATAGAACCATCTGCCCAGGACTAAAGCCTCTGAACACCAGAGACAAGAAAAACTAATCCTCCACATTCAGAAATGGCAAACTCCACAGAACCACAGAAGCCCCAAAATACCAAGAAAAATAAGAAGAAAGGGGCGACTTTGGACACATTCTATGGAGCCAAAATACAAAATACAGAGCAGACAGAAGATAATATAAAAGAAAATGCTCCAAAACCTTCCAAAGGAAATGGAAACTCTCCACAAACCTATGAAGAATTTGAATCAGAAATGACCAAAAAGATGGAAGCCTTCTGGGAGGAAAAGTTGGAAATAATGCAAAAGAAATTCACGCATCTACAAAACCAGTTTGACCAAACTGTAAAAGAAAACCAGGCTTTAAAGGCCAGAATCAGGCAGCTGGAAGACAACGATCGTGTAAAAGAGCAAGAATTAATAAAGCAAAGCCAAAATACCAAGAAATTAGAAGAGAACATAAAATATCTCACCAACAAGGTGATAGATCTGGAAAATAGGGGGAGAAGGGATAATTTAAGAATAATTGGACTCCCAGAAAAGCCAGAAATAAACACCAAACTGGACATGGTGATACAAGATATAATCAAAGAAAATTGCCCAGAGATTCTAGAACAAGGGGGCAATACAGCCACTGACAGAGCTCACAGAACACCTTCTACACTAAACCCCCAAAAGAAAACTCCCAGGAATGTAATTGCCAAATTCCAAAGCTATCAAACAAAAGAAAAAATCCTACAGGAAGCCAGAAAAAGACAATTTAGATATAAAGGAATGCCAATCAGGGTCACACAAGACCTTGCAAGTTCTACTCTGAATGATCGTAAGGCATGGAACATGATCTTCAGAAAGGCAAGAGAGCTGGGTCTCCAACCAAGAATCAGCTACCCAGCAAAACTGACTATATACTTCCAAGGGAAAGTATGGGCATTCAACAAAATAGAAGACTTCCAACTTTTTGCAAAGAAAAGACCAGAGCTCTGTGGAAAGTTTGATACCGAAAATCAAAGAGCAAGGAATACCTGAAAAGGTAAATATTAAGGAAAGGGGAAAATGTTATCTTCTTCTTTTACTCAAACTCTCTTCTATAAGGACTACATTTATATCAACCTATATATACTAACATGTGGGGAAAATGTAATGTATAAATAGGGGGTAAAGAAAGACCAAATAGAATAATCATTCTCACACAAAGATTCACATGGGAAGGGGAGGGGAAGAAAACTCCTATAAGAAGGAGAGGAAGAGGGGGGGGGTTAATTAAACCTCAATCTCAGGGAAATCAGCTCTGAGAGGGAAAAACATCCAGATCCATTGGGATCTTGAATTCTATCTTACCCAACAAGGGTAAGGAGAAGGGAAAACCAAGGGGGGGAGGGGGAGAGGGAGAACAAAAAGGGAGGGAAAGAGAGGGGGGAGGGGGAGGGAACAAAAAGGGAGGGACTAAAAAGGGAAACATCAAGGGAGGGGACAAGGGGGACTGTTTCAAAGTAAATCACTGGACTAAAAGGTAGAGCCGAAGAAGAAAAGGTTAGAATTAGGGAAGGCAATCAAAATGCCAGGGAGTCCACAAATGACAATCATAACTTTGAACGTGAATGGGATGAACTCACCCATAAAACGTAGACGAATAGCAGAATGGATTAGAATCCAAAACCCTACCATATGTTGTCTTCAAGAAACACACATGAGGCGGGTTGACACCCACAAGGTCAGAATTAAAGGATGGAGTAAGACCTTCTGGGCTTCAACTGATAGAAAGAAGGCAGGAGTGGTAATCATGATATCTGATAAAGCCAATGCAAAAATAGACCTGATCAAAAGGGATAGGGAAGGTAATTATATTTTGTTAAAAGGGACTATAGACAATGAGGAAATATCATTAATCAATATGTATGCACCAAATAATATAGCACCCAAATTTCTAATGGAGAAACTAGGAGAATTGAAGGAAGAAATAGACAATAAAACCATACTAGTGGGAGACTTAAACCAACCATTATCAAATTTAGATAAATCAAATAAAAAAATAAATAAGAAAGAGGTAAAAGAAGTGAATGAAATCTTAGAAAAATTAGAATTAATAGACATATGGAGAAAAATAAATAGGGATAAAAAGGAATACACCTTCTTCTCAGCACCACATGGCACATTCACAAAAATTGACCATACATTAGGTCACAGAAACATAGCACACAAATGCAGAAAAGCAGAAATAATGAATGCAGCCTTCTCAGATCACAAGGCAATAAAAATAATGATTAGTAATGGTACATGGAAAACCAAATCTAAAACCAATTGGAAATTAAACAATATGATACTCCAAAACCGTTTAGTTAAAGAAGAAATCATAGAAACAATTAATAATTTCATCGAGGAAAATGACAATGGCGAAACATCCTTTCAAATCTTTGGGATGCAGCCAAAGCGGTAATCAGAGGTAAATTCATATCCCTGAATGCTTATATTAACAAACAAGGGAGAGCAGAGATCAATCAATTGGAAATGCAAATGAAAAAACTGGAAAGCGATCAAATTAAAAACCCCCAGCAGAAAACCAAATTAGAAATCCTAAAAATTAAGGGAGAAATTAATAAAATCGAAAGTGATAGAACTATTGATTTAATAAATGAGACAAGAAGCTGGTACTTTGAAAAAACAAACAAAATAGACAAGGTACTGGTCAATCTAGTTAAAAAAAGGAAGGAAGAAAAGCAAATTCACAGCATTAAAGATGAAAAGGGGGACAGCACCTCCAATGAGGAGGAAATTAAGGCAATCATTAGAAATTACTTTGCCCAATTATATGGCAATAAATACACCAATTTAGGAGAAATGGATGAATATATACAAAAATACAAACTGCCTAGACTAACAGAAGAGGAAATAGAATTCCTAAATAATCCCATATCAGAAATTGAAATCCAACAAGCCATCAAAGAACTTCCTAAGAAAAAGTCCCCAGGGCCTGATGGATTCACCTGTGAATTCTATCAAACATTCAGAGAACAGTTAATCCCAATACTATACAAACTATTTGACATAATAAGCAAAGAGGGAGTTCTACCAAACTCCTTTTACGACACAAACATGGTACTGATTCCAAAACCAGGCAGGTCAAAAACAGAGAAAGAAAACTATAGGCCAATCTCCCTAATGAATATAGATGCAAAAATCTTAAATAGGATACTAGCAAAAAGACTCCAGCAAGTGATCAGAAGGATCATTCACCATGATCAAGTAGGATTCATACCAGGGATGCAGGGCTGGTTCAACATTAGGAAAACCATCCACATAATTGACCACATCAACAAGCAAACTAGCAAGAATCACATGATTATTTCAATAGATGCAGAAAAAGCCTTTGATAAAATACAACACCCATTCCTATTAAAAACACTAGAAAGCATAGGAATAGAAGGGTCATTCCTAAAAATAATAAACAGTATATATCTAAAACCAACAGCTAATATCATCTGCAATGGGGATAAACTAGATGCATTCCCAATAAGATCAGGAGTGAAACAAGGATGCCCATTATCACCTCTACTATTTGACATTGTACTAGAAACACTAGCAGTAGCAATTAGAGAAGATAAAGGAATTGAAGGCATCAAAATAGGCAAGGAGGAGACCAAGTTATCACTCTTTGCGGATGACATGATGGTCTACTTAAAGAATCCTAGAGATTCAACCAAAAAGCTAATTGAAATAATCAACAACTTTAGCAAAGTTGCAGGATACAAAATAAACCCACATAAATCATCAGCTTTTCTATATATCTCCAACACAGCTCAGCAGCAAGAACTAGAAAGAGAAATCCCATTCAAAATCACCTTAGACAAAATAAAATACCTAGGAATCTACCTCCCAAGACAAACACAGGAACTATATGAACACAACTACAAAACACTCGCCACACAACTAAAACTAGACCTGAACAAATGGAAAAACATTAACTGCTCATGGATAGGACGAGCCAATATAATAAAAATGACCATCCTACCCAAACTTATTTATCTATTTAGTGCCATACCCATTGAACTACCAAAATACTTCTTCACTGATTTAGAAAAAACCATAACAAAGTTCATTTGGAAGAACAAAAGATCAAGGATATCCAGGGAAATAATGAAAAAAAACACATATGATGGGGGCCTTGCAGTCCCTGACCTAAAACTATATTACAAAGCAGCAGTCATCAAAACAATTTGGTACTGGCTAAGAAACAGAAAGGAAGATCAGTGGAATAGACTGGGGGAAAGAGACCTCAGCAAGACAGTATACGATAAACCCAAAGATCCCAGCTTTTGGGACAAAAATCTACTATTCGATAAAAACTGCTGGGAAAATTGGAAGACAGTGTGGGAGAGACTAGGAATAGATCAACACCTCACACCCTACACCAAGATAAATTCAAAATGGGTGAGTGACTTAAACATAAAGAAGGAAACCATAAGTAAATTGGGTAAACACAGAATAGTATACATGTCAGACCTTTGGGAGGGGAAAGGCTTTAAAACCAAGCAAGATATAGAAAGAATCACAAAATGTAAAATAAATAATTTTGACTACATCAAACTAAAAAGCTTTTGTACAAACAAAACCAATATAACTAAAATCAGAAGGGAAACAACAAATTGGGAAAAAATCTTCATAGAAACCTCTGACAAAGGTTTAATTACTCATATTTATAATGAGCTAAATCAATTGTACAAAAAATCAAGCCATTCTCCAATTGATAAATGGGCAAGGGAAATGGATAGGCAGTTCTCAGATAAAGAAATCAAAACTATTAACAAGCACATGAAGAAGTGTTCTACATCTCTTATAATCAGAGAGATGCAAATCAAAACAACTCTGAGGTATCACCTCACACCTAGCAGATTGGCTAACATAACAGCAAAGGAAAGTAATGAATGCTGGAGGGGATGTGGCAAAATAGGGACATTAATTCATTGCTGGTGGAGCTGTGAACTGATCCAACCATTCTGGAGGGCAATTTGGAACTATGCCCAAAGGGCGACAAAAGAATATCTACCCTTTGACCCAGCCATAGCACTGCTGGGTCTGTACCCCAAAGAGATAATGGATACAAAGACTTGTACAAAAATATTCATAGCTGCGCTCTTTGTGGTGGCCCAAAACTGGAAAATGAGGGGATGCCCATCAATTGGGGAATGGCTGAACAAACTCTGGTATATGTTGGTGATGGAGTACTATTGTGCTAAAAGGAATAATAAAGTGGAGAAGTTCCATGGAGACTGGAACAACCTCCAGGAAGTGATGCAGAGCGAGAGGAGCAGAACCAGGAGAACATTGTACACAGAGACTAATACACTGTGGTATAATCGAACGTAATGGACTTCTCCATTAGTGGCGGTGTAATGTCCCTGAACAACTTACAGGGATCCAGGAGAAAAAAACACCATTCATAAGCAAAGGATAAACTATGGGAGTGGAAACACCGAGAAAAAGCAACTGCCTGAATACAGAGGTTGAGGGGACATGACAGAGGATAGACTCTAAATGAACACTCTAATGCAAATACTATCAACAAAGCAATGGGTTCAAATCAAGAAAACATCTAATGCCCAGTGGACTTACGCGTCGGCTATGGGGGGTGGGGGGGGGAGGAAAAGAAAATGATCTATGTCTTTAACGAATAATGCTTGGAAATGATCAAATAAAATATATTTAAAAAAAAACACGACGTGGGCAAAATGAACAATGGCCTACTGCTACTCAGCAAATGCTCAGAGTTTGAACTCACTATCACAAACACTGTGTTCAGAAAGGCAAACAAATATAAAACAACGTGGATGCACCCATGATCAAAACAGTGGCATCTCATTGACTACATCATTGTACGCCGGCAAGACATCCAGGATGTACAGATCACCAGAGCCATGAGAGAAGCTGAATGCTGGACAGACCACCGATTGGTTAGAGCGACTCTTCAAATGCGCATTGCGCCTCACCATCCAAAATGCGCCCAGACAGTTCGCACATTTTACAACATGAGTCATCTTAGAGATCCATCTTATTTGCAAACATTCCAGTCCTGCGTGGACGACAAGCTGTCTGCCAAGGGACCACTCACTGGAAGCTCAACCGAGAAATGGAACCAGTTCAGACACGTAGTGAAGGAAAGATCAAAGGCAGTCCTAGGCCCCAAACAATGCAACCACCAGGACTGGTTCAACGAGAACAACACTGCTATTGAAGACCTATTGAGCAAGAAGAAAAAAGCCTTCATGGAGTGGCAAAATAACCCAAACTCTGCTCCTAAAAAAGACAGATTGAAGTCTCTCCAAGCCACGGTGCAGCTTGAGATCAGAAAGATGCAAGACCAATGGTGGGAAAAAAAGGCAGAAGAAATCCAGCATTTTGCTGATACGAAAAACTACAAACAATTTTTCAGTGCCCTCAAGACTGTCTATGGGCCATTAAAACCCACCACCACTCCCTTGCTATCCTCTGACAGTGACACTCTCATAAAAGATAAAAAAGGCATCAGCAACATGTGGAAAGAACACTTCAGTCAGCTTCTCAACAGACCATCTCCAGTCGACCAAAGCACCCTTGACCAGATCCCCCAAAACCTCACCATTGAACAACTTGATGTCCCTCCTTCAATAGAGGAAGTCCAAAAAGCCATTAAACAAATGAGTGCAGGCAAGGCATCTGGTAAAGACGGGATCCCAACCGAGGTGTACAAGGCCTTAAATGGAAAGGCACTCCAGGCATTCCACATAATGCTGACCAGCATATGGGAAGAGGAAGACATGCCCCCAGAACTCAGAGATGCCTCCATCGTAGCCCTATACAAGAACAAAGGCTCACAAGCAGCCTGTGACAACTACACAGGCATCTCACTACTCTCCACTGCTGGAAAGATCCTTGCCTGTGTTATACTCAACAGACTCCTGTCATCTGTTTCAGAGCAGAACCTGCCTGAATCACAATGTGGTTTCCGACCAGATCTCAGCACCATCAACATGGTCTTCATGTTGAGGCAAATGCAGGAAAAATGCCTTGAGCAGAACCTGAGTGTCTACATTGTCTTCATAGACCTGACAAAGGCATTCGACACAATGAACAGGGATGCATTGTGGGTGATCCTCAGCAAGCTCAGTTGCCCAGCAAAATTCGTCAAACTGATCCAACTCTTTCATGTCGACATGACAGGGGAAGTCCTATCTGGTAGAGAGACTTCCGATCGCTTCAACATCTCCAATGGCATGAAACAAGGCTGTGTCCTCACTCCAGTACTATTCAACCTATACTTCACCCAAGTATTACGACATGCTGTGATGGATCTAGACCTGGGCGTCTACATCAAATACCGACTGGATGGCTCACTATTCGACCTTCGCCGCCTAACTGCAAAAACAAAGACAACAGAGAGACTCATCCTGGAAGCTCTCTTCACAGATGACTGTGCTCTCATGGTCCACCAAGAAAATCATCTCCAAACCATTGTGGACAGGTTCTCTACAGCAACAAAACTGTTTGGCCTATCAGCCTCAGCAAAACAGAGGTGCTGTTCCAACCTGCACCAGGAAGGCCAACTAACCAGCCATGCATTACAATCGATGGCACGCAGCTTTCTAATGTCAACACTTTCAAGTACCTGGGCAGCACCATTGCCAACGACGGGTCCCTAGACCATGAGATCAATGCCAGGATCCAAAAGGCCAGCCAGGCACTTGGGCGGCTGCTGTCCAAAGTCCTCCAACACAGAGGTGTAAGCACTGCGACAAAGCTCAAAGTGTACAACGCAGTGGTCCTCAGCTTGCTCCTGTACGGTTGAGAAACATGGACACTGTACTGAAAGCACATGAAACAGCTGGAGCAATTCCACCAATGCTCTCTCCGGTCAATCATGAGGATCCGATGGCAGGACCATATCACCAATCAGGAAGTCCTCGATAGAGCCACCTCCACCAGCATCAAAGTAATGGTCTTCAAAACCCAGCTACGATGGTCTGGACACGTCATCCGCATGGACCCACAGTGAATACCAAGACGGGTATTCTATGATGAACTGTCAGCTGGACTCAGGAAACAAGGTCGACCAAAGAAAAGATTCAAGGATCAGCTAAAGTCAAACTTGAAATGGGCTGGCATTACACCAAAGCAACTAGAACTTGCTGCCTCTGACAGAAGCAGCTGGCGAACCCACATTAACCATGCTGCCACCACCTTTGAAGATGAGTGACACCGACGTCTTGCCACTGAGCGTGAACGCCGACACTAGACCACAACCGCACCTCCCGTAACAACTGGTGTCCCAGGCCCCATGTGCCACAAACTCTGCACCTCAACCTTTGGACTTCAAAGCCACATGAGGGTACATCAATAGATGATAATGCACAAAGACAATTGTCATTCTCTGTCACCAAGAGACTACCACTATGTCCTTTGGAAAACGTCTACTGTGATTGGTAGATGTGAGAACTTAGGGGAGGTGACATAGGATAAAATTCTCTTTAAAAGGAGAGGAGAAACTGAGAGCAGGCATTCTCGCTGCAGCTCCCTCTGAGGAGAATCTGTCTCTCTGGGGTCTCTCTCTCAGGACAGTCAGCTGGGAAAGGCTGAATTGGAGGAGGCAGCTGGCCAAAGCTGCCTTGAAGGGTCTCTCTCAGGGCTCCCTCTCAGAGATCTTGTGATGAGTTGATAAAAGACTGACTGATCCCTCTCTTAGGGTTTTCAGCTTAGGCTGGCTCATGCTGGCCTAGGCCTGTATAGCCCTTTTTCCCATTATTCCCTTTTTCTCTCTTTCTTTAATTCCTCATTTGTATGAATTAAAATCTCTATAAAACCCAGCTGACTTGGATATATTTAATAATTGGGAATTTTTCCCTGGTGACCACTTTATATTTTGATTTAAAACAAGACACTGTCTTAAAAACATATTTTCTGTGGTCACAATTTAAGGCAACACTCTTTTAACTACCACAGTTTATGTCTTCCACTATTTTAATTATCACAAATGCCCCTGGCTAAGTTTCCAAGAATAGGAAGATACAAATCCTCAGATCCTCATTACAATCTAGAAAACTGAAACTCTACAGGGGCCATTCCAATGTCCTATGCATCCAGGGGCTATTCCACCCCTTGTGATGGCTTTGTCCATCTCCATGATGACACTATATTCAATATCCTTCAATTGACACCATCATGTCTTGGGGAAAACATGTGTGAGTTATGGGCCAGAACCAGCATTCCCTCATACAACAAAGCTCACTCTCCCATAACAGTTGCAGGGGCAGAAAGCAGCCTCTGGAACGAGGTCTTGCAGAGAGAATTGCTCTTGATATATCTAAAGGACAATCAAAGAGTTCAGACAGGAAAGATGAGGCCCAGTGGAAAGGGCAGCCACCACCACTAGCAGGGACAGCAAAAGGTCCTCATTCAGAAATATGTAGAATCAGAAGAGAGAAAGATTTCTGAGCCAAAGGAAAGTAGAGAAAACTGGGCTCAAAGGGAAGAATGCAACGAGACCACAGTTCCCAGGAGAGCAGACAGCATCTTATTTGAAAGTCATCTCTCTGCATGGTTCCTGGTAGTCCCTGCTGCTTTAACTGTCCTGCCTCTGAAGTCCTGAGATCACAGATGTCCTCCAGTGGCACCCAAAACCAGGACCTCAGTACCCTGCCTGTCTCTCCACTTGAGCCCTGCCCTCTGTTATCTGGAATGCTACTGCCACTAGAATGAGCTCTCTTCAGCCTACACTCTTTCCAGGCATCTAAACCACCCCAGGGTTTGATATTCCACTTGGGCAGCCACCTACAAGGCTGGTCACCCTAAGAACTTCCCCCTTACTCTCCTTTCTTCTCCCCTTATTCGTTTCCATACTCTAAGAATCCAGTGACACTGGGCTCTTTCTTGTTCCTCTCCATCTCCTGACCTTGCATTTTCCAGAGCTCCTCTGCCTCCTCCCCCAGCTTTCACTCCTGTGAGAAACATCCCCCTCCCCCTAATATGAAGATTAGATTTTAATGTTATCAGTAGTCTTGAGATAGTCATAATTGTCATTCTAAGATAGTTATCATAAGTCATGAATTTAGCAGGCTTTTGTGAATATTCTGGTATATGTATTAAGGTTTTGGATTAAGGAAATAACTGCATTTGCACAGGTCTTAGTGTCAGCCCCATTCCTCAAAGTTGCTATATCAGCCACCCTAACCTGGGATCCATTATGCATCAGGAAGCCTGACCTTTAGTTCAGAACCTGGTACCACTCATCCTTACCCACTTAACCTGGGCATCACTGCTTCCCCATTTTCCATCAAGTGATTCTTAAGTCATGGTCAAAAGATTTCTTTCACCAAATAAGGGGGGGTTCCCTAATTGGCCTAACCTATGGACAAATAAGGAATGCTTCCTAGCTGACCCAACCAATGAATATTGCTCTCAGTATCTCTATTCTTTGAGGAGTATGACTATTTTATGCTATTTTTATACTGGTATAAATGCTGTCTAATTCTTTGGGGTATAAAGGAAGGTCTCTCACAGGGCTCAGGGTCCTCTGGTCATGATCAGGGGTCCAGCTTTGTTGTGGAACCCCCCCCAACAATAAATCTATCTTTGTTTATGTCTTGGAGACTGTATCATTTGTGTACCTATGGTTAGAAAAAAAATGATACAACAATTGGCACCCTTGGTGGGATTGGCAATGTGCCATTTGGAGTCCTACCTAGGGTTCTTTTCTGGGCAACCACCTTTGGGGGCTTTTTAATCCTGATCCCTTCTTTGGGGGTCAGAGGGCAAAGAGCTCAGACACTTCTCAGCCATGGGACCACGTCCACATCTAAGCTGGTGAGTATTTTCCAAATCGTGGATTGAAATTGTGAACCTTAAACATTCTCAGACCCTACTTCATAAGGTTGGGTTAAGACCATTCCCCATTTTAAACAATGAAGGAACTAAGATCAGGAATGTGAGACCTCTACTCCACCCCTACTTAAGCCTGCTTTAGGGGAAGAAACTCCTTGCTGAACAATGAAAGATAACTTAAACCCATACTTATAGTAAGACAAAAGTTCTTAAGCTGTGCCTATTTTTAGATCTAATACAAAAGGGTGCTAGGTACCTATAAAGGTCAGGCAACTTGTGAATTTACAAGGAGCAAAGAGGTGAGAAACTTACTCAGAAGTTTTCTGGTGTGAACTTAATCAAAAATTTAAAGTCTTCTTAGGTGTGAACTAAGAATGGTCTGTCCTTTGAAAAAAGTCTACTGTGATTGGTAGATGGGAGAACTTAGGGGAGGTGACATAGGAGAAAATTCCCTTTATAAGGAGAGAAAAAGCTGAGTCTCAGGACAGTCAGAAGCATCTCTCTCTGGAGAAGGATGGCTGGCTGAACTGGTGTCACTAGAATCCTTGCTTGGACAGATCTTGTGGTAAGTGATTAAGGACTGACATATCTTTCTCTTAGGGCTTAGGCCTGGGTTGGCCAGGGCTGGCCTATCCTTTTCTCATTATTTCCTTTTTTCTCTCCTTCTCTCTTTCTTTAATTCCTCATTTGTATTAATTAATTAAAATCTCTATAAAACCCAGCTGACTTGGGTATATTTAATAATTGGGAATTCTTCCCTGGCGACCACCTTATATTTGATTTAAAACAAGACACTGTCTTGAAAACATATTTTCTGTGGTCACAATTTAAACCATCCACTCTTATATCTACTACAATTTATGACAACCAACTATTTTAATTATTACAAAATATACTCATATCTCTTTTCCTTTAATCCTACTAACCTCAACCTTTCAAAATAGTCATAAATTTTAAATATGCCAAAGTTCTTGAGTTTCGTTTTTAAGCCTAACTAAAGTGGAGAAAGCAGTAAGTTAAACTTGTGCTTTTTCCTTTGTTAAGTTATATGTGAAATTTATGGCAGGCAGACAGTAAAAAATAATAGTGTAGGATATCTATCTAGGTTTGCAAGCTATTTTGTTTAACATGATCTGTTCTGGTTTGAAGCCAAGGCCATTGGGGATCTGACTCCCCCATTGTGGGCAACGAACACTATAGACAAATAACTTGGAGGTTTTTGTTTTGTTTTTATTGTTTGACCTGTGTCTGGGTGAGAAGTATTGGGGAAGGTAGATCATAAAGTTGAGCAGGGAAGGCAGAAGAGGTCAACCTGGCTTAGTTCTTCTTTTGAGAATGTTCATCCAGATTACAGCCAGGGCATTCTCGCTCACAAAGGGAAATATATATGTGTATGCCCCATTACAGGAGAAATTCTGGGACTCTCAGCAAAGCCAGTGTTTTGAGCTGTTTTGGAGCCAAAGCTTTGTGAGAGCTCTAAGATTTAACCCATTGCTGGGTATTTATATGCAGTTCACTGGATCTGGCTGGGAGGGCACGGACCCCCACCCCCAAAGTATGGTAAATTGGATGATGTGGAGACTTCACGCCTCCAGAAAGCTAGAGTCACTAAGTCAGCTTTTTACTCACCAAAGGTAAGTCTAAAAGAAGTCTGGGTGTCTGTATTCTGGTAGCTTCTCCAAGTCATTGCCTGAATGTCTGAATGAATCTCTGAAAGTGCGAATCTCCGAATGTCCATCTTCCCTTCAGCTCTGAGTGACTGATTCTTCACTCCAAACCTGGGTGACTGACTGTATCCAAACTCATCCAAATGTCTGAATCTGAATTTACTCTTCAGTCTTTTCCCCCTCTATTTAAAGACCTTTTTCTCTTGTATCAGCTCCTCTAAATCTTCACATCTACTAATCACAGCAGACACTTTTCTCCAGGACTGCCCATTCTTTAGTTCTCACCTTCTTTTGTTAGATTTTCTCCAGGACTGTCCATTCTTTAGTTCTCACCTTCTTTGGTTAGATTATATCTTTTTTGGGTTACTTAATACCTCATTGTATATCACCTTTTGTAGTTACTTAATACCTTTTTGTGGTTAATTCACCTTTTGTAGTTATTTAACACCTTTTTGTAGTTAAGATCTAAAAATAGATTGTAGCTTAAAATTCAAGCTTCACAATAAAGAAAGAGCTAAGTATCTTCATTGTTACAATCAGGAGATAGCTAAATCCAATCTTCACATTCCTCAGTTCCCGCTGCCTCTCATGATCCTCCTCCTGATCTTCAGTACTGCTCTTAGTTGCTCATCCTCCTACTCTGCCCCTTCCCCTCAGCAGATCCCCTCCCCCAGGCAGCTTCTCCTGTTACTGATCTGGCTGATTCCTGCCACCGAGAATCTAGGAGTCCTTGGAGCTGCTCCTCGGGGCACATGGTAAAAAAAAAAAAAACCAGGGCATCTTTTTCCTTATGCAATGATTAGCCTTCTAAATCCCTCTGGGGAAACTAGCATTTTACTTCAGGGGGAGAATGGGGAGAAGTTTTTACTCTTCCAAACATGAAGTTGATTACAAGCATGGCATACTCTATGAAAGAGCAATACCTGCTCTATTTCAGTTTCTATCATTCATGAGTGCACTGATCCTTTTATTTATCTTGCTTGAGATTCAGGGGAGAAATCCCTGCAACCTTTTGCTATTTGGGCCTGCCCAGTTTGAGATTCCTAAAGCCCATGTTCTCCCTTGATATGGGAGATACAAGAGCGCTGACAATAGGAATCTGAATAGAAAGAAGAAGGAACTTTAAGGAGACTGGGGGTGAAATTTTGGAGCCTTTTTGGACTCCAATGTTTTATAAAAGCCTCTGTATTTTATTGTATTTTGCTGATTGCTTTAAGATTTAATTTTGTTGTTTTAAGTTCATATATTAATGTATTCAATACTATTCTGTTACACTGAATCATTTTAATCTACTGTTTTAACTACTGTTATATTCTATTACCTTTCCCCTATAACTGCCGGGAGCCATTAAAGACCATGCTGTTCGACATGGTCCACGTGGAAACCAGGGACTGCAAAGCAGCCCCCAGGAATGATGGAAACAGTCACTGAAACCCCCCCAAGTGACTTTCATTATTAACATCCCCTTATTATTGGAATTGTTGGAATTTCATTATTAACATCCCCTTATGATTGGACTGCCATATGGGTGAGTGAAAAGGCTGACCGCTTTTCTTGGTTATTCTGGAGGTACTAGCCTCCAGAGAGGCCCCTCATCTTGGAGGAAGTCTCATGCTTAGAACCCTTGTTTAATTTACCTCTGAGCCCCCCTTTTCGAGGGCCTCTGAAACCCTGCCTAGTTCTGACTGTGAACTTGGAAATTACTCCACCATACTCAGTGCCTTTGGGGAAGATAAAGTTGTAAACTCCTGATTGAACAATGAAAGTCCCCAACTCATACCTTATAGTAAAACTAGAACCTTAAGCTAGGTCTATTTTTAGATCTAATACAAAAAGGTGTTAGGTTAGGTTAAAAGGTTAAATTAGTACCTAAAAAGGTCAAGTAATTTACAAAAGGCAAGCTTAACAAAGAGGTATGAAGTACTCAGAAGATTTAATCTAACCAGTGTAAATCTTGAAATCTCTCAGACTTGTGAATGTTAAAAATTTCCCCATCAGGGAATTCTTAATTGGAACAAATTCCCTACTGAGAAACATTTCCCATTTTGATGTGAGAACTCACCAGGATCAGAAATGGGAGGACCTCTACTCCACCCGTACTTAAGACTGCTTTAGGGGAGAAAACTCTGCTAAACAAAGAAAGTACTTGGATCCATGCTTATGGTGGGGCAAGGAGTTCTTTGAGCCAGGCCTATTTTTAGAATTGATACAATGAGATGCTAGGTACCTAAAAGGGTCGGGCAAGTTTTCTCTTGATGAGATTAGTTGGCTCAGCTGTGTTTTCTCTAGTTCAGACTTAACTGAGGATCTTGGTCGACACAGCAGAATTTTTTCTGATTCAGACTTACTGAGGAGATTGGTCGACTTAGCAGGAATTCGGATGGGCAGTCCTTTGGAAAGCGTCTACAGTGATTGGTAGATGTAGGGACTTAGGGGAGGTGACATGAGAGAAAAACCCCTATATAAGAAAAAGCAGAATCTCTTGAGGATATATCCTTTTGGAAAAAGCCTTTTGGGGGATCTCTGATGAGGATTGCTTGGGAAGAATCTCTTGAGAGAGGCCTTTTGGAACAGTCTCTGACTGGAAGGCTCTCTGGTGAAGTCAGCTGAGATGGAGCTGGCCTGGTGTTACTAGAATCCTTGTTTAGTTAGACCTTGTGGTGAGTGTTAAAAAACTGACTATTTTCTCTCTTAAGGCTCAGGTCTAGGCCATATTGGCTTGAGGCCCTTCATACTTATTTCTTTCTTACTCTCTCTCTCTCTTTCTTTGATTACTCATTGTATTGTTAATTAAAATATCTATAAAACCCAGTTGACTTGGGTATTTGAATAATTGGGAATATTTCCCTGGCAACCACCCTATATTTTATTTAAAAACCAAGACACTGTAGTGAAACATATTTTCTGCGGTCAAATTTACTCACACTCCCTTATATCTATCACAATTGATATCTTCCACCATTTTAACTCACTATAGTTTAAGACCTCAACCATTTTAAATCTCACACCAGAGAAGGTGAAAACCAAAAAAGGTAAAAACTAAGAATAGGTAGTCCTGGAAAAAAGTGTCTATTGTGATTGGTAGATGTGAAAATTTAGGAGAGATGATATAAGAGAAAATTTCTTTATAAGGAAGGGGTAAAAAGTCAATTGAATTCAGTTTGGAGAGTAATTTCAGTTCGGAGTGGAAGAACCCAGCTTAGAGATGGTCTTGTGGTGAGTGATAAAGACTGACTCACTCTTCCTTAAGCCTTTTTCTAATGCTTGGCTCAGCCTGAGCCAGAGCAGTTTAAATTAATTCTCTCTCTCTCTCTCTCTCCTTCCCTTAATTCCTTCTTTCTTTATTAATTAAAATCTCCATAAATCCAGCTGAATTTGGGTATTTTCCTTTTATGGGAATTTCCCATGGTGACCACTTATTTAGATTTTAAGTCAAAACACTAAAATTATCCTTACAGTTTTTGACATTTACATGACCAGGTCAGAGTAATTATCTCTCTCTCTATTCCCTTACTTTCTCTCTATTTTGTAAATAAACTACATAAAAGTCATTCTGACTTGAGTAATTAATTTTGGCAAACATATTTCTCATAAATGTAGACCAACCTTTAATATTTCAACCCTTAAACAGTCTACCAAGTTATATGGAGTCATCAATTTAGTTATAATCACTTTATGAGGTACTTGTATAAGGGCCTGTTTTGAATTTATTCTTGTTTACTCAACATTTTATATACATAGATTTTGGTATTTTGATTCTGATTTTGAGGTTTTTTTTCTTTCTCCCAAAAGTTTAATTTCTTCCATTTTTTTCCTTTATATTTTTTGTTTTTCAATTCTTTTAATGATTGACTCATATACCCCCATAACTCAACCATGCATCCTGAACTGAACTGGATGTTTTTTAACACCCACTTCAGGGGGGCTGGGGATTGTATTTTAATAAAAATCCTAAGATTTTGAAATTTTTTGTTCAAGAAAGATCTTCAAAGAAGAAGCTTGATAACTCCTAAATCCAGAGAATGAACTGTTGCAGAAAGATACTACATCAAGAAGATCAAGAATGAACTTTGGGTGTGGTTGATTCAACTGAAGTTTGATTGAACATTTATTGTAAATGTACACTTTTATGCCAAAGGGGACTTCCCCTAATTTGGCTTTTTGTCAATGCGCCTAGCAAAACATTGGTTTTCCTTTCTCTCTTTTCTATTCCTCCCTATTGTAATTTCCTCTTAGAAATTGAATATTGTATACATCTGTAGTTAGACATGCTTTAGGACTATAAGACGATTATGTTAAATAATCAATGGGGAGACTAGTCTCCCAATAATCATGGGGGTGGGGGGGTTGTGAATTTTAAAACTACTCCACCCTACTCAAGACTGTACTTTAGAAGATTTGATTTAGCTATTTCCTGATTTGTAACTATGGAGATACTTGGTCTAAAAGAATCAGATCTTGAGAACTCTACATTGCTCTACCCTAAGTAGTTTAACGAGGTCAGGAATATCCACACCATACTCAAGGATTAAGTATCTAAGAAGATGGCCTTCAACAGACATGTGCAGAAACAGCTGATAGTCCCTTCGGCTGTCCCAAGTCAAGCTAAGCTAACATTGGTACAGATAAGATGCAGGAAAATGACATAAAACAGTCTACATAGGGAATGTCACTTCCTCTCCTAGGGCTTTTCCCCAGAGAGGTGGCTCTGGCTGGCAGCATGCTAAGCATTCCGACATCTTGGCATGGTGGCAGCTATTTGTCTGGGTTTCAGTAGTGAGTTTGCCCTTGAGCTAATTCAGGTTCAGGCATTTTGGCTGATTCCTCTTGGAGTTCAGGCTGATTCCTTCCTCTTTTACTCTCCAAAACCTTACCTTCCTAAAGTCTCTAATCTTCCCCCTGGTAAAAGCCAGGTGGTAGAAATCCTACACCCTTTCCTTCTCCCGTCTTAATTTCTTTCCACTATATTAATTAAATCACCATAAATTTCCAGATGACTTGGGCATTTTTTAAAAAATTTGGGACATCCATGGCGAACAATAATTAATATAGTTTAGGTCACAATACTAAAACTATGCTTTACACTTATTAATATATACAATGATGAACACTGGGGAACTCGACTTCTTCAAAGTCATAAGGGGATTATTACTTGATTATCTGGTCAGAAGCTAATATTTTTATTCTTCAAATTTAGGAAAATCCCTATTCTTCTTTATCTGTTTGGGGCTCCTGCTATGGCTGCTCTTAATTTGGAAGAGAAAATCCAATTTGATGGGGGGGGAGGGGATTGGTTTAGAGTTATAGCCCCTGCAGCAGGTATGTGGTACTGAGCCTAGGGCCCAACAATGAGCTGTACAATATCAAATAAAGAACTCCAGATCATTTCTAATATTTTAATAAAAAATGTAGATACAACTTCCCGTTAAGTTTATTTAAAAAGGCAACTAAGCTGGACTTTGGTGTTAATAAAAGAACAATAAAAGGCAATAACTTTTGAAATGAATAGACTACTGAATTGGTACAAAAATTATTTTTGTGTATTTATCATTTTACTTTATTTTATTCATTTTGTTTAGCTTAATTTAATTTTTCTTAGTTTTATAAATTTTCATTTTCATTCATTATGTTTTTTTTACCTGATTTAATTGCTTGCGTTTTTATTGTTGGCCAGTAGGTGGCAGTGCAGTGGTTTGTGGGATCATAAGCAAGGGAGCAGGGTCTCCCAGAACTAAGGGCAGTGCTGGGGAGAAAAGCCCATACTGGGGATGCCAGGTTGGCAGCCAAGCAGTGGTCTTGCGGCTGCCCTTTGTGTCTTGGGGCCTCAGAAAATAGGCAAAAAGAGAAGAAATAGAAATTACTGTCAAGATTGCTACATTTTGTTTGCTACTCTATCACTGCCATTAGGACCCCCTGGCCATGCTGAAAGATAAGTCCAGCAAGCAACAAAACCAGGAAGAGAAGAGAGGGAAATCAGCCCTCCTCTCAGTTTATCAAACTTTTTCCCCTCCCACTAACTCACACAAGTCTCAGGAGGCAAGTGTGGCTTCCTGTTTTGCCTGGGTCTCCCAGAGGGATACTCCAGGGGTCAGTGCATGGGACATCCACCCTGACCCATGTCTCCCAATTTCTTGACTTTATGGCTGCTTTTTTTCTTCCTGCCATTCTATCCTCATGACCTGATCCACTCCATGATTTCCTTCACACAATTGGAATTTATAATTGGAATCACTTAATACAAAACAATTTTTTGAAAGGGGAGGTTTCGGCCACTTTAGAAAAGAATGAATTGAAGGTTTATATGTATGTATATATAAAAGGATACTGGGGAGCAGGATTTTTCTACTCTTAATGAAGAGAGATTATCTCCCTTCTAAAGGGCACCGACCTTTCACTAAATTTCTATAGGAAGTTGCCAATCAAAGGTTACTAATACTAAGTAATGGATGCTGGAGAATTAAGCATAATTTTATCCCATATAATAAGGTTCATCTCTAGTGTGGATTATCTGATGTGCAGCAAGATAGTCGATCTTTGTGAAAGCTTTTCCATATTGTTTACATTTATAAGGTTTCTCTCCAGTGTATATTCTCTGAAGGGCAGCAAGAAAAATGTGAAAAATCCTTTCCACACTGTTTACATTCATAGGGTTTCTCTCCAGTGTGGATTCTCTGATGTTCAGAAAGAAAGCTCCACCACGAGAAAGCCTTTCCACAATGTTTACATTCATAAACTGTCTCTCCACTGTGAATTCTCTGAAGTACAGCAAGATGGCCCCTCTGTGTGAAAGCCTTTCCACATCATTTACATACATACCGTTTCTCTCCAGTGTGTATGCTCTGATGTGCAGCAAGATGGCCCCTCTGTGTGAAAGTCCTTCCACAGTGTTTACATGAATAAGGTTTCTCTCCAGTGTGGATTCTCTGATGTGTAGCAAGAGAGCCCTTCTGTGAAAAAGCCTTTCCACACTGTTTACATTCATAGGGTTTCTCTCCAGTGTGGATTCTCTGATGAACAGAAAGAAACCCGAACCACCTGAAAGCCTTTCCACAGTGTTTACATTCATAAGGTTTCTCTCCAGTGTGTATTCTCTGATGTTTACCAAGAGAACCCCTCCGTGGGAAAGCCTTACCACAATGTTTACATTCATAAGGTTTCTCTCCAGTGTGAATTCTCTGATGTACAGCAAGATGGCCCCTCTCTGTGAAAGCCTTTCCACATTGTCTACATTCATAAGGTTTCTCTCCAGTATGGATTCTCTGATGTACAGCAAGACAGGACCTCTTTGTGAAAGCCTTTCCACAGTGTTTACATTCATAAGGTTTCTCTCCAGTGTGGATTCTCTGATGTGTAGCAAGATTGATCCTCACTGTAAAAGCCTTTCCACAGTGTTTACATTCATAAGGTTTCTCTCCAGTATGGATTCTCTGATGTACAGTAAGATTATTCCTCTTTGTGAAAGTCTTTCCACATTGTTTACATTCATAAAGTTTCTCTCCAGTGTGGATGCTCTGATGTACAACAAGATCACCACTCGCTGTAAAAGCCTTTCCACAGAGTTTACATTTATAAGGTTTCTCTCCAGTGTGGATTCTCTGATGTACAGTAAGATTGCTCCTCTGTGTGAAAGTCTTTCCACACTGTTTACATTCATAAGGTTTCTCTCCAGTGTGGATTCTCTGATGTACAGTAAGATTGCTCCTCTGTGTGAAAGCCTTTCCACACTGTTTACATTCATAAGGTTTCTCTCTAGTGTGGATGCTCTGATGCTTAGCAAGAGAGCCTTTCTCTGTGAAAGCATTTCCATAGTGTTTATAGTCATAAGGTATGTCTCTAGTGTAGATTCTCTGATGTGTAGCAAGCTCAGAGTTCTGATTGAAAGGTCTCCCACCATTATCACTCACAGAATCCATCTTTACACGTTTACTTTTTGGATGTCTAATGAGGTCTGAACTCCAGCCAAAGGCCATTTGTCCCATGTTACCTTGATACATGGATTTCTCAGATGATTGAACAAGTCCTACTTCTTCAGAAAAGTATTGCTGATATTCACTATCCTGATCACAGTTATTCCCTGCAGTTAATTTCACATACTGATTTAGGACTGAATATTGGCTGAATTTCTCTGCACTTTCACCAAATTCACAGTCACTCTTTGGATTTTTATTTGCCTTGACAGCAGAGTCACAGATTTCTCTCAAAATGAAGTCACGGGGACCCTCATTCATGCATTTTGGGGAGACAGATCCTTCCATAAAAAGGCTCATCTTTATAGACATCTCCTTCACTTCAACATCTTCCACTGAAAAAAAAGAAATAATGATATGAACACAGAAGGAAGGAGGACGGACGGACACAGACACATGGACACATGGACACACAGACACAGACACAGAAACAGACACACACACACACACACATGAGTGCTTTCCTCTTAAGGCATAAACTAAACTGATTCTTATTCTACTTCCCCAGGCAAAAAGGAGTTTTCAAACAGAAAAAAGCACCACCAGTTTTTGGACAGATCATTTGATCATATATAAAAGATGGATGTATTTAGAAAGATTTTCACCTACAATTACAATGAAACCTCGCAATGAACATGTGACACAGACCAGCCCAATATTCTCATCATACTTTGCTATTCATATCATCAGTAAAGAATGGAGGAATGACCTAACCAACTTTCTTGCAACTAGACTAACTCAAACCCTGTGCCAGAGCATAATTTCTCTTAAGTATTAGACAGTCTTTCTCCATTATCCTTTCTATCTTTTCTAAAAAGACATTTGTCCATTAGTCTTGCACTCTCACATAGTCATTCTTGGGAAATTTTGTACACTAAACAGAAAGACAACTTTACTCTTTTTAACTCCCATGTAGTAATTCTCAAAGTGTAATAAAGTGCAATATATATATATATATATGTGTGTGTGTGTGTGTGTGTGTGTTCTTTACAGATATAAAGATTGTATGCCATTAAGTGCAGACATACTAAATATTTATCTTATTTTACAATCTATCATAAATTATGTCTCATGCCCTATGCTGAGTTTTACATCCATTTCTCAGAGAATGAAGAGCATGATTTAGCATTGGCCTGCTAGACCCCAAGTCTAGCAATCCATTCACCACAACAGATAAAAGCCTTTTGCGATGATAGCCCTTATACGCCTGCTTTCAACTCATTCACCTGGAAAGAAGCTCCTTGGGTCTTTTTCCTCTACCAGACATGGTGTTTTTCCTTGCTGAAAACAGGAGATAAAATTTTCTCTAGGAACTGGAAGTCCTGGACATGAGAAAAAAGGAAGTGATCAGGAGAGAAAAATAAAAAATATGGTCCTCTTAAAGGAAAAGGGGAAAGCAAGTGAGGTCTACAGAATGGCTTCTGTTATGTTCAAGGTTGGGATATTTGCAGGATAGCAGAGATAATGGAAACCATTTGCATTTAGTAAATTACATCTTTATTTACCTCTTGTAAAAGGAGAGGCACAATCCACAACCTCCATTTTCTGGAAATTAAAGGTAGCTCGTAGTGAAGGGGAAAGAGATCAGAACTTGGAGTCAGAAAAGCAAATTTAATCCAGCCTCAAAGAGATGTTAAGTAGGTGACCCTGAGCAAGTCATTTCACCTGAGTTTGCCTCAACTATGAATTAAAGACAATAAGACTATTAAACTGACAGGTATGTTGTAAAATAAATGATAATTATGAACTCATGCACCCAGTAGAGGACAAAGAGCAGGCATTTTGAACTGCTTATTCCCTTCCTTTCCATTCCTATCATCTCACCTGGGATTTGAGGAAAGAATGAAGGAGGAACAAGAATAAAATTGAGAGACTAGGCAGAATGAGGGGCTATGAGCTATAGTTTGATATTTTTTTTATTTTATTCCCATATTGTTATGGAAACAAGAAGATGCTTACCTTACTCTCTTTATGTCCATTTGTGCATGTCAAATAGGTTTCTTATAAAAACCATCTCATTGGATTACTATTTTTAATCTGCTCTGTTATCTACATCCATTTTATGGGGGAGTTGGTCTCATTTACAATTGTAGTTATTATTACCATCTCTGTATTTCCTTTCATCTTGTTTTCTTTTTTTGATCCTACACTTTCTACTTTCACTGTCTGTCCACATGGTTCCCCTTTAATCACTCTCCATATTTCCCCTCCCTTATATAATTCCCCTCCACATCATCACCCTTTTTATTTTCCACCTACTTATCTATAGGGCTTCTTAATCACTCCTATTCCACCTCCCATATATTATTCCCCTCCCCCCAACACCTTTCTTATTCTTCTTCTGTAGCTCTAGAGAGTAAGATAAGATTCTATACCCCAATGAGTCTATCTGTTATTCCCAATGAAAATGTTTTACTGATTGCCTGTCACCACCCCCATCGTCCCCTCAATTGTAATAGGTTTTCTTCCCACAACTCTTTATTTGATATAATTTCCCCATATTATTTCTCTTCTTGTTTCTCTCAGTGCTATCCTTTTTTTTACCCCTTGATTTTTTATTTGCATTTCTTCCTAAACACTTTAGTACCACATCTTCTGTCTATGTATAATTCTTCTAACTAGTGGGATAAGGAGAGCAATTTTAAGAGTTACAAATAAACATTCTCTTAAAGTTCATTTTTTCCTTCCTGCTCCCCTCACCTGTCATTCTGGTTTTCTGACACGTTCATTTCTTCTAAGATGGTACAATGGTCTGTGGACTAGGCACTCTGAAAGCTGCTGATTTAGTCACCTCTAGAACCTGCTGACGGAGGGCTTGAAGGGCTCAGAGAACTGGGACCTATTTTGCACTGGGGCTATAGCCTTTACCACAGGCTTGAACTGGCCAAGTGATTTTGCGGCCTCACTACAGCCTGGTGACAGGACTTCCTATTCCAAGGGCTGGAGGTAGGAGGCACTAACAATATAGACTTAAGAAAGTTCAAAGAGTCTAGATGTTGGCTTGTGCCCAGGTTCAGAACTTAGAGCAGTAGTTAGGGGATGGATTATCTGCACTCCTCTGAGAAGGTCCCTGAGTTGTTGGACCCTTAGGTAAAGGAATACAGTACACTGAATAAGCTTTAGTGACCTAGGTATAAATCTAGGATAGCTTGCCCTAGAAACTCTAGCTTTGTGTATGTGATCCCTGAGACCCTAATAGAAGAGATGCTATCTTCAGTTTGTGTTCATGTATCTTATGGATATCCTTAATTATCTTTTGCCGCATAAACATTGCTTGTAGTAACCATGTGGATGAGTATGTTTTGGGTAACCACTCCTTATGACCGGCTGCTAAATATAGTAACAACTCAGTTTCCTATAAGCATTATTCCCTCCCTCAATAAAGCTGCTGTTCGTGTCATGAGATACTATCTGTGTCAATGGTCCTTTTGATTCAGCTGCCCTTCTTATGATCCCCGCCACCTCCCTACCCCAACTAGGACTTGTCAGAACACTTGTAGGGCCCTAGCTATCAGGAAGGTGTTGCTGGCCAACCCCCTATTCATATCAGTCCTCTGTGTGCAGTTTTACTTCCAGTTCCCTCCTTGTCCTTCAAAATATACCCTTTCAGCCTAATTTTCAAGTTGTTTTCCTCAGGAAAGCTTCCTCACTCTTACCCATGTTCATTCTGTGACTCTGGCCATTTAAAAAGCACATTTAAAGGTTGCTTTGACATTCTGAGGACAGGTCTAGCTTTGGCTTCTGCTATGCAAAATTCTTGGCATCACCTCTCCCATTAATACTTAATATTATTATTAAGAAGATCCTTTCGAAAGACCAGACCCAGCCCAAAGGAGAAGGGGTTGCTTTGGCAGGTAGAGGGTTCCCTTCAACGCCCATCTTCAAAGAAAAGCTGATTGGGTATAAATAGAACATTTGTCCACAAATTTCAGGTATAAGTAGGGGCTGGACTAGATGACTTCTGAGATTAGCTTCAGGAATATAAATCTGTAACACTGGTTTAAGTTTTCACCTGAAGCTATCAGAAGCAAAGGAAAAACAATTTTAAGGACAAGAAGGGAATGTTTCATCTTCCCATCACATAATTCAAAGATTCTTTTTTTTTTTTATGAAAAGCTTCCACAAGGAGACCCCTGGGCCGAGATCAGCACTTATGCTTCTTAAATCACTGACAAAGGCTCAAAATTCTGTACATCTGGCTCAAAATAAACACATTCTCTCTCTCTCTCTCTCTCTCTCTCTCTCTCTCTCTCTCTCTCTCTCTCTCTCTCTCTTTTTAAACCCTTACCTTCCGTCTTGGAGTCAATATTGTGTATTGGTTCCAAGTCAGAAGAGTGGTAAGGGCTAGGCAATGGGGGTTAAGTGACATGCCCAGGGTCATACAGCTGAGAAGTGTCTGAGGCCAGATTTCAACCCAGGACCTCCCATCTCTAGGCCTGGCTCTCAATCCACTGAGCTACCCAGGTGCCCCCCAAGACATTCTCTTAATGGTAGATTCAGAGTTAACACAGGAAATGGTTCTTACCCACAGAGAGTAGATTCTGCACATTCTCCAGCAAGACCTCCAGGTACAGCTCTTTCTGAGAATGGTCCAGTAGACACCACTCTTCCTGGGTGAAGTCCACAGCCACATCCATGAATGTTATTGATCCCTGTGGGTTTTGAGAAAAAGATTATATGCTGGAACTACATTCTCCAGCATGCTGTGCACCTCCCACCATTTCCTCCACCCTACTTTCTGGCATGGGATTGGTCTAGAAATGGACAAATCTCCTGCTAGAGAGGGACCTTTCAATCAGACCTGGAGCCAGTTCAGGGGAGCTGAGCAGAGTGGAGGAGAGAGTAGGAGCTAATTTTTTTTTCTCTCAATAAAGACCTTTTCTCTTTATCTTTTCTGCTTTTTTTTCCTTTATTTTTCACTTCCTATACCCCTAAAACAGAAAGTCATAGGATTTAGAGCTCAGAATTCATCTAGTACAACCCTAATCTACTGACTGGAGGAAACTGAAGCATACAAGAGATTTACCCAAACTCCTAACCTTGAAGATTGTCAGAGCCAGCAGCACTGCAGTCATTCAGAGCCCAGAGGAATACTGACAGAAGCATTCTGTGTCTGAAGTGAGAATCATGTTGTGAAGAGTAAAGTCTGGAGAAGTTTGTTACTCTGAAATGCCTCTGAAATGAGGGAGATGGGAAATGCTCTCTGAGTGAAGTATGAGATTATGTGGAAGAGAGAGAAGGTAATCTGAAATTCCTTCTCATCACAAGTGTCAGAGTTATTATGATAAGAATATTTTTTTGAAGAGTTTCCGAGAAGTGTATAATTGAAACTCTGTTACCCTAAAAATCAACTACATATCCCAAGAACCCACTGACTTCCTGTCATTACGTACTTCCTGTAGACAGAGGATAAAGGAGTGTGCATTGAGGCTCTTCCTGCTCTTTTGGCATGATGAAGAATCAGCAGTGATGGTGGTAAGGTGGGAATTATGAAAAGTGGCTAACCAGTCATGGGCATGCGGTTTTTATTTTGTATCCTCTTTATTCCTTGATTTCTAATGATCATTTTAATAAATCCCTTAAAAATATAATACTTTTATTATTTGAGATTTAATTTTAATTTTTATAGTTGGCAACCAGAATGGATGAGAAAAACTCTTAATTTTTAAAATAGCCTATATAATTTTTTTAAGCCATGTTTATCCTGCCAAGGCACTCCACCCACTCACCCTCACAAAGCCACTTTTCCTGATTCTGCTTGCTACTGCTGCTAAATTCCAGCAGCTTGCTTCTACTGTTCCTCCTGTTCCTGCTGTCTCCTCCAGCCTCCTGGGTTGTCCCAGCCATCCACTCCTAACCTTCATGACCCAGATTGCTCACCGAGCCCTGGCCTCAGTCCCAGACTACCACCCTCCCCAATCCTCCTCCAGATCTCAAGCTCTGTTCCTAAATCAGCCTCCCCTGTTGCTGATCCTGCTGATAAGAAACTAGGAGTCCTTGGAGCCCCTCCTCAGGGCTGATGGTAAAAAAACCCAAAAAACTAGTGTTTTCTTTCCTTAGACAACAATTAGCCTCCATGTGGCAGGGGAGCTGGTTGGGGGAGAGGGGACAAGGAGAAGGAAGAGGCTCTTCCAAACAGGAAGTTGATTATAAGGCTGGGATATCCTAAGAAAGAGCAGAGCTTCCAGCTTTAGGATGTTTTTCATGAGTGCACTGATCCTTTCACTTATCTTACCTGAGATTCAGGAGAGAAATTCATCTTCCTGCAGCTCTTTGCCATTTGGGCCTGCCTAGTTTGAGATTCTTCAAACCCATGTTCTCCCTCACTTTGGAGAATCTCAGAGCACTAACAAAAGGAATCTCAAGGATAGAAAAAGGAACTTTAAAGAGACTGGAGTTTAAAATTTTAAGCCTTTTCAGACTCCGTTTTTAAAAAAATTAGTCTCTGTATTTTATTGTATTTCACTAATTGTTTTGTTTTAGATTTGGTTGTTTTAAGTTCATATATTAATGTATTCAATACTATTCCGTTACACTGAATCATTTTTATCTCTTGTGTTTTAACTACTGTTATAATCTGTTACATTTCCCCTATAATTATCCTGAACAAATATTGAATAAGTCCATACAAAAATAGCTTTTTTCTATTTTGGCTTTGTAAATTTTCACACAGAGGATGGATGGACTTCATCAAAACTGCTTACAATTGTATAACCACCTTTGGAAAATTTAATGAGCTAAATATCTCAAATTGATTTGAAGAGGTCTTCAAACATGAATTTTAGATTTTTCTCCCCTCAACTGTTATCATTTTGCCTTTTAGTTATTTTTAACAAGAGGTAAAGCTAATTTTAGTAGCTGAAGTGAAGTACAATTATAATCCCCACCTCCCGATGGGACATTTCAGTCTCATACCAAAGGAGCTGGGAAGTTGATCCCAAGGCATGGTACCCCTGGATGGCTCCCAAATGAGGAGTATCTCTCATTTGTAATCCCTCAGCTCACTTTACCCTTTCACCAGAATGATCTCTAGATTCAGGGTGACATTCTCAGACCCAATATATAAACAGTATAGAGGCTTTGATTTTTCTAGACCCCTTTGCCATATTTTTGTAATGATTGTAGTAATAGACTTTTTATATCTCAGCCAAGCTTGAAACATTGCTACACCTGAAAAACTTGTGACAAGTATCCATTCTCTTTATATGTCATACAGCAGACTCATGTAAAATATGATAGTGGGTTTGTTTGCTATTGTCATTAAAAGGGCTATTATAATTTGGGGACTTTGATAATTCTTTAATGTGCATTACATGCTGTACTACTGTACTTTATAAAAAACAGTTACTTTGTGAAAATCATTTGCTTTTCACTCACAGTGGATTATGGCCATGTTTGAAAAAGGAAATGGATCTCATTTTTTGGTTAGAAACCTTTGTATTCTACATTTCCTTAGCTGACACATGTGTCAACGATTAGGAACTATATATATATATATATATATATATATATATATTTTAACTCTTTATTTTCTTTGCTTACATGTGCAATATACTATTTCAGTTTCATTTTTTCTCTCCATTTTGTATTTGAAGTACACATCACCAGCATTGAGATTTTCTTTAACTTCTTTGATTTTGTAATACTGTAAGTTTAAAATATATTTGCTATTATATTAATGCATACCCAAAAGCTTTAGAGTATGGAAACCTGTCATTTATTGATAAAATTTATGGGACTTTGCTTAATGATTCTGTCTGATTCCAGAAGAAGAGAATACAAAAAGAGTCATTGAATAGTGCCAAAGAAGCACAAAGTTACTTATATAGTGCCAGAGAACACATGGTGAAAGAGAACAACGAATCCCAATAGGATTGATGAAATTTTGAGCCAAGAGCACAAGGATTTGACCCTAGTGTGAGACTTGAGGTTGCAGCACTTAACATATGTTAAGACTCAGGACTCCTTGAACACCCCCCCCTGTGAAAAATATTAAAGTACCTAACAAATGGCCATTCTGGCTCCCCTATCCCTGAGAGTGAAGGTAAATCAGACCAGGGAATGACACTTCCCTATCAGTCCTTTTTAATCTCTTATCATATGGCAACTTCTTGAAGTCTTGGCTGCAAATGGCTGAAGTGAAATATTACTAAATTTTGTCCTACAGACTTGTGTGATAGACATCGACTGGGCCCTGATTCAAGGACCTGTTATGGTTTTATTTTTCTTTTACTTAAGAGTTTTTATACATAAGACTTTGATAGTCTATATTTCATCCAGAAGTTATCTCTTCTCTTTTATTTGGATTTTTAATATATTTTTTAAATTTCTCTTGCCAATTTGATTCATACACCTCATAACTCAATCAGGCATCCCTAAGTGATGCCTGTTTTTCAATCACCCTCTTTAGAGGGGTATGTATAATTATTGTTATTTTAAATTACAAAATTTAAATTCATTTAGAAAGTAATTTTAGGTTAAGAAACATGATACCTCTCTGAATCCAGAAATTGAACTGTTTGGAGAAGGCACCATGAAGATGCCTCCACAGACCACATGTACAGCAGAAGATCCAGAGTGAACATTGGGAAGTGGTGATTTGAACTGTGTGGGGTTTAATGCATCTGTTTTGTATATATACTCTTATGCCAAAGGGAACTGCCCCCTAGCTGGCTTTTTGTCAATGTACCTAGTAATTATTGATTTTGTTCTCTTTTCCTCTTATCCTCAAATTATTGTATTTTCAAAGTTGGTATATTTATAAGACCCACTGAAGAGACTAGTCTTCCATGGGTCTCAGGGGGAAATGTATAATTGAAAATCTGTTACTTTAAAAAAGAACTACATATCCTGAGCCCACTGACTTTCTATCATTACATACTTCCTGTAGACAGAGGATAAAGGGAGTGGGCATCGAGGCTCTTCCTGCTCCTTTGGCATGATGCAGAATCAGTGGTGATGGTGGTAAGGTAGGAATTTTGAAATGTGGCTAACCAGCCATTAGTAGGTGGTTTTTATTTTGTATCCTCTTTTATTCCTTGATTTCTAATGATCATTTTAATAAATTCCTTTAAAATATAATACTTTTACTATTTGAGATTTAATTTTAACTTTTACAGAAGGTAGCATGTACTGTGTATTCTAGGGGGAAAATATTACTAGTGATCAATGAGGAGAAAACAGAAAAGGATTCTCTACTTAATTTCCTAAAAGGCTGAAATACTCTTATCTAGATGAAAACATAAAGAAGATTCCATAGTTTATATGGGATCAAAGTGATTCTAGCTAAATGAAGAAGCCCACTCACTTGCTATATTGAGAGTTTGTTGAACCACTCCGTACAATGTGCCACAGCCAAAATATTCTATCTTTATTTTCTGATAAATGCCATTTATTACTGGAATATATTCAGAGTATATTTATATTTAGTTACACAGAAAGAAGAATAAGTATGATGAGGAAAAGAAGAAATGTTCCATTTTTAAAAAATATAATAGTTGGGCGATTGAGCTAATTCAAAGGAAAGATACTGACTGTAATAATTGGAATTCTCAAAAAATACAATTTCTTCATTTTAAATAATTTATTAATTGACTTGTCATTTAATGTGGTAAGCTGACACTCTACAAAATCTAAAAGAAAGAAAAACAGGTAAAATGAGCCAATAATAAAAATGACAATAATACTTAAATTAATTATTCATTGCCATACCTATAAAATTACCAAAAAACTTTTTTTTTAATTAGAGAATATTATAACAAAGTTCATCTGGAACAAAAGATCAAGAATATCAAGGGAAGTAATAAACAAAATGTAAACGATGGTGGCTTAGCAGTACCAGATCTTAAACTGTATTATAAAGCAGTAATCATTAAAACAATATGGTCCTGGCTAAGACGTAGAAAGGCGGATCAATGGAATATACTAGGGGTGAATGACTTAAAAGGAAAAAAAATGGTAGTTCTGTCCTCTAGCACTGGTCATTTGTTGACATCCAGGGGAGGAACAGTCTGAGGAAAGACTGAGTTTCCAAACATAGGAAGACACAATTCCCCAGATTTTCAATACAATCCAGAAACCTGAAACATTAAAAGGGCCATTCTACTATCCTCTACACCCATCCAGGGGCTACTCAACGTCCTGTAATGGCTTGGAGACAATATATGGAATATGCTTCAATGGACACCATCCTGTCTTGGGAGGACCATGTCTGATACAGTTCTTTGGGCCAGAACCAGAATTCCCTCTCACACAGCAAAATTCACTCTCCCACAACAGTAGCAGGGGCAGAGAGCAGTCCTTGGAGCCAGGTCTGGGAAGGAGAATTGCTCCTGATCTATCTGAAAGACATTCAGTGAGTTCAGACAGGAAAGCTGAGGCCCAGTGGGAAGGACAGCCACCACCATTAGCAGGAGCAGAAAAGTCCTCATTCAGATATACTTAGAACCAGAAGGCAGAAAGAATTCCGGCCCAAAGGAAAGCAGAGAAATCTGGGAACAAAGGGGAGAATGCAGAGATCTCAGTTCCAAGGAGAGCAGACAGCTTCTTGTTTGGAACTCATCTACTCTGAGTGTTCTGGGTAGGCCTCACTGCTTTAAATGCCCTGCTTCTGAAGTCCTGAGATGCTGGATGTCCTCCAGTAGCACCCAAGGCCAAGACCTCAGGACCCTGCCTGCCTCTCCACCCGAGCCCTGCCCTCTATGATCTGGAATGCCACTGCCAGGAGAATGAGCTCTCTTCAGCCTAGACTCTTCCCAGGCACCAGGGCTTGATATTCTACTTGGGCAGCCATCTACAAGGCTGGTCACCCTGAGAACTTCCCCCTCACTCTCCTTCCCTCTCCCCTTAGTCCCTCCCATACTCTTTTAGTATCAGAGCAACACTGGGCTCTTTCTAGTTCCTCACAGGAGACTCTCCATCTCCTGACCTAGTTCCGGGACTCCTCTCCCTCCTCCCCAGCTTTCACTACTGTCCACACTAGTCTCTGCCTCCTCAGTGCTGGATTCCTTCAGGTCTGGATGAAAATCTCATCTGCTGCAAGAAACCTTTTCTGACCCACCTTTGTGTGACTTCCTACAATTTATCTTGTACATATTGAAGGGAAAATTGTTTCATGGCCTTTATACTATCGATCCAGAAACAAGGGATCACCCGGAATCCTTCAGAGAAGTAACTGCAGGGACAAACTGTCAGACCTGGTGATTGCACTCAGCGAGTACAGGATATCAAGCATAATAGTAGAATGTCGGCTCTACCTTTGAAAGGGATGCAGTTTGGTGCATCAGAGTATTACTGCAATGAATGATACTGAAGACTTCAGTGGGAAGAATGAAAGCTTTAGGGCTGGGCAGTTATCTGGGGAAGCTGAGCGCCAGCAGAGCAGCTGGGCCTGTCTGGTGGCACCCGGGCGGCTCATCCAGGCAGGGGCTGTCATGGACAGAAAACCCTCGGGGAACACTGGATGGGGGGCAGCCAGGGCGGACCCTGGAGCTCCCCTGGAGGCCTGGGAAAGGGCCCAGCTCTGAGTTCTGCTGGATTCCAGCCTGGCCTGGGGAGGGGCTGCACTCACCTGGGAGGGGAGCCTCAGGGTCCCGGGGGCCATTCCTCTGGCAGTGGGCTCTCTGCTGGGGCCACCCTGGGGTCCTTCAGGGGGTGGCAGAATTCCTCTGTGTGCGCCTGGGGGGAAAGAGAGGGGGGGGGCTCAGAGGGGCTCCCAGGCCTTCCCTGGCCTAAGGGGGGAACAGGGAGCCTCAGGCTGGGAGAGGACCTCAGACTGGCCAGAGAGAAGCCTCCCCTCCCCCTCTGCCGCCATCTTTGGCTTCATTCCATTCAGAAACCGCACTGGGTGGATGGAGGGAGCCTGCTGGGGGGAGGGGTCACTGGGGAAGGGGGGCCTGAAGCGGAGCCGGGCATCAGGTGGGGGCTGGGAGCGCGAGCTGGCATTTCTTCAGTACCGGAGAGCAGGGCTCCTCCCATGGCATGTGGGCTCGGGCACCCCCACCGGCCCCGCCAGGCTCCGGTTGGCAGCTTCTCCCCTTGGCCTGTTCTGACCTGAACATCCCCCTCGGGGAAGGGCCTGCACTGGCCTGAGCCCCGCACTTCCGTGTTGGTCCCTTTTCTGGGGTCCATTAAAGCGAGGAACGCGCACGGAGACAGCCCCGCCCCTCCACAAACAGTTACACCGGGCCCAGCGCTCCTTGGAGGTGCTCTACAGAGGTCTCTTCCGCCAGGACTTTGGGAGCAGAAAGTCTCAGCAGGCAGAGGGAAAAAAAAAAAAAGAGTTTGGACCACGCCTGCGCACTGACTTCCTCCCTCCCCCCCCCCTCCTTACCCAAGGTCCAGAAAGTACATCTGTGAACATTACTGGAGCTCAAGCTGCCCACAAGAGATTCCAAGAATGCCTTGGTGTGCCAAGAGGGGAGGGGCAATATTTGTGTGACGTCATACTAAAGGCATTCTGGGAAATGGAGTCTTCCTACCCAGGCCCGTCAGTTTACAAGCCTGCAGCCTTCTCCCCTGCTACCCCAATCTCCCCCCGCTCCCCCAGCTCTGCCTCGCTTCTTCTTTACACTCGAAAATGCCTCAGACGAGAGCCCGGCACTCGGCAGCGCCCAATAAGTGTCTACTGATTCTGGGATGGCTATATCAGTGGATCGAAGCTCTACACGGCCTGGCCAAGTGGCGCATCGATCCCCGCCTTCGGACACGGACACACACACACACACTCTCCCCCCCACAACGCACTTGTACAACCCAGCACACCACCTCTGCGGGGCGGCTCGAGTTTGCACATGCGCACATGCTTCCGCCAGACTCCCAGGCTCACCAGGAGGAAACCTGTCTACCCAGAGCATCCCCTTCCCCAAGCGTTTGGAAGGAGAAAGTCTCAACGGCCAGAGCAGGGAGCCCCGGACACTCCGTACCGCCCCCCTTCCCCGACCCTACGTCCATTTACTCCCTCCCCTCCCCCTCTCACCCAGCAAAGGTCCCAGAAACACAGTCGCAGGCCTTGCAGTAGCTGAGGCTGTCAAGGCTCTTATGACGTCAGAACCTAGGCATTCTGGGAAAGTCTTCCAGGGGGAGGACCCTAGTTTACATGAAGTCACGACGCAGGCATTCTGGGAAATGGAGCCTTTACCTGGGCTGCTGGGTTAAAGTTTACTGTGGGGGAGGGGCTATACTGCAATTGTGAGGGAGGGGGTGCAGCCTTCTCCCCCAACAGCTCTTTTCCCTTCCAGCCCTGGCCTGACTCCTCCATAGCCTGGAAAGTTCCTCCAGGGAGGGCCTGGCACAGAGCAGCTGCCTAATAAGTGTCCAATGATTGATTAATCAATCCATGGATCTCCGTATTCCCGGGCCTGGGGAAGTGGCACTAGGATCCCCCCTTCTGACAGTGAGGGAAACTGAGGCAGAGAGCAGCAGCTGACAGTGCAAGCCCAGACCCAGGCCCCCCTCCCAGGTTCCCCTCCTCCAGGGCTCTCTCTGAACATCCTGCTGCTCCTTCTGCTTTGGGGGTCCCCAGGGGCTCCCCAAAGGGGCCAACCCTCTCCCCAGATGGGGGAATCCAATGACTGGAGAGCTGCCCTCCTGCCTGGAACCCCCAAGATCTGTGCTCAAACATGGCCTCAGACACTGCCCAGAGGGAGGAGCCTAGCCAAGGCCCTTCTCAAGTCTTTACCTCAGTTTCCCCCACTGTGGAATCAAGAGAATCAGAGCCTGAGCCCAGGTGCTGTGGGGAAGGTGGTCCAGAGCAGATCTGGGGGGAAACAGAGCTGCTTCCTCGGGGTCTCTTGGGGCTCTGGGCCAGCTGAGGAGGGTCTCCCTCAGCACCTCCCCCAGCCCACAAGGCCCAAAGACCCTTCAGAGGCCTGGGGGAGGCCCAGGAACCTCCTCCTGCCCTTTGGGAGGCCACAGAATGCAGCAACAGCTGCTGAGTCCAGGCTCTGAGCCCTGATGGACAGAGGACAGTCTGGGGGTATGTGTATGTCGGTCTGTAGGGCTTCCGGGGTCAGGCTGCTCAGGCCTGGCTGCCTCTTCCCCCCCTTTGGGGCTTTCTGGGCAGAGTCTGGGAGGCTTTGCCCTCTCCTTCTGCAGCCCATTGGACAGTGGAGGAAACTGAGGCAAGCAGGCTAAAGTGATTAGTCCAGTGTCTTACAGGGGAAGAATTCAGGCCTCCCTGACTCCAGGCCCTGAGCTCTAGTAGGCATTGAGGGTCTAAAGGCCCTGGAAGGGCTTCTCTCCCTGGACAATTCTTCCTTTCTTGGTCTCAGGCCTGGGCCCGCTGCTCTGAATTCCTCTCTACTGCCTCTGGGGCTCAGGAGGGGAGAATACACAGGCCTGGGCTGGACATGGTCTGCCTTCTCCTTGGATGGGGGTGTTGGGGCCCCCCAGGCCCTTCCCTGGTCTCCAGACTCTCCTTCCAGGCTTTGGGCCTGTCCAGACTGAGCTGAGAGGGAGCCTGAAAGGGAGGCCCAGAGGGGCTTCCTCCTGGGCCTGCCAGCCCCAGGAGCCCTGGAGGAGCTCTTTCCCTGACACCTGGAAGTTCTAGATTTTTATAGTCCTTTTTCACATCACTTCCTGTCCCTTCCCCTCTTCTCAGGGCTAATCACAGCTTCCAAATTACCTAGCACTGACCTGGGTGGGCAACGTCTGTAGGATCCACCTCTTGTGTCTCAGAGTGTAAACTCTAATGGAGGGATTCACAAGTTTCTGACTAAGTTAAAGGGAAGGAGCTTTCTAAGTGACTTGTGAGTTCTCTGACTTCGGGTTCAGTAGGGTGTTTAAGTTTGATTTGTTTAGCTAAAGATAGACAAGAGGAGAGTTAATCCTATCTTCACACCATGCATGTTCGCCGTCTTGTTTAAGCCTTCCCTTCTGTGTCACAGTCAGGGCTGAGTCTGGGCTCCAGAAGACCCAGAAGGGCTCAGAAGTGTCCCAGGACACATTTGTACCCAGAACCTCTGCTCTCCAGGCCAGGATCTCTATGCACGGAGCCATCTGGCTGCCCCTGGACTTGGCTTCTTCCTGGAACTTTTCCGTTACAACCCTCCTGGTGCTTTCAGGCATTCCCCACCCCTGCTGCGCCCCCCCCCTCTGGCAGGGGTCCTATATCCCCTGCAGACCAGGCCCCTAGCCCTCACCTCCAGCCAGAACTATCTTCCCTGTGGGCCTGCGTCCAGGTTTTTAGTTTTTAGTATCAAAGAGAGGAGATTGGGGGATGAGGTCTCTCAGTTCATGTAAGTAATAGGAACTTCTAGATCACAGACAGCTCAGAACCCTTTTGACCCCAGCTTCTTTACAGGTCAGTCTTGACCTCCTCTGTGCCCCTGAGCCCTCAGAGGACTCACTAGCACCCCATTATCTTGGGGGGACCTTCTGACCTCTGCAGCCTCCTCCAGGAACAAGGGTGACAGAAAGAACAGTATAAATGGGTTCACAGTCTTAGAAGAGTTTCTCAGGGAAAGGGCTGAGACCAGGCTCTTCCTCTGCTTCATGCAAAACCTCATGTTGGGGACTAGATTCCTCCTGTGAGCCCCCCAGGATGCAACTAAAGGGGTTCTGGATTGATGACCGTGAGGGGCAGCTTCTTTAAATTTCTTTCTGACCTTTATTTCTGTTCATATACATATGCACACACAGATGGACAGGGCTTGGGTGTGGATCTCCTCTGTCTCTCTTCCTGGGGTCAGCCCACTGTGCCTCCTTAGGGGCTTGTCCTCTCCAAACTCTCCAAGCACCCCAGGATACTCCCCCCCCTTTCCTGGCTTGTCCTCCCCCAGCTCGCCCCTGTGTCTCAGAGGCTGACTCCAGCTGGAGCCCAGCCATCCCAGCTGGGTTTTCCTCCCGTCCCCAGCCCATACCTCCCGGAGGAGCCAGGACTCCCCCACCACGGCCGATGGGAATAAAAAGGGCTTTTTTGTGTGCTACGAAGGCCCTTTTGGGTAGTCATGAATGTATTCTACCTTTGTGGATAACAATCTGGAGGGATGATGCTCAAAGATCTCTGAGAGCCTCCATAGCCTTCCAGGCATATCCTATTATACACACTATTTACATATGTATTTACAATTTTGTTTTGGTATGTGCTGTAATGTCATTGTGTTATGTAATGTAGTTATGTATGTTGTAATGTAAGTCAGTATCTTACTGTAGCAGTCCACCCCTAGCTATGGGCAAGGGGAACAGTTGGTATGTGCAGATTGCCTTAAAAGAGAGCATGCTCAGTCTTGAGCATGCTCAGTATTTCACATGGCTGGGAAGGCCTCTGACCCTTGACCCCAGCTTCCCCCAGGTTAGGCGGGAAAACAGGTTTCTTTGTTCTCGACTGGTTAAGAGAAACCACACCTATGCCTTGTCATTAACCAATGAGGGTCATCCCTATGTACTCTGTATCAAAGGGTATATGTAGCCCAGCAAGCTCCATCTTTAAATCTTCTCCATCTTTAATCTTTCTCTATTCACCTCTCTGACCTGTGTGGTATTAAATGTGGATCTCTGGACTGGTAAAAGCCTTCGGAAGGGTCCTTTGATCAGAGCTTAGCTGTGGCTC
This sequence comes from Monodelphis domestica, assembly GCF_027887165.1. Classification (NCBI taxonomy): domain Eukaryota; kingdom Metazoa; phylum Chordata; class Mammalia; order Didelphimorphia; family Didelphidae; genus Monodelphis; species Monodelphis domestica. Next base: position 5,226,600 of record NC_077229.1, read on the forward strand.
ATGGAAAATTAATAAAGACTCATTCTGGCCACCTCATTTCTCTAATTTGACTCCGTCATCCCCCTCGTGGTATCTAAAACTTCTATCCTGTCTCTATCTTCCTACCTTAAAGCTTCTCTCCCCTCTGAGGAAGCTTTACTTACCATATTTACTTTAATCCTAAGTAAATCCTCATCTTCAAAATTTTCCTGTCTACCTATATTCCTATACTAAACTAAGTATTTAACTATTTTTGTTAGTAACTAATTTATAACTAATTATAAAATCATCAGTACCCAAGCTATACATTGTTTCACTCATTCACATAGTGAATCAATGTAGCCTAACCTTGTTTATGTATTTGTGTTTATGTTTTTATTATATTATGTGGTTTTGACATTATGTCAGTGTTACTGCTATGTTAGTGTTATGTTACTGTAGCACATAATATACTTACCACTCCTTCAGATCTTTCCTTCTCTTCTCATCTTATCTTGCTTGAATAATTCTTCTCCAACTCCATGGTAGTAAATGTATTTATGATTGCTTATTTGTAAATATATGTTATGCTATTTTGAGTTATAATACATTCTCCAAAATGTCTTAATTCATTAGTCCATTAATCCTGTGATCTTCTTCATTATAAATTCCATTCAAAGTCATTATTTAAATATTTTAAGTCCTTCCAATCTATTAACAATGTCCATTAATTTCGTGTATTCTCTTTATCTGCATTGTCCTCTTCCATCCGATGTGCTCTTCCACTGGGATAGTGCTCTCCTTACTGATCTTTCTGACTGCAGACTCAGTTTGCCTGATGATTCTCACTTTCTATAATTTATTCTTCTTCAATGACTTGTACATTTTCATTATTAATACCGTGTGCTAATTTTATATGTGAACAATGATACCATGAATCTCTACCCAAAACATTTACTGAAGATGGAGAAACTAACACAATTGTGTAAATACCTACCACACTCACTTGTATTGTTGATGCTTTAGCAAAATTCTGACAGATACAATATCTCCTGGTTTGAAATTATGGAGAGAATAATCCAATGGACCAGCTTTGATTAATACTCCCATATCATGTAATTCTTTAAGTCATTGTTGTAAAGCACTTAAGTATGAAGCAAGTTGACACTCTCCTCCTAAGAGAGATGTATAGATTGTCTTATAAGTCTTTGCCTGTAGTGGAGCATGTCCAAAGAGCATTTCATAGGATGATACATATAAATCTATTCTTGATCTTGTATGTAGGTTAACCAAAGCTATGGGGAAAATATCTGGCTATTTTAACTGAGTTTCAGCACAGATCTTCCCCACCATTGTCTTGAGTTACCTATTTGCATGCTCTACTTGACCTGAACTATAAGGAACATGACATTTGAATGTTATTTCTAGATTCTCATAGACTCTCTTCAGGATACCCTGGGTAAAATGAGATCCAAATCTAGGTATAATTTCCTTAATCAACACTTTTACCACAAAGCTAGCTGTATTTATATTTGATAGAAATACTTCAGGCCACTTAGTTAATCTGTCCACAATTACCAGACAAACATGTATCTTCCAGCTTTTGGCATGCCGATGTAATCAATCTGCAAACTCTCAAATGGATAATATGCTAAAGGTGTACCACCTAAACCTTTCTGATTGAATGCCCCTTGATTGAATTTTTGGCAAACAGAACAGCTTGTACAGATCTTATTTGCTACAGTGCTTATTCCAGGAGCTACCCATTGTCTTTTCACAGAGTCAATCACAGCTTGAGTACCAAAATGACCTTTTGTGTGAATGGCTTGACACAAATAGGTATACAAGTCTTTTGGTAACAGGGGTTTTCCAGTATCTGCAATCCATATTCCATGTTCTTTTCTTTATCCAGACTTCTCCTTCCATTTCTTAATTTCTGAGTTTACATAAGCTTTTTCTAGATCATCAGATTCAATAGTTGACAAGTTTATGACATATACTGGAGCATTCCTGGCAGCAAATTTCACAGTTATATCAGCTCTATGATTTCCTTTAGAGACTGAATCTGCCACAACACAAAGTATTCATTCTAAGACAGAAGGTAAGGGTTAAAAAAAAAAAGGAATCCCAACACGTGTACCCCAAGTGAGCGAGTTCTTCATTGGCAAGGGGATTTAACTCATTTTTTCTCTTTTATTATCCTGCCCATGGTAAAAGGTGCTGCTCTAATAATATGCTGGACATTTTCAGAAAAGATCTTTGCTCTCCACACATGCCCTCGCAGACGGATAAGTCATTCCATCTACGATCATTAACAGGAGGGTGTTGAACCCTGAAAGTCTGCAGCCTACTCTGAGGCACCAAAAGCAACAGCATCCCTGCTCAACTGTGCCTAAGTGGCTGCTGGTGTCTCAGAGCAGCTGCTGCAGTCCATTGACAGGGAGCCAAACATCCTCCACTTTGTCTGTGCCCTGGAAGAGGGCTGGCCAGGGTTCAATTCATTCACATAAAGCTGATCATCGGGTGTATTTATCTAATATTTGTGACCCTACACTGTAAACTGATACCTCCAAACTGTGAGCCATGGCAGCTTCCTCATTCTCAGGGAACTCGTGTTCTGAATGTTGTCACTGTTGTGGCAGGTTTCTGTCCACCCTAACCAGCTCCTGTAATGGCTGCCTGAAGTCAGTGAAAGTACCAAAAATCTTCTGTTATATGGATTCCTGTCTCTAGAGATGACACTGAGGGAGTTACACACTGGATTCTAATCCATGTAAGATCTTGATCCAGAGTGTTGTTTCCAATAGGAGACTCTTGGTGCTACCCAGTCTGGGTGTTTTCTTACACTATGTCACATTAAGACCTCAGCCTAGAATGCATTTCCTGATTGACAAGAGGAATTCTCTTCCCCGAGTCCATCCAGTTCAAGCTTCCAGATATGACTAAATGTGGCCCCCAAACACAGGCATGAACCATATCCCATAGAGATCTCACCTGCTCACCATTGAATACCACATCAGAGTTTCCTGCACTGATGTGGTGCCTAATAATTCAGCAATCTCAGGGCCTTCTCAGCATTGTGGGGAGCATCCTGCTGAGGGGCATTTGTTTGTTTAGCATTGAGAGTGTTCTTTTAGAAAGAAATTCCACAAAACAATATTAATGTATAACAAATATGAGGAGTGACCTAATACTCCCAATAATAGGAAATGTACAGCTTGTTGTCTTAAGAAATGTATTCAATTAGGAATGTCCTGGGTTCCACAGCCTTTTCGATGTGTTATTGATTAACGAGGCCTAGAAGCCATTTTCAGTACTTTAAAAAGTTTCAGAAAATGAAAAGGAAACCTAAGACTCTCGACAAAACACTTGAGCACCAGCCAAAGGCAGCTGAATCATTACATCCAGCCATGAATCAAAACATGCCATTAACAGAAGAGAAGGTGGATTTGACCCCAAAGTAACTTAATCAGACATCATTATTGGTCATACATTTGTGTTCTGTATCCTGGTAAGAGAATGCCTATCCTGGATTGCACCTATTTCATACAGACAGCCCTCTGGGTGAGGAAATTCTCATCAAGGCTCTGTCTGAATGTTTTCCCTACTAGTAGGCTGTTGTAAAATGGAGACTTGAACCCTGGACTTCAATCCCCAGAAGTACTTGGTTCTTCCCAGAATTCCCTCTAATCTCACCTGAGTCCTCACCTGAGTGCAAGAACACAATTTAGTGTTTAAAGGGCTCTCTGCCTTCCAAGCTTGCTCTTCTTCCACTTCTAGGCACATGCTTCTCTCTACTTGACATGCAAGATGTAGTAAGTGAATGTGAATGGACTAATCAGCCCTAGACACATGCTTTTCTTATTTTGTATTTCTTTATCCTTGACTTCTAATAATCTTTAATAAACCTCATAAAAATATACTTTTAGTAGAGAAACTAATTTAATTTTTACACTGGCCAAGGGGGTATCATTCATTGCCTCCATATCACTGATCATCAACCACGTGGTCATGTAGGATCCTTTAGAGAAGTCACCCTGAGGACCATTTTAGGGAGAGTGAGGCCCAGGTAGGTCACTAACTGTGCCACAGACATCCATTATAATAGCAGAACACGGGCCTCAGTGCTGGAAGGGATGGAGTCTGGTTATCAGAACATTAAAGCAATTCATGACATCAAAGATTTCTGTGGGAGGAATCATAGCTCAGGTGTGTGTCCTCATCTGAGGAAGCTGAAAGCCCTGCAGAAGGAGCTGGGCTCTCTGGGAATGGCGGGTGACTCCCTGGCCTGAGGAGATCCAGGAAACAAGTTCGGCCCATCTAGGGGCCCTTTGAGCCTGGGAATATTCATGCCAACTCCTGTCTCCCTGAGGACAGTGGCCCAGAGAGGCTCCTGTGACCTCGGGAGTCTGAGAGCTCTGGAGGATTCAGTCCATTTTCTTCTCTTAATCTCAGGTTGAACTCAGGACTTGGGATCAAAGGTTCCAACCCTCTGACCAAATCCCACTGCCCATTTGCTCCTGTCCTCTGTCCCCTACAGCCTGGTAATAACTTTGCTAAGGATCTGTGTGAATTTTAGATTTACTCCACCCTGCTTATTTTTTAGAATTCTAGCAACCAGGAACATATACACCCCCACTGAAGGATTAACTGAAGATGGCCTATGACCGACATGTGCTAGCCAGTGACAAATCAAAAACAACTGACTGACCCCATGGCTGTCCTAAATCAAGCTTAAGCTATTATTGGTACATGTTAGATGCAGGAAGTGATGTAAAGAACTGGCTAGATATTTCACCTCAATTCCTGTGATCGCTGTCTCCACTGTGATGGGAGCTCTTGGGAGCTTTTGGTGTTTTGTGGCTTGACCTCCTGAAAGGCACTATCCACTGACAAAGCCCCTCATCTTGGAGGAGGCCTCGTGGCTGGAAGCCAAGCTGGATTTAATCTTCTGAGAAGGCCCCTTGACTGAGGCCTCTGAACTCCCTTTGACTTACTCCAGGCCAGAGAAAATCTCCTACCTTTACCCTCTTCTCCTTCTTCTTAATTTCTTCCTTCTATAGTAATTAAACCACCATAAAAATCCCAAACTGACTTGAGTATTTCATTGGGATTGAATTTTAATCCCTGGCGACCACAAATATAACATATTCAGTCAACACCCCTAATTTTAACCTTAGCATCTGTCAGACACCAATGAAACACCTACCTCATATTTCTGGAGAATCTTGGCTCCAGACGGGCTGGGTGCCACCTGCAGCTTCCACTGACTAAAATTAACATTTGGATCTTCAGCTCAGAACAATGGCCCGGAGATGTCTCTGATCCCCAGAATATTTTCCATGGATAACAACATGGATGAACTGCAGGAACCCATCAGGCAAGGCAGAGCCAGGGGTAACCTGGGTCAGATGGCCTCCCTGGCCCTGACTGGCCTACAGGAACCAGAATTGCTCTTTGATGCCACATTCCTGCCAGGCTCCTGCCTCACTCGCTCCCCAGCTCCCACCAGGGCCTGCTCTCCTCCCTGAGGCAGCTCTCCTCAGCCAGCCCAGCCCTCTCCCCTGGTGCCTCTCTGCCCATCCTGATGCCAGCCCTGCCAGGCTCTTTCCTCCTGGGGCTGGGGGAGCCCAATGCTGTCTGCCACACCCCTATTCAACAGCTCCTACCACTGAGGCCCTCCTCTGGCCACGGCCCTCCTCTGGCCCTGGCTGTCAGCAGGGAATGTGGGAGAGAAGCTCAGGGACTCCCCTGGCGGCTGCCTTTGCTTTGAGGACAGAACAAGGTATTGGATGTCCTCAGCAGTACCTGCCCTGCCCAGACCCTCCCTCACTTCTTTTTACTGTATAACAAGGCCCAAAGGCCTGGCGAATGCTGACCCACTGCCTGACCCAGAAAGCAGCCCCATGGTATGTCCTCTGGCCTGAAGGCAGGAGCCTGGCTGGAGCCCTTCTCAGCAGACCTTCCAGCCCTACCCACAGTGCCCAGCCCTTTCCTTCCACTAAATACGCTCCTCTTCCTGGCTGTGCCTCACCTGATCTCCCCCCAAATCCTTCAGAGGCCCCCCCTAGCAGGCCTGATTGACCCCCCCCCCCATGCCTGGAGCCTGGAGGGCAGGAACAGAGCCTTTCCCTGGGCCATCTCTGGAGCTGGGGGATCCCTGGCCATCCCCGCTGATGGAGGGAGTCACACTGGGAGGAGGATGAAGGAATGTTAGCCCCTGGGCCTGATTGGCTAGAACCTAGGCGGCTCATCCAGGTAGGGGCTACTGAGGCCAGGAAAACCCCAGAACAAGGTAGATGTGGGGCAGCCAGGGCTGACCAAAGAGCTCCCCTTGAGTACAAGCAGTGATGTTGCCCCTGGAGGCCTGGAAAAGACACAGCTCTAAGTTTTGTTGGATTCCAGCCTGGCCTGGGGAGGGGCTGCACTCACCTGGGAGGGGGGCCTCGGGATCCGGAAGAGCAATTCTGGCTGCAAGCTCTCTGCTGAGGCCACCTTGGGATCCTTCAGGGGGTGGCAGAATTCCTCTGTGTGTGCCAGGGGGGAAGTAGAGAGGGGGAGGGCTCAGAGGGGCTCCCAGGCCTTCCCTGGCCTCAGGGCAGTCTATCAACAGGAGGGAACAGGGAGCCTCAGACTGAGAAAGGGCCTTGGGCTGACCAGGAAGAAGCCTCCCCTCTCCCCCCCCCCCCCCTCCACCAGTTTTGGCTTCATTCCACCCAGAAGCTGCACTGGGTGGATGGAGGGAGCCTGCTGGGGGTAGGGGTTATTGGGGAAAGGGGGGGCTGGAGGAGAGACAGGCATCAGGTGGGGGTTGGGAGAGCAAGCTGACATTTCATCAGTGCCCAAGATCAGGGCTCCTCCCAAGGCAAGTGGCCACGGGCACCCCCAACCCGGCTGCACCCTGACCAGGCTCACACTTTGGCTACTTCTGCCCTTGGACTGTTTTGATCTGCTCATCACTAGAGGGGGGACGGGCCCGGACTCAGGCACTTCCATACTCGTCCCTGTCTTGAGGGCCTTTAAAATGAGGGACAGACACAGAGACAGCCCCTCCCCAAGCAAACAGATATACACTGGGCCCAGGGTTCTGGCCCTGCCTCTCTTGCACATGCACACAAGACCCCCGCTGAGCATTCTGGAAGTGATCTATAAAGGTCTCTTCCCCCAGGAATTAGGGAGCAGAAAGCCTCAGCTGCCAGGGCACGGAAGTAGGTTTGGGCCTGCGCACTGATTCCGTCAGGATTCCAGTCACAATGGCCTGGATCAAGACAAGGAGTAGCCTCATGGCAAGTGAGCTGGGAAGAAGATGGGGGGGGGGGTCCGTTTTTTCAGATTTAACCAAGAGGTTAGTGCTAGTACTTGGCTTGGTTGAAACATCAAAGTGATATGCCCAGAACCATGAGCTGGAATGGTCTCTGGAATCCTTGCTGCCAATGGCTGGTTTCAATTCTTTTAGAATTTTAAAGTAAAAAGAGCCAACGTGGGACCAGGTAAAAGACTTCAATGTACAGGTTTCACACAACCTCTTTATCTCCTTGCTTGACATCCAGTGCTCCTTAGGAAATCCTGGTTCATCCAAATAACTTAGTAATTTATACAATGGTGAACCTTGGGGAACTCAACTTGACTTCTTCAGAGTCATAATGGGATTCCTAGTTGATTATCTTGTCAGAAGCTAATATTTTTATTCTTCAAATTTAGAAAAATCCTTATTCTTCCTTATCTGTTTGGACTCCTGCTATGCCTCCTCCTAATGCAGAAGAAAAACCCAAATTTGATGGGGGGGGGGGGGGCTTGAGTTATGGCCCCTGCAGCAGGTATGCAGTACTGTATGTGGTACTGAGCCTAGGGACCAACACTGAGCTGTACAAAATCAAATAAAGAACTCCAGATCATTTCCAATATTTTAATAAAAAATGTAGATACAACTTCTGTTAAGTTTATTTAAAAAGGCAACTAAGCTGGACTTTGGTCTTAATAAAAAAAAACAATGAAAGGCAATAAGTTTTGAAATGATGAACTAATGAATTGGTACACCAAATTATTTTCGTGTTTTTGTCATTTTACATTATTAATTTTGTTTAGCTTAATTTAATTTTCTGTTTTATATATTTTCATTTTCTTTTATTACGTTTAATTTTATATTTTTTACCCAATTTAATTGCCTGCATTTTTACTGTTGGCCAGTAGGTGGCAGTGCAGTGGTTTGTGGGATCATAAGCAACGGAACAGGGTCTCCAAGGACTAGGGGCAGTGATGGGGAGAAAAGTCCATACTGGGGATGCCAGCTTGGTAGCCAAGCACTGGTCTAGTGACTGCCCCTTGTGTCTTGGGGTCTCAGAAAAGAGGCTAAAAGAGGAGACAGAAATAGAAATTACTGTCTAGGTTGCTACATTTTCCTTGCTATTCTGTCACTGCCATTAGGGCCCCCTAGCTATGCTGAAAGATAAGTCCATCAAGCAACAAAACCAGGAAGAGAAGAAAGGGAAATCTGCCCTTCCCTCAGTTTATCAAACTTTTTCCCTTCCCACTAACTCTCACATCAAGTCTCAGGAGGCAAAAGTGGCTTCCTGTTTTGCCTGGGTCTCCCAGAGGAGCACTTCAGGGGGCAGTGCACAGGACATCCGCCCTGACCTATGTCTCCTGATTTCTTGACTTTATGGCTGCCTTTTTCTTCCTACCATTCTATCCTCGTGACCTAATCCACTCCATAATTTCCTTCACACAATTGGAATTTATAATTGGAACCACTTAATCCAAAACAATTTTTTTAAAGGGGAGGTTTTGGTCACTTTAGAAAAGAATGAATTGAAGGTTTATATGTATGTGTGTATATATATATATATATATATATATATATATATATATATACACACACATATATATACAAATATATATATACATATAAAAGGATACTGGGGAGTGGGATTTCTCTACTCTTCATAGAGATTAGTATCTCCCTTCTAAAGGGTACCAACCTTTTGTTAAGATTAAAATTGTGGGGAAAACTGAGGCAGGTAGAAATTAGTTTCTCTCTGCAAGGAGTATTATTTTTATGAGGTTTCCTAAAGGTTAAGGATTTAAAGAAATACAGAATAAGAAAGCACATGTCTAGGCCCAGGGGCCTAGACAACCTCACCTACATTAAAAAAGAGACGCGTCTGCTTGCAAGCTGAAACAGGGAAGAAAAAGAGACCCTGCCGTGGGCGGAAACCCTCTAAATAATCATTTTGCTCTCAGCCCAGGTGAGAATTCAGTGAGATTACAAAGCATTCTGGGGAAGTGGAGCACGGACTTCTGAGGATTGAAGTCCTGGATTTGAGTTTATTTTTACACTTTTACTAAATTTCTATAGGAAGTTGCCAATCAAAGATTACTAATACTAAGTAATGGAAGCTGGAGAATTGAGCATGAATTTATCCCATAGGATAAGGGTCACCTCCAGTGTGTATTCTCTGATGTGCAGCAAGATTGGTCCTCTGTATGAAAGCCTTTCCACAATGTTTACATTCATAAGGTTTCTCTCCAGTGTGAATTCTCTGATGTACAGCAAGATTGCCCCTCTCTGTGAAAGCCTTTCCACATTGTTTACATTCATAAGGTTTCTCTCCAGTGTGGATTCTCTGATGTGTAGCAAGAGAGCTGCTCCGAGAAAAAGCCTTTCCACACTGTTTACATTCATAGGGTTTCTCTCCAGTGTGGATTCTCTGATGTTCAGAAAGAAAACCACACCACCTGAAAGCCTTTCCACAGTGTTTACATTCATAAGGTTTCTCTCCAGTGTGAATTCTCTGATGTTTAGCAAGATGGCTCCTCTGTGTGAAAGTCCTTCCACAGTGTTTACATTCATAAGGTTTCTCTCCAGTGTGGATTCTCTGATGTGCAGCAAGAGATCCTCTCTCGGTGAAAGTCTTTCCACATTGTTTACATTCATAAGGTTTCTCTCCAGTATGGATTCTCTGATGTGCAGCAAGACTGGTCTTCTTTGTGAAAGCCTTTCCACATTGTTTACATTGATAAGGTTTCTCTCCAGTGTGGATTCTCTGATGTGCAGTAAGATTGGCCCTTATTGTAAAAGCTTTTCCACAGAGTCTACATTCATAAGGTTTCTCTCCAGTGTGGATTCTCTGATGGACAGCAAGATCACCACTTGCTGTAAAAGCCTTTCCACAGTGTTCACACTTATAAGGTTTCTCTCCAGTGTGGATTCTCTGATGTACAGAAAGATTGCCCCTCTGTGTGAAAGCCTTTCCACAGTGTTTACATTCATAAGGTTTCTCTCCAGTGTGGATGCTCTGATGCTTAGCAAGAGATCCTCTCTCTGTAAAAGCATTTCCATGTTGTTTAAAGTCACAAGGTATCTCTCCAGTGTAGATTCTCTGATGTGTAGCAAGCTCAGAGTTCTGATTGAAAGGTCTCCCAATATTGTCACTCAAAGAATCCATCTTTACACACTTACTTTTTGGATGTCTAATGAGGTCTGAACTCCAGCCAAAGGCCATTTGTTCCATGTTACCTTGATACATGGGTTTCTCAGATGAGTGAACAAGTCCTATTTCTTCATAAAAGCATTTCTGATATTTGCTATCCAGATAACAGTTATTCCCGGAGGTCAATTTCATATACTGAGTTAGGACTGAATATTGGCTGAATTTCTCTGCACTTTCACCAAATTCACAGTCACTCTTTGGATTTTTATTTGCCTTGACAGTAGAGTCACAGATTGCTTTCGAAATGAATTCACGGGGACCTTCATTCATGCATCTTTGGGAGACAGATCCTTCCATAAAAAGGCTCAACTTTGTAGACATGTCCTTCACTTCAAAATCTTCCACTGAAGAAAAGAAATGATATAAACACAGAAGGAAGGAGAATGCACACACACAAACAAACACACACACACACACACACATGCACAGAAATATGAGTGCTTTCCTCTTAAGGCAGAAAGTAAATTTTTTTTCCCTACTTCCCCAGGCAAAAAGGAGTTTTCAAACAGAAATAAGCATGACCAGTTTTTGGACAGATCATCTGATCATATGTAAAAGAAGGCTGTATACTCAGTAGCGGACAAAGAGGAGGTATTTTGAAATGCTTATTCCCTTCCTTTTCATTCCTATCATCTCGCCTGGGATTTGAGGAAAGAATGAAGGAGGAATAAGATAAACTTGAGAGACTAGGCAGAATGAGGGGCTATGAGCTATAGTTTTATACTTTAAAAAAATTTTTATCCCCATATTGTTATGGAAATAAGAATACACTTACCTTACTCTCTCTATGTCTATTTGTGCATGTCAAATATGTTTCTAATAATACACATCTCATTGGATTACTATTTTTAATCCACTCTGCAATCTACTTCCATTTTATGAGGAAGTTCATCTCATTTATAAATGCAGTTATTATTACCATCTCTGTATTTCCTTTCATCTTGTTTTCTTCTTTTGATCCTACACTTTTTCCTTTCACTGTTTCCATGTGGTTCCCCTTTAATCACTTATTTCATTTCCCTTCCCTTATTTTATTCCCCTCTCTATCATCACCCTTCTTAATTTCTTCCTACTTATCCATAGGGTTTCTTAATCACTCCTACTCCACCTGCCTTATATTATTCCCCTCCCTCCACCAACTTTCTTATTCTCCTTCTGTAGCTCTAGAGTAAGATAAGATTCTATACTCCAATGAGTCTATCTGTTATTCCCAATGAAAATGTTTTACTGATTGCCTGTCACCACCTCCATTGTCCCCTCAAATGTAATAGGTTTTCTTCCCACAACTCTTTATTTGATATAATTTATCCCATATAATTTCTCTCTTCTTGTTTCTCTCAGTGCTTTCCTTTTTTTTAGTCCTCAATTTTTTTATCTACATATCTTCCTAAACACTTTAGTACCACATCTTCTGTCTATGTATAATTCTTCTAACTAGTAGGATAAGGAAAGCAATTTTAAGAGTTACAAATAAACATTCTCTTAAAGTTCAGTTTTTTCCTTCCTGCTCCCCTCACCTGTCATTCTGGTTTTCTGACACGTTCATTTCTTCTAAGATGGTACAATGGCCTGTGGACTAGGCACCCTGAAAGCTGCTGATTTAGTCACCTCTAGAACCTGCTGAGGGAGGGCTTGAAGGGCTCAGAGAACTGGGACCTATTTTGCACTGGGGCTATAGCCTTTACCACAGGCTTGAACTGGCCAAGTGACTTTGCGGCCTCACTACAGCCTGGTGACAGGCCTTTGTATTGCAAGGGCTGGAGGTAGGAGGCACTAACAATATAGACTTAAGAAAGTTCATAGAGTCTAGATGTTGGCTTGTGCCCAGGTTCAGAACTTAGAGCAGTAGTTGGGAGATGGATTATCTGCACTCCTCTGATAGGTCCCCGAGTACTGAATAAGCTTTAGTGACCTAGGTATAAATCTAGGATAGCTTGCCCTAGAAACTCTAGCTTTGTGTATGAGATCCCTGAGACCCTAATAGAAGAGATGCTATCTTCAGTTTGTGTTCATGTATCTTATGGATATCCTTAATTATCTTTCGCCACATAAACATTGCTTGTAGTAACCATGTGGATGAGTATGGTTAGGGTAACCACTCAGTATGATTGGATGCTAAATATAGTAAAAACTCAGTTTCTTATAAGCATTATGCCCTCCCTCAATAAAGTTGCCATTTATGTCATGAGACATGAGACATCTGTGTCAGTGGTCCTTTTGATTTTGCTGCCCTTCTTACAATACTCACCACCTCTTTACCCCAACGAGAACTTCTCAGAACACTTGTAGGACACCAGATATCAGGGAGGTGTTGCTGAACCCCCTGTTCACATCAGTTCTTTTTGTGCAGTTTTACTTCCAATTCCCTCCTTATCCTTCAAAATATAGCCTTTCAGCCTAATTTTCAAGTTGTTTTCCTCAGGATAGCTTCCTCATTCTTACCCATGTTCATTCTGTGACTCTGGCATTTAATAAGCACATTTAAAGGTTGCTTTGACATTCTGAGGGCAGGTCTAGCTTTTGCATCTCCTATGCCAAATTCTTGGCATCACCTCTCCCATTAATACTTAATATTATTATTAAGAAGGTCCTTTCAAAAGCCCAGACACAGCCCAAAGGGGAAGGGGTTGCTTTGGCAGGTAGAGGGTGTAAACCTTGAAATTTCTCAGACTTGTGAATGTTAAAAATTTCCCCATTGGACTGGGAACATTCCCCATTTTGATGTGAGAATTCACCAGGACCAGAAATGGGAGGACCTCAACTCCACCCGTACTTAAGACTGCTTTAGGGGAGAAAACTCCTTGCTATGGGAGGACCTCTACTCCACCCGTACTTAAGACTGCTTTAGGGGAGAAAACTCCTTGATGAACAATGAAAGTGCTTGGACCCATGCTTGTAGTGGGGCAGGGAGTTCTTTGAGCCATGCCTGTTTTTTAAAATTGATACAATGGGATGCTAGGTACCTAAAAGGGTCGGGCAAGTTTTCTCTTAATGAGATTAGTTGACTCAGCTGTGTTTTCACTGGTTTAGACTTACTGCGGAGATTAGTAGACACAGCAGCATTTTTTCTGATTCAGACTTACTGAGGAGATTAGTCGACTTAGCAGGAATTCGGATGGGCAGTCCTTTGGAAAACATTTACAGTGATTGGTAGATGTAAGGACTTAGGGGAGGTGACATAGGAGAAAAACCCCTATATAAGAAAAAGCAGAATCTCTTGAGGAGAAAGGAAAATCCTTTTGGAGGATCTCTGATGAGGATCGCTTGGGAAGAATCTCTTGAGAGAGGCTCTGGAGAAGGGAAGCTCTTGGAGGACAATCTCTAAGGAGGTCTCGCTGGAGCTCCTCTGAGGGGACTCTGTCCCTCTGGAGGCTTTGGAGAGAGGCCCTTTGGAACAGTCTCTGGCTGGAAGGCTCTCTGGTGAAGTCAGCTGAGATGGAGCTGGCCTGGTGTCACTAGAATCCTTGCTTAGGCAGACCTTGTGGTGAGTGTTAAAAGACTGACTGACTGATCTCTCTCTCTTAAGACTCAGGTCTAGGCCATGTTGGCTTAACAGCCTTCATATTTATTTCCTTTTTCTCTCTTTCTCTCTTTTCTTTAATTCCACATTTGTATTAATTAAAATCTCTATAAAACCCAATTGACTTGGGTATTTGAATAATTGGGAATATTTCCCTGGGCGACCACCTTATATTTGATTTAAAAACCAAGACACTGTAGTAAAACATATTTTCTGCAGTCAAATTTACTCACCCTCTTTTATATCTATCACAATTTATATCTTCCACCATTTTAACTCACTTCAGTTTATGGGCTTCACTATTTTAACTCTTACAAGGGTTCCCTTCAATGCCCATCTTCAAAGAAAAGCTGATTGGGTGTAAATAGAACATTTGTCCACAAATTTCAGGTATAATTAGGGGCTGGACTAGATGACTTCTGAGATTAGCTTCAGGAATATAAATCTGTAACACTGGTTTAAGTTTTCACCTGAAGCTATCAGAAACAAAGGAAAAACAATTTTAAGGACAAGAAGGGAATGTCTCATCTTCCCATCACATAATTCAAAGATTTTTTTTTTTTTTATGAAAAGCTTCCACAAGGAGACCCCTGGGCCGAGATCAGCACTTATGCTTTTTAAATCACTGACAAAGGCTCAAAACCCTGTACATCTGGCTCAGAATAAAGACATCCTCTCTCTCTTTTTTAAACCCTTACCTTCTGTCTTGGAGTCAATACTGTGTATTGGTTCCAAGTCAGAAGAGTGGTAAAGGCTAGGCAATGGGGGTTAAGTGACTTGCCCAGGATCATACAACTGGGAAGTGTCTGAGGCCAGATTTGAACCTAGGATCTCCCATCTCTAGGCATGGCTCTTAATCCACTGAGCTACCCAGGTGCCCCCCAAGACATTCTCTTAATGGCAGATTCAGAGTTAACACAGGAAATGGTCCTTACCCACAGAGAGTAGATTCTGCACATTCTCCAGCATGACCTCCAGGTACAGCTCTTTCTGAGAATGGTCCAGTAGACACCACTCTTCCTGGGTGAAGTCCACAGCCACATCCTTGAATGTTATTGATCCCTGTGGGTTTTGAGAAAAGGATTGTATGCTGGAACTATATTCTCCAGCATGCTGTGCACCTCCCACGGTTTCCTCCACCCTACTTCCTGGCATGGGATTGGTCTAGAAATGGACCAATCACCTGCTAGAGAGGGACCTTTCAATCAGACCTGGAGCCAGTTCAGGGGAGCTGAGCAGAGTGGAGGGGACAGTAGAAGCCAATTTTTTTTCTCTCTCAATAAAGACCTATTCTCTATCTTTTCTGCTTTTTTTCTTTTTTCACTTCCTATACCTCTAAACCAGAAAGTCACAGGATTTAGACCTCAGAATTCATCTAGTACAACCCTAATCTACTGACTGGAAGAAACTGATGCATACAACAGATTTACCCAAAGGCCTAACCTTGAAGATTGTCAGAGCCAGAAGCACTGCAGTCATTCAGAGCCCAGAGGAATACTGACAAAAGCATTCTGTGTCTGAAGTGAGATTCATGTTGTGAAGAGTAAAACATGGAGAAGTGTGTTACTCTAAAATGCTTTTCCCTGTGGAATCAGGGAGATGGGAAATGCTCTCTGAGTGAAGTATGAGATTCTGTGGTGGAGAAATAGAGGTGATCTGAAATTCCTTCTCATCACAACTGTCAGAGTTGATCTGGTAAGAATATTTTTTTTGAAGAGTTTCCAAGAAGAGTATAATTGAAAATCTGTTACCCTAAAAATCAACCACATATCCTGACAGCCCACTGACTTCCTGTAGACAGAGGATAAAAAAGTGTACATTGAGGCTCTTTCTGCTTTTTTGGCATGATGCCGAATTAGCAGTGATGGTGGTAAGGTGGGAATTCTGAAAAGTGGGTAACCAGTCATGGGCATGAGGTGTTTATTTTGTATCCTCTTTATTCCTTGATTTCTAATGATCATTTTAATAAATCCCTTAAAAATATAATACTTTTATTATTTGAGATTTAATTTTAATTTTTATAGTTGGAGACAAGAAGGGATGAGAAAAACTCTCAATTTTTAAGATAGCCTAGATAATTTTTTTAAGCCATGTTTCTCCTGCCAAGGCTATTATCCCACTCCAATTACCCACTCACCCTCTCAAAGCCGCTTCTCCTGATTCTGCTTGCTACTGCTCCTAAATTCCAGCAGCTTGCCTCTACTATTCCTCCTGTTCCTGCTGTCTCCCCCAGCCTCCTGGGTTGTCCCAGCCATCCACTCCTGACCTTCATGACCCAGATTGCTCACCGAGCTCTGGCCTCAGTCCCAGACTACCACTCTCCCCAATCCTCCTCCAGATCTCAAGCTCTGCTCCTAAATCAGCCTCCCCTGTTGCTGATCCTGCTGATAAGAAACTAGGAATCCTTGGAGCCCCTCCTCAGGGCTGGTGGTAAAAAACAAACTAGGATGTTCTTTCCTTAGGCAACAATTAGCCTCCATGTGGCAGGGGAGCTGGTTGGGGGGGAGGGGACAAGGAGAAGAGACTCTTCCAAACAGGAAGTTGATTATAAGCATGGAATATTCTATGAAATACTGTATTACCTATTTCAAACAGCTTGTCTGAGCTTCAGGAGAGAAATTAATCTTCCTGCAACTCTTTGCCATTTGGGCCTGACCAGTTTGGGATTCCTCAAACCCATGTTCTTCCTCACTATGGAGAATACCAGAGCACTAACAAAAGGAATCTCAAGGATAGAAAAAGGAACTTTAAAGAGACTGGAGGTTAAAATTTTAAGCCCTTTCAAATTCCATTTTTTTAAAAATGAAAGTCTCTGTAT
The DNA here is from genome assembly GCF_027887165.1 of Monodelphis domestica. Lineage (NCBI taxonomy): Eukaryota > Metazoa > Chordata > Mammalia > Didelphimorphia > Didelphidae > Monodelphis > Monodelphis domestica. Next base: position 5,243,386 of record NC_077229.1, read on the forward strand.
TTTATTGTATTTCAATAATTGTTTTGTTTAAGATTTAATTTTTTTGTTTTAAGTCCATATATTAATGTACTCAATACTATTCTGTTACACTGAATCATTTTAATCTGTGTTTTAACTACTGTCATATTCTGTTACATTTCCCCTATAACTATCCTGAACAAATATTGAATAAGCCCATATAAAAACAGCTTTTTTTCTATTTTGGCTTTGTAAATGTCATATAGAGGATGGATGGACTTCATCAAAACTGCTTACAATTGTATAACCACCTTTGGAAAATTTAATGAGCTAAATATCTCAAATTGATTTGAAGGGTTCTTCAAACATGAATTTTAGATTTTTTTTTCTCAACTGTGATCATTTTGCCTTTTAGTTACTTGTAACACGAGGTTAAGGCCCATTTTAGTAGCTGAAGTGAAATACATTTATAATCCCCACCTTCAAACGAGACATTAGAGTCTCATATCAAAGGAGTTGGGAAGTTGATCCCAGGGCATGGTACCCCTGGATGGCTCCCAAAAGAGGGGCATCTCTGATTTGAAACTCCTGAGCTCACTTTACCCTTTCACCAGAATGATCTCTAGATTCGGGGTGACATTCTTACACCCAACATAAACAGTATAGAGGTTTTGATTTTTCTAGACCCCTCTGCCACATTTTTGTATTGATTGCAGTAATAGATTTTTAAAATATCTCAGCCAAGCTTGAAACATTGCTACACCTAAAAATCTTGTGACAAGTATTGTAAACTTTAGATTACTCCACCTTAGTCTAACAAAAACAGGAATGTCTACACTCTTACTTAAGGATTAAGTATTTAGGAGGATGGCCTATGACAGACATGTGCTAACAAATGACAAATCAGAAACAACTGACAGACCCCTGGGCTGTCCTAAATCAAGCTTAAGCTACCATTGGTACATGTGAGGTGCAGGAAAGTGATGTAAAAACTGTCTATATATTTTGCGTGACTTCCTCTCTCCGACCTCTTTTGCAGTGGAGAGGTGGCTGTGGCAGCGTGTTGAGCATTTCAGCATCTTGTCGTGGCAGCAGCTATTGTCCAGGTTAGCAGTGCGTTTTCCTTGATATTATAGTGGAAAAAGCCTAGTTACCTAGTTGAGGTGAGATGTCTTCTCTGAGCTCTCTCAGAGTTTAGCCTGATTCTTTTCTCCTTTACCTTCCAAACTATCCTCTTAAAAAAAGTCTTTAATCTTCAAAGATCTTGTGGCAGAGGACTTTGAACTACCCCTGGCACAGGCCAGGAGGGAGAAATCCTATACTTTTCCCTCTCCTCTTTAATTCCTTCCCTCTATATTATTTAAACAACCATAAATTTCCAAGCTGACTTGTGTAAAGGATAATTTTAGCTTTGTGAACTAAACTATGTTTAATTATTGGTTGCCATGGCATATAAATCCCAAATAATAAAATAACCAAATCAGCTGGAAATTATGGTGATTTTAATTAATATAGAAAAAAAAGGACTTAAGGAAGAGAGAGAGAGGAAAGAGTTACTTTAAACTGCTCCGGCTCAGGCTGAGCCAGGCAAGAGTTAAAGGTCTTGGCCAAGGGGGCCTCCCCTGAGGGCCAAGGGAAAAGAGAGTCAGACTTATCACTCACCATGAGACCCTCTCAAGGAAGCTGTCTGAGGGAGCTCCTCCAGACTGAGTTCCAGGATCGAACTGGCACCGAGGCCTCCTCACAGGAAGTCACCAGCCAGATCCACCTCTCCAGGAAAAGACCATGAAGAGAGGAAGTGATGCACCCTATATAAACGGTTTTACATCACTTTCCTGCATCTTATCTGTACCAATGGTATATTAGCTTGACTTACGCTGTCAGCTGTTTCTGCACACGTCTATCAAAGGCCATCCTCCTAGATACTTAATCCTTAAGTATGGGGGTAGACATTCCTGACCTTGTTAGCTTAAGTAGGGTAGAACAATGTAAAGTTCACAAGACATTCCTGATTCTGTTAGACCAAATAGCTCCATTGTTACAATCAGGAGATTACAACTTTGCCTTCCCCTAAAGTAAGGTCTGAGTACGGTGCAGTAGTTTTAAAGTTCACACTTGGGTATTTTATTTGGGATATTCCCTGGTGACCAAAAATATTTTAGAACATTAGGTCATAACTGTAAAATCATCCTTAGAGTATCTATTTTCTTTATATGTCATACGGCAGACTCATGTTAAATATGATACTGGGTTTGTTTTCCATTGTCATTAAAAGGGCTATTATAACTTTGGGGACTTTGATAATTCTTGAATGTGCATTACATGCTATACTACTGTTCTTTATAAAAAATAATTTTCTCTACTTCTGTCATTATAGGGTTGAGGTTTACAATAAAAGAAGAATAAATAGGAGCATGATGTAACAATGGTCAAGTGTATAGAAAATGCACAATATTGAAAGTGACTTTATAACACTTCCAAAGATATATATATTTTTAATAATAAACCCTTACCTTCTGTCTTGGAATGAATACTGTGTATTGTTTCCAAGGCAGAAGAGTGATAAGGGCTAGGCAATGGGGGTTAAGGGATTTGCCCAGGGTCACACAGCTGGGAAGGGTCTCAGGTCAGATTTGAACCTAGGACCTCCCATCTCTAGGCCTGGATCTCAATCCACTGAGCTACCCAGCTGCCCCCCCCCCAAAGATAATTAACAGAAAAACTTAGTCCTGAACTGCATGAAGACAGAAATTCAAACGTAGTATTCACCCAAGAAAGATGGTCAGAACTCTAAAAATTTAACCACAGAGATCATCATCCTTAGGGATAGTTATTGATAAAATAATTATTAGTAAACTTATTAAAAAACGTGAGCTTAAGAAACCCCTGAGAATGCAAAATCAAAATTCCACAGAGAAAATTCAATCTTTTTTTTTTATTTAAACATTATTTTATTTGGTCGTTTTCATACATTATTCATTGGAAATAAATATCGTTTTCTTTTCCTCCCCCCCGCCCCCGCCTTTCCCTCTCCCATAGCTGACACATGATTCCACTGGTTATCACATGTGTTCTTGATTCGAACCCATTTCCCTGTTGTTGGAATTTGCATTATAATGTTCATTTAGAGTCTCTCCTCAGTCTTATCTCCTCCAACCCTATAGTCAAGCAGTTGCTTTTCATCGATGTTTTTACTCCCACAGTTTATCCTCTGCTTGTGGGTAGTGTTTTTTTTTAGATCCCTGCAGATTGTTCAGGGAAATTGCATTGATACTAATGGAGAAAATTCAATCTTAAATCATGACACATCTTTTGTAATGTCTAGGAAGGCTTAAGTTTATACACTGCCTGGCCTCAGAATGTCACAATTTGCAAGCAGGAGCTGACAAGGTCTTCCAATCCAGCATTTTAAAGAAGTTCTTAAGGATGTATTAAGGGTACACATGGCTTTTTCAGTGAAAGAACAAGGAAACCATGAGGAGTGTTCAGAGCAATTATTTCTAATAACTGATCCTGCCGCCAGGATGAATTCTAACTAAAAGAAAATCAAATAAAACTTGTGGGATAAAATATATTCTCTGCATGTGAATCCTGGAAATGTTTCTGCTCCACATTAAGAGCTTTCAGGTTACATGATTTTGAGTCTTGAGTGCAGTGATGGTTGCCTGATGGCTCCTTGATCATGAAGTCGGTAATTCACCATTCCAGAGAAAAGCCACAAATTACACACAAGGAATGTGATCTGGAACAGTCACAGGTGGACAGCTTTGTCTGGCTACTCTTTTTCCTACTCTTTCAATGGGTACTTTTGGAATTTTCTCCTGCTTTGTCTTGCTCACAAATCTCCCTTGAGTGACCTGAACAATCTGAACCATCTGAAACTTCCTCATTAAGAACTGAGGGGTTTTCTCCAAGTCTGCAGTCATATTCTTCTTTCTGCTTTGATGGCTTAAAGACACAGATAAAGAAACCCCAGAGGACAGCTCCTAGGCTGGTGGATGGAGGGCCAGGCCTAGAGAGGGGAGTTTCTGGGTTCAAATCTGGCCTCAGACACTTCCTAGCTGTGTGGCAAGTCATTTCACATCCATTGCTTAGCCCTTACCCCTCTTCTGCCTTGGAGCCAATCCACAGTATTGATTATAAGACAGAAGGTAAAGGTTTAAAAAAAGGAAAAGAAAGCCCAGCCCGTGTGCCTCAAGATTTAAGTCCTGTCTTCTCTTTTACCGTCTGGCCCTATAAATCTTGAAATTTCTCAGACTTGTGAATGTTAAAAATTTCCCCATCGAGGAATCCTCCATTGGAACAAATTCCCTACTGGGAAACATTCCCCATTTTGATGTGAGAACTCGCCAGGATCAGAAATGGGAGGACCTCTACTCCACCCGTACTTAAGATTGCTTTAGGGGAGAAAACTCCTTGCTATGGGAGGACCTCTACTCCACCCATACTTAAGACTGCTTTAGGGGAGAAAACTCCTTGCTAAACAATGAAAGTACTTGGACCCATGCCTATAATAAGGCAAGGAGTTCTTTGAGCCATGCCTGTTTTTAGAATTGATACAATGGGATGCTAGATACCTATAAAGGTCGGGCAGGTTTTCTCTTGATGGGATTAGTCGACTCAGCTGTGTTTTCTCTGGTTCAGACTTACTGAGGGGATTAGTCGACACAGCTGTGTTTTCTCTGGTTCAGACTTACTGAGGGGATTAGTCAACTTAGCTGGAATTCAGATGGGCTGTCTTTTAGAAAACATCTACAGTGATTGGTAGATGAAAGAACTTAGGGAGGTGACATAGGAAAAAAACCCCTATATAAGAAAAGGAATCTCTTGAGCAAGAGATCCTTGGATCCCTGGACATAGATCCTTTTGGACGAGGCCCTTTGAAGATCTCTTGAGAAGAAGTCCCTTGGGAGGCTAACTCTGGCTGGAACTCCCTCTGGGGAGACTCTGTTCCCCAGACATCCTTGCTTAAGACAAATCTTGTGGTGAGTGATAAAAAAACTGACTGATTCTCTCTCTCTTAAGACTCAGGTCTAGGCCATGTTGGCTTAAGGCCCTTCATACTTATCCTTTCTCTCTCTCTCTCTCTGATTCCTCATTGTATTATTAATTAAATTCTCTATAAAACCCAGTTGACTTGGGCATATTCATAATTGGGAATATTTCCCTGGTGACCACCTTATTTTTAATTTAAAAACCAAGACACTGTAGTGAAACATATTTTCTGAGGTCAAAATTACTCACTCTCTCTTATATCTATCACAATTTATATCTTCCACCATTTTAATCACTACAGTTTACATCATCAACCATTTTAATTATAACAGTTTATGGCTCCCACTCTTTTAACTGCCACAGTTTATGGCAGACAACCATTTTAAATATAACAGCCCACAGTAAAAGACGCTGCTCTAAAAACTTGGATGTTTTCAGAAGAAACATCTGCTCTCCACACATGCCCTCCCAGAGAGATGAGTCCCTCCATCTAAGGATGTAAGCAGGAGGGTGCAGGGCCCTGAATGTCTGCCGCCTGCTCTGGGCCACCACAGCAAGAGCATCCCTGCTCAGCCCAGCCCTTTCCTTGGGCTAAAAATGCTCCTTTTCCCGGCTGTGCCTCACCTGATCTCCCCCAAACTCCTTCCGAAGCCCCCTGGCAGGCCTGACTGACCACCCAAGCTCGGGGCATAGAGGGCAGGAACAGAGCCTGTCCCTGGGCCATCCCTGGAGCTGGGGGACCCCCCCGGCCATCCCGCTGAGGGAGGGGGTCACACTGGGGGGAGGAGGAAGGAATGGCAGCACCTGGGCCTGTCTGGTGTAAGCTGGGTGGCTCATCCTGGCAGGGACTACCAAGGCTGGGAAACCCCAGAACACGGTGGATGGAGGGCAGCCAGGGCAGACCCGGGGCGCCCCTGGAGGCCTGGGAAAGGACACAGCTCTGGGTTCTGCTGGATTCCAGCCTGGGGGAGCTTGGCCAAGGCTGGGGAGGGGCTGCACTCACCTGAGAGGGGGGCCTCGGGGTGTCAGGAGGCATCCCTCTGGCTGCGGGCTCTCCGCCCTGGGGTCCTTCCGGGGGTGGCAGAAATCCTGTGTGTGTGCCTGGGGGGAAGGAGAGAGAAGGAGGTTCAGAGGGGCCCCCAGGCCTTCCCTGGCCTCAGGGGGCAACAGGGAGGCTTAGGCTGGGAAGGGCCTTGGACTAGCTAGGAGAAGCCTCCCCTCCCCCTCTGCCCCTATCTTTGGCTTCATTCCATTCAGAAACTGGACTGGGTGGATGGATGGAGGGAGGGGGGAGGGGAGACAAGCACCAGGTGGGGGAGGGGGAGAGCGAGCTGGCATTTCTTCAGTGCCCAACATCAGGGCTCCTCCCAGAGGGCACAAGAACCGCCCCCTAAGCTCCCCTGGACGGTTCTGACCAGGTTGTCCGTTTTACCGAAGCCTCCCCCAGCTGCCGGGCTGGCGGCTCCTTCTCTCTCCTCTGGGGGAGGGCAAAGCCCCGCCACGGATCCAGGTCCAGGCTGAGCGGCCCCGGTCGGCCCCGGCACTTCCGTGTTTGTCCCTTTTCTAGGGGCCTCTAAAGTGAGAGACAGACAGGGAGACAGCCCCTCCCCCAACCACTTACAGGGGCTGCCCCGGGCTCCGGCCCCGCCTCTCTTGTCCCACAGGCACAAGTTCAGAGACCCGGAACCCGTGAACTGGGGTCTTCCCGCCTCCCAGGAGTTCTGGAGCAGAAAGTCTCAGCAGTCAAAGAAGGGAGTCGGGGCTGCGCCTGCGCACTGCGGCCGCTACCCACCCCCTTCCTTACCAGGAAAAGTCCAAGAACCACGACTGTGAGCCGCCCAGGAGCAAGAAAGTGCCCAGGTGAGATTCCCAGAATGCCCCGGGGTGACACAAGGGGATGTGCCAAGAGTTGTCTAAACCAGGCATTCTGGGAAATGCCGTTTTCTACAGGGAAGCATACGTAAAGTCTTGACAGAGGCACTCTGGGCAATGGAGTCCTGTTGCTTTGGCGGCTGGGTTTAGAGGATTGGTGGGGGAGGGGTCATAAAGAAATTGTTCCCCACTGGGGGGGGCTGTAGCCTTCTCCCCCCATGGCCAGCTGCTGATTCTATAGGCCAAAGCCTGGCACACAGCAGTTGCCTAATAAGTGTCTATTGACTGATCAATCCATGGATCTCTGCTCCCTAAGGCCTGGGGAGGTGGCTCTTGCACCCCCCCTTCTGACAGAGAAGGAAACTGAGGCAGAGGGCAGCAGCTGACAGCCCAGGCCCACCTCCCACATTCCCCTTCTCCAGGGATCTCTCGAGTATCCTGTTGCTCCTTCTGTTTGGGCAACCCCATCCCCACTAATGGCACATCAGGCAAATGTAAGGTGAGGCCTGCTGGCCCTGGTCAGAGGCCACGTTTCACTGTCCACACTGAGCTCACTTTCCCTACAACACTGTCTGTAACTTCACTTTGGGGCCACCGAGGCACATTTATTGATGCATAGATTAATAAATAAGTGTTGGCTCCATTTCACTGAACTTCTGGTGTCTGGACACCCTTTGTGAAGTGCCCCAAGTCACAGAGAGGCTGGGCGGCTTGGTCCTCGCCTCCTGCAGCCCATTGGACAGGGGAGGAAACTGAGGCAAGCAGGCTAGAGTGACTTGTCCAGGGTCCTGCAGGGGGAAATCTCAGGCCTCCAGGACTCCAGGCCCTGAGCTCTAGCAGACACTGAGGGGCTACCAGCCCTGAAAGGGTTTCTCTCCCTACGTGATTCTTCCTTTGCTTGCTGGCCTCAGGCCTGGGGCTGCTGCTCTGAATTCCTCTCTGCTGTCTCTGGGGCTCAGGAGGGGAGAAGACACAGGCCTGGGCTGGGCATGGTCTGCCCTCCCCTGGGATAGGGGTGTCAGGGCCTCCCAGGCCCTTCCCTGGACTCCAGCCTCTCCTTCTTCCAGGCTTTGGGCCTGTCCAGGCTGAGCTGGGAGGCAGCCCTAAAGGGAGGCCCAGGCGGGGAGGCCTCCTAGGAGGTGACTGGGCCTGCCCTCAGGGGAGGCAGCAGGGGGTGTCCAGCACCCTCTGGGGAGCCCTCCGAGGCCTGCCAGCCCCCAGGAGCCCAGGAGGAGCTCTTTCTGTCAGGCACCCCAGGCCCGGCCCCCAGAAGCCTGGCTCCTGCCCTTCCGTAGCAGGAAGGCCTTTCCCCCTGGGGCCTCCTCTCAGGCCTTCAGACTCCCCATTCCAGGCCAGGACTCCCAGGGCAGGGGGCTGCCCCCAGCAGGGGCTTCCTGGCCTCCCCTCTTCCTCCCTGTCCCTCCCCAGCACAAACCCTGCCTTCTCCCAGCTCTCCCCTGTGTTGTTCCCCTTCTGTGTCACAGTCAGGGCTGAGTCTGGACTCCAGGAGACTCAGGAGGGCTCCATGGTGTCCCAGGACACATTCGCACCCAGAACCTCTGCTCTCCAGGCAGGCTCTATCCTTGGGGCCATCTGGCTGCCCCTGGACTCAGCTTCTTCCCAGAGCTTTTCCCCACATCCCTCCTGGTGCTTCCAGGCATTCCCCGCCCTACTGCCCCCCCCCAGGCGGGGTCCTGTCCTCCCTGCAGGCCCCCAACTTAGTTCTCCTCCGGCCAGATCCCCCCACCCCCCTCCTGCCTCCTCGCTGGCCTCCCTGTGCCTGTCAGAGCCGGTCCCGCCTCCAGGTCTGGATGAAAGCCAGAGCAGGTGGGGAGAGACCCGGAGAAGCTTTTCCGCAAACATTCACAAGCGCCTTCCATTGGTCCCAGGCAGGGGCCAGACTTGGGCTCCCGGCTTGGCCCCCAGCGGCTCTCTCGCTGCCGGCTGGACTGTCCTCTGAACCTCCCCAGGGAGAGGCTGCCGAGACACAGACACGCGAGCACACACGGAGGGGGCCCAGCCAGGTGGAACCGAACTCAGGGTGAACCCCATTGGGGATGGGCCGGGGCGGGCCGGGCCCCTTGCCGGAATGCCAGACTCCACAGCTTGGCTTAGAAAGGAATTCCCGCGGACACTCCCTCCCCAGGAGACCCTCCTGGCTGCTGGACAGCTCTTCGCCCATGTGGGCCACGTGACCTAAGGAAGGCGGGGACGCTGGTCACCTGACTGGAGCGCCCCACCCACTCTGCATCAGCCAAGGGGCACGTGCCTGGCCAAAGGCTCTGAGGGTGAGACTGCTCAGGGGGGAAAGTTTCGCTGCTGCCTCAGGGTTCTCGAGTACAGCTGATGGGCTCCTCCGTTGTAGCCCCATGAAGTTCCGGAGGAGATGAGGGACATGGGGGTCCCCTTGCCCCGCCCCGCTTCCAGTCTGGAAATTGGGGCGGTTCACGACAGCCTCGGCACTGGGGCTGCCATATTGCTTTAAAGAGAGGGCACCAGTGGGGGAGGCAGTGTGGGGGAGTGCTTAGAGGCTGGAGATGGGGTCAAGAAAACCCTGATTCATCTGCATTTATCATTATCACCAAATAAGATTGATGGGGGCTCAGCTGTGGAGCAGACCCAACAATGCCAGGACCCTTTAGGGCAGCCTGGCCATAGGGAAGTTGGGAATGCTGGATCTGGAGTCAGAGACACGAGTTCTAATCCTCTATAACTGGAAGAGTCCCTTGGCTCCTGTCTGCCACGGTTTCCAAACCACAGAATGGGGATGAGAGCCGCCATGATGGCGGGTTCCTTCCAGGATTCTAGGCAGGATTCAATGACATCCTCTAGGTTTGATTCCGCCCCTTTCTCAGTATTTCTTGTTAAACGTCCAGCCTTTGTCACCCCAACATCAGTTTGTTATTTTACCTCCTTCTATAACGTCACCTCGTGATCACTTGCTTGGTAACAGACAAGAATCAGGCCTTACCTGGGGAGGCGCATCATTTAGATGCACTTGCAAAGCCCGCCCAGGTCTTCCTTAGCTTTCTTCCAAGTCTCATTTCTCAATCGCCCACAGTCCTCCCGGTCTCTTCCCCCCTCACTCCGGAGCCGTTGTCTTAGAGGAAAAACAAAGAACCCTCAAGTTCCACACAAGCGATGAACTGACCAGAAGAGGCTGTTGTGTGAATTCAATTTAAACGGGGCCCCCTTCTTCCTCTCCCAAACCCATTCCTGGCTGCCATCAGTCACACCCTTTGCCTGGCCATGCCTGCTTCTTATGGGTTGACTCCAGAGGCCTCCTGGCTCTCTGGCTCCAGGTCAAGCCTGGCCCCAAGTGCCCAGTGACTCCTGGATGTCCTGAAGACTTGGCTCATCCCAGCCCCAGGTCAGGGTTGTCCAAACAGAGATCCAGAAGGCGTGAAGTCATTGGACTTATAATAAAGGCAATGCTCTCTTTAGGGCCAGAGAGTCTCTTGGGAGACGCCAGCCACTCTCCCTCCCTTCTCTGGAGAGCTGAAGTCTTGGCAGGCAGTGGCTTCTCTGGAAACTGTAAAAGTTCAACTGAAAAGACTCGGTGTGTTAGGATTACTTGGATAGATCAAGATGTAGAAGAGATTTAAGCTTCATCCAAGTCCCACCATGGGCTTCTCCTGCTGCCACCTTCTTGCATGGTCACCAAAAACTGCCCCTGAGCACTTCCTGGGTTGTTGCTTTTATTCCTTCTTTTTACATCTGGATCAAGTTCAGAATCTTGTCCAAATCAAGCAGGTGGCCCATGCTAGGTGACATCAGTGACGTCTCTCTAGGAGCGCAGGGATGCAGGTAGGGTTAGGTAGGCATGATCCTGAGAGAGGGTTCCCTCCACACAATCCCCCCCTTTGATTCTTTGGCAGACCAGCATGTCTGGACTCCCCAGTGAATCATTCCCCATAGGTAGCTTATAGCTCTAAAGCTTCTCTTACTAGAGGTATGTAAAACATTGCACTTTGCATAGAAAGAATTCCAACAATTTAGGGATGAGAGGGAAAGAGAGAAAATTAAAAATTGATTGATAGACTTGTTGCCAAAAGGCAATTAGAGGGCACTCCCCTTAGGTATAAGAGTTTACATCCAAAATAAATGATAGGTGTGGGGGACCAAGGTGTTAAATCTCTCCAAAGTCTCCCTCCTCTGTCCCGGAAGTTCACAAAGAAGACACAGTACAGAGAAAAGAGCCACATAACATTGAGTCTCATGATGTGAAAGCAGAGAGAAAACTCCCTCCCTGGCTCCAGAGGCCAGGCGCTACTCGAAATGATTTTTGTTGCTCCCTTATTAGAGAGTAGATGAATATGCCCACTGCTTCTGGCTGAGAGGCTGGAACAGCAGAAGCCTGAGAGAGCAAACTGTAGCCTAAATCCTTCTACTTGGGAATGCCAGCTCTGCTCCTGGTCCACTTGATCCCAACTCCTTCCTGTCCCCTTGGGCTTATTTACCAGGAGTGTTGAGTAAAATTCTGACAAAGGCAGACTGGGGAATATTTTCTTTTTCAGGACGAGATAAGAGTTTATAGAAGTGATGTGTACATCAAAAAATGGGTACTCTGGCCACCTCCGTCCAAAGGTCAAAGTCCAGAGTATGATCATTTTATTAGCTCAACGACCATGGTCAACAAATTGAATCAGTGGCCTCTCTCCATGGCCAAAGACCCCAATTGAGAAAAACTTAGGTGTGTCTTCCTTTGATTGGCCAGAGAGTACTGCATTTGGACATCCTCTGGTAAAGGTAAGACAATCCCTGCTGATAGACATTTTACTAAAGCCATGAGCTGAGTTACCTCAGTTCTTCTCTGTTACTTCTCCATTGGGGACAGGAATAATCTTGAGGCAAGAGGATAAGTTTGCAGCTGATGAAAGAGGGTTGGTCATTGAGAATCTTAAAACTACTCAGACTCTACTTAGAAGATTTGATTAAGCTATTCCTCATTTTTAACAATGAAGATACTTGATCAGGAATGTATTGGGAACTTTTAAAATTACTCCACCCTACTCAGACAGTGCCTTAGAGGAAGATAAAGTTGCAAACTCCTGATTGAACAATGAAAAGTCCCTATCTCACACTTATAGTAAAGCTAGAACCTTAAGCTAAGTCTATTTTTAGATCTAATACAAAAGGGTGCTATGTACCTATAAAGGTTAAATTAGTACCTAAAAGGTCATGCAACTTACAAAAGGCAAGCTTAACAAAAGAGGTGTGAAGTACTCAGTAGATTTTATCCAACCAGAGAAGGTGAGAACAAAAGAAGATGAGAACTAAGAATGGGCAGTCCTGGAAAATAGCTTCTACAGTAGAAGTGAAAATTTAGGGGAGGTGACATAAGAGAAAATTTCTTTAAAAGGAAGGGGTAAAAGGTAATTTGGGAGTTGGAGTTCTGAGTTGAAGTGAGGCCATTTTGAATGGAGTTCGCAATTGAATTCAGGTTGGAGAGGATTTCAGTTCCTAAGGAAAGAACCTTGCTTGAAGACGATCTTGTGGTGAGTGAGAAAGACTGACTCGCTCTCTCTTAGGCTCAGGCCTAGGGCATTTTGGCCTAGTTTTCACAGTTTTTAATATTCACACCTTCAGGTGTGGGGAGCGACTCCCCTCTGTCAATGACAGAATGGAAATTGATTAATGGACATCCAAAGCTGTTGGCTAGACTATCAGAACCATATGTCCAATCCCCCACTGGGTTTCCCATTGGTGACCAGATCAGTCCTAGCCTTAACAAACAAAAAACCCAAGAGAGCTGTCCCAAGGAGGTGCCCCCTCCAAGATGAGTCGTGGAAAATGTGAAAAAGTTTCACCTCATTCAGCAAAAAAGCAAAGGTAAATATGAAAAGCAAACAAAAGCATGTGTGGCCTCATAATGTTTGTGATACCCTTCGATGCAGCCCCTGAGAAAACAGCTTCAGAAGCCACCAACTGTCTCGTGAGTAGGTGGTTCTAATTCATCGGCATCTTTTCATCTGAAGAGAAATTAGACTCCTGGATTCTGTAGCCCCGTTAATTGTTTTTGTTCTAACTAACTAACAGGTCCATGGGATGAATTGGATTAATTTGGGGGATAAGAATTGGCTCTACACTGTAGATGAGGTTTTTGGACCTACCAGATGTGAGGCTCCAGGTTTCCCTAACACCCCCCAAATTAGAGAAGTGCTTCAGGTCAAACTGTAAGCTGGGAAATTCCTTTGCTTCCTTGCATCCCTGTGACTCCTAACCCTAAAACATCCCAGACTTCTGATAAGACCCTGAACACCAAAGGGAAGGACCTCTGAGAGAATTATCCCCTAGGTTTTGAGATGGACATAGAGACACATATTTATCATATCATATATCCATTGATAGTAATCTAAGATGTTGATTTGCCCCCTAAACTATGCCCAGGACATAAGACACAATCAACAAAGTCCCGTTTCACCTGCTATAAAGAGTTTAAAACCCCCAGAGTTAGGCCCTTTGAGGAGGCAGCTTTCCATCTTTGCTGTCCTCCCTGCCAAGTTTAACATGAATAACTTTCTCTTTTTACTGCCAAGGTATGGAGTCTTGCCTTCTTGCAAAAGGTACCCTTCCCAAACCCAGGGGGTTCACCTCTAGCCCCCCACAACACACTGATTGGTACTTTCTAGTTGTCTAGCCAATGAGACACTTATAAGCAAATTGTTCCTCAGGTATTACCAGATCATTCCATTACAGGACTGAGGGTTCCAAAGAGAGATTCCCATCTGGGAGTCTGCATGGCCTCCTGATTAGCTTGTTGCAAATGAAGTCGGATGGGTGTCTGGTGGTCCTGTCCACTCTCTTTAGCTACAAGACCTTGCCATTGTCATTGAAGTGCTCTAGCCTAGGTTAGAGAGAATCTTAAACTTTTTCCTCAATAATCCTGTTAAGTTTTGTGGGAATCCTCCAGGATTCTGCTCCTCTGAGAAGAAAAGAAGAGGGCTCACCTCATGGCCTACTTCCCGGGACCCTGTCATTTCCCAAAGTGCACCCATTGCCCTTTGATGGATTTTATTCAGATCCGAGCTTGGGGCATTCCTGGATGGGTGGAGCCACTGAACAGGCTGTTGCAAGAACAGATTTTCCCACCTGGGAATTCCCTAGTGGCAGAGCTCCTGTTATCTCCCTTTGCCGCCCCCCCCCCCCATCCTTGAGTTTGGTAGAAGACATTAAAGATGATTATTAAGATTGAACTTGCTAAATTTCTGAGTGATCTTTTGTTCTGTTCCAGAGGACTCATTCTAAACCCCTGGAGCCCTAACAATCCCACCTCCCAGCCATTGCCCAGGGAGCCACCCCTCAGACTAGACTCCCCTACAATTGGAGATTGAGTCTACTGGAAAAGAAGCCTGTACCCCGACACTGCAGCCAGATGGGAAGGACTTCACCAAGTCTCAGAAGGCTCCAAACATGGCCAAGTGCCCTCTTTCCTTTTCTTACACTGTCCATCTAATTTTCCTCAGCACATTGTTATATTTAAAATTAATATATCTACTAGTTATTATTTTATAAAGTTTATTAATAGAAATGATAGATAAGATTTAAAATCTGTTCCTTATTCTAAGTCTTAACCACGTGTCCTAACCTGCAATAATCTTTCTCTCTCCCCCACCTGTCTGCTCCAGCCCCAAGTCCCAAAGACTCAAGTTGGCTCTGCCCGCTTTCTTTTACTGACATTCATGGACTTTCATGTTACTCTGGTTTGTGAAGAATGTGGATCAACCAGTTGGCCCTCCAGGAGCGGGAGGGAATGAACTTCCCTCGACACATGTTCTGAGGCCACCTAGAAAATGTAGCCTTCCACTTTTTTCTTTGGGGACTGTCTCACCCCAAGGTTTCTTTTGGCACCCCTGGAAGCGAGGTCCCTTCATAAGGTGGGCAAACACGTCAATGATAATCTACAACTGAAAGCCAATCCTGCTTCCTAGCTGTAGCCAGCTGTGACATTCCTGACCACCCAGAACTCCCCCTTTGCCACCTCTCTGGAAAGAGGGCTCTTCCTGGCCCTTCACAGACAAGCCAGCTTAGCTGAGGAGGCCAGTGTGGCCCTCTGGACTAACAGCTCTCCCAGTCACTGATAATAAATTGTCTTGCTCAGAGAATATGCCTCAGTTTGTCTCATTTTCATTTTATTCCCCACACTTCTCTTCCCTCCTCAAACATCCACGTCACCTCCTGTCATCTCTCTTCTATCCAAGAACCTCACTTTCCTTTCCTCAGGACATTCACCCTGAACTCTGAGACTCCCCAGGGCCCCTCGTAGTGTATCTCATTTCCTTCTTTAGTCTCTCCAAAAGATGTGGGCCAAGCTCTATTCCAGGGGATGTGAGGACTTAGTCTCCCATCTACCGTATGATTTTCTATCAGGCCCTGCAGTATAGTGTACACAATGGAAACGTGGTATGTACGCGTTTGCCAGCTGAGATTATACACTATTGGCTGATGGAATGAAAGACGACCAGCTACAGCGCTCTGTTCTGTATTCTGGATGCTGATTGGCTCAGTGTTTATAAGCTTGTGGGAAAGGTTAATAAGAGTGTGGAGAAGGTTTATAGGAGGGTGGGAAGGGTTTAGAAAGCCTTAAAATATATATAAATAATAAAATAAATACAATGCCTCTACTTCAGGGATTTTCACCAATTCTGGTGATCCATAACTCCCAGGACATGTGAAGAATCCCTGTATATTGGGGAGAATTCCTGCCCCTGCCTCTAACCCTATTCCTGACTCTATAGCCCTGGACCAGAGTCTTGGCCAGGCTCCATGCAGTTAGAGATTTTTCCATTCTCTTTGTTCCTGAGAAGTCTAAGGAATGTGTCCCATTCACAAGAACTGCCTGAAGGTAAGACACAAAGAACCTTGACTGGGTTGGGATGGGTGGGGAGTTTGATGGACGACCTCCTCATTAGCTATTTTCCAATTAGAGATATCTTGAGATGTTCAAGGGAGGAGGTGAATGATGGGCTCCCCACAGTATATGTAGGATTCCTGGAAAGGAGTCTTGAGGATCTTGGGAGAATTCAAGAAAATCTTTGGGTGATAGTAAGGCTGCCTTGACCAATCAATAAATTATTTTAAAATTAAGAAATACTGGGAGCTGCTAGGTGGCTCAGTGGATTAAGAGCCAGGCCTTGAGAAGGGTGATCCTGGTTCTAATCTGGCCTCAGACACTTCCCAGTTGTGTGACCCTGGGCAAGTCACTTAACCCCTACTGCCCAGTCCTCTCTGCTCTTCTGCCTTGGCATCAATACTCAGTATTGATACCAAAAGAGAAGAGTTTAAAAACAATTCAGGAATACGACCTCTCAATAAACAGATTGATAATAATGTATTATGTGTTTATAACAAGTCACATGCACGATATTGTTATGGTTCACATTCTATTATGTTCCATATTTTAAAACTAAAAAGAAATGGTAAGAAAAAAGAAGGAAGAAACACCACGTCGGGGGAATTTCAGTCGTGTCAGAGATCACAAGCAGGGTCAACTCTCCCAGCCCATCATCACTCATCCAGGTGTCCTGACATGAAGAAATGCCCCGAAAACCTGGCATCTGTCCAACAGCAGACTAAAGAGACAGAATGCTGGGAGATGCCCAGAACTCGGGTCTGCAGGAACCAAAGTCCCTGGGGGAGAATCTCTCCAGTGCATCCTCCCCAAAACCAATGGTCCTATGCTCATTCCCAAGGAGCCACCACCCCATGTAGCTATTGGGTCTGGGGCTTTGTATGCCAGCTCTCCTGAACCTGGCAGGTCCTGCCCCTAAAGTGGCTCTCTATGACCTAGAACAATGGTGCCCAAAGGATGGTCCCTGGATCCCTGAGACCCTTGCACACAGACAAGGAGGCCAAAACCACTTTCTCACTAAGACAATGGCATCTGCCTTGTGTAAGATGTAAGATACTTCCAGATATTCAATAGGGGTGAAAAGGGGGAGGCACTGATGGGTGCCTCAAGGTTTAGGGTTAGGGTTATTACTTCAAGATATTGTCATCGTGGGAGTATTACTGATGTAGAGATGTTGTAACCCAAGTGCTCCTATACCAGACACAGGGTCACCTTACTTCTTGATCATCGTACGTCCAAATCTTCAGGCCAAAGGTCAAAAGAATTCCTGGGCAGGACATTAGCTGCCACAGAGTCCAACTACGTCCTTTCAGACCACATCCCATACCGAGTCCCACGTTTGATTAATCTCCTCCTCTAGGATCACATGGTTGTTAATGGAGCCAGTGTTCAATGCTACGCCATGTCGTATGTTCATCAGCCACATCCCCCTCGACATTCCTGGACTCTTCAATGAAAGTGTGGGAACATGTGCAGCTCCCTCTCTCTAGAACACCATCAAGAGGAACACGCAAAGAGGGAGGCCGGTGTTTAACTCCTTGTCTCTGAGTCTTTCTTCCTTTGTCTGTCTGTCTATCTGTCTGTCCCCTTTACCCATTTTCCTTCTCAGCTGTCCACCCACGAAAATATTAATGTGTAGCTGCGGGCAGCTACAGGCTCAGTGGATGGAGAGCCAGGTCTAGAAATGGGAATTCCTGGGTTCAAATCTGTGTGACCAAGCTGTGTGACCCTGGGCAAGTCATTCACCCCTGTTGTCTACCCCCATTGCCTAGCCTTTGCTGCTCTTCTGCCTTGGAAGCAATACACAGTATGGATCCTAAGAAGATCCTAAGAAGTTAAAAAAAATAAATGAACCCCAATCTGTGCACCCCAAGAGAGTAAGTTCTTCCTGGCTTTCTCATGTTTTCTCTCACATCCTGCCCATGGTAAAGGCACTGCTCTAAGCACTCTGGACATTTTAGGAGAGATCTTTGCCTTCCACACCTGCCCTCCCAGACAGATGCGTCACTCCAGCAAAGGTCATGAGCAGGAGGGTGCTGAGCCAGAACCTCTGCAGGCACTCCGGGCCACCAACAGCCACAGCATCCCTGCTCAGCCCAGCCTGAGTGGCTGCTGGTGTCCCACAGCATCTGCTGCCCATTGAGGGGAGCCCAACATCCTCCACACTGTCTGTGCCCTGGAAGAGGGTTGGCCAGGGTTCAAGTCATTCCCGTAAGGCTGATACTCCTGTATTTATCTGATATTTGTGACCCGACCCAGGGCAGCTTCCTCATCCTCCCGGAGCCTCCTGTTGTGAACGTTTTCACTGTCCCGGCAGCTTTCTGTCCTCCCCAACCAGCTTCTGTGAGGGCTCCTGAAGTCAGTGAAAGCACCCAAAATATCCTCTTATGAGCATTCTGATAACTAGAGATGTAGCACTGGGGGGAGGATGAAGGAATGGCAGCGCCTGGGCCTGTCTGGTGGAACTTGGGCAGCTCATCCTGGCAGGGGCGCTGGAGGCCAGGAAATCCCAGAACACAGTGGATGGGGGGCAGCCAGGGCTGAACCTGGAGCTTCCCCTGGGCACAAGCAGTGACGGCGCCCCTGGAGACCTGGCAGAGACACAGCTCTGAGTTCTGCTGGATTCATCTGGGAGGGGGGCCTCGGGGTGGGGATGGGGGGCATCCCTCTGGCTGCCGGCTCTCTGCAGGGCCATCCTGGAGTCCTTCAAGGGGTGGCAGCCCCGAGGGGGGCAGACTTCCCCTGTGTGCGCCTGGGGGGAAGGAGAGAGGAGGAGGGCTCCTAGGGGCTCCCAGGCCCTTCCCTGGCCTCAGGGCAGCGTCTGGGGGAGAGGGGGCACAGGGAGCCTCAGGCTGGGAAATGGCTTTAGAATGGCCAGGCAGAAGCCTCCCCTCCCCCTCTGCCACCATCTCTGGCTTCATTCCATTCAGAAACTGCACTGGGTGGATTGATGGAGCCTGCTGGAGGGGAGGGGTAAGGGTTAGCCTGGAGGGGAGCCGGGCATCAGGTGGGGGAGGGGGAGGGCGTGCTGGCATTTCCTCAGTGCCCAGGATCGGGCTCTTTTCCTGGCATGTGAGCACAGGAACCACCCAGCCCCGCTGGACCCCGACCAGCTTCATGTTGGCAGGAGGTCGTACCCCTGGGTGAAGGGCCCGCCCAGCCCCTCCCCCAGCTGCCTCGAGGCTCCGGGGCTGGCGATCCCTTCTCTCTCCTCCCAGGGAGGGACAAAGCCTCGCCATGGCTCCGGCCTGAGTCGGGCACTTCTGTATTTGTCCCTTTTCTGGGGTCCTTTAAAATGACGGACAGGCGCGGAGGCAGCCCCTCCCCCACATTTACAGGCGGCCCGGGCTCACCTCCAGCCTCTCCTGTCACGTGCGCACGCGCCCCGCCCCCCAGGTTTCTTTACCCCTCCCCTCATCCAAGGAGTTCGGAGCAGAAAGTCTCAGCTGCCAGAGCAGGTCGAGGAGGGAACCCCGGCCCGCCCCCGGCCAATGACTCCCTCCGCTCCCCCTCTCACCTAGGCAAAGGTCCAAGAAAATCACCAGAGACTTTTCCAAGAGTTGAGACCGCGCACGCCCACGTGAGGTTCCCAGCATGCCCTGCGGCTGCCACAGTGGGGAGGAGCCAAGACTAGGGAGAAGTCAGGGAACCGGCATTCTGGGAAATGGAGTCCTCCACAGGGGAGGCCAAAACTTGCATGATGGCATGACAGGGGCCTTCTGGGAAATGGAGTCCTCCTGCCTCGGCACCTGTGTGGTGTTCCCCACCCTGGGGGGCTGCAGCCTTCACCCCCTCCCCCCATTTCCCCTTCCTGCCCTGCCAGCTTCTTCCTTAGACTGGAAGCTGCCTCAGGATGGGGCCTGGCACAGAGCAGGTGCCTAATAAGTGTCTACTGACCTGACTGACTGACTGAGCAGTCCAGGGATCTCTGCTCCTCAGGGCCTGTGGAGGTGGTGAAAGGGAACTAGGCCAACGAACCCGGGGCAGATAAGCACCCTTCCTAGGCCAATGTACCCAGCATAGATAAGCGCCCCCTCTAAAGCAACGAACCCTACGTGATGAACACCTTGACCTCCCCACCCCGTGTGATAACCACCTTGACCCCTCCACCCTGTGCCATAACCACATGGACCCCTGGTCAGCCCCAAGGGTATATAAGCCTGCCTTAAATTTGCTTCGGGGAGGACCTGCCTTGGGCTCCTCCCTGCGCGTGTGGAAGTGAGTCACAATAAACCACCTCTCTGTGCGGATTGCATCGTCTGTTCTGTTCCTTGGCCCCTAAACGGACCCTAACATATGGGGGCTCGTCCCCAGGGAGTCCAGGAACCACAGACAGAGAGCAGGAGACCCACACCGAGCAGGTAAGCCTCCGGGACCCCTATTGGCTTTTTTTGAAACCGAAACTGCGGGGTTCTGGGCTTGAGTGTGTGAGTGAATGAGAGAGCGTGGCATACTTTATAGCTGGAGGAAAACCCCGTGAAACGCATACAGGCAAAGGGTGGCACACTGTGCTCCTGGTCGGGGTTTACACGACACACCTGTCCTAAGCGTCACGGGTCCACTCCGTTCCGGGGTGAGGGCTTGCCTGCGACTCGGTTGAACTCCAGACCTGTTTCTGAGTGTGGACTTGGCGGTACCGCGGTTCTGTCTCCCCAGCAGGGGCCCAGCCGGGAAACCGAGGAAGCGAATGCCATCCCATTCACCCCTCCCGCTACCCCCTCCAAACCCTACCCGCTAGTTTCGGTTTCTACCAAATCTAGGTTCGAGTCCTTTCGCAGTGTCCTGAGTTCGAGTCTCAGCTCGACACTACGATAAATGGGGTGTTGGATACGGGAAGAGGCGCCCTTCCCTCCCCAACGCATACCCCACAAAATCCTGCAGGTACTGGCCCCAGGTTCGAGTCCTGAGGCCACAGTCTTTCAGTGGGTTAAAGTCCCACTACTGGCCCCAGGTTCGAGTCCTGAGGCCACAGTCTTTCAGTGGGTTAAAAGTCCCACTTGCTGTTAGGTGGGTTTGAGTCCCACGCCGGCGCATCGACTGAGGGACGCCTCACTCGGCCGCCGGCACATGGGAAGGCCCAAATTTAACCTTAATTTGTTTGGGCTACCCCCCCCCCCCCCCCCCGTCGCAGGAACACCAACTCGGCTGACAGTCCCCTTGAATTCTTTTTCACCACGCGTGGCCTTATATCTCTCACCTTCCTTTCTCTCCTTATCTGCCTCCTCATCTTTCGTCTCACTTTCACTACACAAGAATGGGAAACTCTCAAAGCCAGCCTATCGACCTGGTCCTCCACCATTTTGGGGATTTTAAAAATAGGGCCACAAGCATAGGATTAGAGGTAAAGAAAGGAAAACTCCAAACCTTCATTAACGTGGAATGGCCCACATTTGGAGTAGGCTGGCCCTTCGGGGGTACGTGGGATAAGGCCATAATTTCAGCCGTGATGGCGAGGATCCTCCTCCCCGGGAAGGAGGGGCACCCCGACCAAATGCCGTACGTCCTCACATGGCAATCCCTAGCCCAAGATCCCCCACCTTGGCTCCAGCCCTACACGGACCTGATTCAGGCCTCAGCACTCACCCTAGACCAACGAGCCGCCGCCACCTCTGGGGTCAAACAGCCGGACCCCTCGGCACCCCCCGTCCTCCCAGCCCCTGAAGAGCCTCTGTTGGATCTTCCCCTACCACCCCCCTATAATCCACCAGCCCCCTTTTTACCCCCATCCCCCAGGGGAAGCCCAAGCACCACCCCTGAGACCACCCTCTCCTCCCCCAGCCCACCGGACGAGGGGACGCCCCCCCCCCCCCCCCGCAGGAGGAAGCCGCCCAACCATCCTCCACGATGGCCCTCCCTGTCTGGGCAGTAGGACCAATGGTCCCAGGAGGACCCTTAATGCACCAATACGGGCCCTTCACCTCCTCTGACTTATATAATTGGAAACATCAGAACCCCCCTTTCTCAGAACACCCTCAGAAACTTATAGACCTCTTGGAGTCTGTCTTCTTAACCCACAGCCCCACCTGGGATGACTGTCAGCAGCTCCTTCGCACCCTTTTTACCGGCGAGGAGCGCGACAGAATCCTAGTAGAGGGACGTAAGCTGATTTTAGGAGACGACGGCCGCCCCACCACTGACAACGTGCGGCTTGAGGCCGCCTTCCCCTCTAACCGACCTGACTGGGACTTCTCCACGGAACAAGATACATAAGGATCTGTGGCCACGTCTTCACGCCAGGTTCCAGCCGCCCCCTGCTGAGCCACACAACCTCCAGCCCGGCAACTGGGTGCTGGTCAAGAGACATCGGAAGGAAACTCTCCAACCCAGGTGAAAGGGACCGTATGTGATCTTGCCGACTACCCCCTCAGCTATCAAGGTGGACGGGATAGGCCCCTGGATCCACCACTCGCACGCTCGACCCACCGCAGCACCAAGCCCAGAGTGGCAAGCCAAGATCCACCCCCACAACCCTCTGAAGCTGACGCTTAGCCGAACCTAATGGCTGAGAGGCTCTACCTCCTCTCGTTAACCATAGCCCTCCTCCTCCGTAACATTGCATTCACCTCCCCATCTCTGACGCAGTGCCCAGAGGGATACACTTCCATACGCAGTCGAGACCAAGGCCCCAGTTGCGTATTGTGGTGCAGCATCCGGAACTCCGTAAAACTTGTTCGCTACCCAGAAGTATGCCCCCCCCTAATCCCCTGGACCCCCTTCCCCAATGCTGCCTGCTTGGCCTGGGACGACTCGGGAGATTGCGTCTTCTGGATGGCTCAAGACGAAACCGCCGTTCCTGCCGAGACCACTGTTCCTGCCAATACCACTGTTCCCGTCGAGACCACTGCTCCCGCCGAGACCACCGTTCCTGCCGAGACCACTGCTCCCGCCGAGACCACCGTTCCTGTCGAGACCACTGTTCCTGTCAAGACCACCGTTCCCGTCGAGACCACCACTACCCGAACCTTCAGACCATGGAGGGACGTGAACCCCCACAGGCTGGCCACTTGGACCTTAACGTGCTTATATGTCTATTACCGGCCAGCCGGGTGGACCACCACCCATACCAAGTGGGTCACCCTTGCCACCACCACCACGCCACTGACCCCGACCCTTACAATCGAAGTGTGCAGACTATTCCCCTATGGAATCAGCGGACCCAAGGGCCCCCCGTGTAACCAGTGGGGCACCGGCGGGTCATATTACGCATGTCCTAGTCACAACCCGGAAAAGCCTTATTGCAACTCCCCGGGCCAGTTTTACTGTCATCACTGGGGCTGCGAAACTGCAGTAACGGGCAGTCCCTCCTGGGTCCCGCCGGAACAGGACCCCCTTATCAGACTTGCCTGTCACCCCCCACCCCGCCAGTGTACCCACCTCAACTTTACGGTCCTCCAACCAACATCCGGGACCTGGTTGTATGGACGAACTTGGGGCCTCAGGAAATATGCAAGGGGGAGAAGAAACATTGGGACCATCTTCAGGATTATGAAAAGAGCAGTCACCGCCTCTCACAGCATGGGACCACTGCAGAGTCTGCCCCGGCAACCAGAGCCCAAGACTAGGCTTAGGAAAACAACACCTGCCCCCCCGGACCCACCCACGCCCGCCCCGACCTGCAGGGTAGTCACATGGTATCAGTATGCCAGCTCCTCATGCACGGGGACCGCTATGGCCGTCATCAGAAACATTACGGGGCATTACATCCAGCCCTATACAGGAGATTCGTCGGAATCGAGCCAAAAGCTCCTCAAGATACTGGCTGATTGGCTGCCCAATGCGCCACCATCCCCCATATGGATCCCCCCCACTGAACCCCCCCCCGACGAGCACATCTTTTGGGACCCCTTTGAAGGGCAGTGGTCCTTTGAACCCCATCCCCTCACCAACCCCCCTACCCCTACCCCCCCACCAACCTTTACCCCTCCGAGGTCCACCGCCACGGATATTGGCTCCCTACCCCCCCTGCTCCTCGCGGCAATCCCCTTCCTTGCCCTAACCAAGACCCGGTTCCCGATCATCCTGATACTTCCCTTACCCCTCACCCACGCAGCTGGGAATTCGAACCCCAGACTGGACCCATACCTCGATTCGAACCCCAGACTGGACCCATACCTCGATTTACTCGATGGCACCTTCCTAGCCCTAAATAACACCTGGCCAAATCTCACTTCCTCCTGCTGGTTGTGCCTTACCCCATCCTCGTACCTCTCGGGCCATGGCCATAACCTAGCCCCCTCCAACCTAACCATACTCGACCCAGGAGACTCCATTCAAGATTCTAATTGCAACTGGATGGATACCACCGTCGGGGTTACTGTGGAAATGGAGGGAAAAGGACTTTGTGTGGGCTGACCCAAACCCACCGATCAGAAGATCTACACCTCCCTCTGTGCCACCAACATGGCTTTAGGTTCCGTACCTGCCAACTCATATCTCCGACCTCCCACCGGTACGCGATGGGTATGTTATTATTCCGGACTACAACGATGTGTCTCCGTCGCATACCTAAACACGGGCCAGGAGTTCTGCGTAGCAGCTGTCATTGTCCCCAGAGTCCTTTACCACTCAGAAGACGAGATCCCCGGGGCTCTGGAACATGCAACCCACCGCCAGAAAAGGGCAGCCGTAGGCCTGACTATAGCAGCTATCTTAGGGGTAACAGAAGCAGCCACAGGAATAGGGGCCCTCGTCTACCAAGAGGTTGGGTTGCAACCCGTCCTGGCCTCAATAGATAGCGACATTAAGCGCCTTGAGGACTCCATTAAGTTCCTAGAACAGTCACACAGCTCCCTAGCCGAAGTAGTGCTGCAGAATAGAAGGGGACTGGACCTCCTCTTCCTTAAGGAAGGAGGCCTCTGTGCCGCTTTGGGGGAAGAATGCTGTTTTTATGCTAATCACTCTGGAGTTATCCGGAGCAACTTAGCCACCATCAGAAAGAACCTCGAAAAGAGGCAGAGAGATAGAGAGTCTAAACCGTGGGCTACACTGTCTTCCCATGGATGGTTCGATTTCTCCCCATGGCTAACCAGCCTCATTGTCACGATCGAAGGCATCCTACTCGTCATCCTAATCCTACTTATTGGGGGTCCACCGCTGGTCACCCTGATACTCAACCTCCTTAGAAGACAGGTACCACTACTCCTAACGCAGGCACTGCCCAAAGGTTCACAGGCCCAACCACCCCCAGCCATGGTAATCACCCAACAACCATGGGCCTCAGGGACCCCAAGCCGCTAGGGAAAAAAAAAGTGTGGAATGAAAGGGAACTAGGCCAACGAACCCAGGGCAGATAAGCACCCTTCCTAAGCCAATGTACCCAGCATAGATAAGCGCCCCCTCTAAACCAACGAACCCTACGTGATGAACACCTTGACCTCCCCACCCCGTGTGATAAACACCTTGACCCCTCCACCTTGTGCGATAACCATATTGACCCTTGGTAAACTCCATGGGTATATAAGCCTGCCTTAAATTTGCTTCAGGGAGGACCTGCCTTGGGATCCTCCCTACGCTTGTGGAAGTGTGTTACAATAAACTACCTCTCTGTGCAGATTGCAGCGTCTGTTCTGTTCCTTTGGCCCCTAAACGGACCCTAACAGTGGCACTAAGATTCCCCCCTTCTGACACAAAAGGAAACTGAGGCAGAGGGCAGCAGCTGACAGCCCAGGCCCAGGCCCCCCTCCCAGGTTCCCCTCCTCCAGGGCTCCCTCTGAACATCCTGCTGCTCCTGCTTTGGGGGGACCCCAGGGGCTCCCCAAAGGAGGGGCCAACCCCATCTCCAGGTGGAGGAATCAGGTGACATGGGGGCTTCCCTCCTGCCTGGAACCCCAAGATCTGGGCTCAAACATGGTCTCAGATACTGACCGGATGGGGGAGCCTAGCCACAGCCCTTCTCCAGCCTTTGCCTCAGTTTCCCCACTGTGGAATCCAGAGAATAAGAGCCTGAGCCAGTGACTGTGGGGTAGGTGGTCCAGAGAGGATCTGGGGGGAAACAGCTGCTTCCTCAGGGTCTCCTGGGTCTCTGAGCCAGCTGAGGAGGGTCTCCCTCAGCTCCTCCCCCAGCCCATGAGATAAATAGATAGATGAGTTTGGGTAGGATGGTCATTTTTATTATATTGGCTCATCCTACCCATGAACTGTTAATGTTCTTCCAATTGTTCAAGTCTAGTTTTAGTTGTTGGAAAGTGTTTTGTAGTTGTGTTCATATAGTTCCTGTGTTTGTCTCGGCAAATAGATTCCTAAGTATTTTATTTTGTCTAAGGTAATTTTGAATGGGATTTCTCTTTCTAGTTCTTGCTGCTGAGCTCTGTTGGAATTATATAGAAATGATGATGACTTATGTGGGTTTATTTTGTATCCTGCAACTTTGCTAAAGTTGTTGATTATTTCGATTAGCTTTTTGGTTGAATTTCTAGGATTCTTTAAGTAGACCATCATGTCATCTGCAAAGAGCGATAATTTGGTCTCCTCCTTGCCTATTTTAATGCCTTCAATTTCTTTTTCTTCTCTAATTGCTACTGCTAGTGTTTCTAATACAATGTCAAATAATAGAGGTGATAATGGGCATCCTTGTTTCACTCCTAATCTTAATGGGAATGGATTTAGTTTATCCCCATTGCAGATGATATTTGTTGATGGGTCAATTTCAAAGCACGTAAGAGTGGAGTATTTCCTATCTCTGACCTCTTTACCCTTCCAGTGTAGACATTCCTGACCTTGTCAAACTAATTAGGGTGGAGAAATGTAGAATTCCCAAGACCTGATTCTTGTAGACCAAGTATCTCCATTGTTACTAATCTGGAAATGGCTAAATCAGTTCTTCTAAAATACAGCATGATTAGGGTGGAGTAGTTTTAAAATTCACAGCAGGCTGTCCCAGGAACAGAGACAGTACTGTGGATGCCAGGGTGGCAAGCATGCAGTGGTCTCATGGCTGCCCCTTGTGTCTTGGGGCCTCCAGAAAAAGGGGAAAAGAGGAGAGATGTTACTTTCCTGGTTGCTCCATTTAGCTTGCTATTCTGTCTGTGCAATTAGGGTCCCATAGGCACACTCACAGGAAAGTCCAGCAAGAAACGAAACTATAAGAGAGCAAAATCTGCTCTTGCCTCAGTCTATCAAACTTTTCCCTGTCCACTAAATCTTACACATCAAGTCTCAGGAGCCAAGTGTGGCTTTCAATTTCATTTGGTCCTCCCAGAGGGGCACTCTAGGGGGCAGTGCAAGGGACATCCACTTTGACCCGTCTCCTGATTTATTGACTCTGTTGCTTTTTCCCTGCTGCCATTCTATCCTCATGCCCCAATCCATTACATGATGCCCTTCACATATTCTGAATCTGAATTTTTAAACAGACAAGGTTTTAGACACATAAGGAAATAATGAGTTGAAAGTGTATATTTATGTATGTAAAAAGATGCTGGGGAGGGGGATTGTTCTCCTGTTTATAAGGAAAGATTAGTATCTCCATTCTGACATCACCAGATGTTCACAACTTTTCAGTAGGAAGTTGTCAAAGATTACTAATACTAATTAATACATGCTGAAGAATAAAGCATGATTTTATTCCATACAATAAGGTTTCTCTCCTGTCTGGGATTGTCTGATGTCCCGAAAGAGATTCCCTCCATGTAAAATTCTTTCCATGTTTACATTGATGAGGTTTGTCTCCAGTGTGGATTGTCTGATGTCTGGCAATATTGCTCCTTAGTGTGAAACTCTTTACATAATGTTTTAAATTCATAAGGTTTCTCTCCAGCGTGGATGTTCTGATGCTTAGCAAGAGATCCCCTACATGTAAAAGCCTGTCCAGTGTTTACATTGATAAAGTTTCTCTCATGTTTAAAAAGATAGCACCTCACTGTAAAAGCCTTTCCACAGGTTACATTTATAAGATTTATGAGGTTTCTCTACAGTGTGGATGCTCTGATGTGTAGTCAGAGAGCTGTGAATATTAAAATTTCTCAGACTTCTGAATGTTAAAAAATTCTCAGACTCTACCCTAGAACAATTGGTTAAGACCATTCCTCATTTTAAACAATGAAGGGACTTCTTCAGGAATGTGAGAATTCTAACATTATTCCACCCATACTTAAGCATACTTTAGGGGAAGATAAAGTTGTAAGCTCCTTAGTGAACAATGAAGGTACTTAACTTATAATTATAGTGAGGCCAAAAGCCTTAAGCTAAGTCTATTTTTAGATCTAATACAAAAAGGTTCTAAGTACCTATAAAAGGTCAGGCAACTTGCAAACTTGCAAGGGGCAAAGAGGTGTGAACTTACTCAGAAGTATTAGTCTACCCAGAGAAATTGAGAACTAAAGAAGTTGTGCATTAAGAATGGTCACTCCTGTGAAAACGTCTACTGGATTGGTAGATGTGAAAACTTAGGGGAGGTGATATAGGAGAAAATTCTCTTTGAAAGGATGCCAGAAAGCCTCTGGAGATGCAGCCTAGGAAGCTGAAGTGGAGCTTCCTGAGTTAAACTGGTGGGTCTCTCTGAACACTAGAATCTTGCTTGGGACAAATCTTGTGGTGAGTGGATTAAAGACTGACTGATCTCTCTTAAGGCTTAAGCCTAGGCTGGCCTAGCCCTTTTCTCATTATTTCCTTTTACTCTCTCCCTTTCATTAATTCCTCAATTTGTATTAATTAAAATCTCTATAAAACCCAGCTGACTTGGGTACATTTAATATTTGGGAATATTTT
The DNA here is from genome assembly GCF_027887165.1 of Monodelphis domestica. Lineage (NCBI taxonomy): Eukaryota > Metazoa > Chordata > Mammalia > Didelphimorphia > Didelphidae > Monodelphis > Monodelphis domestica. The sequence goes on from NC_077229.1 coordinate 5,271,767, forward strand.
TATTAAAAACCATATTTCCCCGGTCACAGTTAATGCCAACCACTCTTTTGTCTGTAACAGAGCTCTTCCATGTGAAAGTCTTTCCAGTGTTTACATTCATAAGGTTTCTCTCCAGTGTGGATACTCTGAAGTGCAATAAGGTTGCACCTCTGTGAGAAAGCCTTTCCATAGTGTTGACATTCATAAGGATTCTCTCCTTTGTGGATTATCTGATGTATAGCAACATAGCCCCTACACGTAAATGCCTTTCCACATTGTTTACATTCATAAGGTTTCTCTACATTGTGGATTCTCTAATGTGTTGCAAGGCAGGCCCTCTGTGCAAGTCTTTCCACATTGTTTACAGTCATAAGATTTCTCTCAAGTGTAGATTCTCTCATGTTTAACAAGAGAGCCCCTCTGTGTGAAAGCCTTGCCACATTGTTGACATTCATGAGCTTTTGCTCCACTGTGGATTCTCTGATGTGCAATAAGATTGTGCCTCTGTCTGAAAGCCTTTCCACAGTGCTGACATTCATAAGGTTCCGCTCCAGTGTGGTTGCTCTGATGCTTAGCAAGAGATCCCTTCTCTGTAAAAGCCTTTCCACATTGTTGGCATTCCTAAGGTTTCTCTCCAGTGTGGATGATCTGATGCTTAACAAGAGATCCCTTCTCTGTAAAAGTCTTTCCACAGTGTTGACATTCATAAGGTTTCTCTCCAGTGTGGATTCTCTCATGTTTAACAAGAGAGTTCCTGTGTGCGAAAGCCTTTCCACAGTGTTGACATTCATAAGGTTTCTCTCCAGTGTGAACTCTCTGATGAACATAAAGATTGCCCTTCTCTGTGAAAGCCTTTCCACATTGTTGACATTCATGAGGTTTCTCTCCACTGTGGATTCTCTGATGTGCAGTAAGATTGTGTCTCTGTCTGAAAGTCTTTCCACAGTGTTGACATTCATAAGGTTTCTCTCCAGTGTGGATACTCTGATGCTTAGCAAGAGATCCCTTCTCTATAAAAGCCTTTCCACATTGTTTACATTCATAAGGTTTCCCACTAGGGTGGATGCTCTGATGTGCAACAAGTCTTCCCCTCCATCTGAAATGTTTTCCACAGTATTCACATTTATAAGGTTTCTCTCCACTGTGGATTATCTGATGTGCAGTAAGATTTTGCCTATGTGCGAAAGCCTTTCCACAGTGTTGACATTCATAAGGTTTCTCTCCAGTGTGGATTCTCTCATGTTTAACAAGAGAGTCCCTGTGTGCGAAAGCCTTTCCACAGTGTTGACATTCATAAGGTTTCTCTCCAGTGTGAACTCTCTGATGAGCAGTAAGAGATCCCTTTTCTGTAAAAGCCTTCCCACATTGTTGACATTCATGAGGTTTCTCTCCACTGTGGATTCTCTGATGTGCAGTAAGATTGTGTCTCTGTCTGAAAGTCTTTCCACAGTGTTGACATTCATAAGGTTTCTCTCCAGTGTGGATACTCTGATGCTTAGCAAGAGATCCCTTCTCTATAAAAGCTTTTCCACATTGTTTACATTCATAAGGTTTCCCACTAGTGTGGATGCTCTGATGTGCAACAAGTCTTCCCCTCTGTCTGAAATGCTTTCCACAGTGTTGACATTTATAAGGTTTCTCTCCACTGTGGATTCTCTGATGTGCAGTAAGATTGCCTCTCTGTCCAAAAGCCTTTCCACAGTGTTGACATTCATAAGGTTTCTCTCCAGTGTGGATTCTCTCATGTTTAACAAGAGAGTCCCTGTATGCGAAAGCCTTTCCACAGTGTTGACATTCATAAGGTTTCTCTCCAGTGTGGATTCTTTCATGTGTAACAAGAGAGTCCCTCTGTGCAAAAGCCTTTCCACAGTGTTGACATTCATAAGGTTTCTCTCCAGTGTGGATGCGCTGATGAGCATAAAGACTGCCCCTCTCTGTGAAAGCCTTTCCACAGTGTTGACATTCATAAGGTTTCTCTCCAGTGTGAATTCTCTGATGTGCAGTAAGAGATCCCTTCTCTGTAAAAGCCTTTCCACATTGTTGACATTCATGAGGTTTCTCTCCACTGTGGATTCTCTGATGTGCAACAAGTCTTCCCCTCTGTCTGAAAGCCTTTCCACAGTGTTGACATTCATAAGGTTTCTCTCCAGTGTGGATGCGCTGATGATCATTAAGATTGCCCCTCTCTCTGAAAGCCTTTCCACAGTGTTGACATTCATAAGGTTTCTCTCCAGTGTGAATTCTCTGATGCTTAGCAAGAGATCCCTTCTCTATAAAAGCCTTTCCACATTGTTTACATTCATAAGGCTTCCCACTAGTGTGGATGCTCTGATGTGCAACAAGTCTTCCCCTCTGTCTGAAATGCTTCCCACAGTATTCACATTTATAAGGTTTCTCTCCACTGTGGATTCTCTGATGTGCAGTAAGATGGCCTCTCTGTCTAAAAGCCTTTCCACAGTGTTGACATTCATAAGGTTTCTCTCCAGTGTGGATTCTCTCATGTTTAACAAGAGAGTCCCTCTGTGCGAAAGCCTTTCCACAGTGTTGACATTTATAAGGTTTCTCTCCCATGTGGATGATCTGATGCTTAACAAAAGATCCCCTCTCTGTAAAATCTTTTCTATACTGTTTACATTCATAAGGTTTCTCTCTAGTATGGATTCTGTGATGTGCAACAAGCTTAGATTCCTGACTTAAAGGTCCCCCGCCTTTATTATTCACAGAAACCATATTGATAGGTTTACTTTTTGGATGTCTAATGAAGTCTAAACTCCACCCAAAGGCCATTCCTCCTACCTTACCTTGATACATGGGCATTTCAGGTTTGTTAGGTGACTGAACAAATCGTACTTCTTCAGGAAAGCATTTCCTATATTTGCCATCCTGACAACAGTCATTTCCTGAGGTCAATTTTGTGTACTGAGTTAGGACTGAATATTGGCTGAATTTCTCTGCAGTTTCATCAATTTCACAGTCACTCTTTGGATTTTTATTTACTTTGATAGTAGAATCACAGATTTCTCTCCAAATGAAGTCATGCGGATCCTCATTCGTGCATCTTTGGGGGCCAGATCCGTCCACAAAAGGGCTCAGTTTTGTACACATCACCTTCGCTTCAAAATTTACCGCTGAAAAAAAACAAATAATGATATAAACACAGAACGAAGAAGGACACACATACGGACACACAGAAATATAAGTGCTTTCATCCAATGGCAGAAAGTAAACTGATTTTTATTTTATTTCCCCAGGCAAAAAGGAGTTATCAAAGTGCAACAAGTAGCACCAATCTTTGGATACACCATTTGGTCATATGGATAATTTTAGAAAGACCTTCACATATAATAACAATAAAACCTCAAAATGGATATATGACACAGTTAGATCCAATATTCTCATATTTTGTGATTTATATATTGAGTAAAGAATGAAGGAATGACTGACCAACTTTCTTGCAGTTAGCCTATAAATTCACAAATCCTGTGCCTGAGCATGCTTGGTCTAAAATATTGGACAGTCTTTCTCCATTGCCTTTTCTTTGCTAAAAAGTCATTTGTGCATTATTCTTATAATTTTGTGAATCTCAGGCAAGCTTTCAAATGTTCTGTTCTCATCATTTTGTATATACTATCACATGGTCATTCTTGGTAAATTTTGTATGTTAAAAAGAAAAACTTCACTTTTTAACTCACATGCAATAATTTTCAAAATGGAATACAAATTTTCTTTTCTCTACAGATAAAAAGATTGTATGCCTTCAAGTGCAAACATACTCAATATTCATCTTATTTTACAATCTAACATAAATTATGTCTCATGCCCTATACTGAGTTTAATATCCATTTCTCAGGAAATGAACAGTAGCATGCTTCAGTATTGGTGTGTAGGCTCCAAAGTGTAGCACTCTCTTCACCACAACAGATAAAAGTCTTTTGGGATAACAGCCCTTATATACCTGCTTTCAACTCACTCACCGGGAGAAGAGCTCCTTGGGCCCTTTTGCTCTAGCAGCCATGGTGCTTTCCCTTGCTGAAAACAGGAGATTAAATGTTCTCTAGTTACTGGAAGCCCTGGGCATAAGAAAGAAGGAAGGGATCAGGAGAGAAAAATAAAAAATATGGTCCTCTTAAAGTAAAGGGTAAGGCCTACAGAATGGTTTCTGTTATATTCACACTGTTGGTACATCTGCAGGAGGACAGAGATTTTGGAAACCATCTGAAATCAGAAAATTCCATCTTTAATTTACCTCTGGTAAAAGAAGGAAAGGCACAGTCCACAACCTCCATCATCTAGAAATTAAAGGCAGCTGGTAATGAAGGGGTAAGTGATTAGAAATTGGGAGTTCTGGTTTTCTGCCACTTTTATTTCTTCCAAGGTGGTACCATGGTCTGTGGCTAGGTACTCTGAAAGCTGCTTTTTTATTCACCTCTAGAGACTGCTGATGGCTTGCAGGGCTCAGAGAACTGGGAGCTACTTTGCTCTGGGGCTATAGGCTTTATGACAGGCTTGAACTAGCCAAGTGACTTTGGAGCCTTACTATAGCCTTGTGGCAGGCCTTTGTATTCCAAGGGTAGGGCATAAGAAGCTCTAATAACATAGACTAAATAAAGTTAACAGAGTATCTATTTTAGCTTGTACCCAGGAACAGAACCTAGAGCAGTAGTTGGAGGATGGATTGTCAGCACTCCTCCGATAGCCCCTGAGTTGTTGGACCCTTAGGTAAAGGAATACATTGAATAAGCCTGAGTGACATAGGTATGAACCTAGTACAGCTTGCTCTGGAAACTCTAGGTTTCTCTATCATATCCCTGGAGACCCTAATAGAAGAGACACCACCTTGAATTTGTGTTCATGTATGTCATGGATACCTTGGTTATCCATTGTCATGTAAACATTGCTTGTAACCATATAGATGTGTATGTTTGGGGTAACCACTCATTATGATTGGTTGCTAAATATAATAACAACTCAGTTTACTATAAGAATCATGCCTTCCCTCAATAAAGTTGCCATTGAAGCCATGAGTTACTATCTGTGTCAGTGATCCTTTTGATTCAGCCACCCTTCTTTTTTCTTTTTTGTTTCTTATTAAGAAAAATCTTCCACAGTTATATGATTCATGTTCCTTCCCTCACGTCCTCCCACCCACTCCCATAGCCAACAAGCAGTACCATTGGGTTTTACATGTGTTTGATCAAGACCTATTTCCATATTATTGATATCTGCACTAGGGTGATCGTTTATACTCTACAACCCCAATCCTATCCCCATCGATCCGATCCATGTGGTCAAGCAGTTGTTTTTCTTCCATGTTTCTGCTCCCACAGTTCTTTCTCTGAATATAGATAGCATTCTTTCTCATAAGTCCCTCAGAATTGTCCTGATCATTGCATTGCTGCTAGTAGAGAAGTCCATTACATTTGATTGTACCACAGTGTATCTGTTTCTGCATATAAGGTTCTCCTGGTTCTGCTCCTTTCACTCTGAATCAATTCCTGGAGGTCATTGCCGTTCCCATGGAATTCCTCCAGTTCAGTATTCCCTTTAGCACAATACTATTCCATTACCAACAGATAACCAAATTTGTTTAGCCATTCCCCAATCCCCACCCTCTCATTTTCTAACTTTTTGCCACCACAAAGACCATGGCTATGAATATTTTTACACAGGTCTTTTTTCCTTATTATCTCTTTGAAGTATTAACTCAGCAGTGGTATGGCTGGATCAAAGGGCAGGTAGTCTTCTAAAGCCCACTGGACATAGTTCCAAATTGGCATCCAGAATGGCTGGTTCAATTCACAACTCCGCCAGTCCACCAGCAGTGGATTAATGTCCCAAATTTGCCACATCCCCTCCAGCATTCATTACTTTCCATTGCTGTCATGTTAGCCAATCTGCAAGGTGTGAAGTGGAACTTCAGAATTGTTTTGATTTGCATTTCTCTAATTATAAGAGATTTAAAACACTTTTCATGTGGTTATTAATAGTTTTGTTTTGTTTTTTCTGAAAATTGCCTATTCATATTCCTTGCCCATTTGTTGATTTGCGAATGGCTTGGTTTTTTGTACAATTCATTTAGTTTCTTATGAATTCGGCTGATCTTCTTATGATCCTCTCCACCTCCTTACCCCAACGGGACTTCGTAGGACCCTTGTAGGACCCCAGATAACAGCAGGGTGTTGCTGACCAACCCCCTCTTCATATCACTCCTCTGTGTGCAGTTTTACTTCCAGTTCCCTCCTTATCCCTCAAAACACACCCTTTCTGACTATTAAGTTGTTTTCCTCAGGAGAGTCACCTCACTCTTACCCATGTTTGTTCTGTGACTCTAGTCATTTAAAAAAGCACATTTTAAGGTTGCTTTGCCATTCTCAGGGCAGGTCAAGCTTTTGCTTCTGCTATGCTGCCTTCTTGGCTTCACCTCTCTAATATTTAATAACAAGAAATTCTATCTAAAGACCAGATCCAGCCCAAAGGGGCAGAGGTTGCCTTGGCAGGTAGAGTGTTCCCTTCAATGTCCATCTTTAAGGAAAAGCTGCTTCAGTATAAACAGAGCATTTGCACACAATGTTCAAGTCTAATTAGGGGCTGGACTAGATGACCACTGAGATTAGTTTAAGGAATGTAAATCTGTAACACTGGTTTCAGTTTTCACCTGAAGCTATCCAAAAAAGAGGAGAAACAATCTTAGGGGTAAGAAAGGAATGTGTCAGCTTCCCATCACAGAATTCAAAGACTTCTTTTTCTTTCTTCTTTTTTTAATTGAAAAGCAGGCACAAGTAGAACCCTGGGCAGAGATCAGCACTTTTGCTTTTTTAATCGAGAAAGGCTCAAAATCCTGTACATCTGGCTTAAAGACATTCTATTAATGACAGATTCAGAATTAACAAAGAAAATGGTCCTTACCCACAGAGAGTAGATTTTGTACATTCTCCAGCATGACCTCCAGGTACAGCTCTTTCTGAGAATGGTCCAATAGACACCACTCTTCCTGGGTGAAGTCCACAGCCACATCCTTGAATGTTATTGACCCCTAAACCAGTAAAAGGCACAAAATTTAGAGCTCAGAATATATCTGGTACAATCCTCATCCACTCCCTGAAGGAAACTGAAGCACAAAAGAGAATTTACCTAAACTCCTAACCTTCAAGACTGACAGTCAGCACTGCAGACCAGTCATTCAGAGCCCAATGGAATATTGACAAAAGTATTTTGTGTCTGAAGTGAGAATCATGTCATGAAGAGTAAAACCTGGAGAAGTGTGTTGTTACTCTGAAATGCTTTTCCCTCTTAGAATGAGAGAGATGGGAAGTGCTCTATGAATGCAGTATGAGATTCTCTGGAGGAGAAAAAGAGAAGGTGATCTGAAACTCCTCCTCATCACAAGAGTCAAGAGTTGATCTGGTAAGAATATTTTTTTGAAGAATTTCTGAGAAGATAGCATGTACTGTGTATTCTAGGAGGAAAATATTACCAGTGATCAATGAGGAGAATTAGAATGTGTTTTTATTCTTATGAAGTAACATCTTAAATCTTAATTGTGTTAAACAACAAATTTCCAGATTCTAAATATGAAATCAGGATTCTGTATTTGCAAATTGTCCATCAGATTTCATAAGATGGTGTCTGTATTGCTGTTATTATACAAGTTTCAAAAATGTCATGTCATGTAATGATCATAGTTTGGGTAAATATTAAGTATAAAATTATACTGGTCAAATGATTCTTTTAAAGGGTTCTGCTTCTAAATTTTTTGGTACAATTTATTTTAACTTATGGATTCACTGGTATAACTGGACCTACCTAATTTGATACTGACCTCAGAGATCAAATATTGATGCTCTTCATTGCTTCAAAACACAGGAATTGTTTGATCTTATGAGCACTAAAACATTCACTCTGTTATGGGTAAATAATAGCTGGTGGTATTAACAACCATACTATTAATTAAAAGCTGTTATAACTAAAATAAAGCTGTCAGGGCCAAGATGCTTTCAGGTGGCAAATTGAAGGCCGGATGCAGTCTAATAAAACTAGAATTTATTATAGAGGAGAAGTAAAAAAGGAAAACAGGAGGTAGAAATAGGAGTTAGGAGTAAGGTAGGAAATCTATAAATCCCTAAAACTAAATAACACAACCCCAAAACTGGCTCCTCAAGGAGATTCTTCTTTCTCTACCAAAGTAAACACTCCAGTCAACTACAGTCACTGACTAAAATTTAACTTCCCTCTCATGAGGGAGATGGTGAAGCAGTTTCTCTCTCCCTTCAGCAGGCCTCTCACAGGTTCTGCTTCCTTCACTCCAATGGTCAAAGTGTCTCTCCATTAACAAAACTGTTCTTCCTTCCTCCTGTGGTTCACAGGGGAAAATCCCCACAAAACACACTTTCTCTCAAACAAATCTTCCTTCTGTTTGAGAATGACCCAGCCACCAGCTGTCTTCAAGTGAAGTAAGAGAGACTCCCTCCACAACTTCCAGCTGCCTGTCTCCTAGCCTAGGCCCCTTACAGTGACCCCTGCCAGATATCTGTTCTCTTTCTTAAAGGGGACAGCAGAACAGTGGGAAAATCCTTTCTCTGATCTAAACTCTGCTCTTACAGAAGCTCCATAAATTCCTTATCACAACAACACCTTTTACATTCAACTACTCTGTTTACTCAATTAATGGAAATAGGCTATTAAACTGTTAAAAAACTTTCTTCACTCCTCTCATATCTACATACTTAAATGACTTGGAACTTTGATTAAAATCCCTCCCTAAACTACACCTGAATCATTTCTCTATTGAGCTCTACCATTCCCTTTACCCTCCCCCAAAGGATCACTATAGTGCCTAATCAATAAACTAATCAAGGGTGCTGAGCCAGAACCTCTGCAGGCACTCCAGGCCACCAACATGTAAACCTCAAAATTCCTTAGACTTATAAATGTTGGAAATTTCACCATTGGGATATTTCATACTTGGAAAATTTCTTACTGATAGTCTATTGGAATGGGAACCCCATTGGCATGGGAGGTTCCTTCTCTTCCCTTCTTAAGATTACTTTAGGACAGAAACCTTTTGCTGAACAATGGAAAGGACTTTGACCTATGCTTAAGCATAGAACAGGAATTTCTTTGAGTCATGATTGATTTTAGAATTGATACAATGGAGATACTTGGAATCAATCTCCACCCTATTCAGTCCTAACAGGATTGAGTAAGGGCTGCAGCCTAGATCAAAATTTAATTATTCCAATCTCTACCCTACTCAGGTTAACAGGATTTAGAAAGGGCTGTAGCAAAGGAGTATAGATTTAATCATTTGAAAATATGACCTTCAACAGACATGTGCAAAAGCCAGAAACCTCTGGGCGGTCCTGGGTTAAGCGAGAGCCTCCATTGACAGGGAAATTGATGAAGAGTGATGGGTAGATGTGAGGACTGAAGGGAGGCAACTTGGATGGTGTCCTTAAAGATAGGAGGGTCTGGAGATAGGCGGAGGTGGTTGGAGTTTTTGGTCGGTGTGGTTCCTGGGCTCTGAGAAGGCTTGCTCTGAAGGAAGCTGAAGGTGGGGGCCTCTGAGACTGTTTCTCCATTTTGGACACGTGAGTGATAGGGACTGATCTCTTTTCTTTGCCCCAGCTATCTAAGGGCTTGGGCCTTTTGGCCCAGCCTAAAAACAGAAGGGGTATTTAAGCCCTATTCCCTTCTCTCCCCTTTCTCTCTCTCTATATATCTCTAATTCCTTTCTTGCTCCTATTGTAATTAAACTCCAAAAAAGGCTGACGGCTGACTTGAGTTTTTCAATTAGGAATTACATAGCTGATTCCTTGGCGACCTTAAATTAATATATATCAGTCTTTTAAAGTGATTCCCTTGTAACAAACAGCCACAGCAGACCTGCTCAGCCTAGCCTAAGTGGCTGCTGCAGTCCCACAGCATCTGCTGGCCATTGAGGGGAGCCCAACATCCTCCACACTGTCTGTGCCCTGGAAGAGGGCTGGCCAGGGTTCAAGTCATTCCCGTAAAGCTGATCCTCGGCTGTATTTATCTGAGATTTGTGACCCAACCCTGTAAACTGTGAGCCAGGGCAGCTTCCTCATCCTCCCGGAGCCTCCTGTTGTGCAAGTTTTCACTGTCCCAGCAGGTTTCTGTCCTCCCTAACCTGCTTCTGTGAAGGCTGCCTAAAGTCAGCGAAAGCACCCAAAATATCCTCTTATGAGGATTCTGATAACTAGAGATGTCACACTGGGGGGAGGATGATGGAATGGCCAGTGCCTGGGCCTGTCTGGTGGAACCTGGGCAGCTCATCCAGGCAGGGGCAACGGGAGGCCAGAAAAGTCCAGAACAGGGTGGATGGGGGGCAGCCAGGGCTGACCCTGGAGGCCTGGCAGAGACACAGCTCTGAGTTCTGCTGGATTCCAGCCTGGCCTGGGGAGGGGCTGCACTCACCTGGGAGGGGAGCCCCCGGTCCCGGGGGGCCATTCCTCTGGCTGCCGGCTCTCTGCGGGGCCACCCTAAGGTCCTTCAGGGGGTGGCAGCCCAGAGGGGGGAGACTTCCTCTGTGTGCGCCTGGGGGAGAGAAGAGAGGGGGAGGGCTCAGGGGGGCTTCCAGGCCCTTTCCTGTCCTGAGGGCAGACTCTCCCACACAGGGGGGAATAGGAAGTGTCAGGCTGGGAGAAAGCCTTGGACTAGCCAGGAAGAAGCCTCCCCTCCCCCTCTGTCATCTCTGGCTTCATTCCATTCAGAAACTGCACTGGGTGCATTGGGGGAGCCTGCTGGGGGGAGGGGTTACTGGGGAGAGGGGGAGCTGGAGGGGAGCCGGGCATCAGGTGGAGATGGGGAGAGTGTGCTGCCATTTCCTCAGTGCCCAGGATCGGGCTCTTTTCCTGACATGTGGGCACAGGTACCATGCCCTGGCCAGCCCCTCCCCCATCCCGTCAATACACCACCACCCCTCCCCCAGCTGCCTCGTGGCTCCGGGGCTGGCGACCCCTTCTCTCTCCTCCGGGAAAGGGACAAAGCCCCGCCCGGGCTCCGGCCTGAGTCGGGCATTTCTGCGTTTGTCCTCTTTCTGGGGTCCTTTAAAATGACGGACAGACACGGAGGCAGCCCCTCCCCCCACAAGCATTTACCCAAGGCCCGGGGCTCCCGTTCAGCCTCTCCAGTCACGTGCGCACGCGCCTCTCCCCCCAGGTCTCTTCACCCCCCCACCCCCCACCCCAAGGAGTTCGGAGCAGCAAGTCTCAGCTGCCAGAGCAGGGCGAGGAGGGAGCCCCGGCCCGCCCCCGACCAATGACTCCCTCCGCTCCCCCTCTCACCTAGGCAAAGGTCCAAGAAATCACCAGAGACTTTTCGAAGAGTTGAGACCGCGTACATGAGCTTCCCAGCATGCCCCGCGACTGCCACAGTGGGGAGGAGCCAAGACTAGGGAGAAGTCAGTGAACCGGCATTCTGGGAAATTGAGTCCTCCACAGGGGAGGCCAAAATTTACATGATGGCATGACAGGGGCATTCTGGGAAATTGAGTCCTGCCTCGGTGGTGGTGGAGGGGTATAAAGGAATTGTTCCCCATCCTGGGGGGCTGCAGGCTGCTCCCCCTCCCCCCGTTTCCCCATCCTGCCCGGCCAGCTGCTTCTTCCTTAGACTGGAAGCTGCCTCAGGATGGGGCTTGGCACAGAGCAGGTGCCTAATAAGTGTCTATTGATTTGAGTGACTGACTGACTGAGCAGTCCATGGATCTCTGCTTCTCAGGACCTGTGGAGGAGGAGATAGGATCCCCCCTTCTGACACAAAAGAAAACTGAGGCAGAGGGCAGCAGCTGACAGTCCAGACCCAGGCACCCCTCCCAGGTTCCCCTCCTCCAGGGCTCTCTATGAACATCCTGTTGCTCCTGCTTTGGGGGGACCCCAGGGGCTCCCCAAAGGAGGGGCCAACCCCATCTCCAGGTGGAGGAATCAGGTGACTTGGGTGCTGCCCTCCTGCCTGGAACCCCAAGATCTGGGCTCAAACATGGCCTCACACTCTGCCCAACAGGGGGAGCCTAGCCAAGGCCCTTCTTTAGCCTTTGCCTCCGTTTCCCCACTGTGGAATCCAGAGAATAAGAGCCTGAGCCTGGGGGCTGTGGGGAAACTGGTCCAGAGATGATCTGGGGGGAAATAAAGCTGCTTTCTCCAGGTCTCCTGGCCCTCAGCCCCTCCCCCATCCCACAAAGTCCAAAGACCCTTCAGAGGCCTGGGGGAGGCCCAGGGGCCCCCTCCTGTCCTTTGGGAGGCCACAGAAGGCAGCAGTAGCCCCTGAGTCCATGCTCTGAACTCTGATGGACAGAGGACAGTCTGGGGGTGTCTGTGTGTCTGTGAAGGACTGCTGGGCTCAGGCTGTTCAGGCCAGGCTGCCTCTCCCCCCCCCCTTTGGGGCTTTGTGGGCAGAGGCTGGGAGGCTTTGCCCTCTCCTCCTGCAGTCCATTGGACAGGGGAGGAAACTGAGGCACACAGGCTAAAGTGACTTGTCCAGGGTCGTGCAGGAGGAGAATTCAGGCCTCCCTGACTCCAGGCCCTGAGCTCTAGCAGGCCCTGAGGGCTAAAGGCCCTGGAAGGGCTTCTCTCCCTGGAGGATTCTTCCTTTCCTGGTCTCAGGCCCGGGGCTGCTGCTCTGAATTCCTCTCTGCTGTCTCTGGGGCTCAGGAGGGGAGAAGACACAGACCTGGGCTGGGCATGGCCTGCCCTCCCCTGGGATGGGGGTGTTGGGGGGCCCCCAGACCCTTCCCTGGACTCCAGACTCTCCTTCCAGGCTTTGGGCCTGTCCAGGCTGAGCTGGGAGGCAGCCCTAAAGGGAGGCCCAGAGGGAACTAAGGGTGTTTGTTGTTCTCTCTTTAACCCAGAACTGATGTGGATAAGATTCTACTACTACCATCCTCCACCCTTTCCTCCCCTTCTCTCTGATAGTTCTCCCATTCATGTCTCTTTTATATGTCATGATTGTTCAATTTACCTCTTCTTCCCCTTTTTTCCTGTTATTTTTAGCTCCTTTTCATGATATTCAACTTGACCTTGAAGCTTTTCTCTAAAGAAGCTCATTCAAACTACCCAAGTAATGATGTTACTTTAAGGGTTTATACAGAACTATTCCCTGTATTAGAAGCAAACAATTTGACAAATATACTATTCTGTGTTCACCTAATTTACTTATAGTTTCCTTTTTTATATTCAAATCATTCACCCATTCTGAGTTTATTTTGGTGTAGGGTGTGAGGTGTTGATCTATTCCGAATCTCTCCCACACTGTCTTCCAGTTTTCCCGGCAGTTTTTATCAAATTGTGGATTTTTGTCCCCAAAGCTGGGGTCTTTGGGTTTGTCATAGACTGTCTTGCTGCGGTCATTTACCCCAAGTCTATTCCACTGATCCTCCTTTCTGTCTCTTAGCCAGTACCAAATTGTTTTGATAACCACTGCATTATAGTATAGTTTGAGATCTGGGACTGCAAGTCCTCCTTCCTTTGCATTTTTTTTTCATGATTTCTCTGGATATTCTTGATCTTTTGTTCTTCCAAATGAACTTAGTTATGTTTTTTTCTAATTCAGTAAAGAAATGTTTTGGTAGTTCAATGGATATGGCACTAAATAAGTACATTAATGTGAGCAGGATTGTAATTTTTATTATGTTAGCTTGTCACACTCAAGAGCAATCAATGTTTTTCCAATTTTTTAGATCTAGTTTTAATTGTGTGGAGAGTGTTTTGTAGTTGTGTTCATGTAGTTCCTGTGTTTGTCTCGGGAGAAAGATTCCTAAGTATTTTATCTTGTCTCGGATGACTTTAAATAGAATTTCTCTTTCTAATTCTTGCTGCTGAAATGGATTGGAGATATATAGAAATGCTGATGACTTATGTGGGTTCATTTTGTATCCTGCAACTTTGCTAAAATTGTTGATTATTTCCACTAGCTTTTTAGTGGATTCTCTAGGATTCTTTAAGTAAACCATCATATCATCCGCATAGAGTGATAACTTCGTCTCCTCATTTCCAATTTTAATACCCTCAATTTATTTTTCTTCTTTAATTGCTACTGCTAATGTTTCTAGTACAATGTCAAATAGTAGAGGTGATAATGGGCATCCTTGTTTTACTCCTGATCTTATTGGGAAGGCTTCTAGTTTATCCCCATTGAAGGTGATGTTTGCTGTTAGTTTTAGATATATACTGTTTATTATTTTTAGGAAAGGTCCTTCTATTCCTATGCTTTCTAGTGTTTTCAATAGGAATAGGTATTGTATTTTATCAAAGGCTTTTTCTGCATCTATTGAGATAATCATATGATTTTTGTTGGTTTGCTTCTTAATATGGTCAACTATGTGGATGGTTTTCCTAATATTGAACCATCCTTGCATTCCTGGTATGAATCCTGCCTGGTCATAGTGGATAATCCTTGTATTTTCTTGCTGGAGTCTTTGCTAGTATCCTATTTAAGATTTTTTAATCTATATTCATTAGGGAGATTGGTCTATAGTTTTATTTCTCTGTTTTTGACCTGCCTGGCTTTAGGATCAGTGTGTTGTAAAATGAATTTGGAAGAACTCCTTCTTTGCTTATTCTGTCAAGTAGTTTGTATAATATTGGGATTAGTTGTTCTTTGAATGTTTGATAGAATTCATTTGTGAATCCATCTGGACCTGGGGATTTTTTCTTAGTGAGTTCTTTATCAGCTTGTTCAATTTCTTTTTCTGCTATGGGTTTGTTTAGGTAATTTATTTCTTCTTCTGTTAGTCTAGGCAATTAATATTTATAAGTATTTATCCACATCACCTAGATTGACATATTTGTTTCCATATAATTGGATATAGTAGTTTTTAATGATTGCCTTAATTTCCCCTTCATTAGAGGTGAGGTCTCCCTTTTCATCTTGGATACTGTTAATTTGTTTTTTTCTTTCCTTTTTTAAATTAGACTGATTAGTACTTTGTCTATTTTATTTGTTTTTTTCAAAGTACCAGCTTCTAGTCTTATTTATTAAATCAATAGTTCTTTGACTTTCCATTTTATTAATTTCTCCTTTGATTTTTTTGGATCTCTAATTTAGTCTTCATCTGAGGATTTTTAATTTGTTCACTTTCTAGTTTTTTAATTTGCATTCCCAATTCATTGACCTCTGCCTTTCTTAATTTGTTACTATATTAGTTTCCCCCTGAGTACTGCTTTGGCTGCATCCCATAGGTTTTGAAAGGATGTCTTATCATTGTCATTTTCTTTAATGAAGTTATTAATTGTTTCTACGATTTGTTCTTTAACTGCTTTTGGAGAATCGTATTGTTTAATTTCCAATTAATTTTTTATTTACCTCTCCATGTTCCCTTACTAATTATTATTTTCATTGCATTGTGATATGAGAAGGTTGCATTTATTATTTCTTCTCTTTTGCACTTGTTTGCAATGTTTTTATGCCCTGATACAGGTTCAGTTTTTGTGAATGTACCATGTGCTACTGAAAAGAAGGTATATTCCTTTTTGTCCCTATTTATTTTTTTCCACATGTCTACTAACTCTAATTTAGATTTCATTCACGTCTCTTACCACCTCATTACCTCTGGGTAATGGGTTGTCATAAGGGAGAGCGGAGTGGACTCCCCCTGTCCCATAATGTCCTGTAGGATGAAAGGAGTTAATAGGCAATACACAAAAGTGGTGAACACGAAAGCAGACAGGACAATACGTGATGGACTAGACAGCCAAGACAGACACAATAAATATGAACGTTGGGTTGGATGTGCTCCTCTACTCACCCTAAGGGGCACAGGGAGAGTGGTCTCCAAAACAGAGTGGTGTGGCCAGGGTCTGCCGGGGCTGTACCCCCTACCTCCAGTGTGTCCACTGGGTTTCCTACTTCCAAACAGGGGGCCTCTAACCCACCCAAGTTCCAACCAGGGGACCTCTAACAACCCTGAATAAAGTCGACTAAAATCAACTGGCCAGAATACCCTGCTTAAGGGTGTTGAGTCCAACAGGTCCTTCGCACAGGTCATCCAAGGGGGAGGGAGTTGGGGATCCTTATGTGAAGGTAGCCAAGAGGGGTGTCACATTCTCCGTCCACATGCTTCCCTGGATTTCTGACCTATCCCCGTGTGGGAAATAGAAACTGCATACTTTCCAGGTCCACACTCAGAAATAGGTGAGCAGTTCTCCCTTGATGAGTCTGACTTGGCAATAGGCCTTCCCAAATAAGCCCCAGGCCACAAACTGGAGGTATGGCCACATCCAGATTTACAAAGCCCTGAATAACCTGTGATGTGGCTTTTGTTTTTACCTTTATACTTCTATAGTCTCTAGGGTTGCTTTTTTTTTGTTTTGTTTTGGTAGAATGTGTAAATTACATAATTTATAATTGGTGTGGAAAAGACATTACTAGAAGATTACTAAAATATAATAATATGGGATGGCAGACAAGATTTGCAGCATGGATAAATCTTTATAGTAAGTATATAGGGAGTTGATTGAGTCTTCTTAAAGAATGTGTGTATGGATTTCTCTTAAGTTTTCTCTTTCAGCAGCAAAGACGCAGTCTGGTACAAAAGGAGTCTGCAGGAGGACAGAAGTCTGGGGGAGAGGAGGCTGAAGGTATCATATCTGGACCCACTAGATGTGAAAGTGTGGCTTCTCGCCAGTAAGAAGCCACAAGGTAGAAAGATAGAGGAAGGATAGAATTTTAGGATTCCGCAAGGGGCTTGGCGTAGCCAAATTAGACATATGAGATGGCAGAAATGAGTCGGAAACCAGGCCATATTGATTATAATGGAGCCACAGCAAAACTCCGATCTATCTGGATAACACAAAGGCATAATCTATCCAGAGATCCACAATTAATACCACACACAGGTCGGAGACATGATAGAGAAAAGAAAGTGCCTGGCCAAAGGCCAGGTCCCAGGTGAGAGAGATAGAGAAGGAAAGGAATTAAAGATGGAGCTTGGTTAGAGGCCAAGCTCGAGCAAAGACAGACATGGTAAGAGCTAAGATCCAAGAGAGGGCAGAGATTGCTGTGGCTCTGCTTTTAATCTCTTTGATATGCAAATATACACAATACATAGGGATGATCATCATTGGTTAATGACAAGGTATAGGTGTGGTTTCTCTTAGCCAGGTAAACACAAAGAAACCTGTTTTCCCACTTCACCTGGGGGAAGCTGGGGTCAAGGGTCAGAGGCTTTCTTAGCCATGCGCAAGACTGAGCATGCTCTCTTCTAAGCCACTCTGTACCTTCTACCTGTTTCCCTTGTCCATAGCTAGGGGTGGACTGCTACAGAAAGACTTAAGACTTTGGGAAACAGGGTCATGCTTTGATTGTTAGTTTTTGCCAAAGGCAGACTGTCTGCCTTTCTGGCTCAAATGTCAATGTGCTGGTGGCATTGGGGATGCCCCCAAATGCCAATTGCCTGTACCTGTACCCCAAGGCCCATATAGCATTACCCATTTTTCCATTTGTTTGGTCAGGGATGTCTGGTCTTAACCAAAAGGGGGGGTATCAACATGGAATCTAGGAATTGCAAACTTGTGAACTAGTGAGATCTGATGAACCCCAAGTTTCAGGACTAGCTTATAGGTTGGAGACCCCAATGCTTGTACTTGTTCCTTATTCCCATGGGAATCCACCCTAAAGGGAATCCCAGGCTGGCAGTTTCTGACAGAGTGGGGGACCCTCTGGGGAATGACAATCCTAGTTGAGTGGCACTAAGCATATGCTAAGGATCCTTTTGTATCCATTGTAAGCAGCCCTTTCTCTTACACCCTAGCCTCTAGCTATGATTCTTTTCCCAAGCCTGATTGCATCCTGTCTGTGTAGTTTAAACACTCCCATTTTCTTTGTAGCTATAGTGAGGTCAATCATCATTCCTTGTCCCTGGATCCCCCAAATGGTATAGAGGTTCCCCAAATTCTTTTGGTCCTCAGAATCTTCATCTAGCCTAGTGCCCCCTCCCAGGGATAACATCTTCAGAGTCCAGGGTTTAAACCCTGAAAAAGTTGTGGTGCCAAACTCTGAGTAAAGAGCCAAATATTGGACTTATCCCTCTCCTGATTTAAGACTTGGTTTTTCTGACTATTTAATAGTTCTGTGTTATTTCCAAGTTAACATTTCAAACAATCAGGAGCCATGAAGAAGGTGGAATCATGAGAGGGGAAGAATTTCTCCACCCAGAGGGGGGGGGCAGGGGGGGTGGAATTGCAGAGGATAAAGTTAGCCTGGAAGAGGATGTGAGGCAGGTTTTACTTGTCAGGTCTCCTGTCCAGGGGTATAAAGAACAGATGCTCATTACATAGAGGCATGTGAAGAATGGAGACAACAGAGAGGTGGTCAAGGCTGCAAATGGACAGCTGTCTGTTTTCTTTTTTTAGGTTATCCTGCCTTACCTTTGCTCTTTGTGGCATTTCTAGACTGAAGAGCTGAGAAGGTTACACAATGTGAGTTAGTGAGTTGTACAGGACGATGTGCAGCCTGGTAGGGCCTGAGTTCAGACTTCATGAATAGGCAGCTGGTATATGGGGGAAATACTCTTCCTGTGTAATCAAGGATCCAGATCACTAATAATTCGTAAGGGTTTCTGACTGGTAAAGGTGATAGGAGGAGAATCACAAATATTGGGAATTTGTGTTCCCCAATTGTGCATTTCTTACAAGTTTTTTTTTTCTTTTTCACCTGGGAAAAGGCAGATCAGTCAGTCATGGAGAAAACCCATGTAACATATCAGTAACAAGTTTAAACAAAAGTCCTCCAAATCAGTCATCAATAACTGCAAATTAAATTCTCTGCCAGGCTCCACCTGGCCCCCATGCCATAGACCAAGATGACTGGGGAAGTGTTGAAAGGGCTTTGGCTAAATAGACCCATTTAATAGCAAACTGTTGGTGAAATGGTGACATCACCTCCAAATCATGGAATGAGTTCTACCCATTGACTCAGTGGCACCAGCAGTGGCCATTTCCCCTAAAAGAAAGAGGAAAAGCCCAAGTGTACAAACATACTGATAGAAGCAACTTTTGGTATGTCAGTGTGCTGGAAAGGAAGATGTGACGTCCTCCATTGAAGCATCAACTGAACTTTGGGGATGTGGTTGTTGAGGCCCAAAGACTGTCGTAAAGCACAGACACTTTCTGTGAATCCTGGGCAGTGCTGTATGAGCTAATGCAGATTTCATGGTGTTAGTGATGCTGGTCAGATAACTGTGAAGACAAACACTCTGGAAAGGTGTCCCACATCAATCAGTAGACCAGGGACCTCTTAGGACCTCTGTCACCTGCCTCCGTACCTAGAGGAGGTGTAAGATGAAAAGTCCATTTGGGGAAATGCACAGTGAGAGAATTTGTGTTCCTTGACTCTGATTTTATTATCATTATTTTTTTTGTTGATGTTTTTGTCAATTTTGGTTGGGCCGCTAGAGCAGTGTGAGGGGGACGAGGAGAGGATTCTGTCTCCCATCCCACCTCACTCTCCATCCCTGCCCCACCTGTCGGGTTATCTGAAGCCCCGTGTGTCCCATGCTGGGGTGAGTGAACCAGCGAGTGTGCAGACAGATATGTGCACATGTGTGAGGGGTGGGAGTTGGGGGCAAGGGGAAGCTTGTGTGCAGGAGGGGAAGGGGCAGAGGAGTCCCAGTATGAGCCCATGTGTATATGTTTGTGTGTGAGTGTCTGTCTGTTTCTGTGTCTGTATCAGTGTATCTGTGTGTGTCCCTGAATGTGTGTATGTGTTTGTGTATGTCTGTCTGTCTTTGTGTCAGTGTGTCTGCATGTGTCCATGTGTCTGTGTGTTTCTGCATCTCTGGGTATGAATATCTTTGTGTCTATGTGAGTGTGTCAGTGTATGTTCTTGCTTCTCACCATCACCTCCACCATCCCCCACCCTTGGCTTCCCTTCACTCTCTACCATCTTGACTCCTATTTACCTGCTGCAGATGGTGCTGTTCCCCTATCACAAAGGTGCAATGATTGGGCCACCTATACATTTAGCTTACACAATCTCTACTGGACTGGGACTGAAGGACGGCAGAAAATGATGCTTCCCCTCTCCCACTTTCCACAGTTAGAATTGCACAGCACAAGCTCCTCACACCTTCTCAGGGAAGTGTAAAGACTGGATTTGGCTATCTCCTGATTGTAACAATGAAGATACTTAGCTCTTCCTTTATAGTGAAGCTAGAATTGTAAGCTACAATCTATTTTTAGATTTTAACTACAAACAGGTGTTAAGTAACTACAAAAGGTGAACTTACCAAAAGAGGTATTAAGTAACCCAAAAAGATATAATCTAACCAGAGAAGGTGAGAACTAAAGAGTGGGCAGTCCTGGAGAAAAGCATCTGCTGTAATTGGCAGACGTGAAAATTTAGAGGAGGTGACACAAGAGAAAAAGGTCTTTAAATAGAGGGAAAAAAAGACTGAAGATGCAATTTGGGTTCAGATATTCCGATGAGTTCAGACATACACAGTCAGTCACCCGTGCTTGGCATGAAGGAAGGAGGAGCGACCAGAAGGCAGACACCTAGACTTCTTTTACACTGTCATTGTTGGTGAGGGAGAAGCTGACTTAGCAACACCTCTGAGAAAGGCCCATCTTCTTGAGACTGTCTTTCCCTGGCTGGGGCTTAGAGATTCCAACTGGTATCAGAAGAAGCCAGAGATTTCTCTCTCACTCTCATTCCTTAATATCTTCATTATATTGTAAATATTGCAAATAAATTACCATAAATTCTATTTTCTTTAATAATTCAATTTGGGATTTAGAAAATTAAATCTCTGGGGACCACCTAATTAATATATTATCAGTCCAACCACAAATAATTTTAACAGAAGGAACTTCTCTCTCATCTAAAACCCATGGAGACCACTGACCATGGGCTCCCTCTTGTCTCTTCATCCTCACGTCACATCCCTCAGAGCCTTCTGTAAACATCCAACCCTTTGTCATGCCTCACAGGAAGAAGTAGCTCTCCACCTGGGCCAGACCAAGCTCCCTGAACCCAGATGATCCTATTTCCTCCATCCTGCCTTCTTTAGCCCCATCTCTTATGCCTGGTTGTCCCTAATATTCAGTCTCTCCCTTTCTGCTGGCTCCTTCCCAGCAGGTAATTTGGTTCTGCTATATACAGGCTTTTCCTTGTTTCATTCTTCCTCAGAAAATGCTCCTTTGACCTGTGTCCTCACTAGATATCATCCTTTTATCTTTCTTTCTTTTTGTAGTCAAACTCTCTGAGAATGACACATATAATCTGTGACTCCGATTCACTTCCTCTCACTCCTTTCTGTAAAAATGGTGATTTGAACCCTGGACTTCAATCCCCAGAAGTCCTTGTTCTAGTTCCCTAGATGCCCTCTAATCTCACCAGAATTTCCACCTGCTCAAGATCAAAATTTCTATTTAAACTGACTGTAAAACCTACTGGGCTCTCTCCCTACTTCCGCTTCCAAGCCCACGCAACTCTCTACCTAGCAGACAAGATGTGAGTGGTTGTGAATGGGCTCTCTGGGCCTAGACACGTGCATTCTTATTTTGTATTTTCCTTAATTCTTACTCTTTAATAAACCTCCAAAAAATATAATACTTCTAACAGAGAAACTAATTTTAACTGATATACTTCTGAACTCTACAGGTTGCTTCAGACCTCAGTCATCTGAAACTACTTTCTTCAACCTTACCAGGGATCTTGGAATCCCCAAAAAGAATGGCCTTTGTTCAGTCTCCATCACTCTGGAGGGCCCTTGTTTGGGACAAGGGGAAAAGGATTGAGCCAGGAGGGCTGCAGGGGTTCCAAATGAACAGTGGTGCAGTACGGTAAATGGGAAATGAAAGCACTCACTCTTCTGATGTTCATCTGATGTCCTAGCTTTAATCCACATACTGCCTCACTACCAATAGCTACAGGTGTGCAGTTATAGATTTTACCCATGGGAAAGTCAAGCTAACCTAACCTAAGAAGCTAGACGGTCACCAAAATAGATTCTGGGCAGTATTATCTTAGAATTCCGGGAGCTCCTTGTCTTGCTTCTAGTAGAAACCAGACAGACACCTGGGGAACTATCCTTGGATAGCTCAGTCTTCTCTCTCAAAAACTTCTTTTCTCTGAGATAGTATTCCTGCCTGACCTCACTCAAGGATGCTAGAGGAGAGGGGAACAAGGCAAAGAGGGCTTAGTTCTTTGTGTTCTCTATATCTCCCCCTTTTTATTTTAAAAGCACCACACATGGCACTCTGGGAAGAGAGGAGGGAACGTGTCAAAAAAGGGATGATTACCTTTTTGAGTTTTCATTCCCTTCTTCCTTGTGCTATAAGTCTTGTACATGGCGGGCTATTATAAGGAGGGCTTGGGATACAGAGTGAATCAGAACAGGGAAGCCAACACAGAGAAAGAAGCCCATTACAACTAAAAGACTCAGAGTCAGGAGGTTTTACATTGCTCCAGGTATCAGTCCACGTGCCTGCTGAACCCAATCATTTATAAAAGTAGCAATAAGGGAGGGTGACAAATCTTGATGAATACTTTCATCTCTATGATTACCAATGTTCTGCACATCTTCCAAATTCACTGATATATTGGTTAATCCCCACAAACCCTATAGGTGAGCTTGAATCCTGGTAAATTTTATATCACTAGCATTATATGGAACAGGTAACAAGCAAAAGTGAGTATATCTATAATCACATCGCAGCTTTTCTGCAATTCAGAAGTCAGTTCTAGTACATCATCTCTAAGAGCAGATATAGTGGTATAAAAATCCTGATTAATTCTATCCTGCACTGGAAAAGCCTTGATTACATTGTATGCTAATGCCTGCAAGTAAGCAGATTGATGTATTTGAGTCTGCACTGTTTGTACTGTGAAGTGTTAAATTTTGGGGTGGGAGTTTGAGCAAAAGTCAGGAGAGCACCTTGTTAAAACACAAAACACTTATTTATTTTGAGGAAAGTTTGGATAGGAACTAGAAAGGAGGAAAATGAGCAAACTCTTTTAATTCTACCTAAGATCCCAATCTGAAATAAAATTTCTTAAAAAACCTAAATCTATCTGCCTTTGAAGGCAGTCTCCTCAGCCAGGCCAGGTCCAGCCTACTCTCCTACTCTGACTAAGAATTTACCCACTATCTACCTACCTACCTAAGCTGATCAATAGTTCATAATCAATAAGGCCTGTCATCCATTTTCGCTATCTACAACTGTTAGTCAAAAATTGCTAGTCTCAGAGAGAGAGTCAGAAACTGCTGCTCCTCTCCCCAGAAGCCTCTTTCCTCTGCCTGCCACTCACCACTGCTACTCTCTTGACCATCACCAACTGCCAGCCTGCACAGCACGGGGCTCTTACTCAGAAATCCTTTTGCTCCCTTGCCACTTAAAGAGAAAAAGGGAGACAGTAAGAAAAACTCTCTTAACAGCACCAATTGACCCAGGGCAGCAGAAGTACCTGATAGAGCAACGAAGGCTATAACAGCAATTTACAACACAAGATACACAACATTTCCTTCTTGGCTTGATTAGGTCATGCAATGACTCAATGACCTGACTCCCAGGTGACCCACACCAAAGATCTTCCTTCCTCACCATATGGCGAATTACAAATATAATCACCAGCTTTCCATTCTGACTGTCAAGACAGCTCTGAACGGAACAATTCTTCCTGCTCACAATCCAATAGCCATCTGTATTTAAGGTAATTTTAACATTATTTGAAGCACAGAGCATAAAAGCACAATGATTTTCTGGACAAGCTACAACAGATGCATTCTATGTTACACTGTGCTCATGACCATAATAATGATAATAATAATTATTATTATAAGCAGTCTGCACCAGGCCAGTGGCAGCCACCATTTTCTGTATCTGAGCATTCTCCCTCTGATTTCCAGTCCGCCATGGCTCAGGAGAACCGCTTAGTTGGCAACATGGTTCCACGCTCCTCTAGCAGGTGGTGTCATTATGCCAATACACCAGCTGCTGGCCTTGAATGTAAATATACTGAGCTGAGGTGTAAGATAGGGCAGCAATGGCGGGTCAATGCCATGAGCCCATGGCCTGTGTAGCTGGCAGAGCGATGTAGATCTGAATCCTTGGGTAATGGCACAATCTGTCCCGAGGAACCCATCATGGTAACCATGTTGTCCCCATTGGCATGGGTCATGCCTCCGTCCTATAGTCCTTTTCAACTGCTCGGCAGCCCTGGTGCGATTGTTCTCTTTCACAAAGTTGATAATAAGAGTATGAGGAGACGAACTATAATGATAATGTGGAAAGGTAACATTCTGTATCTGGACACATTCTGAGACATTATACAATAATGAAAAACAAAGTGGAGGTGTCTCCACGGCTCCTTGGAAGGTAAAATGTCTGATGATCTCATTTATCCTTCCATTCTCCTTATGGGTCCCAAATTCCTGCACCAGTAAATCAAGAACATCAAGAATGCAAGACCCGTTGCCATATAATATGGGCTTCAGTATGAATTGATCCCAATCCATCACTTCAGGAATGGAGGATCTTTCCAGAGAATCCAGCCCTCCACCCCACTAGCCACATTCAACTGCTGACCTCCCACCACTACTGCCATCAGCAGCTTCTGGAATGAGCATCGTTCTTTGTTCTTCTACCCCTGTGCCTCAGCATCCCCATCAGGGACTGGGATCTTCTCTGTCAAGGCCAGACAAATGTCATGCCTGACTATGTCTCATCTTAAGTCCAGAAGAATTCTTCACCTCTCATAACATCTGTGGTCACCAGACCTACCATGTCCATTCTGATTGGACCATTAATTGGCTCATGCCATGGTACAGAGATGAGTCTCTGTGGGCCAGCTGGTAGAGAGAAGGAAACTGTGCCTTGTCACTCAGAATGCAATCAAAAGGTCCATGGCAGATCTGGATGGGAAGGAAAAAAGGTTTCTGCACATTTGATATCATTGAGGGAATTTCCACAAAGTATAAACTTTCAGTAAACTCGGTTGTATTCAAAGGATGGTGGTGGATTTAAGAATTTCCTGCTTTTCCTTACAAGGATATCTAATTTATTTGTTCAGTATCAAACTGCCAAAAGAATTCCTTCACATATGTAGGAAAACAATAATTAAATGGACCTGGAAAAATGTTAACATTCTCAAGGGAAATTATGAAAACAATTAAGAATGGCAGGTCTCTAACTTTGGTATAGAGTAGTAATCACTGAAACTATTTGGTATTGTCTAAGAAACACAGGTTAGTTGATGGAACAGATGAGCCATCCAATATATTGAAGGAAATGAATCACAGTATCCTAAGTTTGATAAACCCCAGCTACTAGAGGTAAGAACTTACTATTAATAAAACTTCCAGGAAAACTGGAAAATCGTCTTGGACAATCAAGGTATAGGACAAAATTTTATATGAAAAGCTAATAAAATCTACAAATAAGTACAGACATAAAGGATGATATAAAAAAGACATTTGAGTAGCAAATAGAAAAATGCTTTTCAAATTAGTTAGGGAAAGAATTCATAACCAACCAGAGGATCAATAGGATCATAGAAAATAAATGGACACTTTTGATAACGTAAAAGTATAAAATTCTCAGAAATAATGGCATTTAAGATAAAATGAGAAGAGAAATAGGTAATTGGTCAAGAAATCTTTGACATAAACTTCTTGGATAAAAGCGTCATTTTCAAAATATTTGAGGAATGGCTTCAACGTTTTAGGAAGAATATTCATTACCCAATTGATAAAGAATTAAAGGATGCAAACACACAGTTTTCAAAGGAAGCCATGGGGGGGGGGGATCATCAAAATCACAAACAATGAGAGAAATGTAAGGGAATGCAAAGTCAACATTCTACCTTATGTTTATCTGCTTGGCAAAATTGTCAGTGAATAAAATGACTGATGTTGGAGGGGCTATTGGAAAGTGACACATTATTCTGGCACGGAGGAAGGGTTTAGTTCTTCTGGAAAGCAATTTGGAACCATTCCTCAAAAGTTACTAAATCAGGGGGCAGCTGGGTAGCTCAGTGGATTGAGAGTCAGGCCTATAGATGGGAGGTCCTAGGTTCAAGGTTGGCCTCAGCCACTTCCCAGCTGTGTGACCCTGGGCAAGTCACTTGACCCCCATTGCCTAGCCCTTACCACTCTTCTGCCTTGGAGCCAATACACAGTATTGACTCCAAGACAGAAGGTAAGGGTTTAAAAAAAAGTTACTAAATCATGCATGTTCTTTGGAAAAAAATGACAATACTACTCAGCATGTACTCCAGCGATATCCAAAAAAGGAAAAAGATCCATGTGTAGCAAACTGTATATAGCAGTTCTTTTTCTCTTGAACAAGAACAACTAAGGAGAGCCCCACCAATATGAGAATGACTGATTCGGTTATGCTTTATGAATGTGATGGAATATTATTGTTTTGAAAGAAAAGTTGAATAATGTAGTTTCAGAAAAACATGGGAAGTCTTGTATGAACTGACACAAAATGAAGCACAGAAAACCAGAAGCACAATATATAGTAGCAGTGATATTGTAATGATAATGAACTGTGAGAACATTTTATCAACACGATGACCAACCACAACTCTGAAGGACTCATGAGGAAATATACTTGTCCATTTCCAGAAAGCAACACGATGAAATCAGATACAGATTGAAGCATGTTTTGTTCTATAGCTTTGTTTTTCTTAAAGCACTTAAATTGGATGCTTAAATTTGTCCTGCATTTCCAGATATATTTTTAATAAATGTTTTCATTCTCAAACAGTAGTGGAGAGAGGGTGACAATCAGAAACTAAAACTAAAGAAAAATTAAATTTAAAAATAAAATAAAACCAGTGGTTCAAGTAGTATAGTTTGCAAAAATGGAGAGGGAACGACAGAGACCTGGTTAATCAACAGTTCATTTGAACTAGCTTGGGGGCTCTACCACAAATTCCATATCTTGAAATATTATCCTGACACAGTTTTTATGTTTAATGTTATTTAACATACAGAAAACCTTTTTACATTCTAAACTGATACATGCTAAATGTATCTAATTGAATTCTGGCCTGGAAGAAGCAACTAGTTTCATTTTTGAGGACAACTTGGGAAGCTGGCCAGAAAGGTTTATCTTCCTGGGATGAGAGTGTGACACGGTGCAACACAGGCGATGCCCCTGTCAAGCCAGCAGAAAGCCATGGGGACAAGGGCAGCTTCCAGAGCCCTCAGCCCAGTGGTAGAAAGAGGCTGGACAACTGGTCAGGAGATTACAGAGGAACCTTTCCTATTATCGAGCACTAGCAGAGCTTTTACTACGTCTCCAAAATCAGCAGCAAGCTCCTATTCCTCCAAGTCTGCTTCTCCCATTACAAATGGTGATAGCGCTAACTCTTCTGGCGTTTCCAGTTACCAGCAACAGGATTCTCAAGAGTTATTAGGCTTTCTTCTGGATGGATTGCATGAAGATCTAAACCGTGTGAAGAAGCAGCCATCCTTGGAGCTAAAAGATGCCAATGGCCAGCCTGACTTGGTGGTGGCAAAGGAAGCATGGGAGAATCACAAGGTAAGGAATGATTCTGTGATAGTGGACACGTTTCATGGCCTTTTCAAATCTACATTGATCTGCCCAGAATGTTCTAAAATTTCGGTAACTTTTGAACCATTCTCTTATTTAACTCTCTCTTTGCCCCTGAAGAAAGATGGCACCCTGGAGGTGTTCTTGGTCTCTGCAGATCCACAGTGTAGACCTGCCCAGTGTTGTGTGGCTGTACCAATGATGGGCGCCATGTCTGATCTGTGTGAGGCTCTCTCAATGCTCTCTGGCACTGCTGTTAAAAATACGGTGGTCGCAGATGTGTATAATCGCCGGTTCCACAAAATTTTCCAAATGGATGAAGGTTTAAATCATATCATGAGCCAGGATGACATCTTTGTATACAAAGTCTGCCACACAGCCGAGGATGGATATGAATGTGTCACCTTTCCAGAGGCTGATGATGAGCACAGCAGCAAGCTCCAGTCCTAGAAGAAGAAGAAAACAACGAGATTGCACTGAGCTCTACACTACCATGGAAACCCTGGGGGAGCAGGATCCCTGGTATTGTCCTGACTGTAAGAAACATCAACAAGCCACGAAGAAAAGAAATTTGACCCTCCCTCCCAGGTTACCCTGGTCCCTTGGATGGATGCAGGGAAGAAAGGAAAGTGCTGGAGGAGGAGGATGACTTGTATAGCACGGATACCAACTGAAACTGCCTAAAGTCGGCCACTACCTTAAAGAGGACCATTTGGACACATCTGGAACATCTATCTCTTGCACTCTAACAGCTGCCAGATGTACAGACTGCCATTCAATAAGGGAAATTCCTTTTTTATGGAACAGAAGAGGGAAAAAAGACCCTGTTTGCTCATGAAGGGTTATGTTGAGAGGCTGAATCATTATTATTTTTAAATACAAGTTGTGGGAAGGTTCTGTAAACACCTGTGATGCTACAGAACTAGGGGTCAACAGGGTAAAGGGCTGCAAGGCTGGAGAAGTGGCACCTGATTTGGGGAGTGGAATTGGGGGTGCATAAGGATGAGAAAGCATGCTGCTGAGGGGAGAGGAACATTTCTCCAGGAAAATGTCTGAACTAGCCCTTCTTGGTACACATAAATGATTGATGGCAGTAGTGGGCCCTCTGTATTGATTAGAATAGATTCTCTTCCAGAGTTCCTAGATCTTCACTTTTCCATTTCTCTTTGCCAGTTGCCCTTGTAGCCTCTCCCACAGGAAACCGGCCCCAAAGTGACATTGGGCACTTTTTTGATCATTCTTATACCTTGACACAGATTTATTTGAAAAAATTCCTCCCCTTTCCCTTAAAGAAAACATTTATTTTGATTTCTGGTTTTGGATGCTTCTGATTTCCAGAACGAAATGTCTTGAATGCGAGTGCTTTCTCGATAAGTATAGACTTTAAATGTATTTGAATCCCCTCCTCTCCCTGAGTGTGGGATATCTTTAGATGCAGATGCCTGCTGTATTCAGGGATGAACTGAAACATTTTGGTTCTGATATTCAGCTGGATTTTTTTATTGGCTAGAACTAAAAACTGGCTCCCCATCCTAAGGCTGCTGGGGACTTAAGTTTTCTTAGTCTTCTTTCCCTGAGGACATTAATTTTTGTTAATGTTTCCTCTGTGTTTACCCCTAGGGCCTACAACTAAGAATTCCTTGTCACTTGCATCAATACTGCATTTGGTCAAAGTAAAGTTAGTTCCTTGCCAATCCACTTTCCCTTCTGGTTGCATAGCTGAAGGGGACCTCAAACACATTCATTTCCCTCCTTTCTGCCAGATTCTTCTGTTTTGGAAAGGTGTGGAGGGGAAGGGAAGGGAAGGAGTCTCCTCTGATAAACTGCAGGTCCCCCTTTTAACTTGGGATTTGGGGGTACCGTTTTCTGGTCTTCTTTCCCTGATTTCTGAATTTTCAGGCCTGCCATTTGGTGTCATTGTTCTGATTTTTCATTGACTTCAATTAGTTTCCTCTTTTTGGAGAAGCTGCCAGAAAGCAGTGACTGTGGATACCATTTTATTTTCCGCCGTTAGTGGCACAGACACCATATGCCTTCTTGAACACAGACTCGGCTTTCTAGGTTTCTAAATGGAATGCCCAAAGGTCTTGACTTTTACTAACAAAAGCCTGGCAGCATTCTTGCAATTGACCCCTAATGGGACCTTACTTCTAGTTCCCAGACTCTTTTCTCCTTCCTCTCCTTTTCTGAAAGATGCCCCTACCCAATGCCACTGCCTTGTTCTTGTGCCCATTTTGGCTTTTATCGGCTGACATCACTAGTTCTGGCCCTGGCCGCCTTTTCACCAGCTATGCCGGATCAGGAGCTGGTCCTCTGGATAAAAACTATATAAGAACCTATCTATGCCCAGGGAATGAATTGGGCTTTCTGCTGTTGGAGTTTGAGATGAATATGGACCAGGCGGGATCCTGGTTGTTTCCAGAACTAGAGCCTGCTCTTGCCTCTGGGCCTTTGACACTTCCCACCTAATAAATGGAAGGCGGCTGCAAATGTGTTTTTTCCTGGTGAGCTGTGATTGGCTCCTGGGTAGCAGATGAGACCTTTGTCTTCCCAATGACCAGCAAGCTTTGCCCAAGACCTTGTCTCCAACCCCTTCATTCACTATTTCAAAGCACTGAAATTGTAGTTTATTTAGCTCACGATTGCTTTTGGGGTATTGCATTGTAGCCCACATCTCCCGTGTGGAGGAGTGGGCTTCCCCTCCTGGAGCCGGCGCTGAATCCACCTTGTCTGTCCCGCAGCCATGGCCAAACCCAAAACCAAACATGCCTCTGCGGTACTGGGCAGGGAAATGGCCCCGCTGGCCATGTTCTCCCAGGGAAATTGGCAATGTGACCATGCCACCAAGGTGAAACAAACAATTGAGCTTTCTCCTCAGGGCCCTGAATCCTAATGGAACACAATGTAGCCAAGGGGGCGCCTTCCCTTCCTGCCTCAGCTGGGCCTGGGTCTCTGGCAGCTCGAGACCCTTCAGGACCAGGCTGCCCGCCTCCTACACTGGGTTTTTAATGCTAGAAAGAATAAAGCAAATGGTTTGCACTTAAAAAAAAAAAGAATATTACAGAGGGACCTTTCCTATTATCGAGCAAAGGACTAAGTAGCTATTATGTGGACAGAAAAGGCCTGGGCTCAAATTCAAAGGGCAGTGAAATTAAATACCTACATCTAAAACAGCAAAGAAAAACACCAAGTGGTCACAAGCCCAAGAAGTGGTTTGGGGAGAGCTTATAAAACACCCCAAAAGCCAAATTACCGAAGATTTGGGTATTAGATTTCAATTAATAACTCCAAGTTCTTATTTTCCATAGAGTTTATCATCACTTGCAATAAAGAAAGCAGATTTTCTACTCTAAGTCTAACCACATGTTGATCTGTCTCGTTGAGGGAAGTAGAAAGGGCGCAGGTGGCTCACCATGCCCTTTTAAGGTCCCTCACTTCCCCCTGTGCATTTATGTCCATGGATGCAGTGCCAGCATGCAAAATGGGATGCAGGTAGTAGTTAGACAATCCAGGAGGGGGAGGGGATGGAAATTCCCTTTATACATGTAAAGATTAAATTTAATTCTCCCCTGATTGTGAAGATTAAATTAACTCTCCTGCCCATTTTTATTCACCAAAAGTGTAAACATCCCACTTAATCATTAAGTGGGAGAGATCAGTGTCCCATGTGTGCAATGATGGGTGACAAATCAGAACCAAACTGCCAGGAACAGCCGTCCCTGGGCAGTCCCAAGCAAAGCTTTAGCCATAATTGGTAGACAGAAAAGCGGGGGAAGGCACAGGAAGTGATGCAAAAGAAGTGTCTTTAAAAAGGAGTTACAACTTCCTGTGTGACTGTTCAACTTCTTCTGGAGTTCTGAGTTCAAGTTGGAGGCTGGTAAAGAATCTGCTGACTGGACCTGAGATCTTTCCT
Source organism: Monodelphis domestica (assembly GCF_027887165.1). Lineage (NCBI taxonomy): Eukaryota > Metazoa > Chordata > Mammalia > Didelphimorphia > Didelphidae > Monodelphis > Monodelphis domestica. Next base: position 5,303,177 of record NC_077229.1, read on the forward strand.
GGCGAGACTGTTCTTCAATCTCTCCTATAACATGCCCGGCATGGGGGTATGGTTGATGTATGAAATACTTGATCAGATCCATTCATGATCGATGTATCGGCAGTTCTAAGGGCAAGAGAATTCCTGGGCCTGAGCCACAAAGGCTTAACCCTCACCTTGTCAAACCTCATTCCTCTGAAAAGCTCATGTCAGGCGAATCCCCAGAAAGCCCAAAAGGGACGGGGGGAGAGGCAGCCAGACCTGAACAGCCTGAGCCCTGCAGCCCTACAGACAGACACACAGACACCCCCAGACTGTCCTCTGTCCATCAGGGCTCAGACCCTGGGCTCAGCGGCTGCTGCTGCCTTCTGTGTCCTCCCAAAGGGCAGGAGGGGGTTCCTGGGCATCCCCCAGCCCTCTGAAGGGAATTTGGGCCTCATGGGCTGGGGGAGGAGCTGAGGGAGACCCTCCTCAGCTGGCTCAGAGACCCAGGAGACCCTGAGGAAGCAGCTGTTTCCCCCCAGATCCTCTCTGGACCACCTACCCCACAGTCACTGGCTCAGGCTCTTATTCTCTGGATTCCACAGTGGGGAAACGGAGGCAAAGGCTAAAGAAGGGCCTTGGCTAGGCTCCCCCTGTTGGGCAGAGTGTGAGGCCATGTTTGAGCCCAGATCTTGGGGTTCCAGGCAGGAGGGCAGCACCCAAGTCACCTGATTCCTCCACCTGGAGATGGGGTTGGCCCCTCCTTTGGGGAGCCCCTGGGGTCCCCCCAAAGCAGGAGCAACAGGATGTTCATAGAGAGCCCTGGAGGAGGGGAACCTGGGAGGGGTGCCTGGGTCTGGACTGTCAGCTGCTGCCCTCTGCCTCAGTTTTCTTTTGTGTCAGAAGGGGGGATCCTATCTCCTCCTCCACAGGTCCTGAGAAGCAGAGATCCATGGACTGCTCAGTCAGTCAGTCACTCAAATCAATAGACACTTATTAGGCACCTGCTCTGTGCCAAGCCCCATCCTGAGGCAGCTTCCAGTCTAAGGAAGAAGCAGCTGGCCGGGCAGGATGGGGAAATGGGGGGAGGGGTAGCAGCCTGCAGCCCCCCAGGATGGGGAACAATTCCTTTATACCCCTCCCCCACCACCGAGGCAGGACTCAATTTCCCAGAATGCCCCTGTCATGCCATCATGTAAATTTTGGCCTCTCCTGTGGAGGACTCAATTTCCCAGAATGCCGGTTCACTGACTTCTCCCTAGTCTTGGCTCCTCCCCACTGTGGCAGTCGCGGGGCATGCTGGGAAGCTCATGTACGCGGTCTCAACTCTTCGAAAAGTCTCTGGTGATTTCTTGGACCTTTGCCTAGGTGAGAGGGGGAGCGGAGGGAGTCATTGGTCGGGGGCGGGCCGGGGCTCCCTCCTCGCCCTGCTCTGGCAGCTGAGACTTGCTGCTCCGAACTCCTTGGGGTGGGGGGTGGGGGGGTGAAGAGACCTGGGGGGAGAGGCGCGTGCGCACGTGACTGGAGAGGCTGAACGGGAGCCCCGGGCCTTGGGTAAATGCTTGTGGGGGGAGGGGCTGCCTCCGTGTCTGTCCGTCATTTTAAAGGACCCCAGAAAGAGGACAAACGCAGAAATGCCCGACTCAGGCCGGAGCCCGGGCGGGGCTTTGTCCCTTTCCCGGAGGAGAGAGAAGGGGTCGCCAGCCCCGGAGCCACGAGGCAGCTGGGGGAGGGGTGGTGGTGTATTGACGGGATGGGGGAGGGGCTGGCCAGGGCATGGTACCTGTGCCCACATGTCAGGAAAAGAGCCCGATCCTGGGCACTGAGGAAATGGCAGCACGCTCTCCCCATCTCCACCTGATGCCCGGCTCCCCTCCAGCTCCCCCTCTCCCCAGTAACCCCTCCCCCCAGCAGGCTCCCCCAATGCACCCAGTGCAGTTTCTGAATGGAATGAAGCCAGAGATGACAGAGGGGGAGGGGAGGCTTCTTCCTGGCTAGTCCAAGGCTTTCTCCCAGCCTGACACTTCCTATTCCCCCCTGTGTGGGAGAGTCTGCCCTCAGGACAGGAAAGGGCCTGGAAGCCCCCCTGAGCCCTCCCCCTCTCTTCTCTCCCCCAGGCGCACACAGAGGAAGTCTCCCCCCTCTGGGCTGCCACCCCCTGAAGGACCTTAGGGTGGCCCCGCAGAGAGCCGGCAGCCAGAGGAATGGCCCCCCGGGACCGGGGGCTCCCCTCCCAGGTGAGTGCAGCCCCTCCCCAGGCCAGGCTGGAATCCAGCAGAACTCAGAGCTGTGTCTCTGCCAGGCCTCCAGGGTCAGCCCTGGCTGCCCCCCATCCACCCTGTTCTGGACTTTTCTGGCCTCCCGCTGCCCCTGCCTGGATGAGCTGCCCAGGTTCCACCAGACAGGCCCAGGCACTGGCCATTCCATCATCCTCCCCCCAGTGTGACATCTCTAGTTATCAGAATCCTCATAAGAGGATATTTTGGGTGCTTTCGCTGACTTTAGGCAGCCTTCACAGAAGCTGGTTGGGGAGGACAGAAACCTGCTGGGACAGTGAAAACTTGCACAACAGGAGGCTCCGGGAGGATGAGGAAGCTGCCCTGGCTCACAGTTTACAGGGTTGGGTCACAAATCTCAGATAAATACAGCCGAGGATCAGCTTTACGGGAATGACTTGAACCCTGGCCAGCCCTCTTCCAGGGCACAGACAGTGTGGAGGATGTTGGGCTCCCCTCAATGGCCAGCAGATGCTGTGGGACTGCAGCAGCCACGTAGGCTAGGCTGAGCAGGTCTGCTGTGGCTGTTTGTTACAAGGGAATCACTTTAAAAGACTGATATATATTAATTTAAGGTCGCCAAGGAATCAGCTATGTAATTCCTAATTGAAAAACTCAAGTCAGCCGTCAGCCTTTTTTGGAGTTTAATTACAATAGGAGCAAGAAAGGAATTAGAGATATATATAGAGAGAGAAAGGGGAGAGAAGGGAATAGGGCTTAAATACCCCTTCTGTTTAGGCTGGGCCAAAAGGCCCAAGCCCTTAGATAGCTGGGGCAAAGAAAAGAGATCAGTCCCTATCACTCACGTGTCCAAAATGGAGAAACAGTCTCAGAGGCCCCCACCTTCAGCTTCCTTCAGAGCAAGCCTTCTCAGAGCCCAGGAACCACACCGACCAAAAACTCCAACCACCTCCGCCTATCTCCAGACCCTCCTATCTTTAAGGACACCATCCAAGTTGCCTCCCTTCAGTCCTCACATCTACCAATCACTCTTCATCAATTTCCCTGTCAATGGAGGCTCTCGCTTAACCCAGGACCGCCCAGAGGTTTCTGGCTTTTGCACATGTCTGTTGAAGGTCATATTTTCAAATGATTAAATCTATACTCCTTTGCTACAGCCCTTTCTAAATCCTGTTAACCTGAGTAGGGTAGAGATTGGAATAATTAAATTTTGATCTAGGCTGCAGCCCTTACTCAATCCTGTTAGGACTGAATAGGGTGGAGATTGATTCCAAGTATCTCCATTGTATCAATTCTAAAATCAATCATGACTCAAAGAAATTCCTGTTCTATGCTTAAGCATAGGTCAAAGTCCTTTCCATTGTTCAGCAAAAGGTTTCTGTCCTAAAGTAATCTTAAGAAGGGAAGAGAAGGAACCTCCCATGCCAATGGGGTTCCCATTCCAATAGACTATCAGTAAGAAATTTTCCAAGTATGAAATATCCCAATGGTGAAATTTCCAACATTTATAAGTCTAAGGAATTTTGAGGTTTACATGTTGGTGGCCTGGAGTGCCTGCAGAGGTTCTGGCTCAGCACCCTTGATTAGTTTATTGATTAGGCACTATAGTGATCCTTTGGGGGAGGGTAAAGGGAATGGTAGAGCTCAATAGAGAAATGATTCAGGTGTAGTTTAGGGAGGGATTTTAATCAAAGTTCCAAGTCATTTAAGTATGTAGATATGAGAGGAGTGAAGAAAGTTTTTTAACAGTTTACTAGCCTATTTCCATTAATTGAGTAAACAGAGTAGTTGAATGTAAAAGGTGTTGTTGTGATAAGGAATTTATGGAGCTTCTGTAAGAGCAGAGTTTAGATCAGAGAAAGGATTTTCCCACTGTTCTGCTGTCCCCTTTAAGAAAGAGAACAGATATCTGGCAGGGGTCACTGTAAGGGGCCTAGGCTAGGAGACAGGCAGCTGGAAGTTGTGGAGGGAGTCTCTCTTACTTCACTTGAAGACAGCTGGTGGCTGGGTCATTCTCAAACAGAAGGAAGATTTGTTTGAGAGAAAGTGTGTTTTGTGGGGATTTTCCCCTGTGAACCACAGGAGGAAGGAAGAACAGTTTTGTTAATGGAGAGACACTTTGACCATTGGAGTGAAGGAAGCAGAACCTGTGAGAGGCCTGCTGAAGGGAGAGAGAAACTGCTTCACCATCTCCCTCATGAGAGGGAAGTTAAATTTTAGTCAGTGAGTGTAGTTGACTGGAGTGTTTACTTTGGTAGAGAAAGAAGAATCTCCTTGAGGAGCCAGTTTTGGGGTTGTGTTATTTAGTTTTAGGGATTTATAGATTTCCTACCTTACTCCTAACTCCTATTTCTACCTCCTGTTTTCCTTTTTTACTTCTCCTCTATAATAAATTCTAGTTTTATTAGACTGCATCCGGCCTTCAATTTACCACCTGAAAGCATCTTGGCCCTGACAGCTTTATTTTAGTTATAACAGCTTTTAATTAATAGTATGGTTGTTAATACCACCAGCTATTATTTACCCATAACAGAGTGACTGTTTTAGTGCTCATAAGATCAAACAATTCCTGTGTTTTGAAGCAATGAAGAGCATCAATATTTGATCTCTGAGGTCAGTATCAAATTAGGTAGGTCCAGTTATACCAGTGAATCCATAAGTTAAAATAAATTGTACCAAAAAATTTAGAAGCAGAACCCTTTAAAAGAATCATTTGACCAGTATAATTTTATACTTAATATTTACCCAAACTATGATCATTACATGACATGACATTTTTGTAACTTGTATAATAACAGCAATACAGACACCATCTTATGAAATCTGATGGACAATTTGCAAATACAGAATCCTGATTTCATATTTAGAATCTGGAAATTTGTTGTTTAACACAATTAAGATTTAAGATGTTACTTCATAAGAATAAAAACACATTCTAATTCTCCTCATTGATCACTGGTAATATTTTCCTCCTAGAATACACAGTACATGCTATCTTCTCAGAAATTCTTCAAAAAAATATTCTTACCAGATCAACTCTTGACTCTTGTGATGAGGAGGAGTTTCAGATCACCTTCTCTTTTTCTCCTCCAGAGAATCTCGTACTGCATTCATAGAGCACTTCCCATCTCTCTCATTCTAAGAGGGAAAAGCATTTCAGAGTAACAACACACTTCTCCAGGTTTTACTCTTCATGACATGATTCTCACTTCAGACACAAAATACTTTTGTCAATATTCCATTGGGCTCTGAATGACTGGTCTGCAGTGCTGACTGTCAGTCTTGAAGGTTAGGAGTTTAGGTAAATTCTCTTTTGTGCTTCAGTTTCCTTCAGGGAGTGGATGAGGATTGTACCAGATATATTCTGAGCTCTAAATTTTGTGCCTTTTACTGGTTTAGGGGTCAATAACATTCAAGGATGTGGCTGTGGACTTCACCCAGGAAGAGTGGTGTCTATTGGACCATCCTCAGAAAGAGCTGTACCTGGAGGTCATGCTGGAGAATGTACAAAATCTACTCTCTGTGGGTAAGGACCATTTTCTTTGTTAATTCTGAATCTGTCATTAATAGAATGTCTTTAAGCCAGATGTACAGGATTTTGAGCCTTTCTCGATTAAAAAAGCAAAAGTGCTGATCTCTGCCCAGGGTTCTACTTGTGCCTGCTTTTCAATTAAAAAAAGAAGAAAGAAAAAGAAGTCTTTGAATTCTGTGATGGGAAGCTGACACATTCCTTTCTTACCCCTAAGATTGTTTCTCCTCTTTTTTGGATAGCTTCAGGTGAAAACTGAAACCAGTGTTACAGATTTACATTCCTTAAACTAATCTCAGTGGTCATCTAGTCCAGCCCCTAATTAGACTTGAACATTGTGTGCAAATGCTCTGTTTATACTGAAGCAGCTTTTCCTTAAAGATGGACATTGAAGGGAACACTCTACCTGCCAAGGCAACCTCTGCCCCTTTGGGCTGGATCTGGTCTTTAGATAGAATTTCTTGTTATTAAATATTAGAGAGGTGAAGCCAAGAAGGCAGCATAGCAGAAGCAAAAGCTTGACCTGCCCTGAGAATGGCAAAGCAACCTTAAAATGTGCTTTTTTAAATGACTAGAGTCACAGAACAAACATGGGTAAGAGTGAGGTGACTCTCCTGAGGAAAACAACTTAATAGTCAGAAAGGGTGTGTTTTGAGGGATAAGGAGGGAACTGGAAGTAAAACTGCACACAGAGGAGTGATATGAAGAGGGGGTTGGTCAGCAACACCCTGCTGTTATCTGGGGTCCTACAAGGGTCCTACGAAGTCCCGTTGGGGTAAGGAGGTGGAGAGGATCATAAGAAGATCAGCCGAATTCATAAGAAACTAAATGAATTGTACAAAAAATCAAGCCATTCGCAAATCAACAAATGGGCAAGGAATATGAATAGGCAATTTTCAAAAAAAAAAAACAAAACTATTAATAACCACATGAAAAGTGTTTTAAATCTCTTATAATTAGAGAAATGCAAATCAAAACAATTCTGAAGTTCCACTTCACACCTTGCAGATTGGCTAACATGACAGCAATGGAAAGTAATGAATGCTGGAGGGGATGTGGCAAATTTGGGACATTAATCCACTGCTGGTGGACTGGTGGAGTTGTGAATTGAACCAGCCATTCTGGATGCCAATTTGGAACTATGTCCAGTGGGCTTTAGAAGACTACCTGCCCTTTGATCCAGCCATACCACTGCTGAGTTTATACTTCAAAGAGATAATAAGGAAAAAAGACCTGTGTAAAAATATTCATAGCCATGGTCTTTGTGGTGGCAAAAAGTTAGAAAATGAGAGGGTGGGGATTGGGGAATGGCTAAACAAATTTGGTTATCTGTTGGTAATGGAATAGTATTGTGCTAAAGGGAATACTGAACTGGAGGAATTCCATGGGAACGGCAATGACCTCCAGGAATTGATTCAGAGTGAAAGGAGCAGAACCAGGAGAACCTTATATGCAGAAACAGATACACTGTGGTACAATCAAATGTAATGGACTTCTCTACTAGCAGCAATGCAATGATCAGGACAATTCTGAGGGACTTATGAGAAAGAATGCTATCTATATTCAGAGAAAGAACTGTGGGAGCTGAAACATGGAAGAAAAACAACTGCTTGACCACATGGATCGGATCGATGGGGATAGGATTGGGGTTGTAGAGTATAAACGATCACCCTAGTGCAGATATCAATAATATGGAAATAGGTCTTGATCAAACACATGTAAAACCCAATGGTACTGCTTGTTGGCTATGGGAGTGGGTGGGAGGACGTGAGGGAAGGAACATGAATCATATAACTGTGGAAGATTTTTCTTAATAAAAAACAAAAAAGAAAAAAGAAGGGTGGCTGAATCAAAAGGATCACTGACACAGATAGTAACTCATGGCTTCAATGGCAACTTTATTGAGGGAAGGCATGATTCTTATAGTAAACTGAGTTGTTATTATATTTAGCAACCAATCATAATGAGTGGTTACCCCAAACATACACATCTATATGGTTACAAGCAATGTTTACATGACAATGGATAACCAAGGTATCCATGACATACATGAACACAAATTCAAGGTGGTGTCTCTTCTATTAGGGTCTCCAGGGATATGATAGAGAAACCTAGAGTTTCCAGAGCAAGCTGTACTAGGTTCATACCTATGTCACTCAGGCTTATTCAATGTATTCCTTTACCTAAGGGTCCAACAACTCAGGGGCTATCGGAGGAGTGCTGACAATCCATCCCCCAACTACTGCTCTAGGTTCTGTTCCTGGGTACAAGCTAAAATAGATACTCTGTTAACTTTATTTAGTCTATGTTATTAGAGCTTCTTATGCCCTACCCTTGGAATACAAAGGCCTGCCACAAGGCTATAGTAAGGCTCCAAAGTCACTTGGCTAGTTCAAGCCTGTCATAAAGCCTATAGCCCCAGAGCAAAGTAGCTCCCAGTTCTCTGAGCCCTGCAAGCCATCAGCAGTCTCTAGAGGTGAATAAAAAAGCAGCTTTCAGAGTACCTAGCCACAGACCATGGTACCACCTTGGAAGAAATAAAAGTGGCAGAAAACCAGAACTCCCAATTTCTAATCACTTACCCCTTCATTACCAGCTGCCTTTAATTTCTAGATGATGGAGGTTGTGGACTGTGCCTTTCCTTCTTTTACCAGAGGTAAATTAAAGATGGAATTTTCTGATTTCAGATGGTTTCCAAAATCTCTGTCCTCCTGCAGATGTACCAACAGTGTGAATATAACAGAAACCATTCTGTAGGCCTTACCCTTTACTTTAAGAGGACCATATTTTTTATTTTTCTCTCCTGATCCCTTCCTTCTTTCTTATGCCCAGGGCTTCCAGTAACTAGAGAACATTTAATCTCCTGTTTTCAGCAAGGGAAAGCACCATGGCTGCTAGAGCAAAAGGGCCCAAGGAGCTCTTCTCCCGGTGAGTGAGTTGAAAGCAGGTATATAAGGGCTGTTATCCCAAAAGACTTTTATCTGTTGTGGTGAAGAGAGTGCTACACTTTGGAGCCTACACACCAATACTGAAGCATGCTACTGTTCATTTCCTGAGAAATGGATATTAAACTCAGTATAGGGCATGAGACATAATTTATGTTAGATTGTAAAATAAGATGAATATTGAGTATGTTTGCACTTGAAGGCATACAGTCTTTTTATCTGTAGAGAAAAGAAAATTTGTATTCCATTTTGAAAATTATTGCATGTGAGTTAAAAAGTGAAGTTTTTCTTTTTAACATACAAAATTTACCAAGAATGACCATGTGATAGTATATACAAAATGATGAGAACAGAACATTTGAAAGCTTGCCTGAGATTCACAAAATTATAAGAATAATGCACAAATGACTTTTTAGCAAAGAAAAGGCAATGGAGAAAGACTGTCCAATATTTTAGACCAAGCATGCTCAGGCACAGGATTTGTGAATTTATAGGCTAACTGCAAGAAAGTTGGTCAGTCATTCCTTCATTCTTTACTCAATATATAAATCACAAAATATGAGAATATTGGATCTAACTGTGTCATATATCCATTTTGAGGTTTTATTGTTATTATATGTGAAGGTCTTTCTAAAATTATCCATATGACCAAATGGTGTATCCAAAGATTGGTGCTACTTGTTGCACTTTGATAACTCCTTTTTGCCTGGGGAAATAAAATAAAAATCAGTTTACTTTCTGCCATTGGATGAAAGCACTTATATTTCTGTGTGTCCGTATGTGTGTCCTTCTTCGTTCTGTGTTTATATCATTATTTGTTTTTTTCAGCGGTAAATTTTGAAGCGAAGGTGATGTGTACAAAACTGAGCCCTTTTGTGGACGGATCTGGCCCCCAAAGATGCACGAATGAGGATCCGCATGACTTCATTTGGAGAGAAATCTGTGATTCTACTATCAAAGTAAATAAAAATCCAAAGAGTGACTGTGAAATTGATGAAACTGCAGAGAAATTCAGCCAATATTCAGTCCTAACTCAGTACACAAAATTGACCTCAGGAAATGACTGTTGTCAGGATGGCAAATATAGGAAATGCTTTCCTGAAGAAGTACGATTTGTTCAGTCACCTAACAAACCTGAAATGCCCATGTATCAAGGTAAGGTAGGAGGAATGGCCTTTGGGTGGAGTTTAGACTTCATTAGACATCCAAAAAGTAAACCTATCAATATGGTTTCTGTGAATAATAAAGGCGGGGGACCTTTAAGTCAGGAATCTAAGCTTGTTGCACATCACAGAATCCATACTAGAGAGAAACCTTATGAATGTAAACAGTATAGAAAAGATTTTACAGAGAGGGGATCTTTTGTTAAGCATCAGATCATCCACATGGGAGAGAAACCTTATAAATGTCAACACTGTGGAAAGGCTTTCGCACAGAGGGACTCTCTTGTTAAACATGAGAGAATCCACACTGGAGAGAAACCTTATGAATGTCAACACTGTGGAAAGGCTTTTAGACAGAGAGGCCATCTTACTGCACATCAGAGAATCCACAGTGGAGAGAAACCTTATAAATGTGAATACTGTGGGAAGCATTTCAGACAGAGGGGAAGACTTGTTGCACATCAGAGCATCCACACTAGTGGGAAGCCTTATGAATGTAAACAATGTGGAAAGGCTTTTATAGAGAAGGGATCTCTTGCTAAGCATCAGAGAATTCACACTGGAGAGAAACCTTATGAATGTCAACACTGTGGAAAGGCTTTCAGAGAGAGGGGCAATCTTAATGATCATCAGCGCATCCACACTGGAGAGAAACCTTATGAATGTCAACACTGTGGAAAGGCTTTCAGACAGAGGCAAAATCTTACTGCACATCAGAGAATCCACAGTGGAGAGAAACCTCATGAATGTCAACAATGTGGAAAGGCTTTTACAGAGAAGGGATCTCTTACTGCGCATCAGAGAATTCACACTGGAGAGAAACCTTATGAATGTCAACACTGTGGAAAGGCTTTCACAGAGAGGGGCAGTCTTTATGCTCATCAGCGCATCCACACTGGAGAGAAACCTTATGAATGTCAACACTGTGGAAAGGCTTTTGCACAGAGGGACTCTCTTGTTACACATGAAAGAATCCACACTGGAGAGAAACCTTATGAATGTCAACACTGTGGAAAGGCTTTCGCATACAGGGACTCTCTTGTTAAACATGAGAGAATCCACACTGGAGAGAAACCTTATGAATGTCAACACTGTGGAAAGGCTTTTGGACAGAGAGGCAATCTTACTGCACATCAGAGAATCCACAGTGGAGAGAAACCTTATAAATGTGAATACTGTGGGGAGCATTTCAGACAGAGGGGAAGACTTGTTGCACATCAGAGCATCCACACTAGTGGGAAACCTTATGAATGTAAACAATGTGGAAAAGCTTTTATAGAGAAGGGATCTCTTGCTAAGCATCAGAGTATCCACACTGGAGAGAAACCTTATGAATGTCAACACTGTGGAAAGACTTTCAGACAGAGACACAATCTTACTGCACATCAGAGAATCCACAGTGGAGAGAAACCTCATGAATGTCAACAATGTGGGAAGGCTTTTACAGAAAAGGGATCTCTTACTGCTCATCAGAGAGTTCACACTGGAGAGAAACCTTATGAATGTCAACACTGTGGAAAGGCTTTCGCACACAGGGACTCTCTTGTTAAACATGAGAGAATCCACAGTGGAGAGAAACCTTATAAATGTGAATACTGTGGAAAACATTTCAGATGGAGGGGAAGACTTGTTGCACATCAGAGCATCCACACTAGTGGGAAACCTTATGAATGTAAACAATGTGGAAAGGCTTTTATAGAGAAGGGATCTCTTGCTAAGCATCAGAGTATCCACACTGGAGAGAAACCTTATGAATGTCAACACTGTGGAAAGACTTTCAGACAGAGACACAATCTTACTGCACATCAGAGAATCCACACTGGAGAGAAACCTCATGAATGTCAACAATGTGGAAAGGCTTTCACAGAGAGGGGCAATCTTTATGCTCATCAGAGAGTTCACACTGGAGAGAAACCTTATGAATGTCAACACTGTGGAAAGGCTTTCGCACACAGGAACTCTCTTGTTAAACATGAGAGAATCCACACTGGAGAGAAACCTTATGAATGTCAACACTGTGGAAAGGCTTTCAGACAGAGGCAAAATCTTACTGCACATCAGAGAATCCACAGTGGAGAGAAACCTTATGAATGTCAACAATGTGGAAAGGCTTTTACAAAGAAGGGATCTCTTGCTAAGCATCAGAGCAACCACACTGGAGCGGAACCTTATGAATGTCAACACTGGAAAGGCTTTCAGACAGAGGCACAATCTTATTGCACATCAGAGAATCCACAGTGGAGCAAAAGCTCATGAATGTCAACAATGTGGCAAGGCTTTCACACAGAGGGGCTCTCTTGTTAAACATGAGAGAATCTACACTTGAGAGAAATCTTATGACTGTAAACAATGTGGAAAGACTTGCACAGAGGGCCTGCCTTGCAACACATTAGAGAATCCACACTGTAGAGAAACCTTATGAATGTAAACAATGTGGAAAGGCATTTACATGTAGGGGCTATGTTGCTATACATCAGAGAATCCACAAAGGAGAGAATCCTTATGAATGTCAACACTATGGAAAGGCTTTCTCACAGAGGTGCAACCTTTTGGACTTCAGAGTATCCACACTGGAGAGAAACCTTATGAATGTAAACACTGGAAAGACTTTCACATGGAAGAGCTCTGTTACAGACAAAAGAGTGGTTGGCATTAACTGTGACCAGGGAAATATGGTTTTAAATAAAAATATTCCCAAATATTAAATGTACCCAAGTCAGCTGGGTTTTATAGAGATTTTAATTAATACAAATTGAGGAATTAATGAAAGGGAGAGAGTAAAAGGAAATAATGAGAAAAGGGCTAGGCCAGCCTAGGCTTAAGCCTTAAGAGAGATCAGTCAGTCTTTAATCCACTCACCACAAGATTTGTCCCAAGCAAGATTCTAATGTTCAGAGAGACCCACCAGTTTAACTCAGGAAGCTCCACTTCAGCTTCCTAGGCTGCATCTCCAGAGGCTTTCTGGCATCCTTTCAAAGAGAATTTTCTCCTATATCACCTCCCCTAAGTTTTCACATCTACCAATCCAGTAGACGTTTTCACAGGAGTGACCATTCTTAATTCACAACTTCTTTAGTTCTCAATTTCTCTGGGTAGACTAAAACTTCTGAGTAAGTTCACATCTCTTTGCCCCTTGCAAGTTTGCAAGTTGCCTGACCTTTTATAGGTACTTAGAACCTTTTTGTATTAGATCTAAAAATAGACTTAGCTTAAGGCTTTTGGCCTCACTATAATTATAAGTTAAGTACCTTCATTGTTCACTAAGGAGCTTACAACTTTATCTTCCCCTAAAGTATGCTTAAGTATGGGTGGAATAATGTTAGAATTCTCACATTCCTGACGAAGTCCCTTCATTGTTTAAAATGAGGAATGGTCTTAACCAATTGTTCTAGGGTAGAGTCTGAGAATTTTTTAACATTCAGAAGTCTGAGAAATTTTAATATTCACAGCTCTCTGACTACACATCAGAGCATCCACACTGTAGAGAAACCTCATAAATCTTATAAATGTAACCTGTGGAAAGGCTTTTACAGTGAGGTGCTATCTTTTTAAACATGAGAGAAACTTTATCAATGTAAACACTGGACAGGCTTTTACATGTAGGGGATCTCTTGCTAAGCATCAGAACATCCACGCTGGAGAGAAACCTTATGAATTTAAAACATTATGTAAAGAGTTTCACACTAAGGAGCAATATTGCCAGACATCAGACAATCCACACTGGAGACAAACCTCATCAATATAAACATGGAAAGAATTTTACATGGAGGGAATCTCTTTCGGGACATCAGACAATCCCAGACAGGAGAGAAACCTTATTGTATGGAATAAAATCATGCTTTATTCTTCAGCATGTATTAATTAGTATTAGTAATCTTTGATTGACAACTTCCTACTGAAAAGTTGTGAACATCTGGTGATGTCAGAATGGAGATACTAATCTTTCCTTATAAACAGGAGAACAATCCCCCTCCCCAGCATCTTTTTACATACATAAATATACACTTTCAACTCATTATTTCCTTATGTGTCTAAAACCTTGTCTGTTTAAAAATTCAGATTCAGAATATGTGAAGGGCATCATGTAATGGATTGGGGCATGAGGATAGAATGGCAGCAGGAAAAAAGCAACAGAGTCAATAAATCAGGAGACAGGGGTCAAAGTGGATGTCCCTTGCACTGCCCCCTAGAGTGCCCCTCTGGGAGGACCAAATGAAATTGAAAGCCACACTTGGCTCCTGAGACTTGATGTGTAAGATTTAGTGGACAGGGAAAAGTTTGATAGACTGAGGCAAGAGCAGATTTTGCTCTCTTATAGTTTCGTTTCTTGCTGGACTTTCCTGTGAGTGTGCCTATGGGATCCTAATTGCACAGACAGAATAGCAAGCTAAATGGAGCAACCAGGAAAGTAACATATCTCTCCTCTTTTCCCCTTTTTCCGGAGGCCCCAAGACACAAGGGGCAGCCATGAGACCACTGCATGCTTGCCACCCTGGCATCCACAGTACTGTCTCTGTTCCTGGGACAGCCTGCTGTGAATTTTAAAACTACTCCACCCTAATCATGCTGTACTTTAGAAGAACTGATTTAGCCATTTCCAGATTAGTAACAATGGAGATACTTGGTCTACAAGAATCAGGTCTTGGGAATTCTACATTTGTCCACCCTAATTAGTTTAACAAGGTCAGGAATGTCTACACTGGAAGGGTAAAGAGGTCAGAGATAGGAAATACTCCACTCTTACGTGCTTTGAAATTGACCCATCAACAAATATCATCTGCAATGGGGATAAACTAAATCCATTCCCATTAAGATTAGGAGTGAAACAAGGATGCCCATTATCACCTCTATTATTTGACATTGTATTAGAAACACTAGCAGTAGCAATTAGAGAAGAAAAAGAAATTGAAGGCATTAAAATAGGCAAGGAGGAGACCAAATTATTGCTCTTTGCAGATGACATGATGGTCTACTTAAAGAATCCTAGAAATTCAACCAAAAAGCTAATCGAAATAATCAACAACTTTAGCAAAGTTGCAGGATACAAAATAAACCCACATAAGTCATCATCATTTCTATATAATTCCAACAGAGCTCAGCAGCAAGAACTAGAAAGAGAAATCCCATTCAAAATTACCTTAGATAAAATAAAATACTTAGGAATCTATTTGCCGAGACAAACACAGGAACTATATGAACACAACTACAAAACACTTTCCAACAACTAAAACTAGACTTGAACAATTGGAAGAACATTAACTGTTCATGGGTAGGATGAGCCAATATAATAAAAATGACCATCCTACCCAAACTCATCTATCTATTTAGTGCCATACCCATGGAACTTCCCAAAATTTTTTTTACTGATTTAGAAAAAACCATAACAAAGTTCATTTGGAAGAACAAAAGATCAAGGATATCCAGGGAAATAATGAAAAAAAAAATACAAAGGAAGGGGGCCTTGCAGTCCCAGATCTCAGACTATATTATAAAGCAGCGATCACCAAAACAATCTGGTACTGGCTAAAAGACAGAAAGGGGGATCAGTGGAATAGACTGGGGGCAAGCAACCTCAGCAAGACAGTATATGACAAACCCAAAGACCCCAGCTTTTGGGACAAAAATCCACTATTTCATAAAAACTGCTGGGAAAATTGGAGGACAGTGTGAGAAAGATTAGGTTTAGATCAACACCTCACACCCTACACCAAGATAAATTCAAAATGGGTGAATGACTTGAACATAAAGAAGGAAACTATAAGAAAATTAGGCAAACACAGAATAGCATACATGTCAGACCTTTGGGAAGGGAAAGACTTCAAAACCAAGCAAGACTTAGAAAGAGTTACAAAATGCAAAATAAATAATCTGGAATACATCAAATTAAAAAGTTTTTGTACAAACAAAACCAATGTAACCAAAATTAGAAGGGAAGCAACAAATTGGGAAACAATCTTCATAAAAACCTCTGACAAAGGTTTAATTACTCAAATTTACAAAGAACTAAATCAATTGTACAAAAAATCAAGCCATTCTCCAATGGATAAATGGGCAAGGGACATGAACAAGCAGTTCTCAAAGAAATCAAAACTATTAATAAGCACATGAAAAAGTGCTCTACATCTCTTATAATAAGAGAGATGCAAATCAAAACAACTCTGAGGTATCACCTCACACCTAGCAGATTGGCTATGGAAAGTAATGAATGCTGGAGGCATGTGGCAAAGTGGGGACACTAATTCATTGCTGGTGGAGTTGTGAATTGATCCAGCCATTCTGGAGGGCAATTTGGAACTATGCCCAAAGGGTGATAAAAGACTGTCTGCCCTTTGATCCAGCTATAGCACTGCTGGGTTTGTACCCCAAAGAGATAATAAGGAAAAAGACTTGTACAAGAATATTCATAGCTGTGCTCTTTGTAGTGGCCAAAAACTGGAAAATGAGGGGATGCCCTTCAATTGGAGAATGGCTGAACAAATTGTGGTATATGTTGGTGATGGAATACTATTGTGCTCAAGGGAATAATAAAGTGGAGGAATTCCATGGGGACTGGAACAACCTCCAGGAAGTGATGCAGAGCGAAAGGAGCAGAACCTGGAAAACATTGTACACAGAGACTGATACACTGTGGTACAATCGAAGGTAACGGACTTCTCCATTAGTGTCAATGCAATGTCCCTGAACAATCTGCAGGGATCTAAAGAACTATCCACAAGCAGAGGATAAACTTTGGGAGTAAAAACATCAATGAAAAGCAACTGCTTGACTATAGGGGTTGAGGGGATATGACTGAGGAGAGACTCTAAATGAACACTCTAATGCAAATACCAACAACAGGGAAATGGGTTCGAGTCAAGAACACATGTGATAACCAGTGGAATCGTGCGTTGGCTATGGGAGAGGGAAAGGTGGGGGGGGGGGGCGGGGAGGAAAAGAAAATGATCTTTGTTTCCAGTGAATAATGTTTGGAAATGACCAAATAAAATAATGTTTAAAATTAAAAAAAAAAAGAAAGAAATTGACCCAAATAGGGAAGAACAATCCAATCCATTGGGGCAGGGAATAGATTTGCGCCCTATAGGGGAGTAGAAGGGTAACAAACAGACTGGTGGGTAGGGAAGTAGTCCAAGGAAGGGAGGGGGCGGGGGGTTAATTTTAGAAAGACTACAGGGAAAATAAGGGGGAATAAGAAGGGAGGGGGATAGTGTGAATTTTAAGATCTCCATCTTGCTTGGTCTAGCACCCAAAATTGTGCACACCCACACTACACGGGCATGTGCTAGTCAATGACAAATCAGAAATAACTAACTGCCCAACTGGGCTGTCCTAAGCCAAGCTTGAGCCACCATTGGCACTTGTGAGGCACAGAAAGTGAGGTAGGGAACAGCCTCTGAAATTCACTCACTTCCTTGGACAGAGCTAGACAGCAGTTGGTGTGAGGAGCTTGAGAAGGGAGGAGGCCCGCAGACAGCTTTCCTTCAGATTGGTCACGTGAGTCAAGGACTGATTCTCTTCTCTACCTTGGCCTTTTTGGGCCTAAAACTCCCTCTGGCTCAGCCAGAAGGTTGAGTTAACCTTTTCCTCTTTCTCCTTTCTCCCTCTCTCCCTCTCCCTTTTCTTACTCCCGTTGTGATTAAACCACCATAAACTCCATTCTGAGTTGAGTGTTTCATTTTAGGAATTTCATAGATAAATTCCTTGGCGACCATAAATTAATATTATAACAATCATTAAAGGTGATTCTTCACCATAACAGTTGAAAGGGAAGTAAATAAGGATGGGAACTAGGGGGACTGATTAAAAACAAACATTGGTGTAGAAGGAAATAGTGAAAGAAGAAAAGGCAGGAACAGGAGCAGAAATCAAAATGCTGGGCAATACACAGCTAGTAATCATAACTATGAATGTGAATGGAATGAACTCACCCATAAAATGCAAGCAAATAGCAGAGTGGATTAGAATTCAAAACCCTACCATATGCTGTCTACAAGAAACACACATGAGGAAGGTAGATACGCATAGGGTGAAAGTTAGACGGTGGAGCCAAATCTATTGGGCATTAACTGATAAAAAGAAGGCAGGAGTCACAATCGTGATATCCGACAAAGCCAAAGTAAAAATAAATCTAGTTAAGAGATAGGGAAGGTAATTACATCCTGATAAAAGGCAGTATTGACAATGAGGAAATATCTGTACTCAACATGTCTGCACCAAATGGCATAGCATCCAAATTTCTAAAGGAGAAACTAGAGGAGCTCGAGGATGAAATAGATAGAAAAACTATACTAGAGGGAGACCTGAACCTTCCTCTATCTGCACTAGATAAATCAAACCAAAAAATAAATAAGAAAGAGGTAAGAGAAGTGAATGAAATCTTAGAAAAATTAAAGTTAGTAGACATGTGGAGAAAAACAAATAGGGAGAAAAAGGAATATACCTTCTTTTCAACAGCACATGGTACATTCACAAAAATTGACCATGTATTAGGGCATAAAAACATTGCAAACAAGTGCAAAAGAGCAGAAATAATAAATGCAACTTTCTCAGATCACAATGCAATGAAAATAATAATTTGTAAGGGAACATGGAGAGGTAAATCAAAAATTAATTGGAAATTAAGCAATACGATTCTCCAAAACCAGTTAGTTAAAGAACAAATCATAGAAACAATGACTTCATTGAAGAAAATGACAATGATGAGACATCCTTTCAAAACCTATGGGATGCAGCCAAAGCAGTACTCGGGGAAATTTATATCCTTGAGTTCATATATTAAAAAATTAAGAATGGCAGAGGTCAATGAATTGGGCATGCAAATTAAATAATTAGAAAGCAAACAAATTAAAAATTCTCAGATGAAGACTAAATTAGAGATCCAAAAACTCAAAGGAGAAATTAATAAAATCAAAAGCCAAAGAAGTATTGATTTAATAAATAAGACTAGAAGCTGGTACTTTGAAAAAACAAAGTAGACAAAGTACTAGTCAGTCTAATTTAAAAAAAGGAAAGAAACGAAATTGACAGTATCCAAGATGAAAAAGGAGAACTCACCTCTAATGAAGAGGAAATTAAGGCAATCATTAAAAACTACTATGCCCAATTATATGGCAAAATTTTGGCAATCTAGGTGATATGGATGAATAGTTACAAAAATATAAATTGCCTAGACTAAAAGAGGAAGAAATAAATTACCTAAACAACCCCATATCAGAAAAAGAAATTGAACAAGCCATCAAAGAACTCCCTAAGGAAAAATCCCCAGGTCCAGATGGATTCACAAATGAATTCTATCAAACATTCAAAGAACAACTAATCCCAATATTATACAAACTATTTGACAGAATAAGCCAAGAAGGAGTTCTACCAAATTCATTTTACGACACAAACATGGTACTGATCCCAAAGCCAGGCAGGTCAAAAACAGAGAAAGAAAACTATAGACCAATCTCCTTAATGAATATAGATTCAAAAATCTTAAATAGTATATTAGCAAAAAGACTCCAGCAAGTCATCACATGGGTTATTCACTATGACCAGGTAGGATTCATACCAGGAATGCAAGGATGGTTCAATATTAGGAAAACCATCCACATAATTGACCATATTAAAGCTTTCTCAGAGGGGAGAGATGCTTCAAGGTAGGAAGATAGAGACAGGATAGAAGTTTTAAATACCACGAGGGGGATGACGGAGTCAAATTAGAGATATGAGGTGGCAGGGATGAGTCTTTATTAATTTTCCATAAGCCACAGCCAAGCTTTGATCAAAGGACCACTTCGAAGGCTTTTACCAGTCCAGAGATCCACATGTAATACCACACAGGTTGGAGAGATGAAAGAGATAGAGAAGATTTAAAGATGGCCAAGCTCCTGCCAGGACAGCCATCAGCTACCCTGAAAGAGAGGAGAGAGAGAGGCGGAGCTTGCTGGGCTAAATATACCCTTTGATATGCAAATATACACAGTACATAGGGATGATTCTCATTAGTTAATGACAAGGTATAGGTGTAGTTTCTCTTAACCAAGTGAGCACAAAGATACCTGTGTTCTCGCCTAACCTGGGGGAAGCTGGGGTCAAGGGTCAGAGGCTTTCCCAGCCATGTGCAATACTGAGCATGCTCAAGACTGAGCATGCTCTCTTCTAAGGCAATCTGTACATACCAACAGTTTCCCTTGCCCATAGCTAGGGGTGGACTGCTACACATATTAACAAGCAAACTGAGAGATAATGGACCTGCTCATACTTCCGAACAATTTTTTCTTTTTTGTCAAACTTGGGGTATTCAACACCTCCCAGGTATCCCGTACAATCCATAAGGACAAGCTATTGTGGAGTGCAGTAATCAGATCTTAAAAGCATTTCTTTTTAAAACAAAAAGGGGGAGACAGCACCCTGCATTGACGATTGGCAATAGCTGTATATATATATATATATATATGTATATATATATATGTATACATATATATACTATCAATAATTTGATCTTTACTTCCAATAACATATCCAGAGCTGAAACAGTTTTCTCTGCGTTTTCTTATGAACAAAATTCAGGTACCACCACTCCTCTGTGTGAATCTTAAAATTTCTCAGATTTGTGAATGTTAAAAATTCTCAGACTCTACCTTAGAACATTGGTTAGGACTATTCCCCATTTTAAACAATGAAGGTACTTGATCAGGAAGATCAAGAAAGGCCTCTGAAGTTAATGCAGCTATGGAGCTAAATTGAAGGCTGCTCTCTCTCTTGGTGGCTGAAAATAATTCAGCCTTGGAAACTTAGTGGAGCTGAGGAGCTAAACTGGAGGGTCTTTCTGAACACTAGAATCTTGCTTGGGACAAATCTTGTGGTGAGTGGATTAAAGACTGACTGGTCTCTCTTAAGGCTCAGGCCCAAGCCATTTTGGCCTAGGCCCCTCATACATTATTTCCTCTTACTCTCTCCCTTTCCTTGATTCCTTATTTGTATTAATTAAAATCTCCATAAAAACCCAGCTGACTTGCATATTTCATATTTGGGAATTTTCCCCATGGTGACCATTTTATTTTTAATATAAAATCAAGACACAAAAAATTATCTTTACAATTTTGGCAATTCAAAGTCTTGAAACCATATTTTCTCTGTCACAGTTTAAGGCAACCACTCTTTTAACTGTAACACGTGCTCCCTGCCCCAGAACAAAAATGTGTCATGTGGAAAGATGATAATCAAACTTGGCAAGGACCCTACCCAGTGGTCCTGCCAGGCCAAGGTTTTGTTGGTGTCTTCACAGGTAAAGAAAGAGTACGGCTCCCTTCCCGCTGAGTTCGAGAAATCGACCATAAAGAGAAGGACAAGGAGAGGATGCAGGAAGCTTCGCAAGGAGACACGATAATGTCTCCATAAGATACTGACTTTTCTGCTTCTATTCCAGAATTTAGGTACAGCTACCGGAATAGAGATGGGTTTTTTGGGAACAACCTCCTTGGGTAGAGTATGTCGGCATGGGACACACTTTACCGGAAGTCATCTTATTTACAAAAACTAACTCTGATAGTCCTGGCATTTACCATTTTGAGAGAATAGCTAAGGATAGCAATCAGGCTAATAATTTGTGTCTTTCAATTAGATTGGACTAGTTGAGGCACCCCCAGTGTGCCTCGCACGAGACCATCCTGAATGCCTGCCCTTCAAATCTCTGCAGGCACATTATTATGGTCTTCCTGACCTGTCAGTCTCCTTCTGGTTAGGATCTTATCATGTAGACAAAGGGGTAAATATGAAGGTTACGGCCAACTGCAATATCTAGGTTGGTGGGGGGAATCTTGTGATAGTAGTTGGGGACAAGAAAGACCTATTTGTCCTTATGTGATGGAATATAAACAAGGAGACACTGTTAATATGTTTCCGCCCTTGCTATCATGTAGATCTAAGAGGGCGTCATGTATTCATTGGGAAAATATGACTTGGGTGTCTTGGCATGATGACACAAGGTGTATTGGAAAGAAACTGGATTCTTGTAAATTTCATGATTGTTTTGTAGGAGGATATAGCTAGCCTTTGTGGGGGACGCCCCAGAGCTAATTGGTTACATGCTGCTAATTTCACACATGTAGCATTCCAAGGATATTCACATCTATTAAATATAAATGATGTATGGTTACTGTGTCTTCAGACACAAGGTTATACTGCTGATATTTGTGGGTGGTCTCTTGACCCGGCCATGCAGCTGTTGCCTAAGACTAACTCATTAACATTTGGCTCAGAGTCACATTCCTCTGGGAAAGAGTGGGTTGAAACCTACATGCCCAAAAGGTGTCACCCTTACATTGCCACCCAACCTGAATTATCTATGCTTTGTTACGTGGTCATTGATCCTGGCAATCCCCAATAAAGCCTGGGGTAAAGGCGTGATTCCTTCTCTTGTTCCAGCAATCTTAAAGCTTCATGACTGTCTCTTTACTAAGGCCTCTCTTGGCCACATGCTTTCTATCTCGGAATCTTTACTTCCACATGTCTGCAAACTGCTCACATTCTCCTGTAGTCGAGGCAGAACCATAAGGGTTAAAGCCTCCTCTTCTCCCTGCTTGGGCTGCATAGTCAAGGTCGTGGGTTGAACTGTATATGACCTGCCCAGCTGCATGCTAGGTTGGAGTAGCAGCAGAGGGAGGACTGATAAGGTTTGTGAGAAAGAAACTGTAAGGTTGGAGTAGCCAGCAAAGGGAGAACTGATAAGGGTTGTGAGAAATTGTGAGAGACTATGGGAAAGTTGCTTCTCTGCCTTTGGAATCCTCTCGGTTCTTCCCTGTGCCTGTCAGGTAACGTCATGAATTCCTATGAATCTGCCCAATTATTGGTTCCTGCTGGTGCTGGGCTGTAACATCATACATTCCTGTGGTTTTTTCCTTTATATGCTTTGTGTGAAACCAATAAACTTTGTCGTTATACATTTTCATATAGCGTCCATTTGTCACTCTTCATGTTCATTACCCCAGGCAAGGTCACAAAAGGTTGGCCACCTTTTTGATGAACCTTGCATTCTCCTACCTAGGAGAATGTCATAGGGATCACGCCTGCCCTATCAATTACTTTGACTTGTCTGTGTCTCTCATTCTTCACTCATATTCTCAGACTCTTCACTCCTTCTTGAGTCCCAACCCACAAAGGAAAAATCCCTTTTTGTAACCAACACTAACAGGTTACAATTGGCACCTCGGCTATGGGACCTGAAATCCTTTGTTACAGGCGTTATGAATTCAAGCGTGCGCAACTCGAGAAGCCCCCACTGGAGAGCCAAAAAGACGAACCTGTAGGTGGCCTCTGGGGTAAGAAGTCTTTTGTTTTAGAAAATGAGTTCATTTGCCTCATCTCATACCCATTCTGTTAGACTATTAATGTCTTTAATTGAACAGAATGGTATTAAGATCTCTTAAGCATTACTTAAGAGGGCACTGAAAGCATATCCTGAATTCCCAGCAAGGGGAGTTCTGAAAGTGCAGCTATGGGATCTAGATGGAGATAATTTGAGGCAGTGTCAGAATGAGAAACAGAAAATACCACAAGTCAAAGGCAGCACGTGGAAAATTAGGCAAATGGTATTAAATACAAAGCCATTTCAGCATTCAGATGATAAGGTAGAAAAATCTTTACAAATTCAAGAGGATGTTACTTCCTCGAAGGCTTTTAGCTCTCTCCAGCCACTTTCATCCTTTAAGGCTTCTTTTCTTATGCATCCCGCCCCCCCCCCCCCTCCCCACAGAACCCTGCAGGCCAAAAGAGCATTAAGGAGACTACAGATAGCCCCCTGAAAAAAAGAAGCAGGATTTCTCCTTGTGTGCTAGCATGCAAATATATTGGAAGCTCTCAGCATTATAGAGCTGATTAAAACTCTTTATTAGCAAATTTTTACACCAGATGATTGGAAATTAAGAAAAATATTACCTGCTATTAAGAGCAAATGGATTCTAATTAAAATACTGCATTAAAAGTGGAGGATTGACTTATCTCTCAGTCTTTTGCCCTTCCTTTCACTAATGATACTAACAATATACTTAACTCACTTCCTTTACTGACCCTTATCTATCCTTGCTAATAGTGCCTCTGTCTGTTTGCTGCAGAAACATACAGAAATATTCAATGTCAACCTCTGCCTTCACCCAAGCTTAATGTAGTATTATGATCATTTTAAAATTTATAGAAATAAGCAGGTAAAAATGCTTCTCCAACAAAAATCAGTAATGATTTTAATAATACAGACACAAATTTAATTCAGGCTATGGTCATTGATATCCTAACTTCTAAAGAAATTCAAAGTAGGGCAATTCACTATGTTAATCAAGCTTTTAGCTAAAGGATACAGGGCTAAATAAGACTAAAACTGACAAATTCTAAGGCAACATCATTCTCATCAATGAAATATAAGTTTATGGCAAGAAATTACTTAAACATTGCTTATTTCAAAAGTTATGCAAGGAACAAGCCAAAAGTCATAAGGAAATTAATGTGCCCATATCTATCAGAAGTTATCTGGCACAGGTAAATTCTGAAAGCTTAATAAGCAATGGTTAAACACAGAACAAACCTTTAATTATATAGGGCTAGCTGCTTAAAGTTAAAGAGTGCTTCGAGGAGAGAATTCCTCACAAAAGGACTATAAGATCATATCAAAGCATAAATACTTTATTCCTCAAGAACCTAAGGCAGTCCAGTTTTAGGACACGTGTTTGCCTTAACCAGGAAGCAAACAGACATTTTTGAGCAAAAGGTTGTTTATCAGCAAACCTCTCCACTATTTTAGCATATCTAAAAGGGACAAGCTCTTTGAAGCACTGCCAGAGAATGCAGGAGGACTATTGTCTAAATGTAAAGGTATAAACCTGATATGTCTTTCAAACAGATCTTTGCTAAGAAATGGTATCACTATGAAGCAAAATTTAAAAATTAAATTGTCTTAATTTGGATTGGACATGGCAAAATTATATCGGAATGTTTGATTATATTTCTTGATATGGAAGGTCGAAAAGTTAAAAATCTTTATCTGACTTTTGTCACATGCTACAACAGATATTTTAACTGTAATAATATTTTAAAATGAATTATAGTGTAACTTTAGGTTAAATACCAAGGTATAAACACTATTTTTTCAAGGCTCTTTGAGGTAAATCCACATGGACTCTTGCAACCATGTGACTTACTGCCAAAATTATTTTGATATGGAAAGGAAAGTTAATTCAGCAGTTTGATAAATTAATCCTGCCACATGGAGGGAAATACTCCTACACCTCAGGTTACAAGTCTTTATAACAAGTATTGAATATTATCGAAAGGAAAATTAATACTCAGTGCAATTGTTTAAATGACAAGCATGAATTGGTATATGCTTTAGAGAAATTTCTAATATATTCAAATTTTAAATATGTAGGAATCATTAAATTTTTAAAACAGGACAGCAAGGGTAGAAATTAGCAGATATTATTTAAAAAACTTGAATCAATTTCAAAAACTTTATGTAAGGCACATTATTGCAACTTTATCCAAAAAGCAAATTATTTGTAATTATTCACTCAATATAATATAGCGTCAATTCTAAACATGAGACACATTCTCAGCATTGCATGGCATCAGAGTAAACATAGGGCTGGAAATATTCAAATTGTTAATCAGTAGTTAATTATTAAGGTTATCAATTAATTTGTTAACCAGCAACAGTGATTTATGTGTGGTTTAGAATTGGCAACACTACCACTTACTCAAATGTCATATATTGATCCTGATCATTATTGCAGACTAAAACCAATGATTAATATACAAGCTCAAATATTACTTGTGCAATATCTATGTTGGCAATGGAATTTTGCAAAACTTGTAGGTACAATTGATAGTTGCATTCACATTATCAAAATCTTTTCAGTCATGAATTTAGATATGATAGGTTAAAAATAATAACATTAGTGCAATTGCTTGATAATGCTGTGCATACTCTTACTGCATCTATTTAGGAACAGCAAATATTGATGCATGCACAGTATATGTTTATACAGAAGCAAAATTGTATACAGATAGGCAAATGCTTAAGATCACAGCACAAGCTGGCAAAATCAAATGTGATTTCTATCTTGCAAGTCAAGGTGAAAACGTTATCAAAGGTAAATGGCCTTGAGGCCACTGCTTTTTAGCAGACCCAGATCACTTGCACTCTCTGACCTATCAGAGTGCCAAGTCTATTATTCCTCAACATTTTATGCACACAAGTGAAATTGCTTACAAGTGTAAAATTTTGTGAATGTTATTGTGTCACTCATGCACCTCAGACAGGTATCTGAACTAAACATTGTGGACTAAGAGATGCATTGCAACATGCTCCTATGGTAAAAATTTGAAAACGAAAATGTGATGGGAAATAATTACTCTCCTGATTAATGGGATTAATCTCAAAATGATGAAGTATGCAAAGTTATTACAGATCTTTTAAATAATTGTGCATATTCAACTATTCCAAAATAATTTTGGAATAACAGCACTTTCAACAGCAATACATGGGCAGAATTGGACAAACCATGGCTTAAATGCAAGCAATTACAAAAAGGGCTCAAAGGAATTGATAAGCCCCAAACTTCAAACACAAGAAGGATATGTTTTCAGCTTTCTAATTTAATAAGACCCAATAAGGCTTTCATTGGGTCAAGATTTTCTGTTTACCTTCTCAGATACCAGAAGTCCATGGTTGAAGACTGAAAGCATCCAGCTGAAAGAAAGTCTGCCCAGAAAGTCAGTGCAGATGTATCTGGCACCATCCACAACATGGCACAGATGCCAGACAACAGAAAAAACAGCAAATGAGTTGGAAAGACCATCACTGCCCTATATGAAGGTCTAATGCACTATACACACAAATGTACTTTTATGAAAGACAGTTTACCTAGAGAAAAACATCATTAATTTCCTCACAAATATTCTATTATGCTAGTATATGGGTATTTGTTGTAAGATCAAGGTTTATCGTGTACCTGAAAACATCAAATGGTATTTGTACAATATGTAATTTGCAATTAACTTTTTGGAATTGTTACATGTTACCCAAATATGTTCAAATAACAAATGATACAATTGGAAATGTTATGACAGTACATTGGATACTGTTCAATTGAAGCACAAATTGTCGCTATCATCCAAAATGTATGTATGATAATTATCTTATGTGGTTCATTTTATATTTGCAAAAAGTATATAGGTCTTCATTAGAATCAATCTTATTCAAAAGTCTATGTTATTGGAAAAGGCATTTAAGTTTTTAAAAAGAAAAAAGGGGTGGAAATGGTATTAATAACCATCTATCTCTCCTATACCCCAGAATAAATATGAGCTAATATTATAAAATCACAGTTCTCATGTAATGATAAACATTGCATTGTATGTTGTACATGGATTGGGTTGAATATTACCAAGAGATTAAGACCCAATGGGATGATAACTTTGGGTCGAGGTTTTGTTTGTATGTTTACAGAGAGTGAAAACACCTGGTCACCCACAAAGCACTTCATGCCATGTGGCACGGGACCAGGAAGAGAAGCAGACGAGTAACATCAATGATGCCAGCTGATTGCAGAACAGACATGCTGGAAGAAAACATCACTGGTGACTATAAACACAACAAAGACCGACATTACACTATTTTTAATGACACTATTATTCTACTGATGGACACTTGTCATGCTGACATCTATTGGTCTTTTATACTTAAACCAATATCAAGCATGTTAACTTGTATGGACTAAACCCCACTCGTATATATTTATGGCATCAGATGAATCCCACACTCCAAAGACTTTACCAGGGGGTCAAAATTGAAATAGCTATAATTGTTTAGACACTAATGTATACCTTTCATTTTGGATGTCTATGTTATATATGTCAAAAGGAATTCATTTTGTATGCATTGTAAAACTCCTACTTGTATTGTAAGAAATGCTACTATTAACAAGGGTATAGACATTGGTATGACTCTCCAGAGAGGAGATAGAAATTTTTCATCCATAGCATGAACCTAGTAACTCTGACAACAAAAAATTAGGTTTGAAGATTTATAATGGACAGACGGTCCTGATATTACCCTAAAAAGGGAATGAGATGTCAGGCAAAATGCACTTTAAAACTTTTAATTAGGAACCTAAGTCATTGAAAATAATTATCTACATCTATGTAAAGATTATGTTCCTGGCAATGCCTATGTAGACATTATGTGCCAACTGCCATTGCTGTGACTACATGTTAATATCATTATTGATCATTACTCCTGAAACTCCATCTTTTTGGGTAATATCTTTATGGGAACTCTTTCTTGCTCTCTCCTACCAGTCCCAGAATTCAGGCAGGCCGCTGGATTCGGGGTCTATTAGCTTCCACTTCAAGTACTGGAAGACGTTCTGGTATATGAAAGTAAAGCCTCAGTAGTAAACTGAGTGCTCTAGGTTGGACAATTTCTGTGGATGCGCAGTTGTTGAACCTCCTAAGTGGAATAGGTTATTGTACATCTACATGGAGCAAAAGCAAACTATACACTAAGTTTCCCTCTTGGAGTATGTATTGAAAATAGGAAAAAATTGGCACTGATAAGCTTGTAGAAAAAGCACAGTGAATATTATACATTTACAACAAGGAAAGAATAAGTTACATCAAATTCTATATGAATAAGTAACTGTAGAGATTGCTTCTACATGGAAAGCAACTTAAGCTTCTACTAATCCAAACATTGGTTTGGTAGAATGAATTTTGCAAACATTGGTTATGTTATATTCTTGGTTATTATATTGAATGGTTCATTTATAGCAGAGATTTATATAAGGCTTATATAAGAAATATGCAGCCAAAAGTTGCAATGTCACTTCAGTAGCTTCATTCTTGTTAATTCAACAACAAATCAAAATGTAATGTTTATGGGAATATTGATACTTGAACTGATATTTGCACTACTGTTTGGAGAATGTAAAAGATGCTAATATATTTGGTATACTATTCAAAAACAAAAAAGGGGGGAGAAAGTATTTTAAGAATATATTTATACCATTCTCATTTCAATTGAGCAATTTTTATTTGATGCTCTTTTACTATATTTTCTCTGAATATTTGGATTATTCTATGTTGTTTTCATTTTTCATACATTTTGAAGTACATTTCAAGTACTATTAATACTCTGATCCTGAGCTATGAAGGTGCAAATTTTTTCTCTTTATATGTACCCAACAGAATGAGATTATGAGAACATGACAGCATTTGTTAAGTTGCAGGTGACTATCCTGGGAGACCATAACTGATTGCATAAAAAGGAATGCAGAGGACACCTCAATGGGCCAGACAGCCGAAGCCACACACAGACGTATATTCCATAAGAGATGGATATATGTTGGCTGCTGAGGTTGGAGGTACTGGTACATGGTGTTTGAGACTCTCATTCACAGATAGCCCTGGTATCAAAGTCCAACCATATTGCCATGTGGCAGGCATCTAGGCAGGTATATCCATAAAAATGCATAATCAGTACAAGGGAGAAAAGGGAAATTCCCCTTCACTCCAGATACAGTCATCTTTTCTTTTGCTATGAAAGCTCTGGCAACTTCTTATAATCTTAACTGTATGTGGGCATTAATCTGTTAATGCACCTGTCCTATGATGTATGGAACCACTATCACATTAATTCAGGATAATTAGAGTTAAGATTATTTTCTTATTACTTTTATTATTATTTTAATCTTTTATGACACTTTTATCATTGATTTTGATTACTAAGTATGAAGATCATTTTTTCATTGCAATATTGTTAATAAGTTGAAAGAAATTCTTATTGTTGATGACAATCACACATAATTTTTATAGCCAAAGTTTTGGCAATATATTTTGGATGTCTATTTTGACTCACTTGAAAGTATCAATTGATGGTGCTACATGATTTTTTATATTTTTAATTTTAGTCACAAACTTTGTTACATTTTTATATCACTCACCCTTCATTTCATTTTTATTTTTAAAACAAAAAAGGGGGATATGTAGCATTCCAAGAATATTCACATCTATGAAATATAAATGATGTATAGTTACTGTGTCTTCAGACACAAGGTGATACCGCTGATATTTGTGGGTGGTTTCTTGACCCGGCCATACGGCTGTTGCCTAAGACTAACTCATTAACATTTGGCTCGGAGTCACATTCCTCTGGGAAAGAGTGGGTTGAAATCTACATGCCCAAAAGGTGTCACCCTTACATTGCCACCCAACCTGAATTATCTATGCTTTGTTACGTGGTCATTGATCCTGGCAATCCCCAATAAAGCCTGGGGTAAAGGCATGATTCCTTCTCTTGTTCCAGCAATCTTAAAGCTTCACGACTGTCTCTTTACTAAGGCCTCTCTTGGCCACATGCTTTCTATCTCGGAATCTTTACTTCCACGTGTCTGCAAACTTCTCATATTCTCCTACCTAGGAGAATGTCATAGGGATCACGCCTGCCCTATCAATTACTTTGACTTGTCTGTGTCTCTCATTCTTCACTCATATTCTCAGACTCTTCACTCCTTCTTGAGTCCCAACCCACAAAGGAAAAATCCCTTTTTGTAACCAACACTAACAGGTTACAACACAGATGTTGACTGATTACAGAAAGATAGCCCTGGCATTGGATAAAGTGAATATGTCTCATTATGTTAATGTTACTAATACTGGGAAAGTCCAAAAACCAGTAAATAGAAGTGTTACATTTGTGAATTTTAAAATCTCCATCTTGCCTAATCTTGCACCCAAAATTGTGCACACCCACACTACACGGGCATGTGCTAGTCAATGACAAATCAGAAATAACTAACTGCCCACCTGGGCTGTCCTAAGCCAAGCTTGAGCCACCATTGGCACTTGTGAGGCACAGGAAGTGAGGTAGGGAACAGCCTCTGGAATTCACTCACTTCCTGTGGACAGGGCTAGAGGGCAGTTGGTGTGAGGAGCTTGAACATGGAGGAGGCCTGCAGACAGCTTCCCTTCAGATCAGTCACGTGAGTCAAGGACTAATTCCTTTCTACCTTGGCCCTTTGGGCCTAAACTCCTTCTGCCTTGGTCAGAGGTTGAGTAGCCCCTTTCCCCTTTCTCCTCTCTCCTTCTCTCCCTCTCGTTTTCCCTACTCCCATTGTGATTAAACCTCATAAACTCCATTCTGACTTGAGTATTTCATTTTAGGAATTTCATAAGTAAATTCCTTGGCAGCCATTGTTCAATATTATAACAATCTTTAAAGATGATATTTTAACCATAACACATTAGACATTCAGGCTTGCCTAACTGGGATATGCTTTTATAACTACAGTAAAAAAGTCATCCTGAAGCTTTGAACATTCCCGAAATAACACACAAAGGAGTTAGATATTGGAATGTAACCTGTAGCAATTGCAGGGCCAGTTACTGTGTAGGATCACAAGTGGATGGGTCGGTCTTAACCATCAAGTGACCGCGCATGGCCGTTTTTGCCCCTGAACATAAAGATTCATGGTGTGGTCGTCCAGGGGATCAAGTTCTTCATGTATTACAACAAAAAATAAGACAAAGACGTAAATGATGCATTACTTGTATTGCATTAGGCATAGTAGCGTTAGGTTCTGCATTGGCTTTGACTATAATAGGTTCTGTATCTTTGGCACAATCAGTTTCTAACTTACATACTCTTGAGCATGATGTCAATTATTTGAAAGCATTGGCTGCTAATGTAACCTCAGCATTAGAAAGACAAAAAGAAATTGATGTAAGTTTTTACACAAGTATTATGATGTTACAGAAAAATATGATTGATATAACAAATGAAGTAGAATATCTATAATTGAAAACATGCATGAAATGTGATTATAGATATACCGCATTTTGCTTACTACCCATAACAGTAAATAATGACACAGAAACATTGGAAAAATTTAATTACAATTACAGGGATTATGGAACCATGAAAACATCACCAAAGACATTAATGATCTCAGTATATTAATTCAGAATATTGATTCATCCTTACAGGAGGATATTGCGGATTCTTTGTATAATTGGATTGTAACTAGAAAAGGATTGTTTTCTTCCTTATTTCATGATATTACTCTTCTTGTAGTTGGTGCGCTTATGATTTTGTTTATCTGCTTATGCTTGCCTTGTTTATTAAAAGCTTTTATGACTAGTTTTGCTGTATTGCAAAAATCTATTAATGGGACCCTGTACCAAAGGGAATTGAATTGCATAAACAAAAAGGGGAAATTGCAGTGAACCTTTCATGACCTCATGGAATAGAGTTCCTCTTCCCAGGTGTTTGTGACATACCATTCCTGCTGAGTACGCCAAAACATAGAAATCTCAGTTCAAGGCTGCATGAACAGTTCCAAGATCTCCTGAGAATGGGTTAACTTCCCTGTTCACATTCTGGGGAGGATTGGGGAGGATAGATTGTTTCTCTTGAGAAGAACTTAAAAATCTTGTGTGCTGCTTACAATAAACGTTCATTATACCTCTTTGATAATGTTCCAGTCTTTCTTTCTTGCAACTCCATAGCTGTTCTCCGACAGCTCTAAGCTGTCCCCTATTGCAACTCCGTAGATGTCCCTGACAGGTCTGGACATGACAGACCTGTTTCTGAACCTCTAAATGAGGAAATTTCCTTCCCCAAAATAGAGATGGAAAACACCTTCCCTATAGTTCAGTTAACAGACTTGTTCTCTCATGGTCTGCAAATCCTGGCTGAACTTAATCTCCAAGACCCTTCCCCTGCAATCCCAGTTTCTCATGTTCCTTCTACACAAAACCAAATTCCAGCTCAAAAAAAATCTTGACCTTCAAAGAAACTCGTCTTAGTCAAACTGACCCACAGGTACTAAATTCAATTATAGGCCTGTTTCCTCTAATGTAATTATACACAAAATTAATTAATTTGCTATACCAATTCAATAGTTCATCATTTCAAAATTTATTGCCTTGCATTGATTTCTTATTGAACCACAACACCAAAGTCTAGCTTTGCTGACTTTTAAAATAAACTTAAAGGAAGTTTTGTCTACATTGTTTATTACTGTTGGAAATATTTTGGAATTTTTTAATTATTTGATTTTGTATGTCACTGCTTGACCCTAGGCACAATACCATATACCTCCTGTAGGGGCCATAGCCAATTTCCCCCTTCCCCCTCCTAAGTTAGGATTTCTCTTCCACAGCCCCAGCAATCATAGTATGACCCAAAAACAGAAGAAAGACTGAGTTTTTGAAATTTTGGGAACAAAAATAGTAGCTTCTAACAAGATAATCAAATATTAATCCCCCATTATGATGAATATGACTGAAGAAATCCAGTTGAGTCTACCAGAGTTTGCCATTGTATAAACTATTATTTGATTTGGATGAACTAGGATTTCCCACGAAGCATTGAATGTCAGCAATAAGACAAAGGCTGTATGAAGCCTGGGCATGAAGTCTTCTACCTGACCCCACTTTGGCTCTTTTCGCATTAAAATTCTAAAAGAATTGAAACCAGCCATATGCAGTAATGATTTCAGAGAATATTCCAGCTTGTTGCTCTGGTCTTATCACCTTGATTCTTCAACCAAATTGATTACTACCAATAACCTCTAGGTTAAATCTGAAAAAAAAAAAACAACCTGATCCCCCCTGGCTTCTTCCCATCACCTGTCATGATGCTACTCCTCTTGATCCAGGTCAACCTGACTCCTTTGGCACCTCCCTCTAACATGCCCCTCTCATCTCCTAGCCCATCTTAGATACCATCTCTCTCTCTCCCTTTACATGCTAACTTGTGCCTTGCCCAGCTTTTCCCTCCCTACTTCCCAGCCTCCCCCTCTAGCTCCCTCTCCTTCCATCTGGCCTCCCCCTTTTCTCCTCCTTCCCATCTTTCCCTTCCTTTTCCTCCCCACTGTTCCTCTCCCTTTCCCTCCCCTTCTTTTTTCTCCCTCTCCCTCCTGTGACATGGAGTCGCCTGCCATAGAGTTATGTGGAAAGCCTGAGTTTATTTACACAAATTTGGAGCCAAGACACAGATAATATAACATTTAAAATAGTAAACTAATCAAATATGTAGATAATCTACTCTTGGCTTCAACAGATGCAGAACCATGTCAAGAAGATAGTAAACACCTTCTTTAGGAATTGCACAAAAGAGGACATAAAATCTCAAAGGATAAAGTTCAGTAGTGTCTCCCTAAAGTAGAATATTTGGGATTCATACTGACTGCTGCTGTTCGTTATATTTCTCCAAAACAAATTGAGAATATTCAAAATTTAAGCACTCCTGCCACTAAGAAACAGTTGAGAGCAATTTTAAGAGCAACAGGGTTTTGCAGAAAATTGATTCCTTGCTATGGGGAAATTACTAAACCCATTATAGCACTAACAAAGGATTCGGTCCCTGAACCCCTCAAATTAGAGCCTGAACACTTATCAGCTCTATCAGATCTAAAAAAGGCTATCCTGTCTTCCCCTGCTCTAGGCATCCCAGATTACAACAAGCCATTGACTTTGTATGTACATGAGCGAAGAGAAGTAGCTTCAGGTGTTTTAACTCAGACTTTGGGACCTTCTCAGCACCCAATTGCTTATTACTCTGCCCAACTGGACCCAGTGGCAGCAGGAGCACCACCACGTCTTAGAGGAGTAACTGCTACAGCCTTACTAGTGACAAAAACTGTATTGGGATGTCCATTAACAATTATTTTCCCACATGAGGTAGAAGCATTGTTGCTAAAGCATAGAACACAGGCATTCTCATATCAGAGAATTACAAGGTATGAAATAACCATGTTAAATAGAGAAAACATTATGTTGAAAAGCTGTCCAACCCTTTACCCTGCCACCTTGCTTCCAGATTTACCTACTTCAGGAGAACCATTACACCATTGTGAAACATTAGTGTCCATGGCAGAAAAGCCTCGAGATAATCTCTTGGACACTCCCTTAGACAACGCAGATCTGATCTTATTTACTGATGGTTCCTCTTTTATGAGGGATGGCATATGCTACACTGGAGTTGCTGTAGTCTCAGAATTTGCCACTGAGTGGTCAGCTTCACTACCCTCTAATATTAGTGCTCAAGGAGCAGAACTCATAGCTCTGAATCACACTTGTATAATTGCCAAGGATAAAAAGGCAACAATTTATATGGATTCTAGATATGCTTTTGGAATTTGTCACTCATTTGGAATGTTATGGCTCCAGAGAGGATTTTTAATGTCAGCTGGAAAATCCATAGCTAATGCAGAAATTATTAATGAAGTTCTTTCTGCTCTACAGCTGCCTGAAGCCCTAGCAGTAGTTCATTGTTCTGCCCATACAGGTGGCACTGACCCTGTCTCTAGAGGAAATGATCAAGCAGATGCCGCTGCAAAGCTAGCAGCCAAAGAAGGACCTGAATTAATTTTAACATTAACAACCACTGATGATGTAAATTTATCACTTTCCTATAATGAAAAGGAAGTGGAAAAATGGAAACAAAAATTCAAAGCAAAACAGATTAATGGAGTATGGATGTCATCTGAAGGAAAATGCCAGCTCCCTAGAAGTTTCTATCACCAAATTTGCCAATCTATTCATAAAAATGGTCACTTTGGCACCCAGGGCATCGTGGACTCTGTCAAGAGAGTATGGATAGCCCCTGGTATAACTACTATAGACTCTAAAGTGTGTTCAGCCTGCTCTACCTGCCAAGCATATAATCAACATGCATTTCGTGGAAAAGTCTTTGGTGGACGTCCTGTGGCTTACACACCTTTTGAACATTTACAGATAGAATTCATAACAATGCCAAAGGCTGGACGTTAAAAATTTTGTCTAGTCATTGTAGATCAACTGATGGCCGGAATTATTTCCTGCGACCTGAGCCACAGCAGATTTTGTTGCTAAGATACTTTTAAAAGAAATTATTCCTCACTTTGGACTTCTAGCACATATTGATTCAGATAGAGGAAGTCATTTTACTGATTCTGTCCTAAACCAGATATATTCTTGCTTGGGGATAACTCCCAAATTCCATGTTCCATATCATCCCCAGAGCTCAGACCAAGTTGAGAGGATGAACAAAGAATTTAAAACTATGATTGGAAAATTATGGCCTGAAATTCTCCCTCTGGCCCTATTTTATCTTAGAAGCAAGCCTAGAGGAGACCTACACATCTCACCATTTGAGATGCTTTTTGGACATCTGCCTATACAGGCTAAGCCTTTTCCCCCTGCATATACATCACTATTAGGGGGGGGATACTATTATTGCTTCCTATATACAGGAATTAAAGCATAAACTGCGTGAACTTCATGAATCCGGAGCTGCAGTACAAGCCGGACCACTAGACTTTTCTCTTCATGACCTGAACCCAGGAGACAAAGTGTATATTAAGAATTACAAGCATACTGGAGCAACTCAGCCTTCCTGGGAAGGACCATTCCAAATATTATTAACTACTCCAACATCTATAAAGGTTGGAGAAAAGGACTCTTGGATTCATTGCTCAGATGTGAAGAAAGCATCTTCTGTTGAGACTGATTGATTGAACCCTATCATATGCATTGGAGATAATAATCCAGAAACAAATGGATGCTGTTTTTTTGAGGACACATTGAATTATTGATTTTTCCTCATTTTTATTATTGCTTTTCTTTTATTTTGATTAGAATATTTGATTTTTTCTCATTTCTTGTGCTAAAGGTACATACAATTAATATTATTTTTTCTGCAGTAATAGAAGTTTAATATATATATATATATACTTGCTATAATGTCAATGTAAACCCAAAAGCTTTAAACTATGGGAACCTGTCATTTATTGATAAAATATTATGGGACTGTGATTAATGCTTATATCTGATTCCAGGAAATGGGATAAAAACAAGGAACACAGACTTAACCTGTAAAGAGCCAAAACGAGCACACAGGTCAAAATGAAACCAATCCATGTGGGATTGATGAACTTCTATGCCAATATGGAAGGAGTTGAAATACTAATGTGGACTCAAGGTTACGATGCTTGACATATGTTAAGTCATAGGACTTCCTTGTATCTACACTCTTTGTGAAGTACTCAGACAAGTACAAAATTTGACTATCATGCTGGCTCCCTATATCCCTAAGAATGACAAAAAAGTTAGACGAGGGAATGACACTTCCCTATCAAAATAGAATTCTAATGTTTTTCTTCTTATATTATGGCAACTTCCTGTAGTCTTGGCTTCAAATGGGTAAGTGAAATATTACTGCATTCTGTCCTACAGACTTGTAGGATAGAAATTACTTTAAATTGGACCTATACAAGGGCCTATTTTGAATTTTTTTCTTCTTTTTTTTCTTTGTTTTTCTCTTCTTTTGATAATTGACTCATACAGCCCCATAACTCAAGATTGCATCCTGAGCTGAATTCACTGGATGTTTTTTAACACCTTCTTCGGGGTGGGGTGGGGTGGGGATTGTATTTTAATTTAAAATCCAAGGTTTTTTATTTTTTCTTTGAGATTGTATTTTTATAAAAATCCAAGGTTTTGATTTTGTTTGAGAAAAGATCTTCAAGGAAGAAGTTTGCTAACTCCTTAATCCAGAGAATATCCAAAGAATGAACTGTTGCAGAAAGATGCCAGAAAACCCACACTACGTCAAGAAGATCAAAAATGAACTTTGGATATGGTTGATTGAACTGAACTTTGATTGAACATTTATTGTCCAAAAGGGACAGCCCCTAATTTGGCTTTCTGTCAGTGCATCTAGCAAAACATTGGTTTTGCTTTCTTTCTTTTGTATTCCTCCCTCACTACTCTAATTTCCTCTTAGAAAATTGAATATTGTATATATCTGTAGTTAGTAGTGCGTTTAGGACTACAAGATGATTATGTTAAATGATCAATGGGGAAACTAGTCTCCCAATGATCATCAGGGGAGATTGTGAATCTTAAAATTTCTCAGACTTGTGAATGTTAAAAATTCTCAGACTCTACCTTAGAACATTGGTTAGGACTATTCCCCATTTTAAAACAATGAAGGGACTTTGATCAGGAATGTGAGAACTCTAACATTACTCCACCCATACTTAAGCATACTTTAGGGAAAGATAAAGTTGTAAACTCCTTAGTGAACAATGAAGGTACTTAACCCATACCTATAGTGAGGCAAAAACCCTTAAGCTAAGTCTATTTTTAGATCTTATACAAAAAGGTGCTGAGTACCTATGAAGGTCAAATTAATCACTAAAAGGTCAGGTAACTTGCAAGGGACAAGTTTAGCAAAGAGGTGTGAAATTTTAGTCTACCCAGAGAAGTTGAGAACTAAAGAAGGTGTGAATTAAGAATGGTCAGTCCTTTGGAAAATGTCTACTGTGATTGGTAGATGTGAAAACTTAGGGGAGGTGACATAGGAGAAAATTCTCTTTAAAAGGAGGTCAGAAAGGCCTCTGAACGGTCAGCTTGCCAAAGCTAAATTGGAGGGCTTGGTGGCTGAATTTAGTGGAGCTGAGGAGCTAAACTGGAGGGTCTCTCTGAACACTAGAATCTTGCTTGGGACAAATCTTGTGGTGAGTGATTAAAGACTGACTGATCTCTCTCTAAAGGCTTAAGCCTAGGCTGGCCTAGCCCTTTTCTCATTATTTCCTCTTACTCTCTCTCTCTTCCTTTCCTTGATTCCTTATTTGTATTAATTAAAATCTCCATAAAACCCAGCTGACTTGGGTATTTCATATTTTGGGAATTTTTCCCATGACGACCACCTTATTTTTGATTTAACTCAAGACACTGTCTTGAAACCATATTTTCGCAGTCACAGTATAAGGCAACCACTCTTTTAACTGTAACACTCCCATGCCCAACCCCTCCTCCCCCTGAAACTCTCTCACTACCTCTCCTCCCTCTTCCCCCACCACACCCCAACATTGTGCTCAGTCCCCACCAAAATAATAAGTCAAGCACTAGGAACCACAGACAAGTCCAATACAGTCATTTCCCCCCCAGGGATGTTCTCATTTATTGTAAACGAGGACATAAATCAATATTAGACATCCTATACCTTTTTCTCCACAAGATATTGAGAAATTAATTGAGAAAACTGCCTTTGTTGAGGCACTTATGGTGGTGTGTAAGAAGTTTGAAAGTCTATTCAGCACATATAATACAGATTGGGCAGATGTTACAGAATTGAGTGATACTCTTGTTAATGGAGGGGAGAGGAACATGGTCCTTTCCATTGTGAATGGATCCTAAGATCTTTCCCATGTGAGATTTAAAATGGTTGAGGTCTTAAACTGTAGTGATTAAAATAGTGGAAGATATAAATTGTGATAGATATAAGAGAGGGTGAGCAAATTTGACCGCAGAAATATGTTTCACTACAGTGTCTTGGGTTTTAAAATCAAATATAAGGTGGTCGCCAGGGAAATATTCCCAATTATTCAAATACCCAAGTCAACTGGGTTTTATAGAGAATTTTAATTAACAATACAATAAGTAATCAAAGAAAGAGAGAGTAAGAAAGGAATAAGTATGAAGGGCCTCAAGCCAATATGGCCTAGACCTGAGTCTTAAAAGAGAAATCAGTCAGTTTTTTATAACTCACCATAAGATCTGTCTAAGTAAGGATTTCTAATGACACCAGGCCAGCAGCATCTCAGCTGCTTTAACCAGCTCCCTCCTCCATCTGAATGTTTCAGAATCAGTCTCCTCAGAATGAGTCTCTCCAATCTGAATGTTTCAGAATGACTTCCCAGCTCTTCCCTGAGCTCTTATTTTTAAGGGCAAAATCTCCTATGTCACCTCCCCTAAGTCCTTACATCTACCAATCACTGTAGATGTTTCTAAAGGACCGCCCATTCTTAGTCCACACCTAAGAAGGTGTGGATTTTTGAGTAATTCACACCAGGAAAGCTCTGAGTAAGTTTTCCAGTTCTTTGTTCCTTGTAAATTCACAAGTTGCTTGACCTTTATAGGTACTTAGCTTAAGAAAAGTGTGGGTTTAAGTACTTTTCATTGTTCAGAAAAGAGTTTACAACTTTATTTTCCCCTAGGGCAGACCCAAGTAGGTAAAGTAGAATTCTCACATTCCTGCTTTAAGTAGAGTTCACTGCCCAAATGGGGAATGGTCTTAATCCAATCTTATAAAGTAGGGTCTGGGAAATTTTAAGGTTTAAACCCAATACCATGAATTTTCCAATTTTTGTTAGACTAAAAAGTTGGCCAATTGAGTTAATTTGGCCTCACATCTTGATTTATCTATTTGTTTTGTTTTCAGTACCCTTAACTTCCATTTGAGAATCAATTCAATGTCATAGTTGGAAGGGAGAAGAAGAATGATGATTAGACAATGAGATTCCAGTACCTTGCCCAGGATAACCCAACTAGGAAGTGTCTGAGGGCAGATTTGAGCCCAGGACATTCCACTTGTAAACCTGACTCAAACCCTGAGCCTCCTAACTGCCTTCCTAACACCCTGTTTCCATTCCAAATAGAAGGGGATCTAGTTGCCTCAGTACATTCTGAAACTTGTATTCAGAATTCCCAGCTATTAAGAACTTTCTGTCTCTCTCTCTCTGCCCCAACCCCTTAACCTCTCTATTTCTGGACTTTATCTCTCTTTCTCTTGTCTTTCTCTCCCTTTTTATGCCTCTGATCTTTATCTCTTTCTCTGTCTCCACTTTTTGTCTGTCTTTGTCTCTCTCCCTCCTCCCTTCCCCAATGGGTTTTAGCTGGAGAGCAAAATATCTTAATTTAATCAGAACTGGGCAGATAAGTACCCCAGGGAAGTCCTGCCCACAGCCTTGGCTAACTGAGACTGCAGTGCTCCCTAGTGTCCACATCTCCCCAGTCACTGGTGCAGGAAAATCTCAGGAACCATCACTTCATTCACCACTCTCAGGACCTTTCTCTCCAGATCAGCTCACAACTAAGAACAAACCGCCTTGTTCCTGGTGCTGATGAGGGATGTCAGTCTCTGCCTTGAGCTCCCCCCTCCCCCAATCTCTTGACCAAGAAATTTTCTCACCCAAAGCTCCCTCAATGCCGCTCATCTCTGGAGGTTCAGCTGCTGAGCACAGGGAATGTCTTACTTTGGGATGGATGTAGCTGTGCTGTTTGTGTTTTCCTTAGCTCTGGCCTGGGCATGAAGAAGAATCTCCTCAGTGATTTCTAGACAGAAAAGGTCCAGACCCCTTCCCCATCCTCTCCTGTCTGCCTCCTCATTCCCTCCTCTCTCAGCCCTCCCAGTCCAGCCTCCTGGGTGGGATCCTGAGACACAGTCACACAGGAAGTGGCTGATCCTGGATCCCCTCTGGTGTCCCCTGCTGAGGGAGGAAAGGAGGTGGCTGGTGGTCCTGAAGGCCAGGCATTCCCCTCCCTGATTTTCCCCATGAGGGATTCTTTCAGAGGCCCTGGGTTCAGATTCTGCCTCTGACACATGTCTGTCTCTTCTGGGGCCTCAGTGTGTTCTTCTGTGAAACACAGGAGTCAGCCCAGGTGACGTCCAGCATTGCTTCCAGGTGAAACTCCATGACCCCAGGCGATGGCCAGAGTCCCAACACACACACACATGTCCCCTGGCACATGTGTGTTATATGTTTGGAAACCAGCATGATACAACAGGCATCAAGTCCACTGGGCTAGATCTCCTCAGTCCCTGTTTCAAATCCTGTCTCTGCCATTAATGGCCCCAGTTGGGGTGGGCAGGATGGCCCTTCTGGGACCCTCACATGGGTCAAGCTCATCTAATTTAATAGCCTTTCACTCACATTTCATTGTCTTATTGTCATGAAATGAGGGCTAAGCCCTGCTGCACTATGAAGAGTGGGTGGGAGACCTTGGGGCCTTTATCTGAACCCTGGAAGGGACACACAGATGGAATCTAGAAGATCTGAGGTGGAATCATCCCTGAGACACTTGGTGGCTGTGTGACCCTGGAGAAGTCACTTCATTTCTGTCTCACTTTCCTCATCTGTAAAATGGGGCATCTACCCATCAAGGTACTAGTGACGAATCCCTGAGGGCCCTAGAAATGATGATTTCCTTTCCTATGGAATAAGGGATACAAAAATGCTGCTTGAAATGGGTGGGGGAGAAGAGAGGCAGAATGAAGTTGGGCTCTAAAAGGAAGGTATGGACAGAGAACCAAGCTGGGCAGGGCTACTCAGGGCCAGTAAGGACCAGACTCCAAGGCAGTGACCAGTAGCCTGAGGTCAGGGTCTGAGCCAGAGGAGTGGAGGGTTTGAGGTGACCTGCTGGCCCTCTCTCTGATATCTCTGCTTTTCCCATCTCCTCATGGTCCCCTCACCAGTCTCCCTGTCCTTGCCCTTTCTCCCCTCACCCCCTTCCATGTGTCCTGCTCTCTCCCCTACCCTGGAGCTCCTCTGAATGGATCCCCAGGCCCACTTTGCCCCCTACTCCTCAGGGAGCTGTTCCTCTCCCTCTGCACTGTTCCTCATCCCCAGGCAGGTCCTTCCTCCACTTCCCCACCTTCAGAGGGGATAACTCCTCTTCCACATCAAGGAGGGGGTTGGACTCCATCTCCAAGAAGAGCAAATATTTAGAGAAGGTTTCCTGGGTGCCAGGCACCATGCTAAGGGCTTCCCAAAGACCATCTCAGTGGCCCTGGGTGAGTCATTTAACTTGTTTCTCACTGGTCTTCCCTGTCTGTATGATGGCGTGTTAATAGGCCTTTAATTAAATTGCCTTTGACTACTGATTCTTGTTATGGGAGTGTAGTTGTGTACTCCTGGGGTTCAGGAAGAATACCTTTTGTAAGAATGCAAGACTCCAAAACAAAAAAAAGAAATTTATTAATTTAGGAGGTAATGTTTAGAATGGCCAGGAGGACAGCAAGGTGGAACAGCAAGATGGGGAGCAGTTCCTTGGGAGGACAGCATGAATGGAAAGGCTGTTCCACCAGATGACATCAGTTCTGGGGATTTTATACTTTTTACAACAGAGAGTGTTAGTCACCCAGGCATTTGGTGAGGTAGGGTGATCATCTGCCTGGGGACATAAAGATTCCTTAGTTTTAGGGAACAAACAGATGTCTGATAGGATCGAGGTGTGGCCTCAAGGTGCATCTTCCCGTTCATCTTAAATCTAGAAGATGATCAAAGGAAGATAGTCATTTCAGGACCCTAAAGGGGTCATTGGGTGTTTTTAGGCTCAGAGTCACAAGGATGGAAGGACACAATGGAGTTTTCACTGATAATGGTTTGCCTGGGTTTCCGGGGGTACAGTGCCCATATCAGCTCCCCCCCTCTCCTAATATGTAAGGGAAAGGGACGATGGTCTCAGTATTCTGTAACTTCTTCAGAGCTTAAAATGGGCATAGAGTTGTCCCTGTCTGTCATTCAGAGAGAGAGGTATTGACTGTAGGCCATGTCCAGAGTATCAGGCTGGGATGGTTGCAGAGGTCGCCTTGGCATTTCCATGACTCCCATGAGTGTTTTTACCCTAGAAACGATTAGAGAGATGACAAGATTACAAATACAAGGTCCACATATGTTTTGGATATACAAAGACTGTAAGGAAAGGGATAGTCATGGCTAGAGCAAGAGAGATTTAAGATAACGAGGAGGGGATGGAACTACTTATTCCAAAGTTTCCTTAGGTTGCATCTTTCTGCAGAAGAGGAATTTGAGATCTTCCAGTGGCTCACAGGAATAAGTGACTTCTGTTCCCCCTTCACCACCTGTTTCTGGAGGGATAAAGGATTTAATACGAGAGACATGAGTCCATGTATTCTGCCCCTCTAATTTTACAGCTGTAGGTGTGGATAAAATAACCGTAT
Source organism: Monodelphis domestica (assembly GCF_027887165.1). Classification (NCBI taxonomy): domain Eukaryota; kingdom Metazoa; phylum Chordata; class Mammalia; order Didelphimorphia; family Didelphidae; genus Monodelphis; species Monodelphis domestica. Next base: position 5,346,775 of record NC_077229.1, read on the forward strand.
GGGGGCCCTCCAGTCCGGGTGTTAGGTGGTTGGATCCACTCCATGTCTTCAGGTATATCAAATCTCCTGTTTGGGCTGGGTGGAGAGATTCCTTTGTATCCTCTGTTGAGGGTTTGGGGAGGATTTGATTAGTGTATTCTCTCGGAACCTGGTGGATTGGGCCAAGTTGTCTGGAGAACCGAACAAGGCTGTGTATTTCTGTGTCTAAAAGAACATCAGAGGTTAGAAAGGGTCTTCCATAGAGCAATTCAAATGGACTCAGCCCTAAATTTGCCTGGGGAGCAATTCTGATTCTGGTTAGGGCAATTGGGATACCTTGGATCAAATCAATCTTTGCCTCCTCACGTAGTGTGGTGAGGGCTCTTTTTAGGGTCTGATTCATACCTTCTGTTTTCCCTGAAGATTGGGGATGCCAGGCTGAGTGTAAGTGTTAAGTAATGCCCAAAGTCTTAGAAACCATCTGAGTGATCTGGGAAATAAGGGCAAGACCTCTCAAGGGTTTTTGGAAGGCCAAACCTAGGGATGATTTCATTGAGTAAGGCCTTTGTGACATCTTATGCTTTCTCTGATCTGGAGGGAAATGCTTCAGGCCAGCCTGTGAAGGTGTCTACAAAGACTAAAAGGATCTTGTACCTCTTGCAAGGTGGCAAGTGGGTGAAATCTATCTGCCAATCCTCACTAGGGGGTTCCCCTCTCCTCTGGACGGGCTTAAGGAGGGGAGGTGGCCTAAGAGCTCCAGTGCTGTTGGTTTGGGCATAGAGGGCACAGGATCTGCAAATTTCCCGGATGGTTTTAGAGATGTCTTTGCCTGTGAAAAGTGGCTTTATCAAAGTGGTTAGTGCTTCTCTGCCCAAGTGTGTGGAATTATGTAATCCCATAACCAATTTCCACCTTAAGTTACTAGGGAGAAGCAGAGGTCCAGAGGGAGAACACCACCACGTGCTGTCTTCAAGGGTGAATCCCTGAAGTTCTGCCTGTGCAATTTCCTTCTCAGTGTACAAGGGAGAAATGCCCTGCAGTATTGTGGGGTGTCATGGAGTTAGGGTCAGAGCAGTCAGAGAAGTGGCTCTTGCAGCCTCTTTGGTGGCTATGTCTGCCCTATGATTCCCTCAGGCTATGTTGGAATCTAGACCCTGATGTCCTCTGCAGTGGATGACAGCGATTTTGCTAGGTAAAGTGACTGCCTCAAGTAAACTCAGGATTTCCTTCCCATGTTTCCAGGGAGAGTTTTTGGTAGTTAATAAACCTCTTTCTTTCCATATAGCCCCATGAGCATGTAAAACACGACAGGCATATTTTGAGTCTGTGATAATATTTGCCTTTTTCCCTTCAACAAGCTGCAATGCTCTTGTGAGGGTGATCAGCTCTGCTTTCTGTGCTGAAGTTCCTGGGAGGAGTCCCTTTACCTCAATGGTGGCTGTCTGTGAGACTATAGAGTACCCCACTTTCTTTACCCCATTCTCCATAAAGGAGGACCCATCTGTTTACCAACTTATCTCTGCCTCAGGGAGAGGAGAATCTTTGAGGTCTGGTCTGCCGGAGAAGGTGTGGTCTATCAAATCCTCACAGCCATGGAAGATGGGGTCTCCTGGAAGAGGGAGAAGGGTAGCTGGGTTCAGTGTCCTGCATACCTTTAGGGTAAGGCTGGGTGTGTCCAGTAAAAGAGCCTGGTATCTAGTAAGATGGCCCCCAGAGAACCATCAGTGCCCTCTAGCCTCCAGAATGCTGAGGACCCAATGGGGGCTCAGAATTTCTAGGGGTTGACCCAGAGTTGGTTTAAGTGCCTCTTCTGCCATGAGAACCATGGCAGAGACTGCTCTCAAGCATGGTGGCCATCCTTTGGTGACTGAATCGAGTTGCTTGGAAAAGTGTACAATGGGATAGAGGTCAGGTCCTAGGTACAGAGCTTTCTCTCATCCACAAAAAAAGAAAAATGGCTTTTCAAGGTCTGGAATCCCTAGGGCAGGGGCAGAAGAAAGCTGGGTTTTTAAGAGTGAAAAGGCTTGTTCCTGGTCTCACCCCCCCCAGTCTAGGGGTTCTGAATTAGGCCCCTTCGTGGCTTCATAGAGAGGTTTTGCAATGATCTTGAAATTAGGTATCCAAATGTGGCCAAACCCTGCCATACCCAGAAAAGTTCAGAGCTGTCTTTTGGTGGAGGGGACAGGAATGGACAGTATGGCCTGTTTCCTGTCTGTGGTCAGGGAGCGGGAATTTGGGGTTAGGGTGTGTCCCAAATAAGTTACAGACTGGGAGACAAGTTGGGCTTTAGAAGCAGAAACCTTAAAACCCCGTTCTCCTAGGAAAGTTAGGGTAGAAATTGTGTCTGTGATACAAGCAGCCTCAGATGGACTAGATATCAAAATGTCATCAACATACTGCAATATTGAGCTGCTCGTGAGTCTCAGGGTTCTAAGGTCTTGTTGAGGGCAGCCCCAAAGTAGTGGGGGCTGTCCCTTAGGCCCTGTGGGAGCACACACCATGTGAACTTATGGAGTCTGGGGTCTGAGAGAAAAACCCACTCAAAGGCAAAAAGGAATCTGCATTTTGGGTGCAAGGGTATGCAAAAGAAGGCGTCTTTCAAGTCAATGACAGAGAACCACTGAGAATTCCCTAGAATTTTAGTTAAGATTGTATATGGGTTTGGGACAATGGGGTGAACAGAAATTATTGCTTCATTGACATGCCTGAGATCTTGAACCATACACAAGCTCCCATTTGGCTTCTTCACTGGGAGGAGGGGAGAATTGCAAGGGGAAGAGCAATTTTCTATCTTTTTTTTTTAACCCTCACCTTCCGTCTTGGAGTCAATAGGGTGTATTGGCTTCAAGGCAGAAGAGTGGTAAGGGCTAGGCAATGGGGGTCAAGTGACTTGCCCAGGGTCACACAGTTGGAAAATGTATGAGTGAAGAGCAATTTTCTAAGAGGCCATAGGCTAGGAATTTATCTATGAGAGCTTATAATCCTTCTCTGGCCTCTGGGGAAATGGGATATTGCTTCCTGTGTGGATAAGGAGAATCAGGTTTGAGGTTTATCATTAAGGGATCAGCCTGAAGGACTCTTCCCAGTATGCCTTGATCCCAGACAATGGAAGGCACTTTCTCCCAGATTTCTGAGGAGATTCTTGGAGGCTTTTGCAAAGGGGTTGTTGGGAAAGTTAGAATTCAGATAAGGGAGAATTGTGAGCCTAATTTCTTCATAATGTCCCTGCCCAGTAGAGGACATGGGAAGGAAGGAATAACTAGGAATATATGTTGGAATAATTTTTCTTCAAGGGCACACGTTAATGGTGCCATTTCCCTACAGCTAAGTGTCTTTCCCCCAACTCCAATTACCTTATGCTGCAAATGGAATGTAGAACCATTGTGAGTTTGGAGAACAGAGTAGGTAGCTCCTGTATCCATTAGAAAGGTAATTCTCTTACCTTCAACCTTGAGAGTAACCCTGGGTTCGGCCATGGTGATGGAAACTTGGAGTGTGCAAACCCTAGGGCAGCCCTATTCTGAGTCCTCAGGAGACTGGAGGTCAGGAACGTACCTCTGGGGTTGCTGGGGTCTCTGGTTGGCGGGGCACTGCCGTTTCCAGTGTCCCTTTTGGCCACAGGCTGGACACAGAGTCATGGGCGGTCTTTCCTTCAAAGGATAGTCCTTCGACCAGTGCCCATCCTGTTCACAGGTGTAGCAAGAGCCCCTTGGCCTCTGACCATAGGTTAGAGAGGTGAGAGCTGCCGTGAGGAGTTTCTCACGTTTCTTTCTATCTCAACTAGGTCCCTGTTGTGAAAAACCTTAAAAGCAGCATCCATTAATTGGTTAATTGGAGTCTGAGGTCCCAGATCCAGCTTTTGCAGCTTTCGCCTGATGTCTGGGGCAGACTGTCCTATAAAGTGGAGCCTTAAGATAAGTGCCCCCTCATCAGTGTCTGGGTGGACGTTGGTATATTGTTTCATGGCTTCCACTAATCTGGACAGGGAGAGGGCTGGATTCTCCTCCTTTCCCTGAGTGATTTCTTTGAGCTTGTTGTAATTTACCCATTTTCTAATCCCCCTTTGCATGGCCTCAAGGAGACAGTCTATCATACGGTCTCTCCAAGTCTGTCCCTTTCATTCATATAGTCCCATTCAGGATCTTGCCCTGGGACTGAGGTGGCACCAGGAACTCCTACCCATGGGCCAGCTAGGGCCTTCTCATCACCTATTTCTACAGCCAAATCCCAGATCCGTTTTTTTTTTTCATCTGGGGTGCAGCAGGTGGAGATAATAATATGCAGATCTGCCCAGGACAGGTCAAACTGCAGGGTGAGGGATTTAAAGCCCTCAATGAATTTGGTATGGTTCTATAGCAGTCCACCCCTAGCTATGGGCAAGGGGAACAGTTGGTATGTGCAGATTGCCTTAAAAGAGAGCATGCTCAGTCTTGAGCATGCTCAGTATTGCTCATGGCTGGGAAGGCCTCTGACCCTTGACCCCAGCTTCCCCCAGGTTAGGCGGGAAAACAGGTTTCTTTGTTCTTGCCTGGTTAAGAGAAACCACACCTATGCCTTGTCATTAACCAATGAGGATCATCCCTATGTACTGTGTATCAAAGGGTATAAGCAGCCCAGCAAGCTCCGCCTCTCTCTCTCTCTCTCTCTCTCTCTCTCTTTCAGGCTAGCTGATGGCTGTCCTGGCAGGAACCATCTTTAAATCTTCTCTATCTCTTTTTCATCTCTCTGACCTGTGTGTTATTAAATGTGGATCTCTGGACTGGTAAAAGCCTTCGGAAGGGTCCTTTGATCAGAGCTTAGCTGTGGCTCATGGAAAATTAATAAAGACTCATTCTGGCCACCTCATATCTCTAATTTGACTCCATCATCCCCCTCGTGGTATCTAAAACTTCTATCCTGTCTCTATCTTCCTACCTTAAAGCTTCTCTCCCCTCTGAGGTAGCTTTAGGTTCTCTGAGTAGCGACCCAATCTCTCCTTCATCTGGGCTAGATCAGTCATAGAAAAGGGAACATGTACCGGAACCAGCTCATCTGGCGAGGGTACCTCTCTCATAGGGAGGAGGTGGGCCCTGTCGCCATAGCTCAGTCTGCTCCGGGTGTGGAGTGGGCTTGGTTGAGGAATGGGCGAGGTAACATTATCCTTAGGCAGTGGCGGGTACAAAAGGATATTACGGTTGGGAGTAGAGAGAGGAGTGGTCTCAGGCTCTGAACCCTGAGAGTAAGGCAGAGGTTTCAGAGCTGAGGGTTGAGGAGAGGAACCAGGAAAATCTGGAGGAGGGGGTTCTGAAGTAGAAGTTAATTTTGGGGGAGGGGAAGGCCTTAACTGCTCTGCAGCCAATGTCTGTAGGAGACATTATCTCCCTACCCCTTAGGGAAACTAAATTGCCTGGGAGAACTAAGTCATCCAGAACATCCTGTTGGGGACTTTCCCCAGAAGGGGTCAGTAAGGGTGCAGCAAGGCACATGCGACATAATCGTCTTAGCTCAGGAGTCTGGCTAAGTTTAATAAAGGCAAAAATGTAGGGAATGGCTGTCCATTTCCCTTCCCTTCTGCAAAACAAATCCAATTGTCTGATGGTGTTATAATATATAATATTATAGGGTAATAATATAGGGTACCATGGATAGGTCATGTCTCTTGATTACCAAGGATGTAAAGTGGCCAGTCAACATTACAAAAAGAAATTATTTTCTTTTTCTTTTTTTTCTTTTTATTATTATTATTTTTAACATTATTTTATTTGGTCATTTCCAAACATTATTCACGGGAAACAAAGATCATTTTCTTTTCTTTCCTCCCCCCCTCCCACCACCACTGCCATAGCCAACCCGCGATTCCACTGGGTATCACATGTATCCTTGATTCGAACCCATTTCCATGTTGTTGGTATTTGCATTAGAGTGTTCATTTAGAGTCTCTCCTCAGTCATATCTCCTCCACCCCTGCAGTCAAGCAGTTGCTTTTCATCGGTGTTTTTACTCCCACAGTTTATCCTCTGCTTGTGGGTAGTGTTTTTTAGATCTCTGCAGATTGTTCAGGGACATTGCATTGTCCCTAGTGGAGGAGTCCATTACCTTCGATTGTACCCCAGTGTATCAGTCTTTGTACAATGTTTTCCTGGTTCTGCTCCTTTAACTCTGCATCACTTCCTGGAGGTTGTTCCAGTCTCCATGGAATTCCTCCACTTTATTATTCCTTTGAGCTCAATAGTATTCTATCACCAACATATACCACAATTTGCTCAGCCATTCCCCAATTGAAGGGCATCCCCTCATTTTCCAATTTTTGGCCACCACAAAGAGAGCAGCTATGAATATTCTTGTACAAGTCTTTTTCCTTATTATCTCTTTAGGGTACAAACCCAGCAGTGCTATAGCTGGATCAAAGGGCAAACAGTCTTTTATTGCCCTTTGGGCATAGTTCCAAATTGCCCTCCAGAATGGTTGGATCAATTCACAACTCCACCAGCAATGAATTAGTGTCCCCACTTTGCCACATCCCTTCCAGCATTCATTACTTTCCATAGCTGTCATGTTAGCCAATCTGCTAGTTGTGAGGTGATACCTCAGAGTTGTTTTGATTTGCATCTCTCTGATTATAAGAGATTTAGAACACTTCTTCATGTGCTTATTAATAGTTTTGATTTCTTTGGCTGCGAACTGCCTGTTCATGTCCCTTGCCCATTTATCCATTGGAGAATGGCTTGATTTTTTGTACAATTGATTTAGCTCTTTGTATATTTGAGTAATTAAACCTTTGTCAGAGGTTTTTAATGAAGATTGTTTCCCAATTTGTTGCTACCCTTCTGATTTTAGTTTGTGATATGGAAATCACTTTAAAAGACTGATATATATTAATTTAAGGTCACCAAGGAATTCAGCTATGTAATTCCTAAATGAAAACTCAAGTCAGCAGTCAACCTTTTATGGAGTTTTAATTAAAAACAGGAGGAAGAAAAGTATTAGAGAGAGAGAGAGAGAGAGAGAGAGAGAGAGAGAGAGAGAGAGAGAGAGAGAGAGAGAGAGAGAGAGAGAAGGGGAGAGAAGGGAATAGGGTTTAAATACCCACTCTGCTTAGGCTGGGCCAAAGGCCCAAGGCCTTGGATAGGCGAGGCAAAGAAAAGAGATCAGTCCCTATCACTCACGTGACCAAAATGGAGAAACAGTCTGAGGGCCTCCACTCCAAGCACCAGGCTCCAACCACCACACTCTCCTCCACACAGGAAGTTCCAGCACTCCTGAGCTCTCCTCTACCTCACTTCCTGTGTCTCACCTGTGCCAATGGTGGCTCTAGCTTAACCCAGGACCACCCTGAGGTCTGTCCCCTTTGCACATGTCTGTTGAAGGCCATATTCTCAAATAATTAAATCTTGAGCTTTGCTGCAGCCCTTTCTAAATCCTGTTACCTTGAGTAGGGTGGAGATTGTAGTTTCCAAGACCTGATTCTGTCATTCCAAGTATCTCTATTGTTATTGATCAGGAAATAGGCAAATCCCATCCTCTAAAGAATGGTTTGAACAGGGTTGAGTAGTTTTGAAATTCACAATTTACATTGGTTTTGTTTGTACAAAACCTTTTTAATTTGATGTAGCCAAAATTATTTATTTTACATTTTGTGCCCCTTTCTAAGTCTTGCTTGGTTTTAAAATCTTTCCATTCCCAAAGGTCTGACATATATACTATTCTGTGTTCACCTAATTTACTTATAGTTTCCTTTTTTATGTTAAAGTCATTCACCCATTCTGAATTTATCTCGGTGTAGGGTGTGAGGTGTTGATCCAAACCTAATCTCTCCGACACTGTCTTCCAATTTTCCCAGAAGTTTTAATCAAATAGTGGGGTTTTGTCCCAAAAGCTGGGGTCTTTGGGTTTGTCATAAACTGTCTTGCTGAGATCATTTACGCCAAGTCATTCCACTGATCCTCCTTTCTGTCTCTTAGCCAGTACCAAATTGTTTTGATAACCACTGCTTCATAGTATAGTTTGAGATTTGGGACTGCAAGTCCTCCTTCCTTTGCATTTTTTTTTCATGATTTCCCTGGATATCCTTGATCTTTTGTTTTTCCAAATAAACTTTAGTTATGGTTTTTTCTAATTCAGTAAAGAAGTTTTTTGGTAGTTCAATGGATATGGCACTAAATAAGTAAATTAATTTGGGTAGGATTGTAATTTTTATTATGTTAGCTCATCCCACCCATGAATAATCAATGTTTTTCCAATTGTTTAGATCTAGTTTTAACTTTGTGGAAAGTGTTTTGTAGTTGCTTTCATATAGTTCCTGTGTTTGTCTCGGCAGATAGACTCCTAAGTATTTTATATTGTCTGGGGTGATTTTAAATGGTATTTCTCTTTCTAATTCTTGCTGCTGAAATGGGTTAGAGATATATAGAAATGCTGATGACTTATGCGGGTTTATTTTGTATCCTGCAACTTTGCTAAAGTTGTTGATTATTTCGAGTAACTTTTTGGTTGATTCTCTAGGATTCCTTAAGTAAACCATCATATCATCTGCAAAGAGTGATAGCTTGGTCTCCTCTTTACCAATTTTAATACCTTCAATTTCTTTTTCTTCTCTAATTGCTACTGCTAGTGTTTGTAGTACAATGTTAAATAATAGAGGTGATAATGGGCATCCTTGTTTTACTCCTGATCTTATTGGAAAGGCTTCTAGTTTATCCCCATTGCAGATGATGTTTGCTGATCGTTTTAGATATATACTGTTTATTATTTTTAGGAAAGGCCCTTTTATTCCTATACTTTCTAGTGTTTTCAATAGGAATGGATGTTGTATTTTATTGAAGGCTTTTTCTGCATCTATTGAGATAATCATGTGATTTTTGTCAGTTTGCTTGTTAATATGGTCAATTATGTGGATGGTTTTCCTAATATTGAACCATCCTTGCATTCCTGGTATGAATCCTGCCTGGTCATAGTGGATGACCCTTGTGATGACTTGCTGGAGTCTTTTTGCTAGTATCCTATTTGAGATTTTTGCATCTATATTCATTAGGGGGATTGGTCTATAGTTTTCTTTCTCTGTTTTTGACCTGCCTGGCTTTGGGATCAGTACCATGTTTGTGTCGTAAAATGAATTTGGTAGAATTCCTTCTTGGCTTATTCTGTCAAATAGTTTGTTTAATATTGGGATTAGTTGTTCTTTGTTTGTTTTATAGTATTATATATATAGGATTAGTTTGTTTTATAGAATTCATTTGTGAATCCATCTGGACCTGGGGATTTTTTCTTAGGGAGTTCTTTGATGGCTTTTTCAATTTCTTTTTCTGATTTGGGGTTGTTTAGGTAATTTATTTCTTCCTCTTTAAGTCTAGGAGCATTCAGTTTGTAATCTGGAAGGAAGAGTTTTCTGAGGTCTGAACTTGTGCTGCTTGCTAAGCCGCCATCTTGACTGTGCCTCCCCCCGGCCTTGCTTTTTCTTTAAGCTGTTTAGTGCCAATTTTTCCAATTTTTAAGTATACACCCCAAAGGGGATTTTGGGGTACGCTCTGTCTCTGTCCCATTTAGATGCAGAATGGCCAATTCCACACTGGAGGGTCAACAACTGTGCGTCCACAGAGGTTGCCCAACCAAGAGCACTCAATTTAACACTGAGGCAAGTCTTCCCACACACCAGAACGTCTTCCAGTATCAGAAGGGGAAGCCAATAGACAGACCCCAAAATCCAGCGGCCAGACTGATCTGGGGCCAATGGGAGAGAGAGGACAAAAGAGTTCCCACAAAGATATCAGCCAAAGGATGGGGGTTTCAAGAGTCAAAGAAAAGGCTCCTTCCTATCTGAGAAGCTGTGTCCTCATGGATGATGTGGGGTACAGGAGTAGCTTTCAAGAGAGCCAAAAATGTTGGGTGGCAAGATGTTATGGGGGTACAAATGTGTACCCCTGGGGTTCAGGAACAATATATTTTGCAAGAATGCAAGACTCCAAACCTTAGCTTAAAAACAAAGAGATAAAATTATTAAATTAGGAGGTAATGTTTAGAATGGTCAGGAGGATAGCAAGGTGGAACAGCAAGATGGGGAGCAGTTCCTTGGGAGGACAGCATGAAAGGAAAGGCTGTTCTCGGTTCTGGGGATTTTATATTTTTTACAACCGAGTGTTAGTCACCCAGACATTTGGCAAAGTAGGGTGATCATCTGCCTGGGGACATAAAGATTCCTTAGTTTTAGGGAACAAACAGATGTCTGATAGGATCGAGGTATGGCCTTGAGGTGCAACTTCCCGTTCATCTTAAATTTAGAAGATGATCAAAGGAAGATAGTCATCTCAGGACCCTAGAGGGGTCATTGGGTGTTTTTAGGCTCAGAGTCATGAGGATGGAAGGGAGCAAGGAATTTTCCCTGATAATAGTTTGCCTGAGTCTCTGGGGGTACAGTGCCCATGTCATCATTTTCCTCCTTTCTAGTTCCTATCCAAACTTTCCTCAAAATAAATAAGTGTTTTGTGTTTTAACAAGGTGCTCTCCTGACTTTTGCTCAAACTCCCACCCCAAAATTTAACACTTCACAGTACAAACAGTGCAGACTCAAATACATCAATCTGCTTACTTGCAGGCATTAGCATACAATGTAATCAAGGCTTTTCCAGCACAGGATAGAATTAATCAGGATTTTTATACCACTATATCTGCTCTTAGAGATGATGTACTAGAACTGACTTCTGAGTTGCAGAAAAAGCTGCAATGTGATTGTTGATATACTCACTTTTGCTTGTTACCTGTTCCATATAATGCTAGTGATATAAAATTTACCAGGATTCAAGCTCACCTATAGGGTTTGTGGGGATTAACCAATATATCAGTGAATTTGGAAGATGTGCAGAACATTGGTAATCATAGAGATGAAAGTATTCATCAAGATTTGTCACCCTCCCTTATTGCTACTTTTATAAATGATTGGGTTCAGCAGGCATGTGGACTGATACCTGGAGCAATGTAAAACCTCCTGACTCTGAGTCTTTTAGTTGTAATGGGCTTCTTTCTCTGTGTTGGCTTCCCTGTTCTGATTCACTCTGTATCCCAAGCCCTCCTTATAATAGCCCGCCATGTACGGGGCTTACAGCACAAGGAAGAAGGGGATGAAAACTCAAAAAGGTAATCGTCCCTTTTTTGACATGTTCCTTCCTCTCTTCCCAGAGCACCATGTGTGGAGCTTTTAAATTTAAAAAGGGAGAGATATAGAGAACACAAAGAGCTAAGTCCTCTTTGCCTTGTTCCCCTCTCCTCTAGCATCCTTGAGTGAGGTCAGGCAGGAATACTATCTCAAAGAAAAGAAGTTTTTGAGAGAAAATGAGTTAACCAAGGATAGTTCCCTAGGTGTCTGTCTAGTTTCTGCTAGAAGAAAGACAAGGAGCTCCCAGAATTCTAAGATAATACTGCCCAGAATCTATTTTGGTGACTGTCTAGTTTCTTAGGTTAGGTTAGCTTGACTTTCCCATGGGTAAAATCTATAACTGCACACCTGTAATTATTGGTAGTGAGGCAGTGTGTGGATTAAAGCTAGGACATCAGATGAACATCAGAAGAGTGAGTGTTTTCATTTCCCATTTACCGTACTGCACCACTGTTCATTCAGAACCCCTGCAGCCCTCCTGGCTCAATCTTTTTCCCCTTGTCCCCAACAAGAACCCTCCAGAGTGTTGGAGACTGAACAAAGGCCATTCTTTTTGGGGATTCCAAGATCACTGGTGAAGTTGAAGAAAGTAGTTTCAGGTGACTGAGGTCTGAAGCAACCTGTAGAGTTCAGAAGGGAGTGAGAGGAAGTGAACTGCAGTCACAGATTATATGTGTCCTTTTCAGAGAGTTTGACTACAAAAAGGAGGGAAGATAAAAGGATGACATCTAGTGAGGACACAAGTCAAAGGAGCATTTTTTTGAGGAAGAATGAAACAAGGAAAAGCTTGTATATAGCAGAACCAAGTTATCTGTTGGGAAGGAGCCAGCAGAAAGGGAGAACTGAAGATTAGGAACAACCAGGGATAGGAGATGGGGCTAGAGAAGACAGGATGGAGGAAATAGAATCATCTGGGTACTGAGAGCTTGGCCTGGCCCAGGTGGAGAGCTACTTCTTCCTCTGAGGCATGGCAAAGGGGTGGATGTTTACAGAAGGCTCTGAGGGATGTGACGTGAGGATGATGAGACAAGAGGGAATCCAAGGTCCATGGTCTCCATGAGTTTGAGATGAGAGAGGAGTTCTTTCTGTTAAAATTATTTGTGGTTGGACTGATAATATATTAATTAGGTGGTCCCCAGAGATTTAATTTTCTAAATCCCAAACTGAATTATTAAAGAAAATAGAATTTATGGTAGTTTATTTACAATATTTACAATAGAAGGAAGATATTAAGGAATGAGACAGAGAGAGAGAGAGAGAGAGAGAGAGAGAGAGAGAGAGAGAGAGAGAGAGAGAGAGAGAGAGAGAGAGAGAGAGAGAGAGAGAGAGAGAGAGAGAGAGAGAGAGAGAGAGAGAGAGAGAGAGAGAGAGAGAGAGAGAGAGAGAGAGAGAGAGAGAGAGAGAGAGAGAAGTCTGGCTTTTTCTGAGACCAGTTGGAATCTCTAAGCCCAGCCAGGGGAAGAGAGTCTCAAGAAGATGGGCCTTTCTCAGAGGTTTACACCTCCCTCACCAAGGGTGACAGTGTAAAAGAAGTCTGGGTGTCTACCTTCCGGTCACTCCTCCGTCCTTCATGCCAAACCCTGGCGATTGACTGTGTGTGCTGGAACTCATCAGGATGTCTGAATCCGAATTACATCTTCAGTCTTTTTTCCTCTATTTAAAGACCTTTTTCTCTTGTGTCACCTCCTCTAAATTTCCCCAAGGAAGTAGCTGTTTCCCCCCAGATCCTCTCTGGACCATCTTCCCCACAGCCCCCAGGCTCAGGCTCTTATTCTCTGGATTCCACAATGGGGAAACTGAGGCAATGGATGGGGAAGGGCCTTGGCCAGACTCCCCCAGCTGAGAAGTGTCTGAGGCCACATTTAATCCTAGATTTGGGGGGTTCCAGGCTGGAGGGCAGCTCCGGAGTCACCTGATTCCTCCACCTGGTGATAAGACAGGCCCTTCCTTTGGGGAGTCCCTGGGGTACCCTCAAAGCAGCTGCAGGATATTCAGGGAGATCCCTGAAGGAGGGGACCCTGGCAGGGGGGCCTGGGTCTGGGCCTGGACTGTCAGCTGCTGCCCTCTGCCTTGGTTTCTTTCTCTGTCAGAAGGGGGTATCCCAGTGCCACCTCCTCAGACCCTCGGGACCAGAGATCCATGGATTGATTAATCAGTTACTAATTAGGCACCTGCTATGTGCCAGGCCTTAAGCAGAAGCAGTTTCTCATCTAAGGAGAAGGCAGCTGGCAGGGCCACGAAAGGGAAATGGGGCTGTGGGCAGAAGGCTGCAGCTCCCCCACGGTGGAGTATAATTCCTATATGCCCCTCCCCCACCAAGCCTCTACACCCTAGGGTCCAGGCAGGAAGATTCCATTTCCCAGAATGCCTGTGTCACAACATCATGGAAGTCTCTGCTTTCCCTGTGGAGGACTACATTTCCCAGAACACGTGTATCATGACATCATGCAAGTCTTGGCTATCCCAAGTAGAGGACTCCATTTCCCAGAATGCCGGTTCCCTGACTCCTCCCGAGCCTTCGCTCCTCCCCACTATGGAAGCCTCGAGGCATGCTGGGAATCGCTTGTGAGTAGTCTCAGCTGTTGGAAGGGTTACTGCTGTGCTTCTCGGAACTTTGCTGGGTGAGAGGGGCCGGGGCGGGGCCGGGGCTCCCTGCTATGGCAGCTGAGATGTTCTGCTCCTAAAGTTCTGCTCCCGGGCCTCATTTCTGAGCTTGTGCGCATGTGCTACGAGAGGCAGGACCCTAGCCTCGCCCCCTTAAATGCTGGGGGGGGGGGGGGAGGGGAGGTGCTGCCTCCGTGTCTGTCCCTCGCTTTAAAGGACCTCCGAAAAGAGACAAATGCAAAAGTGCCCTCCTGGTCCAAACCGGCCAAGGGGAGAAGCAGCCTAGGGGTCGTGTGTGTGTGTGTGCGCGTGTGTATGTGTGTGCGCGCGTGTGTTTCCCTGTGTCCACATTCCATGGGAGGAGCCCCGATCTCGGGCACTGAAGAAATGCCAGCTCCTCCTCCCCAACCCCCACCTGATGGCCACCTGCCCCCAACCCCCCATTCCCCAGTAACCCCTCCCCCAACAGTCTCCCTCCATCCACCCAGTGCTGCTTCTGAATGGAATGAAGCCAAACATGGCGGCAGAAGGGGCGGGGCTTCTTCCAGGCTCTCTCCCAGCCTGAGGCTCCCTCTTCCCCCCTGAGACCAGGGAAGGGCCTGGGAGCCCCTCTGACCCTCCCCCTCTTTCTCCCCCCCCCCTCCAGGCACACACAGAGGAAGTCTCTCCCCCTCGGGCTGCCACCCCCTGAAGGACCCCAGGGTGGCCCTGCAGAGAACCTGCAGCCAGAGGAATGGCCCCCGGGACCCCGAGGCCCCCCTCCCAGGTGAGTGCAGCCCCTCCCCGGGCCAGGCTGGGATCCAGCAGAACTCAGAGCTGGGTCTCTGCCAGGCCTCCAGGGGCGCCGTCACTGCTTGTGCTCAGGGGGAGCTCCAGGGTCAGTCCTGGCTGTCCCCCATCCACCCTGTTCTGGGGTTTCCCAGCCTTGGCCCTGCCAGGATGAGCCGCCCAGATTCCACCAGACAGGCCCAGGCGCTGCCATTCTTCCCCCCCCCCCAGTGTGATCCCCTCCCTCAGCGGGGTGGCCGGGGGTCCCCCAGCTCCAGGGATGTCCCAGGGTCAGGCTCTGCTCCTGCCCTCCAGGCCCCAGGCTTGTGGGGGTCAGTCAGGCCTGCCAGGGGGCTTCAGAAGGAGTTTGGGGGAGATCAGGTGAGGCCCAGCTGGAGCGTTTTTAGCCCAAGGAAAGCGCTGGGTGAGGCGGGCAGGCTGGAAGGTCTGCTGAGAAGGTCTCCAGCCAGGCTCCTGCCTCCAGGCCAGAGGACACGCCATGGGGCTGCTTCCTGGGTCAGGCAGTGGGTCAGCCTCCGCCAGGCCTTTGGGCCTTATTAGACAGTAAGAAGAAGTGGGGGAGGGGTGGGCACTGCTGAGCACATCCAGCACCTTGTTCTGTCCTCACAGCAAAGGCAGCCTCCAGGGCAGGCCCTGAGCTTCTCCCCCACATGCCCTGCTGACAGCCCCCCCCCCCACACACACACACACCCCCAGCCACAGGAGGGCCTCAGTGGGAGGAGCTGGGGAATGGGGGGGTTGACAAACAGGATTGGGCTTCCCCAGGCCCAAGAGGAAAGAGCCTGGCAGGGGCTGGCATCAGGATGGGTAGAGGGGCGTCAGGGGAGAGGGCTGGGCTGGCTGAGGAGAGCAGGCCCTGGTGGGAGCTGGGGAGGGAGTGAGGCAGGAGCCTGGCAGGAAGGTGGCATCAAAGAGCACTTTTGGTTCCTGAAGGCCAGTCAGCTCCAGGGCGGCCATCCGACCCTGGTTACCGTGGCTCTGCCCTGCCTGGTGGGATCTTGCAGTTCCCTCCATGGAAAATATTGAGAGGCTCAGAGACATCTCTGGACCGTCGTTCTGAGCTGAAGATCCAAACCTTAATTGTGTTCAGTGGAAGCTGCAGGTGGCACCCATCCCGCCTGGAGCCAAAATCCCCCAGAAACATGAGGCAGGTGTTTCCTGGGTGTCTGACAGATGTTAAGGTTAAAATTAGGGGTGTTGAATGAATATATTATATTAGTGGTCGCCAGGAATTAAAATTCAATCCCAATGAAATACTCAAGTCAGTTTGGGATTTTTACGGTGGTTTAATTACAATAGAAGAAAGAAATTAAGAAGAAGAGGAGGGTAAGGGTAGGAGAGTCTCTCTGGCCTGGAGTAAGTCAAAGGGAGTTCAGAAGCCTCAGACAAGGGGCCTTCTCAGAAGATTAAATCTAGCTTGGCTTCTAGCCACGAGGCCTCCTCCAAGATTAGGGGCCTCATTGGAAGATAGTGCCTTTCAGGAGGTCAAGGAAAAGAGGAATCAGCCTTGGTTTACTCACCAAGGTCACTCAGAGAGGACATCTCACTTAAACCATGCTACAAAGCATCTCCCAATAACGTCACCACCAAGCCTCAAAACACCAAATGCAGCCAAGAGTTCCCATCGCAGCCAATAAAGTGATCACAGGAATTGAGGAGAAATATCTAGGCAGTTCTTTACATCCCTTTGTGAGATTTAAAATGGTTGAGGTCTTAAACTATAGTGATTAAAATAGTGGAAGATATAAGTTGTGATAGATATAAGAGAGGGTGAGTAAATTTGACCGCAGAAATATGTTTCACTACAGTGTCTTGGGTTTAAAATCAAATATAAGGTGGTCGCCAGGGAAATATTCCCAATTATTCAAATACCCAAGTCAATTGGGTTTTATAGAGATTTTAATTAACAATACAATGAGTAATCAAAGAAAGAGAGAGAGAAAGAAAGGAATAAGTATGAAGGGCCTCAAGCCAATATGGCCTAGACCTGAGTCTTAAAAGAGAAATCAGTCAGTTTTTTTTATAACTCACCATAAGATCTGTCTAAGTAAGGATTTCTAATGACACCAGGCCAGCAGCATCTCAGCTGCTTTCACCAGCTCCCTCCTCCATCTGAATGTTTCAGAATCAGTCTCCTCAGAATGAGTCTCTCCAATCTGAATGTTTCAGAATGACTTCCCAGCTCTTCCCTGAGCTCTTATTTTTAAGGGCAAAATCTTCTCTGTCACCTCCCCTAAGTCCTTACATCTACCAATCACTGTAGATGTTTCTAAAGGACCGCCCATTTTGAATTCACAGCTGAGTAGTTTTAACCTCTTTAGTAAGTCAGGAAAAAAATGCTGCTGTCTCAACAAATTTCATTAGAAAAAACCTCTGAATAAGTTATCACCCTTTTAGGTTTAAGTAGTTTACAAGTTGCCCCACCTTTATAGGTACTTAGTATCCCATTGTATCAATTCTAAAATAGTCATGACTCAAAGAACTTCCTGTCCTTTCCATAAGCATGGGTCAAAGCACTTTTCATTGTTCTCAAGGAGCTCTCTGTCCTAAAGCAGTCCTAAGTAGAGTGGAGTAGGGATATTCCCAAGGCAAGGAGCCCTCACATTCAAGTAGAATTCTCACTATCTGCTAGGGAATTTTTTTAAGTAGAAGATTCCCCAATGGAGGAAACCCCTAACATTCATAAGTCTGAGAAATTTTGAGGTTTACACCTTCCTGCGTCTCACATGTACCAATGGTAGCTTAAGCTTGGTTTAGGACAGCCCAGGGGGTCAGTCAGTTGTTTCTGATTTGTCACTTGCTAACACATGTCAGTCATAGACCATCCTCCCCTACAGGTAATCCTTAAGTGGGGGTGTATACATTCCTGGTTGCTAGAATTCTAAAAACTAAGCAGGGTAGAGTAAATCTAAAATTCACACTGACCCTTAGCGAAGTCTTTACCAGGCTGGAGGGCAGTGAGTTTTGGTCTGAGGGCTGGAACCTTTGATCCCAAGTCCTGAGCTCAGCTCTGAGATAAGAGAAGAAAATGGACTGAATCCTCCAGAGCTCTCAGACTCCCAAGGTCACAGGAGCCTCTCTGGGCCACTGTCCTCAGGGAGCCTGGAGTTTGCATGAATATTCCCAGGCTCAAAGTGCTACTGGATGGGCCGAGCTTGTTTCCTGGATCTCCTCAGGCCAGGGAGTCACCCGCCATTCCCAGGGAGTCCAGCTCCTTCTGCAGGGCCTTCAGATTCCTCAGATGAGGATACAGACCTGAGCAGTGATTCCTCCCACAGAAGTCTTTGATGTCATGAATTGTTTCAATAATCTGATATATCAGACTCCATCCCTTCCAGCACTGCGACCCGTGTTCCTTATCATCCACAAAGTTCAGGTCAAGTAGAGCATGTAAATAGGGAACTCAAGGCTATGGTGGGGGAAGATCTGTGCTGAATCTCAGATAAAATGGCCAGATATTCTTCCCATAGCTTTGTTTTACCTATATACAAGATCAAGAACAGATTTACATGTATCATCCTAAGAAATGCTCTTTGGACATGCTCCACCACAGGCAAAAACTTTTAAGACAGTCTATACATCTCTCTTAGGAGGAGAGTGTCAACTTGCTTCATACTTAAGTGCTTTACAACAACTCAAAAATTATATGACCTGGGAGTATTGATCAAAGCTGATCCATTGGATTATTCTCTCCATAATTTCAAGCCAGGAGATATTATATATGTCACATTTTGTTAAAATATCAGCAACACAAGAGAGTTGGGTAGGTACTTACACAATTGTGTTAATCTCTCCATCATTGGTAAAAGTTTTGGGTAGAGATTCATGGTATTGTTCACATATAAAATTAGCACATGGTATTAATAATGAAAATGTACAAGCCATTGAAGAAGAATAAATTGTAGAAAGTGAGAATCATCAGGCAAACTGAGTCTGCAGTCAGAAAGATCAGTAAGGAGAGCACTATCCCAGTGGAAGAGCACATCGGATGGAAGAGGACAATGCAGATAAAGAGAAGAATTCAGGAAATTAATGGACATTGTTAATAGATTGGAAGGACTTATAAATATTGAAATAATGACTTTGAATGGAATTTATAATGAAGAGGATCACAGGATTAATGGACTAATGAATTAAAAAATTTTGGAGAATGTATTATAGCACAAAATAACAACATATATTCACAAACAAATATTCATAAATACATTTACTACCATGGAGTTGGAGAAGAATTATTCAAGCAAGATAAGATGAGAAGAGAAGGAAAGATCTGAAGGAGTGGTAAGTATATTACATGCAACACTGACAACAGTAATACTGACATAACACTGGCAAAACAACATAATATAGCAAAAATAACATAATAAAAACATAAACACAAATACATAAACATGGTTAGGCTACATTGATTCACTATGTGAATGAGTGAAACAATGATTAGCTTGGGTAGCTTGATTGATTAGCTTGATGATTTTATAATTAGTTATAAATTAGTTACTAACAAAAGTAGTCAGATACTTAGTTTAGTATAGGAATATAGGTAGACAGGCAATTTTTGAAGATGAGGATTGTCTAATAAGGATATAGGTTTCTGATTGTTACTACATAGCATTTCTAATGCATTCTTGACTAATCCCCATGTCTGCCAGATTGCCAGAGAAATAGTCTAAGGTTTAAATTTAAGTTTTTATACTAAATAAAAGTTATAAAGTAATATTGTCCTCACCGATTTTAAAATATAGCTTAAGTCAAAATGACTTTTAGCAGCTTTTATTTACAAAGAAGTGGAAAGAGTGAAATGTAAATAGACAGATTCCTAACAAGCTTACCAACCCTTCTCCAGTGAAGTTGGGCTCAGTCCCTGTGCTTTTTAAAAAGATTCTCCTATTTTTATCCCAGTCCGCTGTCTTCATCGTCCCTTCTTCCAAGAATTCAGGATGCCATTTGATAATCACTCTTAAGTCTTATAACTTAGATACTGATACCTTAGTTCCCAGTTTCTTTAGTATGCAAAGCAATAAATGTATATAACATACTTGAGAAAAAATCTTTTGACCCGTATTTTAAAAAGGTTGCTGGTACTCGCCACAGTCGTGACTCTGAGACACTTCAATGCTGTGAAGTCATCTGCAGATATTTACTGAAATTGGGTGGCAGTTATACTATAACCAGCACTACACAAAGGTCACACAGGATCCTAACCTGCGGGTTTGGCCACAGACACTAAATATGGAATATGGGAGGTAGCAAGATCGAAAGAACACACAAAATCAAAGATAGGTTTAGGAAAAAGCCTTTCGGCCTCCTTGTTTTGGGCACTTACAGCTTAAGATTTTATTTGTAAGTCAATTCAGTATCTTACTAATATTGGCGATAAGTATTACTATCATTCACATCAAGGTTACCAATCCTGTGCTAGCAATGATTAGTCAGTACTTTTGATATATGGCATTTACTCAGTATTCTTATGATCATAGAAATATGGCATAATGGATAGAGATGATTCTTAGAAATTGGGATGTTATATGAGCCTCACTGAGCTCCATGTAAAATGTCTTATCTCTAGTGTCCCTTCCCTGCTGTAAAAGCTGTGTGATGTGTTGATTAGGAGGCTGCTTGCAATGTTGATTAGGAGAGCTGGGAGTGGGCCCCTTTAGAGAAAGCCAAATTAAGACTGCTTCTGCCTGTGACAAGGAAATCACTTTAAAAGACTGATATATATTAATTTAAGGTTGCCAAGGAATTCAGCTATGTAATTCCTAAATGAAAACTCAAGTCAGCCATCAACCTTTTATAGAGTTTAATTCCAAACAGGAGGAAGAAAGGAATTAGAGAGAGGGAGAGAGAAAGGGGAGAGAAGGGAATAGGGCTTAAATACCCCTTCTGTTTAGGCTGGGCCAAAAGGCCCAAGCCCTTAGATAGCTGGGGCAAAGAAAGGAGATCAGTCCCTATTACTCACGTGACCAAAATGGAGAAACAGTCTCAAGGGCCTCCACCTCCAGCTTCCTTCAGAGCAAGCTTCTCAGAGCACCTCTCCAACCACTCAGAGCCAAAACTCTCCAACCAACCCCCTCAGTCCTCAGACCCCTCTATCTTTAAGGAAACCATCCAAGTTCCCTCCCCTCAGTTCTCACATCTACCAATCACGGTCCATGTCTTTCCTGTGCCAATGGTGGCTCTAGCTTAACCCAGGACCGCCCAGAGGTCTGTGGCTTTGCACATGTCTGTTGAAGGTCATATTCTTCAAATAATTAAATCTTTGATCCTTTGCTACAGCCCTTCCCAAATCCTGTTGCCCTGAGTAGGGTAGAGATTGGAATAATTAAATTTTGATCTATGCTGCAGCCCTTCCTAAATCCTGTTAGGACTGAGTGGGGTGGAAATTGTATTTTCCAAGACCTGGTTCTGTCATTCCAAGTATCTCTATTGTATCAATTCTAAAATCAATCATGACTCAAAGAAATTCCTGTTCTGTGCTTAAGCATAGGTCAAAGCCCTTTCCATTGTTCAGCAAAAGGTTTCTGTCCTAAAGTAATCTTAAGAAGGGAGAAGGAGGAACCTCCCTTGTCAATTGGGTTCACATTCCAATAGACTATCACTAAGAAATTTTCCAAGTATGAAATTTCCCAATGGTGAAATTCCAACATTTATAAGTCTAAGAAATTTTGAGGTTTACAATCCCCCCTGATGATCATTGGGAGACTAGTCTCCCCATTGATCACTTAACATAATCATTTTGTAGTTCTAAATTCACTTCTAACTAAAGATATACACAATATTCAATTTTCTAAGAGAAATTAGAATAGTGAGAGAGGAAATAGAAAAGAAAAGAAAGGAAAACCAATGTTTTGCTAGACGCATTGACAGAAAGCCAAATTAGGGGCAGTCCCTTTTGGCATAAATGTGTACAGTTACAATAAATGTTCAATCAAAAGTTCAGTCCAATCAATCACATCCAAAGTTCATTCTTGATCTTCTTGATGAAGTGTAGGTTTTCGGCATCTTTCTGCAACAGTTCATTCTCTGGATATAAAAATTTCAAGCTTTTTTTCTTGAAGATCTTTTCTTGAACAGAATCAAAATCTTTTATTTTTATAAGAGTAAAATCTTAAACAAAATTCAAAATTCTTGGGTTTTTATAAAATTACAAATCTCAAACAAACAAAACACGGGACTTGTGACCCCAAGTCACAAATTTAGCATAAATCTCCAAATCATTCCTTTTATTAAAGGTTTCAGTACTTATTAATCCTGTGAATTCCTAATATGGCCACAACAAGAAAATTGCCTTTGCAATGATATCTTGCTTTTACTGTCCCTTGACCATTACCATCAGGATCAGTTTTGACCATATTTTTCCATCACAGGATTTGTCAGTGTTGATCTCATCAGATTAAGTAGAGAATTCCTTTTTCTTTGTTTTTTCCTCATTAATCACTGGTATACTTTCCCCCTAGAATACATACTACATGCTACCTTCTCAGAAACTCTTCAAAAACATGTTCTTACCAAATCAACTCTAACTCTTGTGATCAGGAGGAATTTCAGATCACCTTCTCTCTTTCTTTTCCACAGAATCTCATACTTCACTCAGAAAGCACTTCTCATCTCCCTCATTCCACATGGAAAAGCATTTCAGAGTAACACATTTGTCCAGGTTTTACTCTTCACATGATTCTCACTTCAGTCACAAAATGCCTTTGTCAGTATTTCATGGGCTCTGTATGACTAGTCTACATTGCTGGCTCTGACACCCTTCAAGGTTAGGAGTTTGGGTAAATCCCTTGTGTACTTCAGTTTTCTCCAGTCAGTTGATGAGGGTTGTTCTAGATGAAATTTGAAGGTTCAGCTCTAAATCCTGTGACTTTTGCTGTTTTAGGGGCCAATAACATTCAAGGATGTGGCTGTGGATTTCACCCACGAAGAGTGGTGCCTATTGGACCATTTTCAAAAACAGCTGTACCTGGAGGTCATGCTGGAGAATGTACAGACTCTACTCTCTGTGGGTAAGTATGATTTTCTCCATTAACCTGAATCTGCCATTAAAAAAATGTCTTCATTCCAAGCCAAATTATAGGATTTTGAGCCTTTGTCAATGATTAAAAAAGAAAAAGTGCTCACCTCTGCCTAGGGGTCCCCTCCTTCCTGCTTTTCATAAAAAATGTTTTGAGTTATATGACAAGAAACTAGGACTTTCCTTTCTTGCCCCTGAAATTGTTTCTCCTCTGTTTTAGATAGCTTCAGGTGAACACTTAAATGAGTGTTACAGATTTACATTTCTGAAGGTAATATCAGAAGGCATCTAGTCCAGCCTCTAATTCGACATGAAATTTGTGTGCAAATTCTCTGTTTATACCCAGGCAGCTTTTCCTTGAAGATGGGCATTGAAGGGAACAGGCAGGTCCTTCCCCTTTGGGCTGGGTTTGGTCTCCAGAAAGGATTTCTTGTTATTACATATTAGTGGGAGAGGTGAAGCCAAGAAGGTAGCACAGCAGAAGCAAAAGCTGGAACCACCATGAGTATCTCAAAGCAACCTTAAAATGCACTTTTAAATTAATAGAGTCACAGAACAAATGTGGGCAATAATGAAGTGGCTCTCCTGAGGAAAACAACTTGAAAGTTAGGCAGAAAGAGTCTATTTTGGGACATAAGAGGGTAACAGGAAGTAAAACTGCGCATAGAAGAGTGCAGACAATTCACCCCACACCTAGTACTCCGGGTTCTGAACCTGGGCACAAGCCAACTTCAAGACCCTGGGACCCTTCATCGGTCTACATTATTAGCACATCCCTATGCCCAACCCTTGGAATACAAAGGGCTAGCATAAGGCTGTGGTGAGATCCCAAAGTCACTTGGCAAATTCAGTCATGTGGTGAATCATTTAACCCTAGGGCAAAGGGTTCTCTGAGCTTTGCAAGCCATCAGGAGTCTCTAGAGGAGACCAAATCAGTAGCTTTCAGATAGCCCAACCCATAGTCTGTGGTTCCACCTTGGAATAAATGAAAGCTGCAGAAAACCAAAATTATATCTGGGGAGCAGCAAGGAAAAACTGAAGTTTTAAGAGAATGCCCCCTCTACCCTGAAAACAGAGCTAGAAGTCAAAGTGGGAGGGGGAGAGTCTGGGAAAATGAGTAAATACCAAAAAATAAAAAATCAAACCATAGAAAATTTCTAAGGAGGCAAAGAAGAGCAAGGCACAGTCTCAGGCAGCAATTAGGATACAAAAGTCTCCAGATGAAAAACTTCAAATAATAATGGGAATTGGTTTCAGGTGCTAGAAGAGTTCAAAAAGGAATTCAAAAATCAAATGAAAGAAGTTAAAGAAAAATGGAGAAAAGAAATTAAAGTAATGAAAAAAAAGAAAAGACCTGAAAAAGCCAAATTGGTCAAGTGGGAAAAGAAGCACAAAGATCCAATGAAGAAAAGTTTTTTTAAAAAGTAGAGTTGACTAAGTAGAAAAAGATGGTAAAAAAATCCAGTGTAGAAAAGAGTTCTAGGAAAAGTAAAATGGGCCAAATGGAAAAGGAGGATCAGAAGGTCATGGCAAATAATTATTTTTTTAATTAGAATTGGGCATATAGAAGCCAATGACTATGAGACATCAAGAAACAATAAAACAAAATAAAAAGAATTTAGGAATATAAGAAAATATTAAATGTGAGTTTAAAAACCACTAACCTAGAAAATCAATCCAGGAAAGACAATCTAAGATTTATTAGACTACAAAAAATAAAAAAGCCTAGATGTCATATTACAAGAAATTATCAAAGAAAACTGCCTTGTTATCCTTGAGTCATAGTTTAAAAGGGCAATTGAAAGATTCTGCAGATCACCTCCTGCAATAAATTCCCAAATGACAACTCCCAGAAATATTATAGACAAATTGAAGAAATTCCATGTTAAGGAGAAATTAATTAAGCCAGTAAGAAACAAATCTGATATCATGGAGACCCTATACCTCCCACTTCCCCCTGCCAGTATTGATTACATAGAATCTAGGAGCTTCTACATTAAAGGATTAAAATGCTTTGAGTATGATATTCTGGAAGGCAAGGAAACTGGGTTTATAACCATGAATCACTCACCCATCAAGACTGACTATATTCTTTTGGGGGGGGGAATAATTTTTTAATAAAAAAAGGGAATGTCCAAGCATTCCTGATGAAAAGAACAGAGCAAAACAGAAAAGTGGATGTCCCAGTAGAAAAGTCAAGAGAAACATAAAAAGGTGAATAAGAAAATTTACAAGACTCAATAAGGTCATATTGTATATGTGCTTAGTGGAAAGATGATATTTTTAATTCTTAAAATTGCTCTTCTTATCATAGTAGTTATTTGAAGTATTCTTAGAAAGAGGGGGTAGTACTAAAGTATTTGGGAAGATATGAAAAAAATTAAGAGGTGAAAAAGAGGATTGCACTGAGAGAAAAAGAAGTAACATGGGGCAAATTACATCAAATAAAGAGGCATGGAAAGAAAAACTATTATAGAGGAAGGGTCAATGAGGATGGTGACTGGCAGTCAGTAAAATATATTCTCATTGAGAATGACAGCCAGGCTAATTGGGGTATAGAATCTTATCTTCTATAGAGGAATAGAAGGAAAATAAGAAAGGTGGAGGAAGGGGAATAATATAAGGAAGGTGGAGGAGTGATTAAGAGGCCCTATAGAGAAGTAGAAGGGGAATAAGAAGGGTGATGGTAGGGAAGGGAATAATATAAGGGAGGGGAAATGGGGAAAGTGATTAAAAGAGAACTGTGTGGAGATACAGTGAAGGAGAAAGTATAAAATTAAAAGAGGAAAATGAGATGAAGGGGAATACAGATATCTTAATCAGAACTATGATTGTAAATGAGATAAACTCACCCATAAAATGGAAGCAGATGACTGTTAGGATAATTTAGAGTTGTGACCTAATCTAAATTTGATTTTTGGTCGCCAGGGGATATCCCAAATAAAATACCCAAGTCAGTTTGGAAATATATGGTGGTTTAATCAATATATAGGGAAGAAATCAAGGAGAAGAGAGAGGGAAAAGGTATAGGATTTCTCACACCTGGCTGTGCCAGGTAAGCCACGAGGTCCTTGAAGATGAGAGGCTTCTCTAAGACCAAAGTGTTTAGAAGGTAAAGGAGAGAAAAATCAACCTAAACTCCGAGAGATCTCAGAGAAGAGCCTCACCGAACTAGGTTACTAGGCTTCCTCCAGTATGGTATCAAGGAAAATTCACCATGTAAAGGATAATTTTAGCATTGTGATCTAAACTATGTAAATTATTTGGTTGCCATGGATATCCCAAATATAAAAGAAATATAACCAAGTCAGCTGGAAATTTGTGGTGATTTAATTGATATAGTGGAAAGAAATTAAGAAGAAGGAAGAAGGAAAGGGTGTAGGATTTCTCCCCCCGGTTAGGTAAGGTTTTGGAGAGTAAGGAGAAAGGAATCAGCCTGAACTCCAAAAGGTCTCAGCCCAGATGCCTGAACCTGAATCAGCTCAAGGGCAAACTCACCTCCAAACCCAGACAAATAACTGCACCACCACGCCAAGATGTTGGAACACTTAGCATGCTGCCAGCCAGAGTCACCTCTCTGGGGAAAGAGGGAGAGAGAGCAAGTGATGTGCCTTATATAGATGACTTTACCTCACTTTCCGGCATCTTATCTGTACCAATGATAGCTTAGCTTGACTTAGGACAGCCCAGGGGTCTGTCTGCTTTTTCTGCACATGTCTGTTGAAGGCCATTTCCTCAGATAATTAAATCTTTGAGTATGATGCAGGCATTTCTGATCTTGTTAAACTAAGGAGGGTGGAGAAATGTATAGTTCCCAAGACTTGATTCTGTTAATCCAGTATCTCCATTGTTAGTAATCAAATAGCTAAATCAGATCTTCTAAAGTATGGCTTGACTAGGGTGGAATAGTTTTTAAAATTCACCACCGATAAACCCGGACAATAGCAGCCGCCACGCCAAGATGCTGACATGCTTAGCAAGCTGCCACCAGCCACCTCTCCACCATCAAAAGAGCCCCAAGAGAGGAAGTGAAATGAAATATATAGACGGTTTTACATCACTTTCCTGCATCTCACCTGTACCAATGATATCTTAGGCTTTACTTAGGATAGCCCAGGGATCTGTCAGTTGTTTCTGATTTGTCATTTGCTAGCGCATGTCTGTCATAGGCCATCCTCCTAAATACTTAATTCTTAAATATGGGTGTAGACATTCCTGGTTTTGTTAGTCTAAGTAGGGTGGAGTAATCTAAAGTTCACATAACAGAGTGGATTAAAAACCTAAATTCTATGATTTTTATAGGAAACACATTTAATATGCACAAGTAGATATATAGAAAGTGAATGTGAGAGGATTGTTATGTACATAACAATAAGGGAATTAAAAAAAAAGAAGTATAAAATTATTGCTCACAGTTCCTAATCCTGCCCAGTCTAGCAAGTTTATCCTTATTCCTCCTTCATTCTTCCCTCAAATCCCAGGTCAGATGTTAGGAATGGAATGGAAGGGAATAAGCATTTCAAACTACCTGCTCTATGTCCTGTACTGGGTAAAAGGGTTCATAATTATCCTTTATTTCACAACATCCCTGTGAGTCTGATAGTCTTATTGCCTTCAACTCATAGTTGAAACAACCAAGGCAAACAGAGATTAAATTAAATAATTTACTTGGGGCACCCACTTACCATCTCTCAGAGGCTGGATTAAATTTGCTTTTCTGACACCAAGTTCTTATCTCTTATCCCTTTGTTTCCACATGCCTTTACGTTCTAGTTCAGGGGTCCCCAAATTTTTTACATAGGGGGCCAGTTCAATCTCCCTCAGACCGTTGGAGGGTTGGACTATAAAAACCTAACTCTAACCCTAAGCCTAAACCTAACCAGGCAGTAGTATATACACTGTGGAATCTCCTCCCCAAGAATGCCGCTCACCATGCTGACTTCTTCCATTGTGCAGCCACATAATCCTTTCCGCGGAGCCTAATTCTAAGGCGCTATGCAACGGATTATGTCACTGGAAGTAGTACTGTATGTGAGCAATGCCATGCTTTGCAGCGCTGTCATATACAGTGCTCCTCTCAATGACCACCAATGAAAGAGGTGCCTGTTCCGGAAGTGTGGTGAGGGCCATAAACATGGCCTCAGGGGGGCTGCATGTGTCCGTGGGCCATAGTTTGGGGACCCCAGTTTTAGATGATCAAGGCTATGGAATGTGCCTATCCTTCTATTACAAGAAGTAAATAAAGATGGGCTTTTCTGATTGGAAATAGTTTCCATGTTCTCTTACCTCCAGCAAATGTCCCAACAATGAATACAACAAAAGCCATTCTATAGGCTTCCTTTTTAAAAATATTATATTTTCTTCTCTCCTAATACCTTCCTTCTTTCTTATGCCCAGGGCTTCCAGTTCCTAGAGAAAATTTTATCTCCTATTTTCAGCAAGGAGAATCACCATGGCTACTAGAGCAAAAAGGCCCAAGGAACTCCTGCCCAGGTGAGTGAGGTGAAAGCAGGTGTAATAGGACTGTTACCCCAAAAGGCTTCCATCTCCTGTAGTGAAGGGAATGCTAGACTTAGGGGCTATCAGACCAATGCTGAATCATGCTCATTTCCTGAGAGATGGACATTAGACTCACTATAGGGCATGAGACATATAATATATGGTAGATCATAAAATAAGATGAATATATAGTATGTCTGCACTAAATGGCATAATATTTGTGCATCTGTGGAGAATAGAAGAAAACTTCTACTTTGAGAATTATTGCATTAGAGCTAAAAAGAGTGAAGTTGTTTTTCTGTTTAGCATACAAAATTTACCAAGAATGACCATATGACAATGACCACTGATACTTGTAAAAATAATAGGCAAACTATAAAACTAATGGGCAATGAATTGATTATGGGTTATAAACCAATTTTGATACTCTGCTTGCTGCGCTTACAAAGTATCTTCAGCTTATATAAGTGAAGTGAAGCTCAGAAGTGAACTTCTCTTCAGGGCCAAGCACAAGTATGCTAAGGAGACTCTTGTCATAGAAAAAGAAACTATTTATTGAAAATATAAGGTTCAAAAAAGTTCTAACTCCACCCAAATAAAACTCCCTCATTCTGCATAGAACCGCTTCTCCTGTGTCCACAAGTATGAATTTTAAAATTTCCATCTTGCTCGGTCTAGCACCCAAATTTGTGCACACCCACACTACACAGGTATGTGCTAGTCAATGACAAATCAGAAATAAATTACTGCCCACCTGGGCTTCCTAAGCCAAGCTTAAGCCACCATTGGCATTTGTGAGGCACTGGAAGTGACGGAGAAAGCAGCCTCTGGAATTCGCTCACTTCCTGTGGACAGGGCTAGGCGCCAGTTCATGCTAGGAGCTTGAGCAGGGAGGAGGCCCACAGACAGCTTTCCTTCAGATTGGTCACGTGAATCAAGGACTGATTCTCTTCTCTACCTTGGCCTTCAGGCCTAAACTCCCTCTAGCTCTGCCAGAAGGTTGAGTTAACCTTTTTTCCCTTTCCTCCTCTCTCCTTCTCTCCCTCTCCTTTTTCTTATTCCCGTTGTGATTAAACCACTATAAACTCCATTCTGACTTGAGTGTTTCATTTTAGGAATTTCATAGGTAAATTCCTTGGCGACCATAAATTAATATTATAACAACTTTAAAGGTGATTTTCACTATAACATAGGCTACACTAATCCTTCCTAATCTGACTAACCCAAAATTTCCCTATTCTTCAATAAACTAACACTATTATCCTTATAATTCTTAACTTTATCTCCGAGATATAAAAATGACAAAGGATAGCTGACTGAGCCTTAGAAAGAACTAAGTTAGTACTCTGAGCTTTAACAGACTCAGTGTCCAAACCAAAGACTAGGTTTTTCCTTGGTCTTCTCCAAGATAAACCAATCTATGAAAATGACAATATATAGTCACTAGTGTTTCCCAGGTTGGAAAAGGAAAACACTTAGTTCCCTCACGTGTTTCCCTCCTCTCATTCTACCTCAGACAGTGAGAGAGAGTGAGAGAGATATCTCCCCAAGCCCTCAGAGAGTCTGACTCTGCCAACTGCCAGAGAACAACTGCCATACAGAAAAATCATTAGACTTGAAACTGACACTGACTCAGCTCTGTTTGAAACTCCAATTCTTTCTCAAGCCAGCTTCTCCACTTCTTATCTCTAAACGAATATAACAAGACTTAATGTCTAATATCATCCTTATATAGTGCATCCAAAATGATGAGAACAGAATATCTGGAAGCTTACCTGAGATTCACAAAATTATAAGAATAATGAAGTAGTGGCTTTTTAGGAAAGATAGGGCAATGGAGAAAGACTGTCCAATACTGAAGACAAAGCATGTTCATGCACAGGGTTTGAATTGTAGTCTAGCTGCCAGGAATTCAGTCAGATATTTCCTCCATTCTTTACT
Source organism: Monodelphis domestica (assembly GCF_027887165.1). NCBI lineage: Eukaryota > Metazoa > Chordata > Mammalia > Didelphimorphia > Didelphidae > Monodelphis > Monodelphis domestica. The sequence continues at coordinate 5,376,726 of NC_077229.1, forward strand.
CATAACATGAGTTGCAAAGTATGATGAGACTCTTGGGCCTGCCTGTGTCACAGGTTCTTTGTGAGTTTTCTTTGTTATTGTATGTGAAAGTCTTCGAAAATCATCCATCTTGCAGGTATGACCAAATGGTATATCCAAAGACTGGTTCTGCTAGTTTAAATTTAAAAACTACTTTTTGCTTTGGGAAATACAATAAAAATCAGTTTACTTTCTGCCATCAGAGGAAAGAACTTATATTGCTCTGTGTGTGTGTGTGTGTGTGTGTGTGTGTGTGTGTGTGTGTGTGTGTGTGTGTGTGTGTCCACCTTCCTTATGTGTTTATATCATTGTTTGTCTTCTTCAGAGGCAGAGGCTAATTTTGAAGTGAAGGAGATATCTACAAAGTTGAGATTTTTTGTGAAAGTATCTTGCCCTCAAAGATGCATGAATGAGGGTCCCCATGACTTCATTTTGAGAGAAAACTGTGACTCTACTATCAACTTAAATAAAAATCCAGACAGTGACAATGAATTTGGTAAAACTTCAGAGAAATTCAACCAATATTCAGGCCTAAATCAGTATATGAAATTGACCTCAGAAAATGACTGTTGTCAGGATAGTGAATATAACAAATGCTTTCCTGATGAAGTAGGAAATGTTCTGTCTCCTGAGAAACCTGAAATTCCCACGTATCAGGGAAACCTAGAGCGATTGGCCTTTGGCTGGAGTTTAGACCTTATTAGACATAAAAAAAGTAAATGTGTATTAATGGTTTCTGTGAGGGATAAAAGTCAGAACTCTGCGCTTAATACACATCAGAGAATCCACACTGGAGAGAAACCTTATGACTGTAAACACTGTGGAAAGGCTTTCACAAAGAGGAGCAATCTTGCTAAACATCAGAGAATCCACGCTGGAGAGAAACCTTATGAATGTACACAGTGTGGAAAGGTTTTCACACAGAGGAGATCTCTTACTGCGCATGAGACAGTCCACACTGGAGAGAAACCTTATGAATGTAAACACTGTGGAAAGGCTTTTACATGGAAGGTCTCTCTTGCCACACATCAGAGAATTCATACTGGAGAGAAACCTTTTGAATGTAAACAGTGTGGAAAGACTTTTACATGGAAGTTCTCTCTTGCTGCCCATCAGAGAATCCACACAGGAGAGAAACCTTATGAATGTAAACAATGCGGAAAGGCTTTCACACAGAGGAGATCTCTTGCTGCACATAAAACAGTCCACACTGGAGAGAAACCTTATGACTGTAAACACTGTGGAAAGACTTTTACATGGAAGGTCTCTCTTGCTACACATCAGAGAATCCACACTGGAGAGAAACCTTATCAATGTAAACAGTGTGGAAAGGCTTTTACATGGAAGTTCTCTCTTGCCACACATCAGAGAATCCACACTGGAGAGAAACCGTATGAATGTAAACAATGTGGAAAGGCTTTCACGGACAGAGGCTCTCTTGTTAAACATCAGAGAATCCACACTGGAGAGAAACCTTATGAATGTACACACTGTAGAATGGCTTTTACTGTGAAGAGCCATCTTGCTACACATGAGAGAATCCACACAGGAGAGAAACCTTATGAATGTAATCAGTGTGGAAAGGCTTTTATAAGGAGTAGCTATCTTGCTAAACATCAGAGAATCCACACTGGAGAGAAACCATATGAATGTAACCAATGTGGAAAGTCTTTCACAGAGAAAAGCTCTCTTGTTAAACATCAGAGAATGCACACTGGAGAAAAACCTTATGAATGTACACAGTGTGGAGTGGCTTTTACTGTGAGGAGCCATCTTGCTGCACATGAGAGAAACCACACTGGAGAGAAACCTTATGGATGTAAACAGTGTGGAAAGGCTTTTATAAGGAGAAGCTATCTTGCTAAACATCAGAAAATTCACACTGGAGAGAAACCTTATGAATGTACACAATGTGGAAAGGCTTTCACACATAGAAGATCTCTTGCTGCACATAAGATAATCCATACTGGAGAGAAACCTTATGAATGTAAACATTGTAGAAAGGCTTTTCCATGGAAGGTCTCTCTATCTAAACATCAGAGAATCCACTCTCGAGAGAAATCTTATGTATGTAAACAATGTGGAAAGGTTTTCACAGAGAGGGGCTTTCTTGCTAAACATCAGAGAATCCATACTAAAGAGAAACCTTATGAATGTAAACAATGTGGAAAGGCTTTCACAGACAGAGGTTCTCTTGTTAAACATCAGAGAATCCACACAGGAGAGAAACCTTATGAATGTAAACACTGTGGAAAGGCTTTCACTCAGAGAAGCCATCTAGCTACACATCAGAGAATCCACACTGGAGAGAAACCTTATGAATGTAAACAGTGCGGAAAGGCTTTCATAAAGAGGGACTCTCTTGTTGATCATGAGAGAATCCACACTGGAGAGAAACCTTATGAATGTAAACAATGTGGAAAGGCATTCACTCAAAGGAGCCATCTTGCTACACATCAGAGAATCCACACTGGCAAGAAACCTTAGGAATGCAAACAGTATGGAATGGCTTTCACAAAGAGGGACTATCTTGCTACACATCAGACAATTCACATTGGAGACAAGCCTTATTTTATGGGATAAAATCATGCATTATTCTCTAGTATACATTAATTAGTATTAGCAATTTTTGATTGGCAACTTCTTATACAAAAATTAGTGAAAGTTGTGCCCTTCAGAAAGGAGATATTAATCTCTCCTTATGAAAAGTATAGAAATCTCCCTCCCTAAGAAGCTTTTCATATGTACATGAATATATACCTTTAATTCTCTCTTTTCTAATGTGACCAAGATCCCCCTTTTTCTCTCACCTTATAAAGGGGAATTCTTTATTCTCTTTGTCTATTTTGAGTTAACTCTTAAATTAACACTTCTTGGAGAGTTCCACCTTGTTATCAAGTAAGAGAATTCACAAGTCACTTACTTGGAAAGCTCCATTCTTTTAACCCATTCAATCAGAAATTTGTGAATCCTATGAGGGTTAACACCTTCAGAAGCTAAGAAGTGGATCCCCCCCCCCCCCAAGACATGGCAAGACAGTGCTAGGCAATTTGGAAGATATGATTGGCCCCTGTGAAGAGGAGAAGGGACAAAAAGTATTATAAAATCCCTGAACTTCTTGGGCTGAAGATCATTTTTGTCTTCTTTGACTGGTGGCCTGCCTCTTGGATGTAACTTGGGACTTGGACTGGCTCTGGAGTGAGTGAATAGATGGCTTTCCTTTCCTGATTTCTGTAGAGGGTTTAACTGTGGTGTAGGGTTAAAAAGTCGTGCCGGGCTGAGTCGAGCATTGGAGCAGTATTTAGTGTGATAGGCTAAATATCTTCACTACCCTATTTTTGTATTTTTCTTTGTAAATAAAAGCTATTGAAACCCATTTTGACTTGAGCAATAATATTTTTAAATTGGTGACCACAATATTATAATTCACATATTTTAGTCAAATCTTTAATTCCTTACACCATTTTTTTATTATTGTGAATTAATAAAAATCAATGGATTAATGAAAAACTAGAGAACCTGCAGTCCACCAGACTTATGAGATGCAAGGGCTGGAGTTCAAGGTCAGATAGCCCCATTCCCAGGATCCAAGTTGGTACAGTTAAAAGAGTGGTTGCCTTAAAATGTGACCGCAGAAATATGGTTTCAAATAAAAAATACAGTGGTTGCCATGGGAAAATTCCCAAATATTAAATATATCCAAGTAAGGTGGGTTTTATGGAGATTTTAATTAATACAAATTAAGGAATTAAAGGAAAGGGAGGGAGAGAGTAAGAGGAAATAATGGGAAAAGGGGCCTAGGCCTGAGCTTTAAGAGAGACCAGTTAGTCTTTAATCAACTCACCACAAGATCTTGTCCCAAGCAAGATTCTAGTGTTCAGAGAGACCCAGCTACTCCAACTAGTCCGAGCTCCAACTCAGCTACCAAAGCTGCACTCCCTTTCAGCCACCGAGACAGAGACCAGCCTTCAATTCAGCTCCATAGCTGAATTAAGTTCAGAGGCCTTCTGACCTCCTTTTAAAGAGAATTTTCTCCTATGTCACCTCCCCTAAGTTTTCACATCTACCAGTCACAGTAGACGTCTTCACAGGACTGACCATTCTTATTCACATCTTTTTTAGTTCTCAACTTCTCTGGAAGACTAAAACTTCACACCTCTTTTGTTAAACTTATCCCTTGCAAGTTTGCAAATTGTCTGACCTTTTAGTGATTAATTTGACCTTCATAGGTACTTAGCACCCTTTTGTATTAGATCTAAAAATAGACCTAGCTTAAGGGCTTGGCCTCACTATAAGGATGGGTTAAGTACTTTTTCATTGTTCAGTAAGGAGTTTTACAACTTTATCTTCCCCTTAAGGTATACCTAAATATGGGTGGAGTATTTTTAAAGTTCTCACATTGCTGATCAAGTACCTTCATTGTTTAAATGGGAATAGCCTTAACCAAATGTTTTAAGGTAGAGTTTGAGCAGTTTTAAGATTCACAAAGGGCAATGAACTTGTGGCCTTATGGTCAGGGTCTGCTAGGGCCTGGGTTCAAGGATATGGGTGACCCTGTGGCTTTCATCTTTCTACCCTGCTCACCATCTGGGGGAGCATCAGCCTTGAGTTCTAGGACCCAAGCACAACTGCATCTGTGCTGTGGTCTCAGGTTTATTATCAGAGTCAGGGTTGGTGGATCACCCAACTTTGTCCACAAAACCCAGGGCATGGCTGGAAGATGAGAGAATCTTTGCTCCTTCCTAGCAAATCCTATAGAATTCAGCATTTGTGGCCCTATTGCAGAGCCAGGGATCTAGCAAAATGGATTCTGGTGACAGGAGGATGATTGTGACATGGACTCCATCTCATTAACCAAAGCACAGCTGACCAGGGCATGCCCTTGGCTCTGTGAAAGGGACAACAGACCACCTTGATCTGAAGATCAGACCATAGTGATCTCACTAGGGAAATTTCTAGGGCATATAAGGCAAGCCAGCCAGAGGCTGAAGAAACCAGGCTGGGGTGTATTGGGTGGCCTGAGACGAGCTTGGCTTGTTTGCCTATGTTCTGGGTAAGGCTGATTCCTAGGATTCATTGGCTTATAACCTGAGCCCAGTTACTTTAGATTTGGATGTGTGTGGTCTGGGGGCTCATGGTAGGAATTACAGGATCTGATGAGTCTTTGAATGCGATCTTGCTTATTCAGCTTATGGTCCCCAGGGTAGGGTGATCCCAGACTCTTTCCTCTGTCGTCTTTGAGTGGTTCACATAAAAAGGGGTAGCTTTTCCACCTTAAGAATAAATCCTGGGGGTATTCCCAACCATTGACTAAAACCACTTAACTCCACAGAAGCCAAATTTTTAAGACCATTATCAGCGGATAGTATAACAGATGTGGTCTTGAATGTTCATCAGAGAAGGGTGACTTCCAGCCAGGCCCCTGGGCTGCTAGTCGAGCCCTCTGCCCAAGAGGAAAATGTTTGGGGAATTTGGGGAAGTTGTCAGGATCCCAGGTCTCAGACAGCCCTAGGGGAAGAGTCTAATAAGGGTGGAGTAGGATCAAGCCAGGATAGACCCCTTCCTGGAACTGGGGCCTGGCAGTGACTGAATGTGGCTCTTGTACCTCTGTTTAAACTCTGAATATATTGTGGCCCAATTCTTAGTCAGTATCCTTAAGAATAATCCATTTTGGATAAATAAAACCAAAATCTCCAAGACAGGTAATTGTTTAGATTTTATTGGAAGAGGGATAAGTCCTCCTACAAAGCCAGACTCCTGTTTAATAACAGGAGACCCTGAGCACTGGAATAGACCTTTTATAATGTTAAAGAAATAGCCAAGTTTTCCATAAAAGCATAAAGTATAAGAATAATCATACCCGTCAAAGGATGAGGACACCCAGCAACACTGTTCATTGGCTAGTTCAACTATGAAGTAACCCATATTTGTCCATTGGTTAGGTCTCCTAGGACATATTCCTTATGTCGTGAGAGAGATCTTGACCTAAGAGTCACTTGACGGTTATGGGCGGAAGAAGGATGCTTCCTGGACCCACTCTGGGTAAGGATGGGTGATGATGAATAACACCATATCTGGTTATGAAATTTAAGGTGAAAGCTGCTGAAACATGCCCAGTCACAAGGAAGGGGTACATGATACATGAACTCAACTCAGAAAGGTGGGATGACTCTAGGACCTAAACTAAAGCAATTATAAAACAACTAAAATACAGATGGAAAAGCCTTATAAAATCATGACTATCACATTTAAATCTAATCATATATAAGAGAATAAGAATATTCTCTCATTCAGGTGGGGCCAAATTCTTAGATCCTCCTGGTCAGGGTGGGCCACAGACAGCCCTGTGTCCTGGTTGTTCTCAGAGCCCAGACTTGGCTAGGTGGGTCAGTGGTTCGTGTCAGGCTTCCATAACCCTCTTGCCAGGCAACAGGCAGGTGCCAGGTGCCTTGGTGCCCTCCCTAGGAGCCTGTGGATCCTTTATGTCTCTGAGGGCTTCCCCTCCTTTGGCTCCAGGCCCTCCAGGGGCTGTGTGCCCATGTCATGCCAGTTTCATTATCCCAGGCCTCTCTAGATGGTCCACAGTATTGGGGCCGGCCAGGATTAGGCCAGTGACTCATCTCAATCCCTGATTTTGGAGTGGGTCTGATAGCCTTCTGGTCCAATTTCTGCCCATCAATGACCTTTGGCTTTTGGCTCTGGGACTGCCTGGGCTGCTACAAGGTGAGGGCTGCCTGGACTCTTCCTGAAGACCTAACCACCACTCCATGAAGGTTCAGGAAAGGCCAGCCTGCACCCCCACCCTGGATAGAGCTGGGACAGGAAGGACAGGGTTCCACACAGCCTTCCATGACCTGGTCTGCCAGAGTCAAGGGGCACCAGCTCAGGGGAGGCACACCTTGACTCAAACCCAAAAGCAGCTTCTACTTTTTGGTCACTGGTAGAGTGCTGGCTCCTTTGTCTGGGCCTGAGCCCCATTGGGGGCTGACAAGGTGGCAGAGCAGCTTAGGTCTTGCTAAGGTGAGAGCGGAGGGTGGTTGGGGCTCCTTGTTGGCCTTCTTGTGAGAACTAAGCCACCAGAAGGCGGAGGAGACACCCTGGTCCAGGAAGCCCTGAGTGCCTGGGAAGGCTCCACCAGGATGGGCACAGTTGTGGCCTCCCCTGCTGCCTGGGGCATGGCCAATATGTGGATTTGTGCTTGAGACTCTAGGTCCTAAAGCCTGAGGCCTCTGGGCTAGCTGAGGAGGGTCTCCCTCAGCACCTCCCCCAGCCCACAAGGCCCAAAGACCCTTCAGAGGCCTGGGGGAGGCCTAGGAACCTCCTCCTGCCCTTTGGGAGGCCACAGAAGGCAGCAGCAGCTGCTGAGCCCAGGCTCTGGGCCCTGATGGACAGAGGACAGTCTGGGGGTGTCTGTGTGTCTGTCTGCAGAGCTGCTGGGCTCAGGCTGCCTCTCCCGGATTTTGGGGCTTTCTGGGCAGAGGCTGGCTGGCTTTGCCCTCTCCTCCTGCAGCCCATTGCACAGGGTAGGAAATTGTTAACTGTAAAAAACAGAACTATTTAAGAGTCAGAAAACCACTCTGAGGAAAGGAGTTTGTGCTAAAGGAGGACTCCACACAGAACTGCTTAGGGCAGGATGTGTGAAACTGGTTGCTCTGGTCACTGACCCCTGGGAGAACTATTAAAGCAGGAAGCTTAAATACCTTTCTATTGGATCATGGGGTCTGAAGAGGAGAGGGAGCATTGGTTGGCTCTACAATGGTAACAAAGGAAAAGGAGGAGTCCTGGACTGAATGCCAGGGAGGGGCTGATGCCTTACCAAGGTTGTTGGTTGTCTCTCGAACCAAGGATGACGATTGTCTTTGTGTGTTTTTGTGCAAAGACACCTGTGCATGAAGATTTAAGCGGAAAAGTCGATGCACAGAGACAGTCCCACTCTCTCAGCATTGGAAGCCTGGGTCCAGTGGCACGAAAAGTCATTATGCCTGGAGACTTCCTCAGCTGCATTGGATGGCCGTGTTGTCTTTTGTGCTCCATCACACCCTAAGCACTCCACAGTGCCTTGCTGCGTCGCCATCTCAGCTGTTGAACCTTCTTGTTGGTTTCTTCCACCTGTTCCGCCGAAGCAGTCTTCACATGCTGGGTGAGCAAAGGCCTGGTTCACCAGGGGTCGACATCGACCCGATGGCTACCCTCACAAGGTTTAGCCGGCCTGTCGAAGCCGTTGCCCGGGGTGTGGCCGCTGCTGCATGCTAGCAGCTACTAGGAGCCACAAGTGAGAGCTGGGTGTCAGGTGAGGGTCAGAGGCTGGAGAGCTGCCCTTGAAGGGCACGACAAGCCCTCCATACCAGAGATATTACCCCTCCCTGAGCACCCCATACACCCCAATCTTACCAAGGACATAAAAGGATAAGACCCAGGCAAGGGTAGGGCCCCCTGGGGGAAAGGATTTGGGCCTGAGGGGAGAAGCCACAGGGACAAAAGAGATACTCCACAGCTCAGGGGATCAGCCCTCCCCACTCAAACTCTTTTAAGGTCTCTCCTTTGTTTGGGACTCAGAGGTCGGACTTTCCCCCCAGGAGAGACTCTCCTGTGACAATGTTAAACCTGGGGCTTCACCTTCAAGGGAAGTAAACTAGGGGTTGTTCAGTCTTACCTGGCTACAAGTTTGGAGGCTTCTAGAGTCCACCTTGGCAAACTGAGGCCAGAAGGCTCAAGTGACTTGTCCAGGATCCTGCAGGGTGTGACAAGGAAATCACTTTAAAAGACTGATATATATTAATTTAAGGTCGCCAAGGAATCAGCTATGTAATTCCTAAATGAAAACTTAAGTCAGCAGTCAATCTTTTATGGAGTTTAATTACAATAGGAGGAAGTAATTAGAGAGAGAGAGAGAGAAAGGGGAGAGAAGGAAATAGGGCTTAAATACCCCTTCTGTTTAGGCTGGGCCAAAAGGCCCAAGCCCTTAGATAGCTGGGGCAAAGGAAAGAGATCAGTCCCTATTACTCACGTGACCAAAAATGGAGAAACAGTCTCAGGGGCCCCCACTTTCAGCTTCCTTCAGAGCAAGCTTCTCAGAGCACACACCAACCACACCGACCAACTTCTCAACCACCACCCCGAGTCTTCAGACTCCCCAATCTTTAAGGAAACCATCCAAGTTGCCTCCCCTCAGTCCTCACATCTACCAATCACCTGTCCATCAATTTCCCTGTGCCAATGGAGGCTCTAGCTTAAACCCAGGACCGCCCAGAGGTCTCTGGCTTTTGCACATGTCTGTTGAAGGTCATATTTTCAAATGATTAAATCTTTGAGACTTTGTTACAGCCCTTTCTAAATCCTGTTAACCTGAGTAGGGTAGAGATTGGAATAATTAAATTTTGATCTAGGCTGCAGCCCTTACTCAATCCTGTTAGGACTGAATAGGGTGGAGATTGATTCCAAGTATCTCCATTGTATCAATTCTAAAATCAATCATGACTCAAAGAAATTCCTGTTCTATGCTTAAGCATAGGTCAAAGTCCTTTCCATTGTTCAGCAAAAGGTTTCTGTCCTAAAGTAATCTTAAGAAGGGAGGAGGAGGAACCTCCCATGCCAATGGGGTTCACATTCCAATAGTCAAGACCCACTATCAATAGGAAATTTTTCAAGTATGAAATTTCCCAATGGTGAAATTTCCAACATTTATAAGTCTAAGAAATTTTGTGGTTTACAAGGGGGAGATCTCAGGCCTCCCGGACTCCAGGCACTGAGGGGCTAAAGGCTCTGGAAGGGCTTCTCTCCCTGGAGGATTCTTCCTTTGCTGGTCTCAGGGCCGGGGCTGCTGCTCTGAATTCCTCTCTGCTGTCTCTGGGGCTCAGGAGGGGAGAATACACAGGCTTCGGCTGGGCATGGCTATTGTAACCCCAAAACTCAGGTAAACTATTAGCAGGGAAATTCCTTTAGTCCCTCCTTACTCCCAACCCAAAACACCTGACCCCAAGAGGATTCTCCTCCTTAGATTGTCCTTTACATGGACAGAGACAAACCTTGATATCATCCAGTTGTATCTCAGACATCTGTCTGTCCTCCAAACTAGGGGGGTCACCCCTGATGCCTTCAGGAAAATCTCCCCCCAGCCCTGGCTCCAATGTTCCTCCCTATAAAATCCTCAGAAGTGAGGTATTCTGGGAGCAACCCTCCAGATGTTCTACTCAAGCTGTCCTACTGGTCGCAAATTCAACTTTACTAATAAATCTCTCACTTTTAAACTGTCAGTCTTGCATTCTTGCAAAAGGCAACCTTTCTTCAAGCCCCCTACAACACCCTTCCCTGGGAATGGGGGTGTTGGGGGCCCCCCAGGCCCTTCCCTGAACTTCAGAGGGGCAAAGCCTGTCCTTCCAGGCTTTGAGCCTGTCCAGGCTCAGCTGGGAGGCAGCCCTAAAGGGAGGCCCACCGGGGGTTGGCCTCCAGGGAGGTGGCTGGGCCTGCCCTCAGGGGAGGCAGCAGGGGGTGTCCAGCACCCTTTGGGGGGCCCTCCTAGGCCTGCCAGCCCCCAGGAGGAGCTCTTTCCTGCAGGCCCCCCCAGGCCAGGCCCCCAGAAACCTGGCTCCTGTCCTCCCCCAGCAGGAAGGCCTTTCCCCTTGGGGCCTCCTCTCAGGGACTCCCCATTCCAGGCCAGGACTCCCAGGGCAGGGGGCCACCCCCAGCAGGGGCTTCCTGGCCTCCCCTCTTCCTCCCTGTCCCTCCCCAGCACAAGCCCTGCCTTCTCCCAGCTCTCCCGTGTTGTTCCCCTTCTGTGTCACAGTCAGGGCTGAGTCTGGGCTCCAGAAGACCCAGAAGGGCTCCCAAGTGTCCCAGGACACATTTGCACCCAGAACCTCTGCTCTCCAGGCAGGTTTTATCCTTGGGGCCATCTGGCTGCCCTGGACTCAGCTTCTTCCCAGAGCTTTCCCCCACATCCCTCCTGGTGCTTCCAGGCATTCCCTGCCCTGCTGCCCCCCCCCCCCCAAGGCTGGGCTCCTCAACCTCTCCTCCAGCCAGAAATGCCTCCCCCCACCTCCCCGCGGCCTCCATGCTGGCCTCCCTGTGCCAGGAAGTGGCCTTTCCCTGTGCCTGGTCAGAGCCTGTCCCGCCCCCCAGACTTTGTCTTCCAGAGGGAAGGGAGGGCTGGGAGGCACAACTTCCAGGGCTGGGGGGGCCTCAGGGCATGGACGGCCCCCCCATCCTCCAAGGCCTAAAGCAGAGCAGGCTGGGATCTGAGGCCTTGTTAGCTCCCTGGGAGAAGAAGGGGGCGTCTGGGAGGAAGAGGAAGCCAGCCTAATGGGTACACGAAGGTATGCAGACACAGGGAGGTGCAGGAGAGGAGGAGACTGGGCCAAGGCGGCTCTGAGCAACGCCTGCCGGGACTGGATGGCCGAGAAGAGGCCGAAGTCTGCAGAGACCCCCCTTGGCTCTGCAGCCCGGTCAGAAACGCAGACCCTTTCTCCTCTCTGGGCCGCAGAGCTCACCGGGGTGGGATGGGGCCCCAGTAGGCGGCCCAGGTGAGGGTACGAGTGCGCAGGCGCGCCCAGAGAGACTCCTCCCCTTCACTCAGTCTGGGGGAACGCTTCCCAGGGGCCGGCAACGGAGATCTTCGGGAGGCGCTCGTGGAACTCCCGGGCTCCGTACTAGAAAGAGGACCGGAAGCTGAGACTGCCTGGAGGAGGGCCCGAATTCCCTGAAGGGTGGAAGAAAAGCCAGGGAGGGGCAGCCCCAACCCCAGCGGCCCGCATAGCTAAGCCTTCTGGGAAGGAACAGGGCGGCCAAGCAAGGGGTGGGGCCTGGGCGTAGGGGGGTCTGGATGAGAGTCGGAACATAGTTGAGGGGGCGGGGTCTGGGTGGGCCACTAAGAGGGCGCGGGCGGTACGTGGAGGCGGGGCGGAGAGCTAGGCTGAAGCGATGTCTTTGGGACCGGCAGGGCGGGGCTCCAGCTGGGGTGTGGCCTAACCAGGGGGCGGGGCCCGGCCTGGGGGCGGGTTTTGAAGATTTTAAACTAGGCTTTTCCCGGTTCTTTACCTTTGCTTCCCCCATCCCGGAGTCCCGTGGCGCTTGGCCCCTGTACACCTCATCCTGCCCCCGAGAAGGTGAGGCCCCTGTCCCTGTTGGCTGACTCTGGAAATAGGGGCTGCGATTAAGCAGGAGGGTCGCCCCGCCCCCACCTGAACTTTCTTCACTTTTCTCCCCTCCCGCGCCCCATTCCCCTCCCCCATCCGTCTCCAGCTCCCCAAATCCCTGTTCTGTGGCTTCCACCATGAGCTCCACACCCCTACCCCCTTGGCTCCAGGCCCCTCCCCTGCCCCCTCACATTTCTGGGACTTCTTCCCCAGGACTAGAGCCTCTGACACCCTCTCCAGCCCCAGCCCAGGCTCCTTCCCCTCCTCCCGGCACTTCCAGGATTGCTGGGGGCACAGCTGGCCACTCTTTACCTGGAGTCTCACTGTTACCCAGAATCCATTGGGGTACCCACTGGGCACTTCCTCAGGGCTGAACTCGGTGCTGGGCACACTGGAGCTCCCCACACCCGCCTGGGGGCATTTCCAAAGGAGGGGTTCTGGGAGGTGCCAGGAAGGAGGGACAGAGCCTCCTCATAGGTCCCTTTTCCCTTCTAGACCTGCCTTCCGGAACACCCAGGCCTGGGAGCCTCGAGCATGGAGGAGTGTGGAGAGGGCACAGGGCTGGAGCCCTGCAGGCCCCCCCAGGTAAGCAACAGTGGCCTCTCCTGACAGGGAGGCTCAGGCCCAGGTGTAGACACTCCTCTCTCTCCAGGGCTCCAAAGTCACTTTCGTTTCCCTTTTTCACCTCAAACCCTTCCCTAGAGCCCCATCCTGGGGCTCCTGCTGGGCCTCTTCAGGACAATCTGCAGCTCCTTCAGGGTTGGCTGCTTCTCCCACCTGCACAGCAGGTTCCAGCTCCAGCCCGGCTCCCTCCCTTCCTCCTGGGCCGAGAAGTCGGGTCTCTTTTGGGGCCCAGCACATGCCTAGACCCAGCTGGGAGGCTTCAGGCCAGGCTAGGGAAGCCGGAATGGCAAGGCCCAGAGGAAGGAGGACGTCCAGGAAGCAGGAGCAGTGGATCTTTCCTCATTCTGAGCAGGGACCATCCTGAGGCCTCCATCACAGCCCAGGTTCTGGGTTCTGGGCTTCCCTGAGGGCCCAGCAGGGACGGCCCACCATGAGGAGGCATTGAGGCCTTTAAAGCCAGAATCAGTCCCAAGTGGAGGAGACGAACAAGAAATGCTTCTGAGTAGATGCAAAGGACACACTTCCAGGCAGCACGGGGATCCCCCATGGCTGCTCCAGTCATTGTTCTAAAATGACGCCTGGCCCTGTGTCCCCCTCCCAGCCTGGGTTCTGCTCTCTTGACAACCCAACAGAGACTCCTTTGGGCCTTCAGAGGACTTCCCAACCTGGCTGCCTCCCCATGGCCAGGCCTCCATCGCCTCGTCCTCTATACTTCCAGGCAGCCTGAGGCCTTGGTGGAGGCCCTCCATGACCCCTGTCTTCTGTCTCCTTGTTGGTCCTGGCTGTTTCCCCCGGCCGCCATGGGGCCTCTCCTCCCCTGCACCTCCTGCAATCCTGAGGGCTTCCTTAGAAGATGCCGCTTAGGACCCCCCTCCTGTGGGAAGGTGCTTCTAGCTGCCTCTTCCAGGAAGACTTCCTGGAATGCCTCTGGTCATTCTTTTTCCTGGTCTCTGCTGATTGACACATATGGCACCTCCCCTGTTAGGATGGAAGCTTCCTCTTTTTCTTTTCCTTCTGTTAGATCAGAGGTCCCAAAACTCATTACACAGAGGCCAGTTCACTGTCCCTCAGACCGACGGAGGGCCGGACTATTAAAATAAAACTATGAGCAAATCTGTATGGCGCTGTCTGGGATAGTGGAGGCTGCAGCGCCGGCTGGGATGGGCCTGTCACACCTTGCACAGGCCCATCACTGCCACCACTCTATGGGGCAGCAGTATACACAGTGCGGAATCCCCTCCCCACATCACTGCTCACCATGCTGACGTCTTCCATTGTGCAGCCACATAATCCTTTGCAGGGCACCTTGTTCTCATTCAGTTACTCTCAGAACAAGGCGCCACACAAAGGATGATGTCACCGGAAGTAGTGCTGTACGTGAGTGATGCTGCACTTTGAGGCGCTGCCACATACAGTACTCCAGGAGCACCAATGAAAGAGATGCCCCTTCCAGACATGCAGTGGGGGCTGGATAAATGGCCTCAGGGGGCCGTGTGTGGCCTGCAGGCCGTAGTTTGGGGACCCTTGTGTTAGACTGTGGGGGAGTCCCTTCACCTCTCTTTGCCTCAGTTTTCTCATCTGTAAATTGAGGATAATAATAGCCCCAGGCTCTGGGTTGTTGTGAGGGTGGAATGAGAGACATGTTGGGAAGCTCTTTATCCTTTTCCAGCCCTCCCTTGTGGGCCTCCAGAGCTCTTCCTGACTGGCCCTTCCTTGGTCTCTTTGTAAATCCTGACTTTCTGCTTAGTAATTCCAAGTCCTGCTCCCAAGGCAGAAGAGTGGTCAGGACTACCCAATAGTGGGTAAGGGACTGTCCAGGGTCACAGCTAAGTGTCAGTGGCCAGATTGGAATCCAGGACCTCCTGTCTCTGGGCCTGGCTCTAACCCCTGAGCCACTAAGTCTCCCCTTTTCTAGGCTTTTCCCTTATTCCTCCTCTCCACACACTCTACCATCCAGCTTGATGTGCCTCCTTCAGGGTGTGCCATCTCCTGCCTCCATGCCTTTGTACCTCCTGACTGCTCCAAGGCCAGGAATCCCCATTCCCAGCCCTTCTCTAGCACCATCTCTGGCTTCCTCTGAGACTTGGATGAAGCGGCACCTCCTCCAGGAGGCCTTTTCCATTCCCCACTTAGGCTGGTTTGTTTTTTTCTTGGTGTCCCCATCTGGTTCATCAGTGCCTGGCATGTGCTTGGCCCCTCACAAGTGCCTGTTGCTGGTTCTGCTGCCTTTGGGAGATGTCCAAAGGGGAAGCTGAGCTGTTGAGTGGGAGGCAGCATGGCTTGCTGGGAAGGGCTGTGGACAAGCCTGGAGTCAGAGAGGGGACCAGCTCTTACCCTGTCTGTGTGACCATGAACAATCCCCCCCTTCCCCCGCCCTTCTGAGCCTCAGTTTGCTCATCTGTAAATAGGGACAAGGGGGACTTGCCTTCCCGAGGGGGTGGTGAGAGAAGTGTTGGTCAGACCTTGGCTGTCACTAGTCATGTGCATGGTGTCTCCCCATTAGACTGGGGGATCCTTGAGGCCAGGCTGTACGTTGGCCCTTCTTTGTATGCTCAGGGCTTGACCCAGAGCCTGGCACAGGACAGACTCTCCCTCAGTGCTGGCTGACTGGTCAGTGGCTGTTCTGTGTGACCTGACTCAGCATCCAGGACAACCTGAGGGTGGGAGCCCAGGCTGGGGTCCAAATCAGCCCTTGTCCTTCCTGCCCACTTGCCTTCCCCTCCCAGGGCCCTCTGGGCTGTGGTCCCGGGCTGAGCCCATTTATATGTTGTTTCAGGCCTCCGTGACATTCAAGGATGTGGCCGTGGACTTCACCTGGGAGGAGTGGAGGCTCCTGGACCCTCCCCAGAAGGAGCTGTTTTGGGAGGTGATGCTGGAGAACTACAGGAACCTGGTCTGCCTGGGTGAGGAGGGCTCCTCTGGGCCTTGGGATCTGCCCATGGAAGGGGATCTCCTTCCTTCTTCTGGGCCCTGTCCAGGGTGCAGCTGGGATTCTCTGGCCTGTAATAGCCTGAGCACTTTTTATGCTAACCAGGCCAAAAGCCAGGCTGTCCCTGCTGTGAAAGGCTCTTGTTATGTTTGTCTAGGAATGAAGGGCTTTACTGTGTGGTCCCAGCCCAGCTCTGCTCCCTCAGGCCACAGGGGCCTTCTCAAGGCTTAGAGGAAGTACTTGAAGTCAGCCAAGCTCCCAATACCTCAGTATTGAATGGATCAAATGAACCCTTGTCTTTCAGAACCCCTCTCCATTCCTTGTTCCAGTCCTGTGTCTTCCCAGGAAAACAAACCAGAGCAGCCTTGAGATATTTTCTCTAAGTACCTCCATGGCACCCAGGCTCTT
Source organism: Monodelphis domestica (assembly GCF_027887165.1). NCBI lineage: Eukaryota > Metazoa > Chordata > Mammalia > Didelphimorphia > Didelphidae > Monodelphis > Monodelphis domestica. The sequence continues at coordinate 5,392,836 of NC_077229.1, forward strand.
TACTAGCTTGTTCCTAAGGGCCTGAGAGATCATCCTCCCTCTTCATCTCTTTGCCCTTTCCCATGACTAGGCCTTGCTGATTCAAACAAGGATGTGATGATCTCTGAGCTGGAGTCAGGGGAACCACATTGGATTCCAACTGGTGGTGTCCTAAGAAGCTGCTGGCCAGGTGAGTGAGGGAGTGGATGAGTGCCTGACCCTGGTGAGGACACAACAACCCATACACAGCTCTGCTGGTCATTCATCTCTCAGCCCACAGAGAATGGGCTCCTGGGTGATCCCCTCAGTGACCTTCTGGGCCAGGAACTCCTCTCCCTGCCACAGATCCCACAGAGAATTCCTTCCTGCCCCCCCACTTTGAATGATTTTGCCTGAAAAGGTATGGATAGAAATCATCAGGTTCTACTGGTGCCTTTATAGTATGGGAAAGAAATTCCACTGTAGGTGGAGCTCTGGGTTGTTTCAGTCTTTTTTGGAAAGCAAAATGGAATTCTTCAGTGTCAGAGCTACACATGAATTCTTTTTCTTAGATCCCCTGATCATATTCTCATGACTCCTTCCAGAGGTCTAATTCATAAGTGAAAATTTTGTTAGGTATGTGTGGTCTGTGTGTGAATGTATAATGTATATAAATTATATATATATAAACATGCATAGACACACATATTCCAGGTTACCTTGTTCATACTGGTGTAGGGGAGCCAGCAATCATCCCCACCTGCAGTGATTTTGAGGTCCCTGCATCAGTTTTCCCACCTTCAGCTAATTTAATATTATCGACCCATATCAAAGGATAAGTTTGGTGAATGCAAAGAAATGTTAGAAGACACATAAACTGATTTCCATTTACATGAAAACAACAAGGACAGTGTTTGTAGCAGCCAGATTATTAGGGAAAGTGACATTTAGACAAAAGCTAATTCATCCAAGGAAAAGGTTTGTTTATACTCTTTCTTTCTTCCAGATTGGGACACTAGGCCTCAGACCAAGGAATTAGCTTCTAAGATGAGTATTTCTATGAAAGTCTTATCCCAGGAAAAGTTCTTGGAGAATAATCCAAGTGTCTGCAAGATTGAGAAAATCTGGGAGTGTGATAGCAGGTTGAAGAAAAAACAAAACATTCAAGGGAAACCTTCTAGAGGAATAAAAATAATTCAAGCAGAACCTCCTAGTGAAGCCAGAGTCTCTGAATATAATAAATACTATCATTCCTCTACAGAGCCAGACCTTTTTCCACAACAGGGAGTAGCTATAGTTACACAGTGCCAGAAAGGAGATAACCAGAGAGGGAGTTCCACCATGAATTCGAACCAAGGACAATGTAATCAAATCTATTCTAGGAAGAAATGTTTCAGGGTTAACAAATGTCAGAAAGTGCTGGGTCATGATTTGGGCTACATAAAAAAACATGCAATTCATTCTGAAGAGAACATTCATGAAAGGGGGAATTCTTTTCTTCGAAATAATGAACTTAGTCCACACCAGACAACTGATAGGGGAAAACCGTGTAATGACCTGTCTAAACGCAGGAATACAAGTCGTGCTGAACATTCTCATCTTCAGAGTACAGAGAGACGGTACAACTGCAGTGAATGTGGAAAGGCCTTCCAGCAAAAGGGGGCTCTTAAAGCACATTGCAGAATTCATACTGGAGAGAAACCTTTTAAATGCAGTGAATGTGGTAGGGCTTTCTGCCAAAAGACAGATCTTATCCGACATTTTAGGATTCATACTGGAGAGAAACCTTTTAAATGCAGTGACTGTGGGAAAGCCTTTTCTAGAAGCACAAACCTAACTTTACATCAGAGATCTCATACTGGAGAGAAACCGTATGCATGCAATGAATGTGGGAAGACATTCCGGTCAAGCTCTCACCTTTCAGAACACAGGAGAACTCATGAAGGAACAGGACTTCATGAATGCAACGTGTGTGGGAAAACATTCTCTCGGAAGTATGACTTTACTAATCACAGTAGAATTCATACTAGAGAGAAACCCTATGAATGCAGTGAATGTGGAAAGGCCTTCCGCCTGAAGTCAAGTCTTACATTTCACTTTAGAAATCATACTGGAGAGAAACCTTTCAAATGCAGTGAATGTGGAAAGGCTTTTTATAGAAAGCAAGATCTTATCAACCATAATAGGATTCATACTGGAGAACAACCTTTTCAATGCAACCTTTGTGGGAAAGGTTTTCCCTGGAGAAGATCACTGACCCAACACCAGAGAATTCATACTGGAGAACAACCTTTTCAATGCAATGTTTGTGGGAAAGTTTTTCCCTGGAGAAATTCACTGACCCGACATCAGAGAATTCATACTGGAGAACAACCTTTTCAATGCAACATTTGTGGCAAAGGTTTTCCCTGGAGAAATTCACTGACCCGACATCAAAGAATTCATACTGGAGAGAAACCTTATAAATGCAAATATTGTGGGAAAGCCTTTCCCAGAAGCTCAGCAGTGACTCGCCATCAGAAGATTCATACTGAATCCTATGAGTGCAATGAAAGTGGAAAGGCATCCTTCCAAAATAAAAATCTTTCATTGTGTGAAAAAAAGATTCATATCAAAAAAAAAATCTTAGGAATGTAATTAATATGGAAAAGCATCGCTGTGGATCACAGCTGCTTCCTCAACATGAAAGAATTCTTCAAGAAGAGAACCTCATTAATATAATCATTGAAGCAATACTTTTCTCTGGAAGGGACTCCTTGATAATTTCCTTCATTTTGGAAAGAAACCTTACAAATGTGGTGCCTGTGGAAAGCCCTTCAGTTAATGATGGTGAACCATTTCTCATTATTAGAGGAGTCATTGGCTAGAGATGCAAAGGAAGCATATACTATCACAAGTAGCTAGAATACTGACTGATTTTTCTTGACATGTAACTGTTATACCAGGTAGCTATTTTGGGAGAGGAGAGTCAATGGTCACAGTAATGTGTCCTAAAAGTTTAGGGACCATCAGTAAAACAATAACTAAGCCTTAATGCTGATCGCCAAATTTCCTAAATATCATACTTCCAGCGAGATAGGCAGATAGAGGAGAGACAGTAGAACATTTAGGTAGATGCCATTAGAACAGTTTAGTGCTTTTTGAGTAGTTTTGAAGAGTTTTGAAGAGCAGCTTGGAGAGTGATCAAGAGTCCTGGGGATTTTGCTGAATCCTGTTTCTTTTATAATTTTTATCAGTGTCTTGAGATAATAAACATAAAATGCTTTGTAAATGTTAAAGCACCATCTACATGTGATCTCTTGTTTTTTTTAAAGGCATAGATGATCTGCTTATCTAGTTAACTGATGAACCAGAAAAATGTAGCTTGCTTTTATCCTTTTCCCCTAATCCCCTCTGAGGGAGTTGGGGATTCCCTGAAGGGATGGGGAGTCAGATTTACATCCAAGAAGAAATAAAAGGTGCAACATAGGACATGTGCTAAGGGCTTTACAAATATTTGTTGCTAAAAACTGTTCTGGGCTAGGTGCCATTATGCACCCCATATTAGAGGGAAGGAAAATGAGTCACGTTAAGTGACTTGCTCTATGGTGTTTGAGCCTGAATTTGGATTGAGTCTTCCAACTTCAGGTCCAAGCCTCTTGTCTATCAACCCACTGAGCTACATTAGTTATAGATATAGGACTGAACTACTTGGGCAGCTTTCCTAATGCCTCTAGTCATTCCTCTTCCTCAAATCATCTTTCATTTGCCTTTTCTTATTTATACCAGTACAATGAAACCTCCTTTGGGTTGGAGATTGTTTTGTCTTTGTGTAGCCAGTGCCTTCTGTGATTTAGACCAGCATTCTATCCAACGGTTAGCGTCATGGTAAGTAAGTACAGGATGGACTTCTGGGGGATCCAGTGAATAGAACTGGTCTTGCCATCAGGAAAATCTGAAGTTCAAATTTAACCTCAGACAGTTACTATCTGTTTAATTCTTGGCAAGTCACTTTACCATTATTTGATTCAGCTACTCTTGTAAAATGGGATCACATCAGAGAAAGAAATGACAAAACAAAATGTAAGAAGAGGGGAGAGAAAACGTCTAGCCTATCATACTAAACATTGCTCTGAACACTCTTACTTAGTGTTAAGTAGGGGTGCTTTGAGTTCCTGCTTGATTAATTTAAAAGATGCTCTTCACACTGTGTAACCCTTGGTAAGTCACTTTACCATTATTTGACTCAGTTAATCTTGTAAAATGACCGAACACTCTATTATCCTTTCCAAGGAAACCCCATGGACAAAGGCCACAGGATCCCAAGGAGTCTGACACAACTGAATTACCAAAAACATGGTGTTTACCATTGACTATAATTTTTAAAAAATTATGGCAGCCCAGTGGTACAGTGGGTAGAGTGCTGGACCTTGAGTTAGGTAGACTTGTCTTCTTGAGTTCAGATCTGACCTCAGACTGTTATCAACTGTGTTATCCTGAATAAGTCCCTTAACTTCATTTGTAAACTGAGCTGGAGAAGGAAATGTCAAACCACTTAGTGTCTTTGCCAAGAAAACTCCAAATGAGCTCAGAAAGGGTTAGGTAAGACAATAACGACAAATGTAGGGAGTTCCAAGAACATCCAAAAACACTCCCTTCCCACGAGGACCTTACAGTGTGATAGGAGAGGCCACCTGAAACTAGGTAGGTGCATTGAAGGTAGAAAAAAAGAGCCAAAGGAAGGTTATCCCAGTCACCAACCCATGGTGATACCAGGAAAGCAGGAAACGGGACGTAGGGAGAGAACATTCCCACCCTGGATGATTCTGAGGAGAGCCATAGAATGTGGTCAAGGGACTGCAAGTCAGCTGTTCCTGGCTGGATCTGGCAAGACTCTTCTCTGTAGCAGAGTCAGTGTTGTAGAGTAGTTAGAGAGACATCAGGTCAATCCTAACCCTACCTGGAAGGGGTGACATTTTTCTGTTAGTTTCACACAAGGGAAAAGAGTAACCTCCTCTCCAAGTGTCTGAAAACAGTCAAAGGATCATGGAAACAAGGACTGACTGACCTTTATGGGGCCCATCTTCAAAGAAGACGTGGCCTGAGCTGTACAATGATTGGAAAACTCCTTCCATGGATCTTGGGTTCTGCCTGCCTCATGTAAACCTCAAAATTCCTTAGACTTATAAATGTTGGAAATTTCACCATTGGGATATGTCATACTTGGAAAATTTCTTACTGATAGTCTATTGGAATGGGAACCCCATTGGCATGGGAGGTTCCTTCTCTTCCCTTCTTAAGATTACTTTAGGACAGAAACCTTTTGCTGAACAATGGAAAGGACTTTGACCTATGCTTAAGCATAGAACAGGAATTTCTTTGAGTCATGATTGATTTTAGAATTGATACAATGGAGATACTTGGAATCAATCTCCACCCTATTCAGTCCTAACAGGATTGAGTAAGGGCTGCAGCCTAGATCAAAATTTAATTATTCCAATCTCTACCCTACTCAGGTTAACAGGATTTAGAAAGGGCTGTAGCAAAGGAGCAAAGATTTAATCATTTGAAAATATGACCTTCAACAGACATGTGCAAAGCCTCTGGGCGGTCCTGGGTTAAGCTAGAGCCTCCATTGGCACAGGGAAATTGATGGTCAGTGATTGGTAGATGTGAGAACTGAGGGGAGGCAACTTGGATGGTTTCCTTAAAGATCAGGGGGGTCTGAAGAGTCGTGGGGGGTTGAGGAGTTGATCGGAGTGGTGGCAGTGTACTCTGAGAAGCTTGCTCTGAAGGAAGCTGAAGGTGGGGGCCTCTGAGACTGTTTCTCCATTTTGGTCACGTGAGTAATAGGGACTGATCTCCTTTCTTTGCCCCAGCTATCTAAGGGCTTGGGCCTTTTGGCCCAGCCTAAACAGAAGGGGTATTTAAGCCCTATTCCTTTCTCTCCCTTTTTTTCTCTCTCTATCTCTAATTCCTTTCTTCCTCCTATTTTAATTAAACTCCATAAAAGATTGACTGCAAACTTGAGTTTTCATTTAGGAATTACATAGCTGAATTCCTTGGCGACCTTAAATTAATATATATCAGTCTTTTAAAGTGATTCCCTTGTAACACTCAGGATAACCTGGTGCCTGGTGAAGGGTCTCTACAGAGCAGCTCCAAGGGCTCCACTTCCCCAGCCATGCAAGTTTCCCTTCAAAAAATGCAACAGAGTTTTCTCCCAATTCCCACAATAAATAAGCTTTTCTCCCAAGACAGAACTTGGCTGAAGTCCAGGATGGAAGAGAGTGACTGAGCTGGCTCCAGAATCCACTTACTTCCCATAATGAACCACTTGATGTCCTTGTTCCCCTCAATTCTTTCCATTTTCTCATGTAGGGATTAAAAATCCTCTGGAGAATAGAAATGTATAAATATGTATTAGTGACATCAGGATGGAGAAAGAGAAGGCACATGGTCAGGTGGCTGGTCTTCTGGCTAATTTGAGGTTACTATTCACCTCCTGTCTCACTTCGGGGCAAGAAGACTGCTCCTTAGCTGCCCCACCAGGCAAATAGAGAGTTCCCTCACCATCCCCCTCCCATGCTTCCTCCATCCCTAGCTTGGAACCCCAGTGATATCCCTTCTGGCCTCCTCAGCCCAATCAAAGGATAGGGTGAGACTGAATGTGGATTTCCCAAGCTTTCCTTTGAGAAAGGAGCCAGTGGTCCAAATTGACGTGGAATCCACCCACCCAATGTTGTACAGTGAAAGATGTGGGTTTGGCCACTCACTAGGTTAGTAAAATCAGAAGTCTGTTGTCTCTGTTTCAGGCTCAGAAGGGCAAATGGCTACCCTCAGACCTGGAACTCTCAAACACGCAATCTGACTGATGGATAATTGTTAACAACAACTTGAATGAAGTGAACCAACTAAAACTGGGTGAGGGCCAAGGAGGTCCCTAGGCTAATAAATCTTTGCTTAAGCCACAAACTAAGAGGCTTTCACAAGCCTGTCTTCTGAATCTTCCAAGCAATCTACACCCCAACCTGACTATGCTACTACCCCAAATTTTCCCTGCCGTGCCCCCCCTAATCTAGAGCATCTCCAGAAGAGTTTTCGGTAATGCTGATAGATCAAGTTGGCCGAATAAGGGATTGGGTAATCCCATGGTCAGGTCACCAAGGCTGCAGGCCTTTAGCTCACAAAGATTGGAGTAAAGAGTTCGGGTCAAGTCAAGCTGACTTTCTTCAGAGTTTCACGGGTAGAATTAAAACTAGATCAGGAACCGGCTAGACTATCTCTGGAATGGACAGGAACCAAAAGTAGGATCACATAGAACAACAAGCAGGATCCCAGGGAGACCCAAGTCTAGAAGCTTCTCCACTGCCCCAACCAATCCCACGGGCTGGCAGTAACCTCCCAGAAATCACTCAGAAGTCCCAGAGAGACCCAGGAACATTCTTTAAGCTTCAGCGGAAATTCCTCTCTTCCTTTCTTTACATTCTCTTTGGAACTCCTTGTGCATTCCAGCCAAGATTTTAGATTTTTCACCCTGCACCTCACTGCACTTTACTTTCTCTCTCATTCCTTTCTCAATGGACCAGGAATGGCATCACTGCCGGGAAGCCTATGGAGGCTCACATAGCTCTTTGAGCATCAACGCTCCACATCGTTGTCCACAAAGGTGGAATCCATTCATGACGGCCCCAAAGGGCCTTCATAGCACACAAAAAAGCCCTTTTTCTTCCCAGAAGCTGTGGCGGGGGAGTCCTGGATCCTTGGGGAGGTCCAGGCTGGGGACGGAAAGAAAACCCAGCTGGGATGGCCAGGCTCCAGCCTGGAGCCAGCCTCTGAGACCCAGGGGAGAGCTGGGGGAGGGCAGCACCAGGAAAGGGTGAGGAGCATCCCGGGGTGCCCCGGGGACTCGGGGAGGATGAGGCCCCTGAGCTGGGACTGCGGGATGACCACAGGGATAGAGACAGAGGAGATCCACACCCAAGCCCTGTCCATCTGTGTGCCTGTTTATATGAACCGAAATCAAGGTCAGAAGGAGATTTAATGAAGCTGCCCCTCACAGTCATCCCTCCAGAACTCCTTTAGTTGCATCCTGGGGGGCTCACAGGAGGAATCTAATCCCCAACATGAGGTTGTGCAGGAAGCAGGGGAAGAGCCTGGTCTCAGCCCTTTCCCTGAGAAACTCTTCTAAGACTGTGAACCCATTTATACTGATCTTTCTGTCACCCTCATTCCTAGAGGAGGCTGCAGAGGTCAGAAGGTCCCCCCAAGATAATGGGGGGGATGGTGGGTCTTCTGAGGGCTCAGGGGGACAGAGGAGGTCAAGACTGACCTGTAAAGAAGCCGGGATCAAAAGGGTTCTGAGCTGTCTGTGATCTAGAAGTTCCTATGACTTAAATGAACTGAGAGCCCAAGAGTCATCCCCCAATATCCTCTATTTGATGCTAAAAACCTGGAGGCAGGCCCACGGGGGAGATGTTTCTGGCTGGAAGAGAGGTAAGTTGGGGATACAGGACCCCCGCCTGGGGGGGCAGCAGGGGTGGGGAATGCCTGAAAGCACCAGGAGGGTTGTAACGGAAAAGTTCCGGAAAGAAGCTGAGTCCAGGGGCAGCCAGATGGCTCCGTGCATAGAGATCCCGGCCTGGAGAGCAGAGGTTCTGGGTACAAATGTGTCCTGGGACACTTCTGAGCCCTTCTGGGTCTTCTGGAGCCCAGACTCAGCCCTGACTGTGACACAGAAGGGGGGGGCTTAAACAAGATGGGGAACATGCATGGTGTGAAGATAGGATTAACTCTCCTCTTGTCTATCTTTAGCTAAACAAATCAAACTTAAACACCCTACTGAACCCGAAGTCAGAGAACTCACAAGTCACTTAGAAAGCTCCTTCCCTTTAACTTAGTCAGAAACTTGTGAATCCCTCCATTAGAGTTTACACTCTGAGACACAAGAGGTGGATCCTACAGATGCCCACCCAGGTCAGTGCTAGGTAATTTGGAAGCTGTGATTAGCCCTGAGAAGAGGGGAAGGGACAGGAAGTGATGTGAAAAAGGACAATAAAAGTCGAGAACATCCAGTCTTCAGGGGTGTCTGCAGGAAAGAGCTCCTCCTGGGCTCCTGGGGCTGGCAGGCCCAGGAGGAACTCCCTCTGGGCCTCCCTTTCAAGCTCCCTCTTAGCTCAGCCTGGACAGGCCCAAAGCCTGGAAGGAGAGGCTAGAGTCCAGGGAAGGGCCTGGGGGCCCCCCAACACCCCCATCTCAGGGGAGGGCAGGCCATGTCCAGCCCAGGCCTGTGTATTCTCCCCTCCTGAGCCCCAGAGACAGCAGAGAGGAATTCAGAGCAGCAGCCCTGGACCCTAAGGCCAGCAAGGGTAGAATCTTCCAGGGAGAGAAGCCTTTCCAGGGCCTTTAGCCCCTCAGTGCCTGCTAGAGCTCAGGGCCTCCAGGGAGGCCTGAGATCTCCCCCTGCAGGACCCTGGACTAGTCACTTTAGCCTGCTTGCCTCAGTTTCCTCCACTGTCCAATGGGCTGCAGAAGGAGAGGGCAAAGCCTCCCAGCCTCTGCCCAGAAAGCCCCAAAGAGGGGGAAGAGGCAGCCAGACTACAGCCTGAGCCCAGCAGCTCTGCAGACACACACAGACACCTTCAGGCTGTCCTCTGTCCATCTGGGCTCAGCGGCTGCTGCTGCCGTCTGTGGCCTCCCAAAGGACAGGAGGAGGTTCCTGGGCCTCCCCCAGGCCTCTGAAGAGTCTTTGGGCCTTGTGGGCTGGGGGAGGTGCTGAGGGAGACCCTCCTCAGCTGGTCCAGAGCCCCAGGAAACCCCAAGGAAGCAGCTCTGTTTCCCCCCAGATCTGCTCTGGACCACCTTCCCCACAGCACCTGGGCTCAGGCTCTGATTCTCTTGATTCCACAGTGGGGGAAACTGAGGTAAAGACTTGAGAAGGGCCTTGGCTAGGCTCCTCCCTCTGGGCAGTGTCTGAGGCCATGTTTGAGCACAGATCTTGGGGGTTCCAGGCAGGAGGGCAGCTCTCCAGTCATCGGATTCCCCCATCTGGGGAGAGGGTTGGCCCCTTTGGGGAGCCCCTGGGGACCCCCAAAGCAGAAGGAGCAGCAGGATGTTCAGAGAGAGCCCTGGAGGAGGGGAACCTGGGAGGGGGGGCCTGGGTCTGGGCCTGGAGCTGCTGCTCTCTGCCTCAGTTTCCCTCACTGTTAGAAGGGGGTATCCTAGTGCCACTTCCCCAGGCCCGGGAATGCGGAGATCCATGGATTGATTAATCAATCATTGGACACTTATTAGGCAGCTGCTCTGTGCCAGGCCCTCCCTGGAGGAACTTTCCAGGCTATGGAGGAGTCAGGGCAGGGCTGGAAGGGAAAAGAGCTGTGGGGGAAGAAGGCTGCACCCCCTCCCTCACAATTGCAGTATAGCCCCTCCCCCACAGTAACCCTAAACCCAGCAGCCCAGGTAAAGGCTCCATTTCCCAGAATGCCTGCGTCGTGACTTCATGTAAACTAGGGTCCTCCCCCTGGAAGACTTTCCCAGAATGCCTAGGTTCTGACGTCATAAGATCCTTGACCGCCTCAGCTACTGCAAGGCCTGCGACTGTGTTTCTGGGACCTTTGCTGGGTGAGAGGGGGAGGGGAGGGAGTAAATGGACGTAGGGTCGGGAGAGGGGGGCGGTACGGAGTGTCCGGGGCTCCCTGCTCTGACCGTTGAGACTTTCTCCTTCCAAACGCTTGGGGAAGGGGAAGCCCTGAGTAGACAGGTTTCCTCTTGGTGAGCCTGGGAGTTTGGCGGAAGCATGTGCGCATGTGCAAACTCGAGCCGCCCCGCAGAGGTGGTGTGCTGGGTTGTACAAGCGGTTATGGGGTGCCTGCGGAGTACCGAGCTATGGCCTGAGGCATTTTCGAGTGTAAAGAAGAAGCGAGGCAGAGCTGGGGGGGAATTGGCTGGGGAGAAGGCTTCAGGCTTGTAAACTCAGGGGCCTGGGCAGGAGGACTCCATTTCCCAGGATGCCTATAGTATGACGTCACACAGTCATGGCACCCCGAGGCATTCTGGGAATCTCTTTTGTGCAGCTTGAGTTCCAAGAAGGCTCACAGTTGTACTTTCTGGACCTTTTCCTGGGGTGGAAAGAGAGTGATTCTCTGGGCTAGCGCGGGCCGAACTCTTTTTTTTTTTTCCCCCCCTGGCCGCTGAGACTTTCTGCTCCCAAAGTCCTGGCGGAAGAGACCTCTGTAGAGCACCTCCAAGGAGCGCTGGGCCCGGTGTAACTGTTTGTGGAGGGGCGGGGCTGTCTCCGTGTGCGTTCCTCGCTTTAATGGACCCCAGAAAAGGGACCACCACGGAAGTGCGGGGCTCAGGCCAGTGCAGGCCCTTCCCCGAGGGGGATGTTCAGGTCAGAACAGGCCAAGGGGAGAAGCCTCCAACCGGAGCCTGGCGGGGCCGGTGGGGGTGCCCGAGCCCACATGCCATGGGAGGAGCCCTGCTCTCGGGTACTGAAGAAATGCCAGCTCGCGCTCCCAGCCCCCACCTGATGCCCAGCTCCGCTTCAGGCCCCCCTTCTCCAGTGACCCCTCCCCCCAGCAGGCTCCCTCCATCCACCCAGTGCGGTTTCTGAATGGAATGAAGCCAAAGATGGTGGCAGAGGGGGAGGGGAGGCTTCTCCCTGGCCAGTCTGAGGTCCTCTCCCAGCCTGAGGCTCCCTGTTCCCCCCTTAGGCCAGGGAAGGCCTGGGAGCCCCTCTGAGCCCCCCCCCTCTCTTTCCCCCCAGGCGCACACAGAGGAATTCTGCCACCCCCTGAAGGACCCCAGGGTGGCCCCAGCAGAGAGCCCACTGCCAGAGGAATGGCCCCCGGGACCCTGAGGCTCCCCTCCCAGGTGAGTGCAGCCCCTCCCCAGGCCAGGCTGGAATCCAGCAGAACTCAGAGCTGGGTCCTTTCCCGGGCCTCCAGGGGAGCTCCAGGGTCTGCCCTGGCTGCCCCCCATCCAGTGTTCCCCGGGGTTTTCTGTCCATGACAGCCCCTGCCTGGATGAGCCGCCCAGGTGCCACCAGACAGGCCCAGCTGCTCTGCTGGCGCTCAGCTTCCCCAGATAACTGCCCAGCCCTAAAGCTTTCATTCTTCCCACTGAAGTCTTCAGTATCATTCATTGCAGGAATACTCTGATGCACCAAACTGCATCCCTTTCAAAGGTAGAGCCGACATTCTACTATTATGCTTGATATCCTGTACTCGCTTAGTGCAATCACCAGGTCTGACTTAGTTTGTCCCTGCAGTTACTTCTCTGAAGGATTCCGGGTGATCCATTGTTTCTGGATCGATAGTATAAAGGCCATGAAACAATTTTCCCTTCAATATGTATAAGATAAATTGTAGGAAGTCACACAAAGGTGGGTCAAAAAAGGTTTCTTGCAGCAGATGAGATTTTCATCCAGACCTGAAGGAATCCAGCACTGAGGAGGCAGAGACTAGTGTGGACAGTAGTGAAAGTTGGGGAGGAGGGAGAGGAGTCCTGGAACAAGGTCAGGAGATGGAGAGTCTCCTGTGAGGAACTAGAAAGAGCCCAGTGTTGCTCCGATACTAAAAGAGTATGGGAGGGACTAAGGGGAGAGGGAAGGAGAGTGAGGGGGAAGTTCTCAGGGTGACCAGCCTTGTAGATGGCTGCCCAAGTAGAGTATCAAGCCCTGGTGCCTGGGAAGAGTCTAGGCTGAAGAGAGCTCATTCTCCTGGCAGTGGCATTCCAGATCATAGAGGGCAGGGCTCGGGTGGAGAGGCAGGCAGGGTCCTGAGGTCTTGGCCTTGGGTGCTACTGGAGGACATCCAGCATCTCAGGACTTCAGAAGCAGGGCATTTAAAGCAGTGAGGCCTACCCAGAACACTCAGAGTAGATGAGTTCCAAACAAGAAGCTGTCTGCTCTCCTTGGAACTGAGGTCTCTGTATTCTTCCCTTTGTTCCCAGATTTCTCTGCTTTCCTTTGGGCCGGAATTCTTTCTGCCTTTGTAAGGATAATGTTTAGTATTTTGACTTAAATCTAAATTTTAATGGTTGCCAGGGATGATTCCCAAAATAATAAAATACCCAAGTCAACTGGGGATTTATGGAGATTTTAATTAATAAAGAGAGAAGGATTTGAAAGAGAGAGAGAATGATAATGACAATGACTGGCACAGACTGAACCACACAGTAGTTAAACGCCTTGACCAAAGTGGCCTCCCTGAGCCTAAGGGAAAGAGGAGTCAGTCTTACAACTCTTCATGAGATCATCTCCAAGCTGGGTTCCAGTCTTCCACTGAAAACTATTTCCTGAACTGAGTTCAGAATCTTACTCCACTCCGAACTCAACTGCTTCAACTGACTTTTTATTTTTATCCCTTCCTTTTAAAGAAATTTTCTCTTGTCACCTCTCCTAAATTTTCATGTCTACCAATCACAATAGACACTTTTTTCCAGGACTGCCCATTCTTCGTTCTTATCTTCTTTGGTTCACATCTTCTCTGGTTAGATTATATCCTCTGAGTACTTCACACTTCTTTGTTAAGCTTACCTTTTGTGAGTTACTTGACCTTTTTGTGATTAATTTAACCTTTACAGGTACTTAACACCTTTTTGTGTTAGATCTAAAAATAGACCTATCTTAAGGTTCTAGCTTCACTATAAGGTATGAGTTGAGAACTGTTAGATTTAAAATGGTTGAGGTCTTAAACTGTAGTGATTAAAATAGTGATGTTGTAAACTGTAGTGAGTTAAAAATGGTGGAAGATATAAATTGTGATAGATATAAGAGAGGGTGAGTAAATTTGACCGCAGAAAATATGTTTCACTACAATGTCTTGGCTTTTAAATCAAATATAAGGTGGTCACCAGGGAAATATTCCCAATTATTCAAATACCCAAGTCAAATGGGTTTTATAGAGATTTTAATTAATACAAATGTGGAATTAAAGAAAAGAGAGAAAGAGAGAAAAAGGAAATAAGTATGAAGGGCCTTAAGCCAACATGGCCTAGACCTGAGTCTTAAGAGAGAGAGATCAGTCAGTCAGTCTTTTAAACCTCACCACAAGGTCTGTCTAAGCAAGGATTCTAGCGATACCAGGCCAGCTCCATCTCAGCTGACTTCACCAGAGAGAGTTCCAGCCAGAGTCCTCCTTAAAGAGGACTCCAGCCAGAGACTGTTCCAAAGGGCCTCTCTCCAGAGCCTCCAGAGGGACTGAGTCCCCTCAGAGGAGTTCCAGCGAGACCTCCTTAGAGATTGTCCTCAAAGAGCTTCCCTTCTCCAGAGCCTCTCTCAAGAGATTCTTCCCAAGCGATCCTCATCAGAGATCCTCCAAAAGGATCTTCCTTTCCTCAAGAGATTCTGCTTCTTATATAGGAGGTTTTTCTTCTATGTCACCTCCCCTAAGTCCTTACATCTACCAATCACTGTAGATGTTTTCCAAAGGACTGCCCATCTGAATTCTTGCTAAGTCAACAAATCTCAGTAAGTCTGAACCAGAAAAAATGCTGCTGTGTCTACTAATCTCCTCAGTAAGTCTGAACCAGTGAAAACACAGCTGAGTCAAATAATCTCATTAAGAGAAAAATTGCCCGACCCTTTTAGGTACCTAGCATGTCGTATTAATTCTAAAAAACAGGCATGGCTCAAAGAACTCCTTGCCTTATTATAAGCATGGGTCCAAGTACTTTCTTTGTTTAGCAAGGAGTTTTCTCCCCTAAAGCAGTCTTAAGTATGGGTGGAGTAGAGGTCCTCCCATAGCAAGGATTTTTCTCATCAAAATGGGGAATGTTCCCAGTCCAATGGGGAAATTTTTTAACATTCACAAGTCTGAGAAATTTCAAGGTTTACAGTACCTTCATTGCTCAATCAGGAGTTTACAACTTTATCTTCAACTAAAGTATGTCTAATTAGGGTGGACTAATTTTAAAAGTTCCCAATACATTCCTGATTCTTGTTAGACCAAGTATCTTCATTGTTACAAGAAGGGAATAGCTAAATAAAATCTTCTAAAGTACAGTCTGAATAGTTTTTAAGATTCACACCTTCTGGTTCTAAGTATATCTGAATGAGGACTTTTCTGCTCCTGCTAATGGTGGTGGCTGTCCTTCCCACTGGGCCTCATCTTTCCTGTCTGAACTCACTGAATGTCTTTCAGATAGATCAGGAGCAATTCTCCTTCCCAGACCTGGCTCCAAGGACTGCTCTCTGCCCCTGCTACTGTTGTGGGAGAGTGAATTTTGCTGTGTGAGAGGGAATGCTGGTTCTGGCCCAAAGAACTGTATCAGACATGTTCCTCCCAAGAGAGGATGGTGTCAATTGAAGCATATTCCATATATTGTCTCCAAGCCATTACAGGATATTGACTAGCCCCTGGATGGGTGTAGAGAACAGTAGAATGGCCCTTGTAAAATTTCAATTTTCTAGATTGTATTGAGAATCTGGGGAATTGTGTCATCCTATGTTTGAAAACTCAGCCTTTCCTCTGACTGTTTCTCCCCTGCATGTCCCAGGGGAATTCCAGGCTGAAAAATAGGGAATGGGTCAGGAATGGGTGAAATAGAAGAGTATAAAATATATAAAGAGAAGAGAAAGAGAGAAAGACAATCGACCTGTGCTAGAGGACAGAATTACCAATTTTTTCCTTGCAAGTCATTCACCCCTAGTATATTTCATTGATCCACCTTTCTACCTCTTAGCCAGTACCATATTGTTTTGATGATTACTGCTTTATAATACAGTTAAAGATCTGGTACTGCTAAGCCACCATCGTTTACATTTTTTTATTACTTCCCTTGATACTTTTATCTTTTGTTCTTCCAGATAAAGTTTGTTATAATTTTCTCTTATTTTTTTAAAGAAAGTTTTTTGGTAGTTTGTTAGGTATGGCAATAATTAATTTTCTTAGGATTGTCATTTTTATTATATTACCTCTCTCTACCTGTTTTTCTTCCTTTTAAATTTTGTAGAGTGTTAGCTTACCACATTAAATGACCAGTTAATTAATAAATTATTTAAAATGAAGAAATTGTGCTTCTGGAGAATTTTAATTCCAATTACAGTCAGTATCTTTCCTTTGAATTAGCTCAATCGCCAAACTATTACATTTTTTAAATATGGAACATCCCTTCTTTTCCTCATCATACTTATTCTTCTTTCTGTGTAACTAAATATAAATATACTCTGAATATATTCCAGTAATAAATGGCATTTATCATTAAATAAAGACAATATTTTGGCTGTGGCACATTGTACCCAGTGGTTCAACAAACTCTCAATATAGCAAGTGAGTCGTCTTCTTCACTTAGCTAGAATCACTCTGATCCCATATAAACTATGGAATCTTCTTTATGTTTTCATCTAGATAAGAGTATTTCAGCCTTTTAGGAAATTAAGTAGGGAATTCCTTTTTCTTTGTTTTCTCCTTATTGATCACTGTTAATATTTTACCCCTAGAATACACAGTACATACACAATACATTCTTTAAAAGTTAAAATTAAGTCTCAAATAATAAAAGTATTATATTTTTAAGGGATTTATTAAAATGATCATTAGAAGTCAAGGAATAAAGAGGACACAAAATAAAAACCACCTACTAATGGCTGGTTAGCCACATTTCAAAATTCCTACCTTACCACCATCATCACTGATTCTGCATCATGCAAAAAGAACAGGAAGAGCCTCGATGCCCACTCCCTTTATCCTCTGTCTACAGGAAGTATGTAATGACGGAAAGTTAGTGGGATTGGGATATATAGTTCTTTTTTAAAGTAACAGATTTTCAATTATACAGTTCCCCCTGAGACCTGTGGAAGACTAGTCTCTTCAGTGTGCCAACTTTGAAATTACAATAATTTGAGGATAAGAGGAAAAGAGAACAAAATCAATAATTGCTAGGTGCATTGACAAAAAGCCAGTTAGGAGGCAGACCGCTTTGGTATAAGAGTATACATACAAAACAGATGCATTCAACCCCACACAGTTCAATTCACCACATCCCAATGTTCACTCTGGATCTTCTGCTCTAGCGTGCTGTATGTGGAGGTATCTTCATGATGCCTTCTCCAAACAGTTCAATTTCTGGATTCAGAAAGATAGCATGTTTCTTAACCTAAAATTATTTTCTAAAATAATTTAAATTTTCCAATTTAAAATAGCAATAATTATACATACCCCTCTGAAGAGGATGATTGAAAAACAGGCATCACTTAGGGATTCCTGGTTGAGTTATGAGATGTATGAATCAATTGGCAAGAGAAATAAGAAATATATTAAAAAATCCAAATAAAAGAGAAAAGATAGCTTCTGGATGAAATATAGACTGTCAAATTCTTATGTGTAAAAATTCTAAGTAAAAGAAAAAGAAAACCATAACAGGACCTTGAATCAGGGCCCAATCAATGTGGCAGAGGGGTCTAGAAAAACCAAAACCTTTATTCTGTTTATGTTGGGTCTAAGAATGTCACCATGAATCTAGAAATCATTCTGGTTAAAGGGTAAAGTGAGCTGAGGAGTTACAAATGAGAGTTGCCCCTATTTTGAGAGCCATCCAGGGAGACCATGCCCTGGGATCAACTTCCCAGCTCCTTTGGTATGAGACTGTTATGTCCCCTCTGAAGGTGGGGATTATAGTTGTACTTCACTTCAGCTACTAAAATTGGCCTTACCTCTTGTTACAAATAACTTAAGAGGCAAAATGATCACAGTTGCAAAAAAAAAAAAATCTTAAAATTCATGTTTGAAGATCCCTTAAAATCAATTTGAGATATTTAGCTCATTAAATTTTCCAAAGGTTGTTATACAATTGTAAGCAGTTTTGATGAAGTCCATCCATCCTCTATGTGACAATTTACAAAGCGAAAATAGAAAAAAGCTGTTTTTATACGGCTTATTCAATATTTGTTCAGGATATTTATAGGGGAAAGGTAACAGAATATAACAGTAGTTTAAACAGTAGATTAAAATGATTCAGTGTAACAGAATACTATTGAATACATTAATACATGAACTTAAAACAACAAAATCCAAGACAAAAAATTAGTGAAATACAATAAAATACAGAGACTAATTTTTTTAAAAATGGAGTCTGAAAAGGCTTAAAATTTTAAACTCCCGTCTCTTTAATGTTCCTTTTTCTATCCTTGAGATTCCTTTTGTTAGTGCTCTGAGATTCTCCAAAGTGAGGGAGAACATGGGTTTGAGGAATCCCAAACTGGGCAGACCCAAATGGCAAAGAGTTGCAGGAAGATTAATTTCTCTCCTGAATCTCAGGCAAGGTAAGTGAAAGGATCAGTGCACTCCTAAAGCTGGAAGCTGAGGAGGGGTTCCAAGGACTCCTAGTTTCTTGGCAGCAGCAATCAGCAGGATCAGCAAAAGGGGAGGCTGAATTAGGAGCAGAGCTGGAGATCTGGAGGAGGATTGGGGGGTGGGAGGGACTGAGTCCAGGGCCTGGTGAGCAATCTGGGTCAAGAAGGTCAGGAGTGGATGGCTGGGACAATCTAGGAGGCAAGGGTAGACAGCAGGAGCAGGAGCAAGAGTAGAAGCAAGCCTCTGGAATTTAGCAGCAGTAGCAAGCAGAATCAGGAGAAGTGGCTTTGTGAGGATGAGTGGGTGGGTGGAGTGGGCTAAAAAGCTTGGCAGGAGAAATATGGCTTAAAAAAATTATATAGGGTATCTTAAAAATTGAGAGTTTTTCTCATCCCTTCTGGTCGCCAACTATAAAAATTAAAATAAAATCTCAAATAATAAAAATATTATATTTTTAAGGGATTTATTAAAATGATCATTAGAGATTAAGGAATAAAGGGGATACAAAATAAAAGCCATGTGCCCATGGCTGGTTAACCACTTTTCAAAATTCACAACTTACCACCATCACTACTGATTCTTCATTATGCCAAAAGAGCAGGAAGAACCCCAATGCACATTCCCTTTATCCTCTGTCTATAGGAAGTATGTAATGACAGGAAGTCAGTGGGCTCTCAGGATATGTGCTTGATTTTTAGGGTAACAGATTTTCAATTATACATTTCTCAGAAACTCTTCAAAAAATATTCTTACCAGATCAACTCTGACACTTGTGATGAGAAGGAATTTCAGATCACCTTCTCTCTATCTCCTCCACAGAATCTCACTCAGAGAGCAGAGCATTTCCCATCTCCCTGATTCCACAGGGAAAAGCATTTTAGAGTAACACACTTCTCCAGGTTTTACTCTTCACAACATGATTCTCACTTCAGACACAGAATGCTTCTGTCAGTATTCCTCTGGGCTCTGAATGACTGCAGTGCTGCTGGCTCTGACAATCTTCAAGGTTAGGAGTTTGGGTAAATTCCTTGTATATTTCAGTTTCCTCTAGTCAGTAAATGAGGGTTGTACTAGATGAGCTCTAAATCCTGTGACTTGCTGGTTTAGGGGTATAGGAAGTGCAAAATAAAGAAAAGAAAGCAGAAAAGATAAAGACAAAATGTCTTTATTTAGAGAAAAAAAAATTAGCTCCTACTCTCCTCCACTTTGCTCAGTTCCCCTGATCTGGCTCCAGGTCTGATTGAAAGGTCCCTTTCTAGCAGGTGATTGGTCCATTTCTAGACCAATCCCATGCCAGGAAGTAGGGTGGAGGAAACCCTGGGAGGTGAACAGCATGCTGGAGAATGTAGTTCCAGCATACAATCTTTTTTTCAAAACCCACAGGGATCAATAACATTCAAGGATGTGGCTGTGGACTTCACCCAGGAAGAGTGGTACCTATTGGACCATTCTCAGAAAGAGCTGTACCTGGAGGTCATGCTGGAGAATGTGCAGAATCTACTCTCTGTGGGTAAGAACCATTTCCTGTGTTAACTCTGAATCTACCATTAAGAGAATGTCTTGGGGGGCACTTGGGTAGCTCAGTGGATTGAGAGCCAGGCCTAGAGATGGGAGGTCCTAGGTTCAAATCTGGCCTCAGACACTTCCCATTTGTATGAACCTGGGCAAGTCACTTAACCTCATTGCCTAGCCCTTATCACTCTTCTGCCTTGGAAACGATACACAGTATTTTTTCCAAGATGGAAGGTAAGGGGTTAAAAAATAAGAGAGAGAATGTCTTTATTCTGAGCCACATGTACAGGATTTTGAGCCTTTGTCAGTGATTTAAAAAGCATAAGTGCTGATTTCTGCCCAGGGGTCTCCTTGTGGTAGCTTTTCATTAAAAAAAAAAAATCTTTGAATTATGTGATGGGAAGATGAGACATTCCCTTCTTATGCTTAAAATTGTTTTTCCTCTGATTTTGATAGCTTCAGGTGAAAACATAAATCAGTGTTACAGATTTATATTCCTGAAGCTAATCTCAGAAGTCATCTAGTCCAGCCCCTAATTAGACCTGAAATTTGTGGACAAATGTTCTACTTATACCCAAGCATCTTTTCTTTTAAGATGGGCATTGAAGGTAACCCTCTACCTGCCAAAGCAACCCCTTCTCCTTTGGACTGGGTCTGGTCTTTAGAAAGGATCTTCTTAATAATAATATTAAGTATTAATGGGAGAGGTGATGCCAAGAATTTTGCATAGCAGAAGCCAAAGCTGAACCTGTCCTCAGAATATCAAAGCAACCTTTAAATGTGCTTTTTAAATGGCCAGTCACAGAATGAACATGGGTAAGAGTGAGGAGGCTTTCCTGAGGAAAACAACTTGATAATTAGACTGAAAGGGTATATTTTGAAGGACGAGGAGGGAACTGGAAGTAAAACTGCACATAGAGGACTGATATGAATAGGGGGTTGGCCAGCAACACCTTCCTGATAGCTAGGGCCCTACAAGTGTTCTGACAAGTCCTAGTTGGGGTAGGGAGGTGGCGGGGATCATAAGAAGGGCAGCTGAATCAAAAGGACCATTGACACAGATAGTATCTCATGACATGAACAGCAGCTTTATTGAGGGAGGGAATAATGCTTATAGGAAACTGAGTTGTTACTATATTTAGCAGCCGGTCATAAGGAGTGGTTACCCAAAACATACTCATCCACATGGTTACTACAAGCAATGTTTATGTGGCAAAAGATAATTAAGGATATCCATAAGATACATGAACACAAACTGAAGATAGCATCTCTTCTATTAGGGTCTCAGGGATCACATACACAAAGCTAGAGTTTCTAGGGCAAGCTATCCTAGATTTATACCTAGGTCACTAAAGCTTATTCAATGTACTGTATTCCTTTACCTAAGGGTCCAACAACTCAGGGACCTTCTCAGAGGAGTGCAGATAATCCATCCCCCAACTACTGCTCTAAGTTCTGAACCTGGGCACAAGCCAACATCTAGACTCTATGAACTTTCTTAAGTCTATATTGTTAGTGCCTCCTACCTCCAGCCCTTGGAATAGAAACTCCTGTCACCAGGCTGTAGTGAGGCCGCAAAATCACTTGGCCAGTTCAAGCCTGTGTAAAGGCTATAGCCCCAGTGCAAAATAAGTTCCAGTTCTCTGAGCCCTTCAGGCCCTCCCTCAGCAGGTTCTAGATGTGACTAAATCAGCAGCTTTCGGGGTGCCTAGTCCACAGACCATGGTATCATCTTAGAAGAAATGAAAGTGTCAGAAAACCAGAATGACAGGTGAGGGGAGCAGGAAGGAAAAACTGACCTTTAAGAGAATGTTTATTTGTAACTCTTAAAATTGCTCTCCTTATCCTAGTAGTTAGCAAATGTATACATAGAGGATGTGGTACTAAAGTGTTCAGGAAGATTTGCAAATAAAAAATTGAGGGCTAAAAAAAAAAGGATAGCACTGAGAGAAACAAGAAGAGAGAAATAATTTCAGGTAAAGTATATCAAAGAGTCATGGGAAGAAAAACTACAGTTAAGGGGATGATGGAGGTGCGGACAGGCAATCAGTAAAACATTCTCAATGGGAATAACAGACAGACTCATTGGGGTATATAATCTTATCTTACTCTCTAGAGCTACAGAAGGAAAATAAGAAAGGTGGTGGAGGGAGGGGAATAATATAAAGGAAGTGGAATAGAAGTGATTAAGAAGCCCTATAGATAAGTTGGAGGAGAGTAATAAGTGTGATGATAGGGAGGGTAATAAAATAAGGGAGGGGAAATGGGGGAAGTGATTGAAGGGGAACCATGTGGACAGACAGTGAAAGGAGAAAGTGTAGGATCAAAAGAAGAAAACAAGATGAAAGGAAATACAGAGATGGTAATGATAACTGCAATTGTTAATGAAATCAACTCCCCCATAAAATGGAAGTAGATAGCAGAGTAGATTAAAAATAGTAATCCAATGAGATGTTTTTTGTAAGAAAACTATTTGACATACACAAATAGACATAGAGAGAGTAAGATAAGAGTATTCTTATTTCCATAACATATGGGAATAAAATTTTAAAAAAAGTATAAAACTATAGCTCATAGCCCCTCATTCTGCCTAGTTTCTCAAGTTTATTCTTATTCCTCCTTCATTCTTTCCTCAAATCCCAGGCAAGATGATAGGAATGGAAAGGAAAGGAATAAACATTTCAAAATACCTCCTCTTTGTCTTCTACTGGGTATATGATTTCATAATTATCATTTATTTTACAACATACTTGTAAGTTTGATAGTCTTATTGTCTTTAATTTATAGTTGAGGCAAACTCAGGTGAAATGATTTCATCAGCGTCATGCACTTACCATCTCTTTGAGGCTGGATTAAATTTGCTTTTATGACTCCAGGTTCTGATCTCTCTTGCCTTCACTACCAGCTGCCTTTAATTTCTAGATAATGGAGGTTTTGGATTATGCCTCTCCTTTTACAAGAGGTTAAAAAAAGATGAAATTTCCTAATTGCAAATGGTTTCCATGATCTCTGCCATCCTGCAAATGTCTCAACCTTGAACACAACAGAAACCATTCTATAGGCCTTAGCCTTTCCTTTAAGAGGACCATATTTTTTTATTTTTCTCTCCTGATCACTTCCTTCTTTCTCATGTCCAGGGCTTCCAGTTCCTGGAGAAAATTTTATCTCCTGTTTTCAGCAAGGAAAAGCACTATGTCTTGTAGAGCAAAAAGACCCAAGGAGCTTCTTTCAAGGTGAATGAGTTGAAAGCAGCCGTATCAGGGCTATTATCGCAAAAGGCTTTTATCTGTTGTGGTGAAGGGAATGCTAGTCTTGGGGTCTAGCAGACCAATGCTAAATCATGCTCTTCATTCCCTGAGAAATGGATGTTAAACTCAGTATGAGGCATAGACATAATTTATGTTAGATTGTAAAGTAAGATAAATATTTAGTATGTCTGCACTTAATGGCATACAATCTTTATATCTGTAGAGAAAAGAAAACACAGAAACACACACACCCATATAGATTACACTTTGAGAATTACTACATGGGTGTTAAAAAGAGTAAAGTTGTTTTTCTGTTTAGTGTACAAAATTTCCCAAGAATGACTATGTGATAGTACAAGACTAATGGACAAATGACTTTTTAGAAAAGATAGAAAGGGCAATGGAGAAAGGCTGCCTAATACTTCAGACAAAGTATGCTCTGGCACAGGGTTTGAGTTAGTCTAGTTGCAAGAAAGTTGGTTAGGTCATTCCTCCATTCTTTATTGATGATATGAATTGCAAATATGATGAGAATATTGGGCTGGTCTGTGTCACATGTCTATTGTCAGGTTTCATTGTCATTGTAGGTGAAAATCTTTCTAAACACATCCATCGTTCACGTATGATCAAATGATCTACACAAAATACTGGTGCTACTTATTTCAGTTTGAAAACTTCTTTTTGCCTGGGGAAGTAGAATAAAAACCAGTTTAGTTTCTGCCTTAAGAGGAAAGTACTTCTGTGTGTGTGTGTGTGTGTGCATGTGTGCATGTCTATGTGTCCGTCCTCCTTCCTTCTGTGTTTATAACATTATTTCTTTAATTCAGTGGAAGATTTTGAAGTGAAGGAAATGTCTACAAAGTTGAACCGTTTTATGGAAGGATCTGGCTCCCAAAGATGCATGAATGAGGGTCCCCGTGACTTCATTTTGAGAGAAATCTGTGACTCTACTGTCAAGGCAAAGAAAAATCCAAAAAGTGACTGTGAATTTGGTGAAAGTGCAGAGAAATTCAGCCAAAATTCAGTCCTATCTCAGGATATGAAATTGACCTCAGGGAATAACTGTGATCTGGATAGCGAATATCAGCAATGTTTTTCTGAAGAAGTAGGACTTGTTCAATCATCTGAGAAACCCATGTATGAAGGTAAAGTGGGACAAATGTCCTTTGGCTGGAGTTCAGACCTCATTAGACATCCAAAAAGTAAACCTGTAAATATGGATTCTGTGAGTGATAATGGTGGGAGACCTTTCAATCAGAACTCTGAGCTTGCTACACATCAAAGAATCTACACTAGAGAGATACCTTATGACTGTAAACAATATGGAAATGTTTTTACAGAGAGAGCATCTCTTGCTAAGCATCATAGCATCTACACTAGAGAGAAACCTTATGAATGTAAACAGTGTGGAAAGGCTTTCACACAGAGAAGCAATCTTACTGTACATCAGAGAATCCACACTGGAGAGAAACCTTATGAATGTAAACACTGTGGAAAAGCTTTCACAATAAGGGCCAATCTTGCTGCACATCAGAGAATCCACACAGGAGAGAAACCTTATAAATGTAAACACTGTGGAAAGGCTTTTACAACGAGTGGAGATCTTGCTGCACATCAGAGAATCCACACTGGAGAGAAACCTTATGAATGTAAACGGTGTGGAAAGGCTTTCACAGAGAGGGGCCATCTTGCTGTACATCAAAGAATTCACACTGGAGAGACACCTTATGAATGTAAACATTGTGGAAAGGCTTTCACACAGAGGGGTTCTCTTGGTAAACATCAGAGAATACACACTGGAGAGAAACCGTATGAATGTAAACACTGTGGAAAGGCTTTCACAAGGTGGGGCTTTCTTTCTGAACATCAGAGAATCCACACTGGAGAGAAACCCTATGAATGTAAACAGTGTGGAAAGGCTTTTTCTCAGAGGGGCTCTCTTGCTACACATCAGAGAATCCACACTGGAGAGAAACCTTATGAATGTAAACAATGTGGAAAGACTTTCACACAGAGGGGTCATCTTGCTGCACATCAGAGAATCCACACTGGAGAGAAACCTTATAAATGTAAGCAATGTGGAAAGGCTTTCACAAAGAGGGACTATCTTGCTGCACATCAGACAATCCACACTGGAGATGAACCTTATTACATGGGATAAAATTAAGCTTAATTCTCCAGCATCCATTACTTAGTATTAGTAACCTTTGATTGGCAACTTCCTATAGAAATTTAGTGAAATGTCAGTGCCCTTTATAAGGGAGATACCAATATCTCTTTATGAAGAGTAGAGAAATCCCCGTTCCCCAGTATCCTTTTATATACACATACATATAAATCTTTAATTCATTCTTTTCTAATGTGGCCAAAACCTCTCCTTTTAAAAAATTGTTTCGGATTAAGTGGTTCCAATTATAAATTCCAATTGCGTAAAGGAAATCATAGAGTGGATCAGGTCACGAGGATAAAATGGCAGGAAGAAAAAGGCAGCCATAAAGCCATAATGTCAAGAAATCAGGAGGCATGGGTCAGGGTGGATGTCCCTTGCACTGACCCCTGGAGTGCCTCCCTGGGAGGCCCAGGCAAAACAGGAAGCCATAGTTGCTTCCTGAGACTTGATGTGTTAGTGGTAGGGGAAAAAGTTTGAGAAACTGAGGGAAGGGCAGATTTCCCTTTCTTCTCTTTTTGGTTTTGTTGCTTGCTGGACTTATATGTGAGCATGGTTATGGGGCTCTAATGACAGCGACAGAATAGCAGGGAAAATATAGCAACCTAGACAGTAATTTGTATTTCTTTCTCCTCTTTTTACCTCTTTTCTGAGGCCCCAAGACACAAAGGGCAGCCATGAGGCCACTGCTTGGCTGCCAACCTGGCATCCCCAGCATGGGCTTTTCTTCCCAGCATTGCCCTGATTCCAGGGAGACCCTGCTCCCTTGCTTATGATCCCACAAACCACTGCACTGCCACCTACTGGCCAACAGTTAAAACGCAGTCAATTAAATCAAGTAAAAAAAATTAAACATAATGAAAGAAAATGAAAATTTATAAAACTAAAGAAAAATTAAGGTAAACAAAATCAATAAAATAAAGTAAAATGATAAATACACAAAAATAATTTGGTGTACCAATTCAGTAGTCCATAATTTTAAAACTTATTGCCTGGAATTGTTTTTTTTAACACCAAAGTCCAGCTCTGTTGCCTTTTTAAATAAACTTAAAGGAAGTTGTATTTACAATTTTTATTAAAATATTGGAAATAATCTTGCTTTCTTTATTTGATTTTGTACAGCTCACTGTTGGGTCCTAGGCTCAGTACTGTGAACCTTAGAAATTCCCAGATCCTACTTCATAAGATTCGATTAAGACCATTCCCCATTTGGGCAGTGAACTCTACTTAGATCAGGAATGTGAGAACTCACCTACTTAAGTCTGCCCTAGGGGAAGATAAAGTTTTAAACTCTTTTCTGAACAATGAAAAGTACTTAAACCCATACTTAAGCCATGCCTATTTTTAGAACTAATACAGAGGGGTGCTAAGTACCTATAAAGGTCAGGTAACTTGTGAACTTACAAGAAACAAAGAGCTGAGAAACTTACTCAGAGCTTTCCTGGTGTGAATTACTCAAAAGTTCACACCTTCTTAGTTGTGAACTAAGAATGGTCTGTCCTTTGAAAAATGTCTACTGTGATTGGTAGATGTAAGAATTTAGGGGAGGTGACAAAGGAGAAAATGCCCTTTAAAAGGAGATGAAAAGCTCTCTCTGGACACAGTCAGCTGGGAAAGGCTGCCTTGAAGGGTCTCTCTCAAGACTCTCCCGGGGACATTTCAGATAGAGGATGGAGCTGGTGAAGGCAGCTGAGATGATGTCTGCCTGGTGTCATTAGAATCCTTGCTTGGACAGATCTTGTGGTGAGTGATTAAGGACTGACTGATCTTTTCTCAAAGAGCTTAGGCCTGGGTTAGCCAGGACTGGCCAGGGCTGGCTTATCCCTTTCTCATTATTCCCTCTTTTTCTCTCTTTCTTAAATTCCTCATTGTATTAATTAATTAAAATCTCTATAAAACCCAGCTGACTTGGGTATATTTGAATAATTGAGAATATTTCCCTGGCGACCACCTTATATATTGATTTAAAAACAAGACACTGTAGTGAACCATATTTTCTGCGGTCACAATTTACATCCACTCTTATATTTACAATTTAAGTCTTCCACTATTTTAACTCACTACAGTTTAAGGCCTCAACTATTTTAATTATTACAGTTTATGGCTCCCACTCTTTTAAATCTTACAGTACCACATACCTGCTGCAGGGGCCATAACTTGAAACTCCCCCTTCTCCCCCATCAAATTGGGGTTTTCTTTTTTGCATTAGGAGTATCCATAGCAGGAGCCCCAAGTATATCAGGAAGAATGGGGATTTTTCTAAGTTTGAAGAATAAAAATATTAGTTTACCAGATAATCAAGTAATCCTGTTATGACTCTGAAGAAGTTGAGTTCCCCAAGATTCACCATTGTATAAATAACTAAGTTATTTGGATGAACCAACATTTCTTACGAAGTACTGGATGTCAAGGAAGGAGATAAAGAGGTTGTGCGAAGCCTGTACATTGAAGTTTTTTACCTTGTCTCACTTTGGCTCTTTTGACTTTAAAATTCTAAAAGAATTGAAACCAGCCAGTGGCAGCAAGGATTCCATAGAATATTCCAGCTCATGGCTCTGGACATATCACCTTGATGGTTCAAATAAGCCGAGCACTAGCACTAACCTCTTGGTTAAACCTGAGAAAAACTGACCCCCCCCCCTTCCCACCGCCCCTTCTTTTTCCCAGCTCACCTGCCATGAGGCTACTCCTTGTCTTGATCTAGGCCATCCTGACTCCGGAACCAACTCCTAACATTCAAGTCTAACCTCCCTGCCCACCTTTGATACCATCTCTATCTCCCTTCACCAGCTAACTTGTCCTACCCATGCTTGCTCTTGCTGTGCCTGGCCTTTGCTTTGCCCTGCCGACCTTCTCTCTTACCTTGCCCAGCTTTTCCCTACCCACTGCCTAGCCTCCCCTTCTACCTCCCTCTCTTTTCATCCAGCCTCTTCCTCTTCTCCCCCTGTTCATGTCACACACACCCCGTCCTCTCCCTCCTCAGCCTTCTCCCTCTCCCGCCTTGGTCCACCTTGTCCTACCCCTGGAGCTTTCTCACTACCTCTCCTGCTTCCCCCACCACACCCTCACATTGTGTCTCCACCCAAACAACAAGTCAAGCACCAGGAACCACAAAGAAGTCCAATACAGTCCTTCCCCCCCACCCCCATTCCCACTTGTGATAGACAAGGCAATTAGTCAATATTTGATGTTCTATATCTTTTTCTCCATAAATATTGAGAGATTCATTGAGAAAACTCTTGCTTTTACTGAGGCAACTATGGTGGTGATAAAGAAGTTTGAAAGCATATTTAGCACATATAACAAGTTGGGCAGACATTACAGAATTGCCTCATGCTTTGTTAATAGAAGGGGAGAGGAACATGGTCCTTTCTATGGTGAACTGGTCCCAAAATATTTCCCAATATCATGAATTATCCCATTTTTGTTAAACTAAAAACTTGGCAAACTGAGGTAATTTGACCTAACATCTTGGTTTATTTGTGTTTGTTTTGTTTCCAACACCCTTACCTTCCATTGTAGAATCAA
The DNA here is from genome assembly GCF_027887165.1 of Monodelphis domestica. NCBI lineage: Eukaryota > Metazoa > Chordata > Mammalia > Didelphimorphia > Didelphidae > Monodelphis > Monodelphis domestica. The sequence continues at coordinate 5,421,524 of NC_077229.1, forward strand.
TTCTGTGTAGTGATTGCAAGGGAGAAGAAGGCCATGCATTCCCCTCTCTGCTGTTTTCCATGAGGAATTCTTTCAGAGAACCTGGGTTCAGATTCTGCCTATGATATGTGTCTGTCTCTACTAGGTCCTCAACATGTTCTTCTGTGAAACACTGGAGTCAGGCCAAGTGACATTCAGCATCCCTTCCAGGTGAAACTCTGAGACCACAGGCGATTGCCAGAGTCCTAACCCACACACATCCAGTGGTACATGTGTGTTATATGTTTGGAAACCAGCATGGTACAACAGGAAGCAAGCCCACTGGGCTGGGCCTCCTCACTCCCTGGTTCAAATCCTATCTCTGCCCCTTATTGCCCCATTTGGGGTGGGCAGGATGGTCCTTCTAGGGCCCACACATGGGTCAAACTCATCTAATTTAATAACCTTTCAAACTCCTTGAAGGGAAACAGATACAATCAATAACATCTGAGGTGGAATAGCCCCTGAGACACTTGGTGGCTGTGCGACCCTGGAGAAGTCACTTTATCTCTGCCTCACTTTCCTCATCTGTAAAATGGAGCATCTACCCAGCAAGGTGCTAGTGACAATCCCTGAGGGCCCTAGGAATGCTGACTATGATGATTTCCTTTCCTGTGGAATAAGGGATACAAAAATGCTGCTTGACATGGGGGGAGAAGAGAGGCAAAATGAAGTTGGGTTCTAAAAGGAGGGTGTGGACAGAGCACCAAGCCAGGGAGGGCTGCTCAGGACCAGGAAGGACCAGACTCCAAGGCAGTGACCAGCAGCCTGAGGTCAGGGGCTGAGCCAGAGTTGGGGAGGGTTTGGGGTGACCTGCTGGCCCTCTCCCTGATACCTTTGCTTTTCCCACCTCCTCATGGTCCCCTCACCAGACTCCCTGTCCTTGCCCTTTCTCCCCTCACCCCCTGCCATGTGTCCCACTCTCTCCCCTACCCTGGAGCTCCTCTGAATGGATCCCCAGGCCCACTTTGCCCCCTAATCCTCAGGGAGCTGCTCCCCCTCCCTCTGCACTGTCCCTCCTCCCCAGGCAGGTCCTCCTTCCACTCCCCCACCTTCAGAAAGGATCACTCCTCTTCCAGACCAAGGAGGGGGTTGTGGACTCCATCTCCAAGCTGAGCAAACATTTAGAGAAGGCTTCCTGGTTTCCAGGTACCATGCTAAGGGCTTCACCATGACCATCTCAGTGGCCCTGGGCCAGTCATTTAACTGCTTCTCTCTGGTCTTCCCTGTCTACAATGGAGTGTTAAGAGCAGCTGCCTCTCAGGATTGGGGGAGGATTCCGTGAGAGAATGTAAGATGCTGTGTGAGCCTTCAGTCCTGTGGAAATGCTGGCTTTGGTGTGAGGATTCCTCCTTGGAGCACACATGTCCTAGGAAAGACAGTAGTGGAAACACAGACACTGTAGTGGCCTCCTTTTTCATTCAAACTGATATTCAGGAAAGAGTAGGGGATGGCAGGAGCTGGGATGGATCTGCTGGATTGAGAAGTGGGGCCAATGTGGGTGTACACATGGCCTCAGGGGCTTCCTGTTGTTATACTGAAATATCTTGACATGGCTTTTGGGTCTGAAGTCTCCGTTTATTGATTGTGCCAGTTTAATGGTTAGACAGTGTGACTGCGAAAATGTGGGGTTCAAGACTTTGAATTGCCAAAACTGTAAAGATAATTTTTAGTGTCTTGAGTTAAATCAAAATAAGTGGTCGCCATGGGAAAAATTCCCAAATATGAACTATCCAAGTCAGCTGGGTTTTATAGAGATTTTAATTAATACAAATGAAGGAATTAAGGAAAGGGAGAGAGACAAAGTAAGAGGAAATAGTAGGAAAGGGCTAGGGCTTAGGCCAATTTGGCCTAGGCCTTTTTCTTTTCTTTTTTTTAAAATTTCTTTCTTTTTTACTTTTTAAAGTTATATTTTATTTGATCATTTCCAAGCATTATTCACTAAAGACATAGATCATTTTCTTTTCCTCCCCCCTATCCCCCCACCCCCCATAGCCGATGTGCAAATCCACTGGGCATTGCATGTTTTCTTGATTTGAACCCATTGCCATGTTGATAATATTTGCATTAGAGTGTTCATTTAGAGTCTCTCCTCTGTCATGTCCCCTCAACCGCTGTATTCAGGCAGTTGCTTTTCCTCGGTGTTTCCACTCCCATAGTTTATCCTTTGCTTATGAATAGTGTTTTTTTCTCCTAGATCCCTGCAGATTGTTCAGGGACATTACACCGCCACTAATGGAGAAGTCCATTACGTTCGATTATACCACAGTTTATTAGTCTCTGTGTACAATGTTCTCCTGGTTCTGCTCCTCTCGCTCTGCCTCACTTCCTGGAGGTTGTTCCAGTCTCCATGGAACTCCTCCACTTTATTATTCCTTTTAGCACAATAGTATTCCATCACCAACATATACCACAATTTGCTCAGCCATTCCCCAATTGATGGGCATCCCCTCGTTTTCCAGTTTTTGGCCACCACAAAGAGCGCAGCTATGAATATTTTTGTACAAGTCTTTTTGTCCATTATCTCTTTGGGGTACAGACCCAGCAGTGCTATGGCTGGATCAAAGGGTAGATATTCTTTTGTCGCCCTTTGGGCATAGTTCCAAATTGCCCTCCAGAATGGTTGGATCAGTTCACAACACCAGCAATGAATTAATGTCCCTACTTTGCCACATCCCCTCCAGCATTCATTACTTTCCTTTGCTGTTATATTAGCCAATCTGCTAGGTGTGAGGTGATACCTCAGAGTTGTTTTAATTTGCATCTCTCTGATTATAAGAGATTTAGAACACTTTTTCATGTGCTTATTAATAGTTTTGATTTCTTTATCTGAGAACTGCCTATCCATGTCCCTTGCCCATTTATCAATTGGAGAATGGCTTGATTTTTTGTACAATTGATTTAGCTCTTTATAAATATGAGTAATTAAACCTTTGTCAGAGGTTTCTATGAAGATTTTTTCCCAATTTGTTGTTTCCCTTCTGATTTTAGTTACATTGGTTTTGTTTGTACAAAAGCTTTTTAGTTTGATGTAGTCAAAATTATTTATTTTACATTTTGTGATTCTTTCTATGTCTTGCTTGGTTTTAAAGCCTTTCCCCTCCCAAAGGTCTGACATGTATACTATTCTGTGTTTACCCAATTTACTTATGGTTTCCTTCTTTATGTTTAAGTCACTCACCCATTTTGAATTTATCTTGGTGTAGGGTGTGAGGTGTTGATCTATTCCTAGTCTCTCCCACACTGTCTTCCAATTTTCCCAGCAGTTTTTATCGAATAGTGTATTTTTGTCCCAAAAGCTGGGATCTTTGGGTTTATCATATACTGTCTTGCTGAGGTCTCTTTCCCCCAGTCTATTCCACTGATCTTCCTTTCTGTTTCTTAGCCAGTACCAAATTGTTTTGATGACTGCTGCTTTGTAATATAGTTTAATGTCAGGGACTGCAAGGCCCCCATCATATGTGTTTTTTTTTCATTATTTCCCTGGATATCCTTGATCTTTTGTTCTTCCAAATGAACTTTGTTATGTTTTTTTTCTAAATCAGTGAAGAAGTATTTTGGGAGTTCAATGGGTATGGCACTAAATAGATAAATAAGTTTGGGTAGGATGGTCATTTTTATTATATTGGCTCATCCTATCCATGAGCAGTTAATGTTTTCCCAATTGCTCAATTCTAGTTTTAGTTGTGTGGAGAGTGTTTTGTAGTTGTTTTCATATAGTTCCTGTGTTTGTCTCAGGAGATAGATTCCTAAGTATTTTATTTTGTCTCAGGTGATTTTGAATGGGATTTCTCTTTCTAATTCTTGCTGCTGAGCTGTGTTGGAAATATATAGAAATGCTGATGACTTATGTGGGTTTATTTTGTATCCTGCAACTTTGCTAAAGTTGTTGATTATTTCAATTAGCTTTTTGGTTGAATCTCTAGGATTCTTTAAGTAGACCATTATGTCATCTGCAAAGAGTGATAACTTGGTCTCCTCCTTGCCTATTTTGATGCCTTCAATTTCTTTTTCTTCTCTAATTGCTACTGCTAGTGTTTCTAGTACAATGTCAAATAGTAGAGGTGATAATGGGCATCCTTGTTTCACTCCTGATCTTATTGGGAATGCATCTAGTTTATCACCATTGCAGATGATATTAGCTGATGGTTTTAGATATATACTGTTTATTATTTTTAGGAATGACCCTTCTATTCCTATGCTTTCTAGTGTTTTTAATAGGAATGGGTGTTGTATTTTATCAAATGCTTTTTCTGCGTCTATTGAGATAATCATGTGGTTCTTGCTGGTTTGCTTGTTGATGTGGTCAATTATGTGGATGGTTTTCCTGATGTTGAACCAGCCCTGCATCCCTGGTATAAATCCTACTTGATCATGGTGGATGACCCTTCTGATCACTTGCTGGAGTCTTTTTGCTAGTATCCTATTTAAGATTTTTGCATCTATATTCATTAGGGAGATTGGTCTATAGTTTTCGTTCTTTGTTTTTGACCTGCCTGGTTTTGGAATCAGTACCATGTTTGTGTCGTAAAAGGAGTTTGGTAGAACTCCCTCTTTGCTTATTATGTCAAATAGTTTGTATAGTACTGGGATTAACTGTTCTCTGAATGTTTGATAGAATTCACTGGTGAATCCATCAGGCCCTGGGGATTTTTTCTTAGGAAGTTCTTTGATGGCTTGGTGGATTTCATTTTCTGATATGGGATTATTTAAGAATTCGATTTCCTCTTCTGTTAGTCTAGGCAGTTTGTATTTTTGTATATATTCATCCATATCACCTAAATTGGTGTATTTATTGCCATATAATTGGGCAAAGTAATTTCTAATGATTGCCTTAATTTCCTCTTCATCGGAGGTGCTGTCCCCCTTTTCATCTTTAATGCTGTTAATTTGCTTTTCTTCCTTCCTTTTTTTAATTAGGTTGACCAATACTTTGTCTATTTTGTTTGTTTTTTTCAAAGTACCAGCTTCTTGTCTTATTTATTAAATCAATAGTTCTATCACTTTCGATTTTATTAATTTCTCCCTTAATTTTTAGGATTTCTAGTTTGGTTTTCTGCTGGGGGGTTTTAATTTGATCGCTTTCGAGTTTTTTCATTTGCATTTCCAATTGATTGATCTCTGCTCTCCCTAGTTTGTTAATATAGGCATTCAGGGATATGAATTTACCTCTGATTACTGCTTTGGCTGCATCCCAAAAGGTTTGGAAGGATGTCTCGCCATTGTCATTTTCCTCGATGAAATTATTGTTTCTATGATTTCTTCTTTAACTAAACGGTTTTGGAGTATCATATTGTTTAATTTCCAATTGGTTTTAGATTTGGTTTTCCATGTACCATTACTAATCATTATTTTTATTGCCTTGTGATCTGAGAAGGCTGCATTCATTATTTCTGCTTTTCTGCATTTATGTGCTATGTTTCTGTGACCTAATGTATGGTCAATTTTGTGAATGTGCCATGTGGTGCTGAGAAGGTGTATTTCTTATTATCCCTATTTATTTTTCTCCATATGTCTATTAATTCTAATTTTTCTAAGATTTCATTCCCTTCTTTTACCTCTTTCTTATTTATTTTTTGATTTGATTTATCTAAATTTGATAATGGTTGGTTTAAGTCTCCCACTAATATGGTTTTACTGTCTATTTCTTCCTTCAATTCTCCTAGTTCCTCCATTAGAAATTTGGGTGCTATATTATTTGGTGCATACATGTTGATTAGTGATATTTCCTCATTGTCTAAAGTCCCTTTTAACAAAATATAATTACCTTCCCTATCCCTTTTGATCAGGTCTATTTTTGCATTGGCTTTATCATATATCATGATTACCACTCCTGCCTTCTTTCTGTCAGTTGAGGCCCAGAAGGTCTTACTCCATCCTTTAATTCTGACCTTGTGGGTGTCAACCCACCTCATGTGTGTTTCTTGAAGACAACATATGGTAGGGTTTTGGATTCTAATCCATTCTGCTATTCGTCTATGTTTTATGGGTGAGTTCATCCCATTCACGTTCAAAGTTATGATTGTCATTTGTGGGCTCCCTGGCATTTTGATAGCCTTCTCTAATTCTAACCATTTCTTCTTCGGCTCTACCTTTTAGTCCAGTGATTTACTTTGAATCAGTCCCCCTTGTCCCCTCCCTTGATGTTTCCCTTTTTAGTCCCTCCCTTTTTCTTCCCTCCCCCTCCCCCTCTCTTTCCCTCCCTTTTTGTTTTCCCTCTCCCCCTCCCCCCCTTGGTTTTCCCTTCTCCCTACCCTTGTTGCGTAAGATAGAATTCAAGATCCTAATGGATCTGGATGTTTTTCCCTCTCAGAGTTGATTTCCCTGAGATTAAGGTTTAAGTAAAAAACCCTCTCTTCCTCTCCTTCTTATAGGAGTTTTCTTCCCCTCCCCTTCCCATGTGAATCTTTGTGTGAGAAAGATTATTCTATTTGGTCTTTCTTTACCCCCTATTTATACATTACATTTTCTCCACATGTTAGTATACATAGATTGATATAAATGTTGTCCTTATAGAAGAGAGTTTGAGTAAAAGAAGAAGATAACATTTTTCCCCTTTCCTTAATATTTACCTTTTCAGGTATTCCTTGCTCTTTGTTTTTCGGTATCAAACTTTCCACAGAGCTCTGTTCTTTTCTTTGCAAAAAGTTGGAAGTCTTCTATTTTGTTGAATGCCCATACTTTCCCTTGGAAGTATATAGTCAGTTTTGCTGGGTAGCTGATTCTTGGTTGAAGACCCAGCTCTCTTGCCTTTCTGAAGATCATGTTCCATGCCTTACGATTGTTCAGAGTAGAACTTGCAAGGTCTTGTGTGACCCTGATTGGCATTCCTTTATATCTAAATTGTCTTTTTCTGGCTTCCTGTAGGATTTTTTTCTTTTGTTTGATAGCTTTGGAATTTGGCAATTACATTCCTGGGAGTTGTCTTTTGGGGGTTTAGTGTAGAAGGTGTTCTGTGAGCTCTGTTAGTGGCTGTATTGCCCCCTTGTTCTAGAATCTCTGGGCAATTTTCTTTGATTATATCTTGTATCACCATGTTGAGTTTGGTGTTTATTTCTGGCTTTTCTGGAAGTCCAATTATTCTTAAATTATCTCTTCTCCCTCTATTTTCCAGATCTGTCACCTTGTCGGTGAGATATTTTATGTTCTCTTCTAATTTCTTGGTATTTTGGCTTTGCTTTATTAATTCTTGCCCTTTTACACGATCGTTGTCTTCTAGCTGCCTGATTCTGGCCTTTAAAGCCTGGTTTTCCTTTTCAGTTTCATCACACCGGTTTTGTAGATGCGTGAATTTCTTTTGCATTATTTCCCACTTTTCCTCCCAGAAGGCTTCCATCTTCTTGGTCATTTCTGATTCAAATTCTTCATGGGTTTGTGGAGAGTTTCCATTTCCTTTGGAAGGTTTCGGAGCATTTTCTTGTATATCGTCATCTATCTCCTCTGTATTTTGTATTTTGGCTCCATAGAATGTGTCCAAAGTCGCCCCTTTCTTCTTATTTTTCTTGGGATTTTGGGGCTTCTGTGGAGTTTGCCATCTCTGAATGGGGAGGATTAGCTTTTCTTATCTCTGTCTGGTGTTCAGAGGCTTTAGTCCTGGGCAGATTGTCGGTTCTATGAGCTTTCCCTGGGTTAAATTGAGTATGCCTTCTGGCAATGACTTTCACTGGAACTGGAATGGAAGGGTCGGACCAGGGGGCCACACTCTCCCCCGGCTCTATCAGCTTCCCTGCAGGGGTCGGGTTGCTTTCCGGAAGTTGCCTTCAGAATGGCTGGCCGTGAGGCTGTTTTGTTGGCCCTGAGGGTTGCTGTTGTTTCAGAGGACCCTGCTCTCTGTGGGGGGATGGGCCACGGCTTCCGGGAGTTCCGAGGGCAGTGACTTTCACTGGGACTCAGATAGAAGGATCCAGCCCATGAGGCTGTCTTGCCCGCCCTGAGGGTTGCTGGTCTTTCAGACGACCCTGCTCTCTGAGCGGGGTGGGGCCGCGGCTTCCCGGAGCTTTGGACTCTGCACTCCTACCCCTTAGGTCCGAGTGATCTCGGGTTCTGGCTTTTGAGGGGGGCCGTACCTTTTGATCCAGGTCCAGGTCCAGGAGGAGGATTCCCAGGGTCTGTGCTGTTGATCGTTTTGAATTTTGGCGCCTTAGGAGCTTATAGTTTGAGGTCGGTCAGGAAGGGTTTTCCGGAGATCTGAACTTTAGCTTTCTCTAAGCCGCCATCTTGACCGGAAGTCCTAGGCCTTTTTCTTTAAGAGAGAAACTACGTCAGTCTTTAATCACTCACCATAAGGTCATTCCAAGCAAAACTCCAGTGTTCAGAGAGACTCTTCAGTTAAGCTCTCAGAGCTGAACTAAGTTCAGAGGCCTCAAGCTCCTTCCTTTTAAAGAAAATTTTCTCTTGTGTCACCTCCCCTAAATTTTCACATCTACCAATCACAGTAGATGCTTTTCCTAGGACAGCCCATTCTTAGTTTTTAGTTCTCACCTTCTCTGGGTAGATTATATCTTCTGAGTACTTCACACCTCTTTGCTAAGCTTGCCCTTTGTAAATTGCTTGACTTTTAATGATTAATTTGACCTTCATATGTACTTAGCACCCTTTTATATTAGATCTAAAAATAGACCTAGCTTCAGGTTTTGGCCTCATGGCAGGGGAGAGTTGGGAGAAGGCAGGGCTTGTGCTGGGGAGGGACAGGGAGGAAGAGGGGAGGCCAGGAAGCCCCTGCTGGGGGCGGCCCCCTGCCCTGGGAGTCCTGGCCTGGAATGGGGAGTCTGAAGGCCTGAGAGGAGACCCCAGGGGAAAAGGCCTTCCTGCTGGGGGAGGGCAGAAGCCAGGCTTCTGGGGGCCGGGCCTGGGGGTACCTGTAGGAAAGAGCTCCTTCTGGGGGCTGGCAGGCCTAGGAGGGCCCCCGAAAAGGTGCTGGACCCCCCATGCTGCCTCTCCTGAGGGCAGGCCCAGCCACCTCCCAGGTGGCCTCCCCCTCTGGGCCTCCCTTTAGGGCTGCCTCCCAGCTGAGCCTGGACAAGCTTAAAGCCTGGAAGAAGGAGAGTCTGGAGTCCAGGGAAGGGCCTGGGGGGCCCCCAACACCCCCACCTGGGGAGGGCAGGCCATGCCCAACCCAGGCCTGTGTATTCTCTCCTCCTGAGCCCCAGAGGCAGCGAGAGGAAGTAGAGCAGCAGCCCTGGGGCCTGTGGCCAGCAAAGGAAGAATCATCAAGGGAGAGAAGCCCTTCCAAGGCCTTTAGCCCCTCAGTGCCTGCTAGAGTTCAGGGCCTGGAGTCAGGGAGGCCTGAGATCTCCCTCTTCAGGACCCTGGACAAGTCACTTTAGCCTGCTTGCCTCAGTTTCCTCCCCTGTCCAATGGGCTGCAGGAGGTAAGGACCAAGCTGCCCAGCTTCTTTGTGATGTGGAGCACTTCACAAAGGGAATCCAGACACCAGAAGTTCAGTGAAATGGAGCCAAGATTTATTTATTAATCAATGGACCAATAAATGTACCTCAGTGGTCCCAAAGTGAAGTTACAGACAGTGTTTGTAGGGAAAGTGAGCTCAGTGTGGACAGTGAAACATGTCCTCTGACCAGGGCCAGCAGGCCTTACCTTACACTTGCCCAATGTGCCATTAGTGGGGATGGGGTTGACCCCTCGTTTGGGGAGCACCTGGGATCCCCTCAAAGCAGAAGGAGTGGCAGGATGTTAAGAGATCCCTGGAGGAGGGGAACTTGAGAGGGGGGCCTGGGCTGTCAGCTGCTGCCCTCTGCCTCAGTTTCCTTCTCTGTCAAAAGGGGGGATCCACCTGTTGTCATGTGCAGTGCTGCAGCCTGAGCTTCTGCCTCCCTCTGGCTCCAGTAGAGTGGGTCGGTGGCAAGAGCAGTAGCCGCCGAGGCCATGGGGACTCTGGTTTGTCTTCTTCCTTTTCTCCCTCCTTCCCCTTAGCCGTTGGGTACTGATCCGGGAGAGGGGAGGCAGCCTGGGTGGCCAGGGCGGGGGCTTCTGCTTTGAGGATGGGAATCTTCTTCACCAGGATATGGAGACTGTTAAATCACCAGGAGCACAAAGTTATCATTGTTGGTCTGGATAAATCAGGGAAAACCACCATTCTTGACCAATTTTCTATGAATGAAGTTGTACATACATCCCCTACTATAGGAAGTAACGTTGAAGAAATTGTAGTTAATAATACCCGTTTCCTAATGTGGGATATCGGTGGCCAAGAATCTTCGTTCTTCATGGAACACTTACTATACTAATACCGAGTTTATCATAGCTGTTGTGGACAGCCGACCGAGAGAGGATTTCTGTAACTACAGAAGAACTCCACAATGTTAGCACATGAAGATCTGAGAAAAGCTGGGCTGCTGAGTTTTGCTAACACCATTTTTAAATTAATTGTTAGTATGAGAAAGATGTTTGCATCAGCTTGGATATGTATTGTGGGAATACCTCAAATTTAGGTTAATGGCTTTGATTTCTATACTAAAGAAAGGTAAATAATATACCTAACTGAAGTGAATAACAGGCTTACTTATACCTAGAATGAAACCAGTACACAGATGTTAACATGCCACTTAGACTTTATCCTTTATGTTCTCTGTATTATATTAACATACCCAGAAAAATTTTGCACTGCTTCTTTAAAAAAAAAGAAAAGCTGAAAGTTTCTAAATTTTGAGAATGGGGGGAGGGGTCAGACTCATGAACACACACACTCAGAAGATATGGTACACTGGAGTGGAATTCTTATACAGTAATGGATTTAGTATTATGAACTGCCACTAATTTATTTCCAGAATGTTCTTTGTTTTAAAGGACTAATACTGTCTATTTAAGTAATCTTGTGTTTGAAATTATGAGAATACAATTTAAGAAGTAAATTTCCAGAGTCAATTAGGAGAAAAAACATCTATATGTGTCTATCAAATGGTGTAACCCTTCCAAGATTCTGAAGTATTGGGTTTTAGTTAGAATCATTGTATATGTTTTGAATTATATTTTTTTTTTTACTTTTTGAGTTGTAAAACATATCAGAGTATTTTGAGAACATTTAAAATTATAGCTATGTGACTTCCTACCATTTATATATTGCTTAATCACTAGGGAATTGGAAAAAGCAAACATTTCTAAATGTTTATTATTATTTCTAAATGATTCTGCATGGTAAGTGACTTAACGTAATCTATATTAATCTTTATTGACATTTATGCTACTGTTACTCATAGTGCTATAAATGTTGAAATACCTTTAAAAATTTGTTAAAATCAAAACATAAGCCTCTGATATAACCACGAACAACCATACTATCCATACTATTACCATTAAAAAATTCTTGTGTATTATATTGGCTTAACTTTAAAATCCCAACTATTTTAAAATACTATAATTTTAAAGTATACAAGAAATAACAGTAAAACTTAATGTGAGTTTTTTCAATATTAATAAATTTATAGGGAGAAATAGATGCATATGTCATAAATAATATGGTTTTAAAGATCATCACTACCAAAATATGTAATAAATAAAATTTTAACTAAGTAAAAGAAAAAAAAGAAGGGGGTATCCAAGAGCCAGATCCCCAGGCCCTGGGGAGAGAGTTCCATGGATTGATCAGTCAATCTATAGACACATTATTAGGCGCCTGCTGTGTGCCAGGCTTCTGGCCTATGAAACAGCAGCTGGGCATGGAGGGGAAGGGGAGTGGGGGAGGGGAGAGAAGGCTGCAGCTCCCCAAGGTGGGGAACAATTCCTTTAAAAACCCTCCCCCACCAAGACTCTAAACCCAGAGGCCCAAGCAAGATTCCATTTCCTAGAATGCCTCTGTCAAGACTTCACTATACTCCCCACGTAGAACGCTTCATTTCCCAAAATGCCTGGGTTATGACGTCCTACAACTCTTGGCACATCCCCTTGTGTCACCCCGAGGCATTCTGGGAATCTCACCTGGGCACTCTCTGCTCCTGGACCGCTCACAGTTGTGGTTTGGGGATCTTTCCTGGTAAGGGGAGGTGGAATGCGGCCGCAGTGCGCAGGCGCAGCCCCGACTCCCTTCTTTGGCTGCTGAGACTTTCTGCTCCGGAACTCCTGGGAGGCGGGAAGACCCCAGTTCACCGGTTCCGGGTCTCTGAACTTGTGCCTGTGGGACAAGAGAGGCGGGGCCGGAGCCCGGGGCAGCCCCTGTAAGTGGTTGGGGGAGGGGCTGTCTCCCTGTCTGTCTCTCACTTTAGAGGCCCCCAGAAAAGGGACAAACACGGAAGTGCGGGGGCCGACCGGGGCCGCTCAGCCTGGACCTGGATCCGTGGCGGGGCTTTGCCCTCCCCCAGAGGAGAGAGAAGGGGCCGCCAGCCCCGGACTCCGGAGGCAGCTGGTCCGGGCTAGTCCGGGCCCTTCGGTAAAAAGGACAACCTGGTCAGAACCGTCCAGGGGAGCGCAGCGCACGTGAGCTCAGTCAGGGGGCGGTTCTTGTGCCCTCTGGGAGGAGCCTTGATGTCGGGCTCTGAAGAAATGCCAGCTCGCTCTCCCCCTCCCCCACCTGGTGCCCGTCTCCCCTCCCCCCTCCCTCCATCCACCCAGTGCAGTTTCTGAATGGAATGAAGCCAAAGATGGCAGCAGAGGGGGAGGGGAGGCTTCTGCCTGGCCAGTTCAGGACCCTTCCCAGCCTGAGGCTCCCTGTGCCCCCCTGTCGGGGAGAGTGCCCTGAGCCCAGGGAAGGGCCTGGGAGCCCCTCTGACCCTCCCTCTCTCTCCTTCCCCCCAGGCGCCCTCAGAGGAAGTCTCCCCCACCTCGGGGCTGCCACCCCCTGAAGAACCCCAGGGTGGCCCCGCAGAGAGCCCGCAGCCAGAGGAATGGCCCCCAGGACCGTGAGGCCCCCCTCCCAGGTGAGTGCAGCCCCTCCTCGGGCCAGGCTGGGATCCAGCAGAACTCAGAGCTGGGTCCCTGCCAGGCCTCCAGGGGCGCCGTCACTGCTTGTGCTCAGAAGTTCCTGAGTCAGCCCTGGCTGCCCCCCATCCGCTGTGTTCTGGGGTTTCCCAGCCTTGGTAGTCCCTGCCCGGATGAGCCGCCCAAGTGCCACCAGTCAGGCCCAGGCGCTGCCATTCTCTCCCCCCCACACCCCCCCCCCCCCGTGTGACTCCCTCCCTCAGCGGGGTGGCCGGGGGGTCCCCCAGCTCCAGGGATGGCCCAGGGACAGGCTCTGCTCCTGCCCTCCAGGCCCCGGGCTTGGGCGGGTCAGTCAGGCCTGCCAGGGGGGCTTCCAAAGGAGTTTGAGGGAGATCAGATGAGACACAGCTGGGAAAAGGAGCGTTTTGAGCCCAAGGAAAGGGCTGGGCGTGGCGGGCAGGGCTGGAAGGGCTGCTGAGAAGGGCTCCAGCCAGGCTCCTGCCTCCAGGCCAGAGGACACGCCATGGGGCTGCTTCCTGGGTCAGGCAGGGGTTAGGCTTTGCCAGGCCTTTGGGCCTTATTAGACAGTAAGAAGTGGGGGAGGGGCAGGCCTATCAAGTTCAAATCCACCTTCTCCTGTTAATGGCGTGTTTTGATTCATGGCTGGATATACTGATTGAGTTTCCTTTGGCTAATGCTCCAGGGTTTTGTAGAGTCTTATTCATACTTTTTAATTTTTTTGAAACTTTCAAGAATTGGAAATGGCTTCAGGGCCCCATTTATCAATAACACACCCCACAGGCTCTGGAACCCAGGACATTCCTAATTGAATACATTTCTTTCTTTCTTTTTTTGTTAAACCCTCACTTTCCGTCTTGGAGTCAATACTGTGTATTGGCTCCAAGGCAGAAGAGTGGTAAGGGCTAGGCAATGGGGGTCAAGTGACTTGCCCAGGGTCACACAGCTGGGAAGTGTCTGAGGCCAGATTTGAACCTAGGACCTCCCATCTCTAGGCCTGACTCTCAATCCACTGAGCTACCCAGCTGCTCCCCTGAATACATTTCTTAAGCTGTCCATTTTCTGTTATTGGCAGTATCACGGCTCTCCTCACGTTTATTATACATTAATATTGTTTTGTGGAATTCCTTTCTAAAAGAACCTTCTCCATTGTATACAGACAAATGCCCCCCTCCCCCCAATCCAAATAGCAGGATACTCCCGACAGAGCTGACAAAGGCCTGAGATTGCTGGATTATTAGGCGCCATGTCAGTGCTAGGAAACTCTGATGTGGTATTCAATGATGAGCTGATGAGGTCTGTTCATGCCTGTGTTTGGGGGCCATTTTAGTCACTTCTGGCAGCTTGAACTGGATGGATTCGGGAACAGAATTCCTTTTGCCAATCAGGAAATACTGGGGACTGCTACTGTTATATGGAAATCACTTTAAAAGACTGATATATATTAATTTAAGGTCGCCAAGGAATTCAGCTATGTAATTCCTAAATGAAAATTCAAGTCAGCAGTCAACCTTTTATGGAGTTTTTAATTACAAACAGTAGGAAGAAAAGTATGAGAGAGAGAGAGAAGAGAGAAAGAGAGAAAGAGAAAGGGGAGAGAAGGGAATAGGGCTTAAATACCCATTCTGCTTAGGCTGGGCCAAAGGCCCAAGGCCTTGGATAGCCGAGGCAAAGAAAAGAGATCAGTCCCTATCACTCACGTGACCAAAATGGAGAAACAGTCTAAGGGTCTCCACTCCAAGCACCAGGCTCCAACAACCTCCTCTCCTTCCCACAGAAAGTCCCCAGAACTCTTCGGCTGTCCTCTACCTCACTTCCTGTGTCTCACCTGTGCCAATGGTGGCTCTAGCTTCACCCAGGACCGCCCATAGTTCTCTCCCCTTTGCACATGTCTGTTGAAGGCCATATTCTCAAATAATTAAATCTTGAGCTTTGCTGCAGCCCTTCCTAAATCCTGTTACCCTGAGTAGGGTGGAGAGTGTAGTTTCCAAGACCTGAATCTGTTATTCCAAGTATCTCTATTGTTATTGATCAGGAAATAGCCAAATCCCATCCTCTAAAGAATGGTTTGAACAGGGTTGAGTAGTTTTGAAATTCACACTACGGAGTCGCAAGAAAGCAAGACTGGAACATTATGAAAGAGGGATAATGAACGTTTATTGTAAGCAGAACACCAGATTTAAAGCTCTTCTTGAGAGAAACAATCTATCCTCAATCCTATCCAGAATGTGAACAGGGGAGTTAACCTGTTCCCAGGAGATCTTGGAACTGTTCATGCAGGCTTGAACTGAGATTTCTATGTTTTGGCGTACTCAGCAGGAACGGTATGTCACAAACACCTGGGAAGAGGAACTCTATTCCATGAGGTCATGAAAGGTTCACTGCAATTCCCCCTTTTTGTTTATGCCATCCAATTCCCTTTGGTACAGGGTCCGATTAATAGTTTTTTGCAATACAGCAAAACTAGTCATTAAAGCTTTTAGTAAACAAGGCAAGCATAAGCAGATAAACAAAATCACAAGCGCACCAACTACAAGAAGAGTAATATCATGAACTAAGGAGGACAACAATTCCTTTTTTGTTTCAATCCAATTATACAAAGAATCCGCAATATGCTGTGGTTCAAGGTCCTCCTGTAAGGATGAAACAATATTCTGAATTAATATACTGAGATCGTTAATGTCTTTGGTGATGTTTTCATGGTCCCATAATCCCTGTAATTGTAATTTAATTTTTTCCGATGTTTTTGTGTCATTATTTACTGTTATGGGTAGTAAGCAAAATGCAGTATATCTATAATCACATTTCATGCGTATTTTCAATGACAAATATTCTACTTCATTCATTAGGTCAATCATATTTTTCTGTAACATCATAATACTTTTATAAAAACTTATATCAATTTCTTTTTGTTTTTCTAATGCTGAGGTTACAGTAGCAGCCAATGCTTTCAAATAATTGACATCATGTTCAAGAATATCTAAGTTAGAAACTGATTGTGCCAAAGATACTGTAGTGATTAAAAATAGTGGAAGACATAAACTGTGGCAGATAATAGAGTGGTTGGTTAAAATTGTGACCACAGAAAATATGGTTTCAAGACAATGTGTTGTTTTAAATCAAATAATATGAAGTGGTCGCCAGGGAAAAATTCCCAATTATTAAATATACCCAAGTCAGCTGGGTTTTATAGAGATTTTAATTAATACAAATGAAGAATTAAAAAAAGGAGAGAGAGAGAAAGAGGAAAATAATGAGAAAAAGATAGGCCGGTTCAGGTCAGCCCAGGCCCAAGCCCTAAGAGAGAGATCAGTCAGTCTTTTATCCACTCACCACAAGATTTGTCCAAGCAAGGATTCTGGTGTTCAGAGAGACATCAGTTCAGTTTTGGCCAGCTGCCATCTCCAGAGAGAGTTCCTCTGAGAGAGTCCTGCTCTCAGTTTCTCACCTCCTTTTAAAGGCAATTTTCTCCTGTCACCTCCCCTAAGTTCTCACATCTACCAATCACAGTAGACGTTTTCCAAAGGACTGACCATTCTTAATTCACACCTAAGAAGGCTAAACTTTTGAGTAATTCACGCCTGAGTAAGTTCTCACCTCTTTGCTCCTTATAAATTCACAAGTTGCCTGACCTTTATAGGTACTTAGCACCCTTTTGTATTAGATCTAAAAATAGGCACAGCTTAAGAACTTTTTGTCTTACTATAAGTATGGGTTCAAGTATCTTTCATTGTTCAGCAAGGAATTTCTTCCCCTAAAGCAGGCTTAAGTAGGGGTGGAGTAGAGGTCTCACATTCCTGATCTAAGTTCCTTCATTGTTTAAAATGGGGAATGGTCTTAACCAAACCTTATGAAGTAGGGTCTGAGAATTTTTAAGATTCACAATACAGAACCTATTATAGTAAAAGTCAATGCAGAAACTAATGCTACTATGCCTAATGCAATACAAATAATACATTGTTTATGACGTGGGCTTATTTTTTGTTGTAATACATGAAGAATTTGATCCCCTGGACGACCATACCATGAATCTTTATGTTCAGTGGCAAAAAGGGCCATGTGTGGTTGCTTGATGGTTAAGACCAGCCCATACACTTGTGATCCTACATAGTAACTGACTCTACAATTGCTACAGGTTACATTCCAATATCTAACTCCTTTGTGTGTTATTTCAGTAATGTTCAAGGCTTCAGGATGATTTTTTTTAAACATTTTATTTGGTCATTTCCAAACATTATTCATTGGAGACAAAGGTCATTTTCTCCTCCCCCCCCATAGCCGACACACGATTCCACTGGGTTTCACATGTGTTCTTGATTTGAACCCATTTCCATGTTGTTGGTATTTGCATTAGAGTATTCATTTAGAGTCTCTCCTCAGACATGTCCCCTCAACCCCTATAGTCAAGCAGTTGCTTTTCATTGGTGTTTCTACTCCCACAGTTTGTCCTCTGCTTGTGGATAGTGTTTTTTCTCCTAGATCCCTGCAAATTGTTCAGGGACATTACACCACTACTAATGGAGAAGTCCATTACGTTCTATTGTACCACAGTGTATCAGTCTCTGTGTACAATGTTTTCCTGGTTCTGTTCCTCGCTCTGCATCACTTCCTGGAGGTCGTTCCAGTCTCCATGGAATGCCTCCACTTTATTATTCCTTTTTGCACAATAGTATTCCATCACCAACATATACCACAATTTGTTCAGCCATTCCCCAATTGAAGGGCATCCCCTCATTTTCCAGTTTTTGGCCACCACAAAGAGTGCAGCTATGAATATTCTTGTACAAGTCTTTTTCCTTATTATCTCTTTGGGGAACAAACCCAGCAGTGCTATGGCTGGATCAAAGGGCAGACAGTCTTTTAGTGCCCTTTGGACATAGTTCCAAATTGCCCTCCAGAATGGTTGGATCCATTCACAACTCCACCAGCAATGAAATAATGTCCCTTCTAGCATTCATTACTTTCCTTTGCTGTCATGTTAGACAATCAGCTAGGTGTGAGGTGATACCTCAGAGTTGTCCTGATTTGCATCTCTCTGACTACAAGAGATGTAGAACACTTTTTTATGTGCTTATTAATAGCTTTGATTTCTTTAACTGAAAATTGCCTATTCATGTCCCTTACCCATTTATCAATTGGAGAATGGCTTGACTTTTTGTACAATTGATTTAGCTCTTTATAAATTTGAGTAATTAGACCTTTGTCAGAGGTTTTTATGAAGATTGTTTAGGATGGTTTTTTACTGTAGTTATAAAAGCATATTCCCTGTTAGGCAAGCTCGAATGTCTAATGTAATACTTCTATTTACTGGTTTTTGGACTCTCCCAGTATTAGTGACATTAACATAGTGAGACATAGTCACTTTATCCAATGCCAGGGCTGTCTGTCCGCAATCAGTCAACATCTGTGTGAAATTAGCAGAATGTCACCAATTAGCTCTGGGGTGTCACCCACACAGGCGAGCTTCTCCTCCTATAAAACAATCATGAAATTTATAACAATCCAGTTTCTTTCCAATCCGCCTTGTGTCGTTGTGCCAAGACACCCCAGTCATGTTTTTCCAATGAATAAGTGACACCCTTTTAGAGTTACACGATAGCAAGGGCGGAAACATATTAATAGTGTCTCTTTGTTCATATTCCATCACATAAGGACAAATGGGTCTCTCTTGTCCCCAAGTACTATCACAAGATTCCCCCAACCAACCTAGATATTGCCGTTGGCCGTAACCTTCCTATTTTACCCCTTTGTGTACACGATAAGGTCCTGTCCAGAGAGTCTGACAGGTCAGGATGACCATAATAAGGCACCTGCAGAGATCTGAGGGGCAGGCAGGCAGGATGGCCTCGCGCGAGGCACACTGGGGGTGCCCCAACTAGTCCAGTCCAATTGAAAGGCACAAACAAGTTGTTGGCCTGAACAATTCCCTCGACGGAATGGGAGCCGAACTCTGTCTTTACCTGTGGAGACACAAACAAAACCTCGGCCTGCAGGATCACTGAGTGGGGCCAAGATTGATAATCATCTTTTCCACATAACAAATTTTTGTTCTGGGGCAGGCAGGGAGCCTGGGAGTGGTGGTACTCCTGAATTTCGTTCATAAGAAAATGCAGAGAAAAATGTTCAGCTCTGGATATGTTCTTGGAAGTAAAGATCAAATTATTGATAGTATGTACAGCTATTGCCAATCGCCGATGCGGGGTGCCGTCTCCCCCTTTTTGTTTTAGAAGAAATGTTTTTAAGATCTGATTACTGCATTCCACAATAGCTTGTCCTTGTGGATTGTACGGGGTACCTGTGAGGTGCCGAATACCCCAAGTTTGACAAAAAAAGAAAAAAATGATTGGAAGCATAAGCAGGTCCGTTCTCTGTTTTAAATGTTCGGGGGAGGACCAGCCATCTGGAAAGTCAATAAGCAGTGATTAATAACATGAGAAATTCTTTCTCCCGTCAAGCAGGAAGCCCATAAAACCCCTGAATGAGCATCCACAGTGACATGGATATATTTAAGTCGTCCAAAGGACCGTTCATGGGTCACATCCATTTGCCATATCTCTGTACTATTTAAGCCTCTGGGAGTCACAGCAATATGCATTGGGGGTGGTTAGGAACACAATTAGGACACTTTTGAACAATACTCCTGACCTGATCCTTTGTGAGTTGGAACATTTTGCGTAAAGCAGGACTATTTTGGTGAAATCTATGATGGGATTCCTCAGCTAATTGTAACATGGAGCAATCAAAGCTTGATCTATGATGTCATTTCCTTTAAAAACAGGTCCAGGCAGAGTGGTATGACTGCGTACATGCAGGACACACACTGGACGTGTCCTGTGTCGTAGGAGAGTTTGTAATTCACAGAATGACGTTTGTACATTGCTTTGAGTGGCTCTGATGACAGCTTGTTCTGTACCCTGAACAGACTGAAAAACCTATTGAGAGTCCATTAGGAGGGTGAAAGGCTCCTGAAATAAGCAAAAAGCTGGTCAAACAGCTGTTAATTCATTGTGTTGGGTAGAAGAAAAAGGAGTGTAAAAATGACAGGGGAGCTGCCGTCCCGTATACGCCTGCCTCGTAACGAGCATTCGCATCAATGTAAACATTAGGTCCTGATACCGGACGATCTCTTAGAATATGGGGAAAACAACAGGATGTGGTGACAAAAAAGGAAATAAGCCTTGTGGAGTGCAGGTGGAAATAGCAGTGGGGTACATTCATAGTAAAGACCATTCGTCACGACTTTGTAAATATTTCTGTTGTATATCTTTAGCAATGGGTACCTGGACTTCATGAGGATGCTGTCCTAAACCTCAGACCACATGCTCTATGCCTTTCCATATTATTGAGCCATAAGACAGTCATAACTCTGTAAAGCCTTTCCTGCTTTGCTTTTTAGATGTAGCCATTCAATGACTCTGTTTCTCAGTTAAGGCACCTGTTGGTAACATTGGAGTTGCAAAAATAGTCACTTCGACGGCTAATTGAGGCTGATAACGGTGAAGTGGAGCCTGATTCAATTTGTCTTCTACTATCTCTAAAGCAAGAGAGGCCTCAGGTGTCAAAGTTCCAGGGGAATTCAAGTCAGAACTCCCTTCCAGTATTTTGAATAACGGTTGTAATTCAGTTGTAGTAAGAAATGAATATTGCTTAACCCAATTGATATCACCTAACAATTTCTGATAATCATTTAAGGTATTAAAGCAGTCCTTTCTTAATTGTATTTTCGAGGCATAACAGATGTTGCACATAACTGAGCCCCTGAATAGAGTGCAGGACTTGTTTTTTGAATCTTTTCTGAAGCAATAACTAAATGGTATTTTTGCAAGGTAATTTCCAATTGTCTATAGCACTTTTTAAATTTGGGATTCATCTTCAGCCGCAATAAGAATATCATCCACATAATGGATGATGTACAGAGCAGGAAAATGTAGTCTTACAGAATGAAGGACTGAAGCTACATATTTTTGTCTGTATAATCTTATCATTCTGGTCCTGGAATGTTTGCATTAAGATTCCACAGCTTCAAACAAGCTACTTAGTCAGACAAGGCTGACAAAGTTTGTTTGTTTGTTTGAGCATCTTAAACCTCCGTTTCTACAATTAAAATATACTCATCTTTAAGTTCTCTCACACAGTGGTTGTCACCTCTTTGAGGTTCCTATTTCAGTCCATAAGTATCAGTGTGGAACAATTATAAGCACTTCTTTCTCCTTCCTGTGTGCAAGGAAGGGGTTAATAGTTTCTGAGCAATTTATCCTTAGGCTCAATTTAGATTTATTACTTCACAGCCTTGTCCCATCCTTCTTTAACAAGTGAGCTCACTACAATTTAAAATTTTGAATGCATCAAACCCCCTTCATAATAATTTACTCTGAGCGGATTTTAGTTTGAACTCCACAACTTCCAAATAACTTTGATTAAGTCCTTTAGCAATCTTTCAGTGTGTAACCAAACTGAAGTTCAAAGCATTTCCCTGTACTCCTCTCAAACCTCTGTCTAAAGTAGAATAGATCCTCCAGTTTAATTTTCTTTTAGCTCAAAATATTGCTACATAACCTGATTAAATTCCATCAACATCATTCCTATTTATAATTTGTTGTATCTATTTCACACTATAATTCATAGTATCAACTAGTATCTCTATCCATTACTCTTATTTCTTCTAGCTTCTCTTCTTTACCATTATTGTAAGTAGAGGAAAGGTACTGTACTGAATTGTATGTAATCCTTATGACAAGCCCTTCTTGATTTCAAGGCTGAAGTTTGCATATTATATACCCTTATATTCCTTCCTATACATTGTACACAGTTTTAAAAGCAATTCATATAACCTTAGTCAAAGACATCGTTTAGAAATTCTCTCTTGCAAAATACCAAATTCTTAGTACTAGTATTATTAAATCCCATGCACAGATTAATCACTTTAAAAACTTCTTGTGTGTCATATGATTTCTTGTTACTAGTTCTGACAGCATATGCATTAAAATAAATCTGATTTGAAAAAATCCTAAATTTAAATTCTAGAATAAGTTCTTCTCAACAACATAACTTTTTCTGGATGACTTTTACATCTATAAAGTAGCCAGTGCAATTTCTGTTCTCATAGAATAAAACATTCCCTCTCTGTGTCAGGCTGGCTATCAGTCACATTTAGACAATTCTCAAATTCACTGAAACCATTATGCATAGCAAGATCTAACAAAACAAATTTCTAACCATGAGTTTTGTTGTGCTCAATAAAATCTGGTTAACATTTCACATTTAACTGACAAATAGTTACCATCATACATGAAATTATATTTGTATCATATCAAAATCATTAGCAATCTTCCCAAATTGCATACCCCAAACCATTAATCTTAAATAGCCTCTAATTATGGAGTAAAAATCTCCCTTTTTCTGTTCTGAATTTTTCTCTTTTTCACTCCTTAGGGTGCCCATCCAAAGGAAAAAAGAGGAAAAAATCATTGAACAGGTATTTGCTTTTGTCCTCTGTTGAGGATTTTTGACAGACAAGTTCAATCTTGCAACTATCCCATTTTATTTTCTTTATGTAAGTGTCCAATTTAAGAATATATAGAGACGAGACTGTGACAAAGACAATGATAAACAGAAACATCCAACATTGTGACAAGCATGCTTTGAAAGGAAAAAAATCAGTGTTTTAGGATCCATTTTTAAGAAGAAATATTTACAGGGAGAAAAAGCCTTAAAACAGTTTCAGTGTACTGCCTTTAACTGAAGAAGCTGTGCTGAACTAAGTTACTGAGATTAGCCATCTGAGTGGCTGAGTTGACTTTCTGGTTCCCTAACTTTCCCTGAACTCTACATGCTGATCTATCTAAACTTTCTCTCTTTTGACTTATGATTTCTAACAAAATGCTCTTGTAGTAGCTGGACAAAACTACTATCTGCTCCCAATTGGGGTTAGAGGTGAGCTGTTCATGAGGCTGACTGGATTTCTCAAGGAAGGAACTTTTACCCCTCCCCCCCTTACTGAACAGAATTTTCTTTTCTGCCACTTTATCTTCCACACATAACTTAACAACATTGTAAATTAATGCAAATTTAGGCTGTGGTTGTTCATTGCCAGTAAATTTGGATCCAATCCATTCCTAATCTTCTATAGTGACCCTATTTTGATCCAGGAACCACAGGGCTAATCTCCGGATATATTGGACAAAATCTTTCAACTTCTTCCTTTTTACTTTAACTCCATGTAGCCCTAGGACTGTTCTGAGTAGCATTCTTGCAATGTGATCTTCATCTGTGATGAATACCGGGATATTACTCATCTTATTTATACCAAACAAATCCAATTGTCAGGGGGAAACAGCAACAACAACAAAAAATAATACTAGCAAAAGACCAATATCTACTGCAACTATAATACAAATTGAAAGAACTGATATTCCCTCTCACCCTTAGAGTATCTCATATATTCACCACCGAGGGGATCTCCGTAGTGTCGGGACTCTGCATGACCAGCACACAGTGTCGGGGGTTCTTGGAAGAATCGGACAAGTTGGGGGTTCACCAAAAAGAACCGGAGGGTGGTCCCTGTTCTGGGTGCCACTTGCTGGGGACTGCTACAGAGTCACAAGAAAGAAAGACTGGAACATTATCAAAGCAAGGATATTGAACGTTTATTGCAAGCAGCACACCAGATTTAAAGCTTTTCTCGAGAGAAACAATCTATCCTCCCCAATCCTACCCAGAATGTGAACAGGGGAGTTAACCCGTTTTCAGGATTTCTTGGAACTGTTTATGCAGCCTTGAACTGAGATTTCTATGTTTTGGCATACTCAGCAGAAATGGTATGTCACAAACACCTGGGAAGAGGAACTCTATTCCATGAGGTCATGAAAGGTTCACTACAAGGAAATGCATTCCAGGCCAAGGTCTCACTGTGCTGTAGACTATGTTAGATTTAAAATAGTTTTGAGCATTAAATAGTTGTAGATAAGACAGTGGGAGCCATAAACTGTGATAATTAAAATGTTTGGGAGCAAGGGAAATATATAACAATTATGACTGCTGAAATATGTTTTCTACTGTGTCTTGGTTTTATATAAATATAAGATGGTCGCCAGGGAATATATTCCCAATTTATGAATATGCCCAAGCCAACTGGGTTTTATAGAGAAATTTAATTTATAATACACTGATTAATCAATAGAAAAAGAGAGAAAGTAAGAAAGGAATAAGAATGACGGGCCTCAAGCCAATAAGACCTAGACCTCAGTCCTAAGAGATAAATCAGTCAGTTGGTTTTATCACTCACCCAAGATCTCTCTAGGTAAGGCTTCTTATGCCAACCTCAGGCTCCACCTTCAAGAGAGCCTCCTTTCAAGAAATGTTTCCAGAGAATCCTCCTCCTGACTCCTCCTGAGTTCTCCTTCCACAGCCTCCTTCAAGACCTCTCCAGGAGCTCTCCCTCCAGGACCTCTCTCCTCTCAGACCTCCTTCAGAGCATCCACCACCTTCCATCCTCAGACCCCGCTATCTTTAAGCCAACAATCTAAGTTCCCTCCCCTCAGTTCTCACATCTACCAATCACTGTCAGTGTCTCCCCTGTGCCAATGGTGGCTCTAGCTTAACCCAGTACCGCCCAGAGGTCTCTCCCCTTTGCACATGTCTGTTGAAGGTCATATTCTCAAATAATTAAATCTTGATCTTTGCTGCAGCCCTTCCTAAATCCTGTTATTCTGAGTAGGGTGGAGATTGTAGTTTCCAAGACCTGGTTCTGTCATTCCAAGTATCTCTATTGTATCAATTCTAAAATCAATCATGACTCAAAGAACTTCCTGTTCTATGCTTAAGCATAGGTCAAAGCCCTTTCCATTGTTTAGCAAAAGGTTTCTGTCCTAAAGTAGACTTAAGTAGGGAGGAGAAGGATCCTCCCATGCCAAGGAGTTTCATATTCCAATAGAGTTCTTACTATCAGTAGGAGATTTTTTTAAGTATGAAATTTCCCAATGGGGAAATTTCCAACATTCATAAGTCTAAGAAATTTTAAGGTTTACAACTAAGAGAACAGAGACTGGGTAGCACCAAGAGTTGCCTATTGGAAACAACACTCTGGACCAAGATCTTATGTGGATTAGAATTCAGTGGGCCTTCCTATTTGTCCCAGACAACTCCCTCAGGGTCATGTCCTGTGACTGGAATCCATATAACAGGAACTTTTGGGTGCTTTCACTGACTTCAGGCAGCCATTACAGGAGCTGGTTAGGGAGGACAGAAACCAACCACAACTCTGACAACATTCAGAACATGAAATTCCTAGAGAATGAGGCTCACAGTTTGGAGGTATCAATTTACAGTGTCGGGTCAGATAAATACAGACTAGGATCAGCTTTACGGGAATGAATTAAACCCTGGCCAGCCCTCTTCCAGGGAACAGACAGTGTGGAGGATGTTGGACTCCCGTCAATAGACAGCAACTCCTCTGAGACACCAGCAGCCACTTAGGCTCAGTTGAGCAGGGATGCTGTAGTTGTTGGTGGCCCGTAGTAGGCTGCAGAAGTTCAGACCTCAGCACCCTCCTGCTTATGACCTTAGATGGAATAACTTACATTGTCTGGGAGGGCAGGTGTGGAGGGCAAAGATCTCTTTTGAAAATGTCCAAAGCTTTTAGAGCAGCACCTTTTACCATGGGCAGGACAATAAAAGAGAAAACATGAGTTAAATCCTTTTTCCAGTGAAGAAATTACTCTCTTGGGGTGCACAGTTTGTGGTTTCTTTTTCTTTTTTTTTAAATCTTTACTTTCTCTCTTAAAATCAATACTGTATATTGGTTCCAAGGCAGAAGAGTGGTAAGGGCTTGGCAATGGGGGTGAAGTGACTTGCCCAGAGTCACACAGCTGGGAGGTTTTTGAAGCCTGATTTGAATCCAGGAGCTCCTGTATGTAGGCCTGGCTCTCTATCCACTGAGCAACCCAGCTGCCCCCTGGGTTTATTTTTTTAATTGTGCCCTTCAGCGAACAAAGCAGAAAGAAAAATATTGCTTTTCAGACTTGCATCTTTCTTGGGTCAATACTATATTTAAATTTCTCTTTTGATGCAGTTCAGGACTAAGTTTTCCTGTTAATTATCTTGGGGGGGGGGTAGCTGGGTATCTCAGTGGATTCAAAGCCAGGCCTAGAGACAGGATGTCCTAGGTTCAAATCTGGCCTGAGACCATTCCCAGCTGTGTGACCCTGGGCAAATCCCTTAACCCCCATTGCCTAGCCCTTACCACTCTTCTGCCTTGGAACCAAGATGGAAGGTAAGGGTTTATCATAAAAAAAAATCTTTGGAAGTGTTATAAAGTCACTTTCAATATTGTGCATTTTCTATACACTTGACCATTGTTACATCATGCTCCTATTTACTCTTCTTTTATTGTAAACCTCAACCCTATAAAGGCAGAAGTAGAGAAAACTATTTTTTATAAAGAACAGTAGTACAGAATGTAATGGACATTCAAGAATTATCAAAGTCCCCAAAGGTATAATAGCCCTTTTAATGACAATAGCAAACAAACCCAGTATCATATTTTACATGAGTCTGCTGTATGACATATAAAGAAAATGGATACTGTAAGGATAATTTTAGGGTTGTGACCTAATCTAAATTAATTTTGGTTGCCAGGGAATATCCCAAATAAAATACCTGTCAGCTTGGAAATTTTTGGTGGTTTAATTAATACAGAGGGGAGGAATTAAAGAGGAGAGGGAAAGGTATAGGATTTCTACCTCTGGCTTGTGCCAGGGGTAGTTCAAAGTCCTCCGCCACCAGGTCTTTGAAGATTAGAGGCTTTTTCTAAGAGGATAGGGTTTGGAAGGTAAAGGAGAAAAGAATCAACCCAAACTCTGAGAGAGCTCAGAGAAGATGTCTTACCTGAACTAGGTTACTAGGCTTCTTCCAGTATGGTATCAAGGAAAAAGCACCACTAACCCGGACAATAGCTGCTGCCATGCCAAGATGCTGAAATGCTCAGTACGCTGCCAACAGCCACCTCTCTGCTGCAAAAGAGGCCAGAGAGAGGAAGTGACACGAAATATATAGACGGTTTTTACATCACTTTCCTGCGTCTCACATGTACCAATGGTAGCTTATGCTTGACTTAGGACAGCCCAGGGGTCTGTCAGTTGTTTCTGATTTGTCATTTGCTAGCACATGTCTGTCATTGGCCATCCTCCTAAATACTTAATCCTTAAGTATGGG
This sequence comes from Monodelphis domestica, assembly GCF_027887165.1. Taxonomy (NCBI): domain Eukaryota; kingdom Metazoa; phylum Chordata; class Mammalia; order Didelphimorphia; family Didelphidae; genus Monodelphis; species Monodelphis domestica. The sequence goes on from NC_077229.1 coordinate 5,448,638, forward strand.
TGTAGACATTCCTGTTTTTGTTAGACTTAAGTACGGTGGAGTAATCTAAAATTCACAATCCCCCCTGATGATGATTGGGAGACTAGTCTCCCCCACTGATCACTAAACATAATCCTACCCCTCCTAATTTTCTAACTGCAGGTGCATACATAATTTCACTTTCTAAGAGGAAACCACAACAGTTAGATAGAAGAGGGAAATAGAAGAAAGACAGATAGTAAAACCAATGTTTGCTGGGCGCATTGACAAAAATCATTTAGGGGGCAATCCCCTTTTGGCATAGGAGTATACATTCAAATAAATGTTCAGTCAAACTTCAGTTCAATCAACCACACCCAATATTTGTCCTGCATCTTCTTGATGTAGTGTAGGTTTTCTGGCATCTTTCTGCAACAGTTCATTCTCTGGGTTTAGGAATTAGTGAGCTTCTTCCTTGAAGATCTTTTCTTGAACAAAATTTCAAAATCATGGATTTTTATTAAAATGCAATCCCACCCCTGGATTGGGTATTAAAAAACATCCAGTTCAGCTCAGGATGCATGGTTGAGTTATGGGGTTATATGAATCAATTATCAAAAGAAGAGAGTAAAAATAAATAAAGAAAACCAAAAATATAAAGAAAAAATGAAAGAAAGTTAAACTTATGGGAGAAAGAAAAAAAATTCAAAATCAAAATCAAAATATCAAAATCTATATAAAATGTCGAGTAAACAAGAATAAATTCATAATATGCCCTTGTATAGGTCCAATTTAAAGTAATTTCTATCCCACAAGTCTATACGACAGAATGCAGCAATATTTCACTTACCCATTTGCAGGCAAGACTACAGGAAGTTGCCATGCTATAAGAAGAAAAAGAACTAGAATTTTATTTTGATAAGGAAGTGTTATTCCCTGGTCTGATTTTTTGTCATTCTCAGGGATATGGGGAGCCAGGATGATAGTCAGACTTTGGTACTTGTCTGAGTACTTCACAAAGAGTGTAGATACAAGGAAGTCCTACGACTTAACATGTCAAGCATCGCAACCTTGAGTCTTACACTAGTTTTTTACTTGTGTGATCTTTTTGGCACTATTCAGGTTAAGTCTGTGCTCCTTGTTTTTATCCCATTTCTTAGAATCAGACGCAAGCATTAAACACAGTCCCGTAACATTTTATTAATAAATGGCAGGTTCCCACAGTTTAAAGCTTTTTGGGTATGCATTAATATTATAGTGGTAGTGGTAGTCTCTCGGTGATCGAGAATGACTATTGTCTTTGTGCAGTTTCATCTACGGTGTACCCTCATGTGGCTTTGGAGTCCAAAGGCTAAGGCGCAAATTTTGTGGCACATGGGGCATGGGACTCCAGTTGTTACGGGAGGTGCGGTTGTGGCCTGGTGTCGGCGTTCACGCGCAGTGGCAAGACGTCGACGTCATTCATCTTCAAAGGTGGTGGTAGCATGGTGAATGTGGATTCGCCAGCTGCTTCTGTCAGAGGCAGCGAGTTCTAGTTGCTTTGGTGTAATGCCAACCCACTTCTTTGGGAATCTTTTCTTTGATCGGCCTTGTTTCCTGAGTCCAGCTGACAGTTCACCATAGAATACCTGTCTTGGTATTCGCTGTGGGTCCATGCGGATGACGTGTCCAGACCATCGTAGCTGGGTTTTGAGGACCATTACTTCGCTGCTGGTGGAGTTGGCTCTGTTGAGGACTTGCTGATTGGTGATTCGGTCCTGCCATCGGATCCTCATAATTGATCGGAGGGAGCGTTGGTGGAATTGCTCTAGCTGTTTCATGTGCTTCCGGTACAGTGTCCATGTTTCTCAACCGTACAGGAGCAAGCTGAGGACCACTGCGTTATACACTTTGAGCATTGTCACAGTGCTTACACCTCTGTGTTGGAGGACTTTGCAGCGCAGCCGCCCAAGTGCCTGGCTGGCCTTTTGGATCCTGGCATTAATCTCGTGGTCTAGGGACCCGTCGTTGGCGATGGTGCTGCCCAGGTACTTGAAAGTATTGACATTAGAAAGCTGCGTGCTCTCGATTGTAATGCATGGCTGGTTAGTTGGCCTCCCTGGTGCAGGTTGGAACAGCACCTCTGTTTTGCTGAGGCTGATAGTCAGGCCAAACAGTTTTGTTGTGGTGGAGAACCTGTCCACAATGGTTTGGAGATGATTTTCTTGGTGGGCCATGAGAGCACAGTCATCTGCAAAGAGAGCTTCTAGGATGAGTCTCTCTGTTGTCTCTTTTTTTGCAGCCCTCTTTCCTGTTTATCCATCTTATCTCTTAAATATTTCAATTGTTTCTCCATTTTCTCCATGAGGTCATCATGCTCTTCCTCCTTTTCTTTGTTTCCCTTTTAAACATATAAAGCTGTTTTCCTCAATTCTTCGAGGTCCATCTCTGGCCATCTTGGGCAATGTGTTCTAAAATAATCCCTAATCACTTTGCAAGAGTTATTCACAAAGTGCTTTCTAATTTCTCTTAAGCTATTTTCTTTAGATAGGTCAAAATCCAGGTATGTGCCCCCAAACTTGATTATTGTGTCCATGAATCTGGAGGGTATCTCATCCTCATTTTGCTTAATTTTTTCAAATTCTGTCCACTTGTCTCTACTGTCTGTACATTTTCTCATTGCTGTTAGGATGGCCTCTCTACGATGCTATAGTTGTAAAAGATCCTGAGTCATTATAGATGTATTTGGGATCCCGATATGGCCAATGTGCTGTATTGCACTCCCGGGTTTTTTTTTTATATGAGCAATTATTTTATTTTCCTCACGTTCAGTTAAAAAAGCCTGTCGCAAGTTCTCAACGTCCTTCTAAGATGGATTATACAGAAAAAATATATATCTGTCATCTTACTAGAAAGGGATCTTGTTCACATGTGGGGATATTTTGTGTAAATTCATTTATTTAATGGGGAGTAAATGGTATATTGTGCCTTAAAGTCACCACATCCCTGTTCTGTCCTATTTCAGGTACTTCTCTTAGAGGAAACAGGCCTCTAGTTGAATTTGGTACCCATGGGCCAGTTTTAATAAGACAAGTTTCTCTAGAAGGAGGAGATCTCCTTTGGGCTGGAATTTGTTTTTGTGTAGGAGAAGGAACATGAGAAACTGGGATTTCAGGGGAAGGGTCTTGGGGATTAAGTTCAGCCAAGAGTTGCAGACCATGAGAGAAGAAGTTTGTTAACTGAGCTATAGGAAAGGTGTTTTCCATCTCTATTTTTGGGGAAGGAAATTTTCTCATTCAAAGGTTCAAAAACAGGTCAGTTTCTGGTGGGGTGGATGTTTACCAATTGATCCTGTAAGAAACATTTTAAATTCTCCAATTGGGCTGGTATGTTCTCCTTTATTTTGGACTCAATTTTTTCTATGTTTTCTTGCGTTTTATCTGATTTTTGCATAATTATTTTGTATGTTAACATCTCTTAACACAGTACTGAGGAGTACAAAAATAACATTACCCAATAATATAAAAAATTGGAGGTATGCTGAATTCCTCAATGTCCTTAATTCTTCAACCACCATATAAATGTTGAAGAATGTAGTATTCATTTTTATATATGTATATATCTTGTAAAAAATTAAATCCAAATTTACTTACCTCTATAGCTGATCAAAATAAGCTATTTAAAAAAAGATAGTCACAAAAAAAAAGTTTTAGGAAAGTTAAGAAGATTGAGGGTATTTTGTCACAACCAATGTGGTCAGCCAAACTTTAAAGGGTGAAATTATGGCTGAGACTGAATGTAATAATTATTTTGGTCAACAAGGATTTTATTTATAAAATCCTAAATAAACACCCAAGTCAGCTGGAAATTTTATGGTGATTTAATTTATACTAGAGGAGATTAAGGAGAAGGAAATAGGAAAAGTAGTAGGATTTTCTCCTGCCTGGCTAGTACCAGTTGGAAATATTAGAAGATCTAGAAAATAAGGTTTTGGAGTGTGAATGGGGAAGGAGTCAGCCTGAACTAAAAAAAAAAAAAAGGCTAAGCCAAGATGCCCGAACCTGAATCAGCTCAAGGGCAAATTCACTGCCAAACCCAGACAATTAACTGCCACCACTCCAAGATGTCAGAACGCCTAGCAAGCTGCCAGCCAGAGTCGCCTCTCCAGGGAAAAAGAGTGAAGAGAGGAAGTGTCATGCCTTATATAGACAGTTTTATGTCACTTTCCTTTGTCTCATCTGTACCAATGATAGCTTAGCTTGACTTGGGACAGCCCAGGGGTCTATCTGCTGTTTCTGCAAATGCCTGTTGAAGACCATTTTTTCTCAGATAGTTAATCCTTGAGTTTGGTGGAGACCCCTTCCTAATCTTGTTAAACTAAGGAGGGTGGAGAAATGTAGAGTTCCCAAGACCTGATTCCCTCAGTCCAAGTATCTCTATTGTTATTGATCAGATCAGCTAAATCAGATTTTCTAAAGTACAGTCTGATTATGGTGGAACAGTTTTAAAATTCACAGTACTTCTAGGGGGCCTATAGAAACCAGTCTAGGGGAAAGCTTTTTAACTCCTTGGGGTATCCCTGACACTCCTGTTACATTCTCTGAGCCAATGGAATAGCAATGTAAATCAGGTGTACTCTTTAATTCAAACCTTTAAGCTCCAGTGGGTAAAAGACAAACATAATAGGTATTACCCACCTTTAAGGTATCATGGGACTCATCAGTATGAGGGGTATGAGGGAGGGCAGTGGATAGGGACCATAGGTAGTAGGACATCAGGGTCTGGAAATTCAAAGGCTATATCCTTTAATTCCTGTGCCCTAGTCCCCCTCCTTACACGTTCATAGTATTTTGTAAGTTCCTTGGGCACCCCTCTGAGGGGCATTAGTACCCCGAGTATTTTTTGGATGAGCATCACTAAAGTTATATTGTTGTGGAGTAATTTGGTTTGAACGATCATTTCCCCAATATCTATTCCTATAGTTATCATTCCTAAAGTTGTGTTTTCCATTATGATTATAGTTATTTCTATAATTATTACTTCTGTAGTTATTATTAAACTGTATATTTCTTCTGATTGCCTTGAATAAAGTTCTACACTCTATCATTTTGTGCCCCTTCTTCTCACAGAATTGGAAAGTAATGGATTGATAATTAGATTGCTAGAGAGGGGCAAGTGCCATTGGTTGAGTATCATGCCCTCTTTCCTGTTTATCCATCTTATCTGTTAAATATTTCAATTGTTTCTCCATTTTCTCCATGAGATCATTATTCTCTTCCTCCTTTTCTTTGTTTCCCTTTGAAATATATAGAGCTGTTTTCCGCAATTTTTCAAGGTCCATCTGTGGCTATCTTGGCAATGTGTTCTAAAATAATCCCTAATAACATTGCAAGAGTTATTGACAAAGTGCTTTCTAATTTGTCTCATGCAATTTTCTTTAGAAAGATCAAAATCCAGGTATCGACTCCCAAACTCAATTATTCTGTCCATGAATCTGGAGGGTATCTCATCCTCATTTTGCTTAATTCTTTCAAATTCTGTCCACTCATCTGTACTGTCCATATTTTCTCATGGTTGTTAAGATGACCTCCCTACAATGGTATAGTTGTAAATAATCCTCAGAGTTGTTATAGTCCCATTTGGGATCCTGAGATGGTTAATATGCTGCATTGAGCCCCCAGGATTTATTGACATGAGAAATTATTATATTTTTCTCACGTTCAGTTAAAAAAGCCTGAAGCAAGTTTTGAATGTCTTTGTACGATGGATTATACTGAAAAAAATATGTTTGTCATCTTTTCCGTTACCAGAAAGAGATCTTGTTCATATGTGGGAACATTTCGTGTGAATTCATTTATTTCTTGGGGAGTAAACGGTATATTGTGCCTTAAAGTCACCACATTCCCATTGTGTCCTTTTTCAGGTACTTCTCTTAGAGGAAAACAGCCTGTAATTGAATTTGGTACCTGTGGGTCAGTTTGACTAGAATGAGTTTCTTTAGGAGGGCAAGATTTCCTTGGGGCTGGGATTGGTTTTTGGGTAGGAGAAGGAACAGAAGAAATTGGGATTTCAGAAGTTTGGGTTTCAGGAGAAGGGTCTTGGGGATTAAGTTCAGCCAAGATTTGCAGACCATGAGAGAACAACTCTGTTAGCTGAGCTACAGGGAAAGTGTTTTCCATCTCCATTTCGGGGGACGGAGTTTCCTCATTTAGATGTTCAGAAACAGATTTGTCAGGTTCATACCTGTTTTTGGTGGGGTTAGTGTTTGCCTGTAAGAAGTATTTTAAATTATCCAATTTAGTTGCATGTTTTCCTGTATTTTAGCTTCAGATTTTTTAATGTGTTTTTGTATTTTAGCTTCATATTTTTGCATAATTAACTGCATTTTACATGTACCAATTAGAGCTTAAGCTTGACTTAGGACAGCCCAGGGGTCTGTCAATTGTTTCTAATTTGTCATTTGCCAGCACATGTCTGTCATAGGCCATCCTCCTAAATACGGAATCCTTAAGTATGGGTGTAGACATTCCTGTTTTTGTTAGACTAAGTAGGGTGGAATAATCTAAAGTTCACAATACTTGTCACAAGTTTTTCAAGTTTACCAATGTTTCAAGCTTGGCTAAGATATTTTTAAAATCTATTACATCACAAAAATGTGGCAGAGGGGTCTAGAAAAATCAAAACCTCTATCCTGTTTATGTTGGGTCTAAGAATGTCACCATGAATCTAGAGATAATTCTGGTGAAAGGGTAAAGTGAGCTGAGGAGTTACAAATGAGAGTTGCCCCTCTTGGGAGCCATCCAGGGGTACCATGCCCTGGGATCAACTTCCCAGCTCCTTTGGTATGAGACTGAAATGTCCCATCGGGAGGTGGGGATTATAATTGTACTTCACTTCAGCTACTAAAATGAGCCTTACCTCTTATTACAAATAACTAAGAGACAAAATGATCACAGTTGTGGGGGGAAAATCTAAAATTGATGTCTAAAGACCCCTTAAAATCAATTTGAGACATTTAGCTCATTAAATTTTCCAAAGCTTGTTATACAATTTGTGGATTTAAAAACTTCTCCACCCTATTCAGACCATTCTTTAGAAGATCGGATTTAGCTATTTCCTGATCAATAACAATAGAGGTACTTGGAATAATAGAATCAGATCTTGGAAACTACATTCTCCTCCCTACTCAGTGTAACAAGTTTAGGAAGGGCTGCAACAAACTTAAAATTTCATTATTTGAGAATATGGCCTTCAACAGACATGTGCAAAAAAAATGACAGACCTCTAGGCAGTCCTAAGTCAAGCATGAGCCACCATTTGCACATGTGAGATGCAGGAAGTGAGGTAGAGAACAGCCTCTGGAGTTCTTGGGACTTCCTGTGAGGAGGGCTAGAGTTCAGTTCGAGGCTGAAGCTTGAGGTTGGAGGATCCCTGAAGAGTGCTTTCCTTCAGATTGGTCACATGAGTGATAAGGACTGATCCCTTTCCCTGTCTTGGCTCTCCAAGGTCTTAATGTCCTCTTTGGCTTAGCCTGAGCCAGAGTGGTTCTGAGTTACATTTCTTTCCTTCTCTTCTTCTTTCCTTCTCTACCTTTTTCCTTCTCTCTCTCTCTCTCTCTCTCTCTCCCTTCCTCTCCCTCTCTTTCTCTCTCCCTCTAATATTTTCATCCTCCTGTTGTAATTAAAAAACCATAAAAATTTGGCAGCTGGCTTGGATATTTTATTATTTGGGATTTCCCTTGGCAACCATTAAAATTTAGATTTTTTTCAGTCTCAACCATAATATTCACCCTTTACAAATTGTAAGCAGTTTTAATGAAGTCCATCCATCTGCTATATGACAATTTACAAAGTCAAAATAGAAAAAAGCTGTTTTTATATGGACTTTTTCAATATTTGTTCAGGATAGTTATAGGGGAAAGGTAATAGAATATAATAGTAGTTAAAATACAGTAGATTAAAATGATTCAGTGTAACAGAATAGTATTGAGTACATTAATATGTGAACTTAAAACAACAAAATTAAATCTTAAACAAAACAATCAGCAAAATACAATAAAATACATGGATTGTCTTTAAATTTCCTTTTTCTATTGTTGAGATTCCTTTTATTAGTGCTCTGGGATTCTCCATAGTGAGGGAGAACATGGGTTTGAGGAATCCCATACTGGGCAGGCCCAAATGGCAAAGAGTTGCAGGAAGATGAATTTCCCTCCTGAATCTCAGGCAAGATAAATGAAAGGATCAGTGCCCTCATGAAAAAAAATCCTATAGCTGGAAGCTGTTTAAAATACGTAATGTGCTATTTCATAGAATATGCCATGATTATGATCAGCTTCCTGTTTGGAAGAGTCTTTTCCTTCTCCTTGTCTCTCCCCCTCCAGGTCCCCTGCCACATGGAGGCTAATTGTTGCCTAAGGAAAGAACACCCTAGTTTATTTTTTTACCATCTTCCCTGAGGAGGGGCTCCAAGGACTCCTAGCTTCATGGCAGCAGCAATAAACATGATCAGCAACAGGGGAGGCTGATTTAGGAGCAGAGCTTAAGATCTGGAGGAGGATTATGGGGGATCTGGGGCTGAGTCCAGGGCCCCATGAGCAATCTGGGTCAAGAAGGTCAGGAGTAGATGGCTGGGACAACCGAGAAAGCAGGGGCAGACAGCAGGAGCAAGAGTAGAAGCAAGCTGTTGGAATTTAGCAGCAGTAGCAAGCAGAATCAGGAGAAGTGTCTTTGTGAGGGTGAAAGTGGGTGGGTGGAGTGGGCTAAAAGCCTTCGCAGGAGAAATGGCTTAAAAAATTATCTAGGCTATTTTAAAAATTGAGAGTTTTTCTCATCCCTTCTGGTTGCCAACAATAAAAATTAAAAGTATATGTCAAATAATAAAAATGTTATATTTTTAAGTGATTTATTAAAATGATTATTTGAAATCAAGAAATAAAGAGGATACAAAATAAAAACCATGTGCCCATGTCTGGTTAGCCACTTTTCAAAATACACACCTTACCGCCATCACTGCTGATTCTTCATTATGCCAAAAGAGCAGGAAGAACCCCAATGCACATTCCCTTTATCCTCTGTCTATAGGAAGTATGTAATGACAGAAAGTCAGTGGGCTCTCAGGATATGTGCTTGATTTTTAGGGTAACAGATTTTCAATTATACATTTCTCAGAAACTCTTCAAAAATATTCTTACCAGATCAACTCTGACAGTTGTGATGAGAAGGAATTTCAGATCACCTTCTCTCTATCTCCTCCACAGAATCTCATACTTTACTCAGAGAGCATTTCCCATCTCCCTGATTCCACAGGGAAAAGCATTTTGGGGTAACACACTTCTCCTGGTTTTACTCTTCACAACATGATTCTCACTTCAGACACAGAATGCTTTTGTCAGTATTCCTCTGGGCTCTGAATGACTGCAGTGCTGCTGGCTCTGACAATCTTCAAGGTTAGGAGTTTGGGTAAATCCCTTGTATGCTTCAGTTTCCTCCAGGCAGTAGATTAGGGTTGTACTAGATGAATTCTGAGCTCTAAATCCTGTGACTTTCTGGTTTAGAGGTATAGGAAATGAAAAATAAAGAAAAGAAAGCCCCAAAAAATAAAGAGAAAAGGTTATTATTTAGAGAAAAAAAATTAGCTCCTATTCTCTCTTCCACTCTGCTCAGCTCCCCTGAACAGGCTCCAGGTCTGATTGAAAGGTCCCTCTCTAGCAGGGGATTTGTCCATTTCTAGACCAATCCCATGCCAGGAAGTAGGGTGGAGGAAACCCTGGGAGGTGCACAGCATGCTAGAGAATATAGTTCCAGCTTACAATTGTTTTCTCAAACCCCACAGGGATCAATAACATTCATGGATGTGGCTGTGGACTTCACCCAGGAAGAGTGGTGTCTACTGGACCATTCTCAGAAAGAGCTGTACCTGGAGGTCATGCTGGAGAATGTGAAGAATCTACTCTCTGTGGGTAAGAACCATTTCCTGTGTTAACTCTAAATCTACCATTAAGAGAATGTCTTGGGGGGTACCTGGATAGCTCAGTGGATTGAGAGCCAGGCCTAGAGATGGAAGGTTAGGTTCAAATCTGGCCTCAGACACTTCCCAGCTATATGATCCTGGGCAAGTCACTTAACCCCCATTGCCTAGCCCTTATCACTCTTCTGCCTTGGAAACAATATACAGTATTTTTTCCAAGATGGAAGGTAAGGGGTTAAAAAATAAGAGAGAGAGAGAGAATGTGTTTATTTTGAGCCAGATGTACAGGATTTTGAGCCTTTGTCAGTGATTTAAAAAGCATAAGCGCTGATCTCGGCCCAGGGGTCTCCTTGTGGTAGCTTTTCATTAAAAAAAAAAAAATCTTTGAATTATGTGATGGGAAGATGAGACATTCCCTTCTTGTCCTTAAAATTGTTTTTCCTCTGATTTTGATAGCTTCAGGTGAAAACTTAAACTAGTGTTACAGATTTATATTCCTGAAGCTAATCTTAGAAATCATCTAGGCCAGCCCCTAATTAGACCTGCAATTTGTGGGTAAATGTTCTACTTATACCCAAGCAGCTTTTCTTTGAAGATGGGCATTGAAGGTAACCCTCTACCTTCCAAAGGAGCCCGTTCCCCTTTGGACTGGGTCTGGTCTTTAGAAAGGATCTTCTTAATAATAATATTAAGTATAAATGGGAGAGGTGAAGCCAAGAATTTTCCATAGCAGTTGCAAAAGCTAAACCTGCCCTCACAATGTCAAAGCAAATTTAAATGTGCTTTTTAAATGGCTAGAGTCACAGAATGAACATGGGTAAGAGTGAGGAGGCCTTCCTGAGGAAAACAACTTGAAAATTAGACTGAAAGGGTATATTTTGAAGGATAAGGTGGGGACTGGAAGTAAAACTGCACACAGAAGACTGATATGAATAGGGGTTGGCCAGCAACACCTCCCTGATATCTGGAGTCCTACAAGTGTTCTGAGAAGTCCTCCTTGGGATAAGAAGGTGTAGACGATCATAAGAAGGGCAACTGAATCAAAAGGAACAATGACACAGATAGTATCTCATGACATGTGTAAAGGATAATTTCAGTGTTTTCACTTAAAATCTAAATTAAGTAGTCACCAGGGAAAATCCCAAATAATATAATACCCACATCAGCTGGAAATTATGGAGATTTTAATTAACATAGAGAGAAGGAATTAAGGAAAAGAGAGAGGGAGAGGAAAGAGTTAATTTAAACTGCTCCAGCTCAGGCTGAGCCAGGCAGGAGTTAAAGGCCTTGGCCAAAGGTGCCACCCTGGAGATTCAAAGGAAAGGGAAGTCAGTATTATCACTTACCAGGGTGACAGTCTAAAAAGAAGTCTGGGTGTCTGTCTTCTAGTTGCTCCTCCAAGTTAGTGCCCGAATATCTGAATGCCCACATGTCTGAATCTTCCCTTCTGGCCTTTACATCCTCTTTTAAAAGATCTTTTTTCTTGTGTCACCTCCCCTAAATTTTCACATCTACCAATCACAGCAGACGCTTTTCTACAGGATTGCCCATTCTTTAGTTCTCATCTACTTTGATTAGATTTTTGAGTTTCTTAATACTTCTTTGTTAAGTTCATCTTTTGTTAGTTACTTGACCTTTTTGTGATTAATTTAACCTTCATAGTTACTTAACACCTTTTTGTATTAAGGTCTAGAGATAGAAAGCTTCAAGTTCTAGCTTCACTATAAGGTGAGAACTAAGTACCTTCATTGTTCATTTAGGAGATTACAACTTTATCTTCCCCTAAAGTATGTCTAAGTAGGATGGATTAATTTTAAAGTTCACACATGAATGGCAGCTTTATTGAGGGAGTGCATAATGCTTATAAGAAACTGAGTTTTTACTATATTTAGCATCCAGTCATACTGAGTGGTAACCATAAACATACTCATCCACATGGTTACTACAAGCAATGTTTATGTGGCAAAAGATAATTAAGGATATCCATTAGATACATGAACACAAACTGAAGAGAGCATCTCTTCTATTAGGGTCTCAGGGATCTCATACACAAAGCTAGAGTTTCTAGGACAAGCTATCGTAGATTTATACCTAGGTCACTAAAGCTTATTCAGTACTCGGGGACCTATCAGAGGAGTGCAGATAATCCATCCCCCAACTACTGCTCTAAGTTCTGAACCTGGGCACAAGCCAAATTCTAGACTCTATGAACTTTCTTAAGTCTATATTGTTAGTGCCTCCTACCTCCAGCCCTTGCAATACAAAGGCCTGTCACCAGGCTGTAGTCAGGCTGCAAAGTCACTTGGCCAGTTCAAGCCTGTGGTAAAGGCTATAGCCCCAGTGCAAAATAGATCCCAGTTCTCTGAGCCCTTCAGGCCCTCCGTCAGCAGTTTCTAGAGGTGACTAAATCAGCAGCTTTCAGAGTGCCTAGTCCACAGGCCATTGTACCATCTTAGAAGAAATGAAAGTGTCAGAAAACCAGAATGACAGGTGAGGGGAGCAGGAAGGAAAAACTGAACTTTAAGAGAATGTTTATTTGTAACTCTTAAAATTGCTTTCCTTATCCTAGTAGTTAGAAGAAGTATACATAGACAGAGGATGTGGTACTAAAGTGTTCAGGAAGAAATGCAAATAAAAAATCAAGGGGTAAAAAAAAGGATAGCACTGAGAGAAACAAGAAGAGAGAAATAATATGGGGAAAATTATATCAAATAAAGAGTTGTGGGAAGAAAACCTATTACATTTGAGGGGACAATGGAGGTGGTGACAGGCAATCAGTAAAACATTTTCATTGTGAGTAACAGACAGACTCATTGGGGTATAGAATCTTATCTTACTCTCTAGAGCTACAGAAGTAGAATAAGAAAGGTGTTGGGGGGAAAAGTATGAGGGAGGTGGAATAGAAGTGATTAAGAAGCCCTATAGAAAAGTAGGAGAGTAAAAACAGTGATGAGAGGGAGGGCAATAAAATAAGGGAAGGGAAATGAAATAAGTGATTAAGGGGAACCATGTGGACAGACAGTGAAAGGAGAAAGTGTAGGATCAAAAGAAGAAAACAAGATGAAAGGAAATACAGAGATGGTAATGATAACTGCAATTGTAAATGAGATCAACTCCCCCATAAAATGGAAGTAGATAGCAGAGTGGATTAAAAATAGTAATCCAATGAGATGTTTTTTATAAGAAACATTTGACATGCACAAATAGACATAGAGAAAGTAAGGTAAGGGTCTTCTTGTTTCCATAACAATATGGGAATAAAATAAAAACAAGAATAAAACTGTATCTCATAGCCCCTCATTCTGTCTAGTGTCTCAAGTTTATTCTTATTCCTCCTTCATTCTTTCCTCAAATCCCAGGCAAGATGATAGGAATGGAAAGGGAGGAAATAAGCATTCCAGAATACCTGCTCTTTGTCCTCTTCTGGGTATATGATTTCATAATTATCATTTATTTTACAACATACCTGTAAGTTTGATAGTCTTATTATCTTTAATTTATAGTTGAGGCAAACTCAGGTGAAATGACTTGCTCAGGGTCACCCACTTACCATCTCTTTGAGGCTGGATTAAATTTGCTTTTCTGACTCCAGGTTCTGATCTCTTTCGCCTTTACTACCAGCTGCCTTTAATTTCTAGATAATGGAGGTTGTGGATTGTGCCTCTCCTTTTACAAGAGGTAAATAAAGATGGAATTTACTAATTGCAAATGGTTTCCGTGATCTCTGCCATCCTGCAAATGTCCCAATCTTGAACAGAACAGAAACCATTCTGTAGGCCTTATTTGCTTGTCCCCTTTTCTTTCAGAGGACCATATTTGTTATTTTTCTCTCCTGATCACTTCCTTTTTTCCCATGTCCAGGACTTCCAGTTCCTACAGAAACTTTTATCTCCTGTTTTCAGCAACGAAAAGCACCATGTCTGGTAGAGCAAAAAGTCCCAAGGAACTTCTTTCCAGGTGAATGAGTTGAAAGTAGCCGTATCAGGGCTATTATCTCAAAAAGCTTTTATCTGTTGTGGTGAAGGGAATGCTAGTCTTGGGGTATAGCAGAGCAATGCTAAATCATGCTGTTCATTCCCTGAGAAATGGATGTTAAACTCAGTATGAGGCATGAGACATAATTTATGATAGATTGTAAAATAAGATAACTATTTAGTATGTCCGCATTTAATGGGATACAATCTTTACCTCTGTAGAGAAAAAACATATATCTATATATATCTATATATATATATAATACTTTGAGAATTACTGCATGGGAGACAAAAAGAGTAAAGTTGTTTTTCTGTTGAGTGTACAAAATTTCCCAAGAATGACTATGTGATAGTGCAAGACTAATGGACAAATGACTTTTTAGAAAGGATAGAAAGGGCAACGGAGTAAGACTGCCTAATACTTCAGACAAAGTATGCTCTGGTACAGGGTTTGAGTTAGTCTAGTTGCAAGAAAGTTAGTTAGGTCATTCCTCCATTCTTTTTTTTTTTCAATTTAAACATTATTTTATTTGGTCATTTTCAAACAATATTCCTTGGAAACAAAGATCTTTTTCTTTTCCTCTCCCCCTCCCACCACCACCTCTCCCATAGCCAACACACAATTCCACTGGGTATCACATGTGTCCTTGATTCAAACCCATTTCCATGTTGTTAGTATTTTTATTAGGGTGTTGATTTACAGTCTCTCCTCATTTATGTCCCCTCAATCCCTGTAGTCAAACAGTTGCTTTTCTTCGGTGTTTCTACTCCCACAGTGTTTCCTCTGAATTTGGATAGCGGTTTTTCTCATAGATTCCTCCAAGTTGTTCAGGGTCACTGCATTGCCACCAATGGAGAAGTCCATTATGTTCCACAGTGTATCCGTCTCTGTGTACAATGTTCTCCTGGTTCTACTCCTTTCACTCTGCATCACTTCCTGGAGGATGTTCCAGTCTCCATGGAATTCCTCCACTTTATTATTCCTTTGACCACAATAGTATTCCATCACCAACATGTACCACAATTTGTTCAGCCATTCCCCAATCGAAGGGCAGCCCCTCATTTTCCAATTTTTGGCCACCACAAAGAGTGCAGCTATGAATATTCTTGTACAAGTCTTTTTCCTTATTATCTCTTTGGGGTACAAACCCAGCAGTGCTATGGCTGGATCAAAGGGCAGACAATCTTTTATTGCCCTTTGGGCATAGTTCCAAATTGCCCTCCAGAATGGTTGGATCAATTCACAACTCCACCAGCAATGAATTAATGTCCTGACTTTGCCACATGTAACAGTTAAAATTTAGGGGAGATGGGGAGACTGAGGCAGGTAAAAATTAGTTTCTCTCTGCAGAAGTATTATATTTTTTAGAGGTTTATTAAAGGTTAAAGATTAAAGAATATACAAGTAAGAAACATGTGCCTAGGCCAAAGGCCTAGACAAAATAACCTCACATCACGCAAGAGACGCACCTGCTCCAAAACGGAAGTCCAAAAGAGCCAAGAGCCCCTCAAAAGCCTTTGAATCAGCTTAAATACCTTCTCGATCTCGGCCCAGGTGAGATTACAAGGCATTCTGGGGAAGTGGAGCAAAGGCTCATGGGGATTGTAGTCCTGTATTCGAGTCTATTTTTTTAAATTACCTCGTTTGTTCATTTTTGGAAAAATTAATTTTTCCCCAAAAGGATCATAAAAACATAATAAACTTAAAAGATTACAATAGCGTGAGGATAAGAGAAAAAAGAATAAAACCAATAATTGCTGGACGCATTGACAGAAAGCCAGTTAGGGGGCAGTCCCCTTTGGCATAAAAGTATACATACAAATAAATGTTCAATCAACCACACCCAGAGTTCAATTTGATCTTGTGCAGCTTGTGGTCTGGAGACTTCTTCATGATGGCTTCTCCAACAGTTCAGTTCTGGATTCAGAGACGTAGCATCTTCTTTACCTAAAATTCTTCTCAAAAGGAATTTAAACTTTGCAATTTAAATAATAATATTTTTTTACATTCCCCCCGTTAAGAGGGTGATTAAAAAACCGGGATCACTTAGGGAATGCATGGCTGAGGTATATGAATCAATTGGCAAGAGATATTAAAAAGACATCAGAAAAATCAAAAAGAAAAGAAAAATTTCTGGATGAAAATATAGACTATCAAAGTCTTATGTGTAAAAATTCCAAGTAAAAGAAAAATAAATCTATAACAGGTCCTTGAATCAGGGCCCAATCAAAATGATCTAAGCAATGATGCATTTATCCAGTCAGTAGCCAGGACTACAGAAAGTTTGCCACACTATGAAAGGCAGAAAAGGGGACCAGAGTATATAAGCCAAGGTCCCGGGAGCCAAGTTCGAGGTACTTGGTAGAATGTGGAACAAGGAAGACCTGCTTTTAACACATGTTAAACAGCCGCAACCTCAAACCCCAAACAGGTTCAAGTCTTCTTTGTCTAGGCTCAAAGTGACATCAATTTCACCAAGGTTGGTTGGTCTCTTTGACCTTAAGCTCTATTGGTACTATGCAGTGGCTCTTGTGTGTATATCTTGTCCTTGAATCAGACAGAATCATTAAGCAAAGTCCCATAATTTATTTAAATAATTAGTGGCATCGTTTTTATAGTCACAAGCCTTTTAGGGCATGCATTAGCAAATGTATTTCAAACTTGTAGCACTGAAAAATAAAAAAGTTAAAGAAAATCTTAATGCTGGTGACATGTGCTTCAAATATAAAAAGGAGAGAAAAAAAATAAAAAAACTGAAAAAGTATATTGCACGTGCAAGAAAATATAATAATAAAAGAGCTTTAAAAATTTCAAAAATATAGCTTATAATCATTGACACTCTGTGTCAGCTAAGAAAATAAAGATTACAAGACTTTCTCACCAAAAATGAGATCCATTTCCTCTTAATATCTGGCCATGATCACTGTGAGTAGAAGGCAAATGAATTGAACAAGGTTAACAATTTTTTCATCTTTAAAAATACAGTAGTACAACTATGTAGATATCAAAATCCCCAAAATTCTCAATAGCCCAATTAATTACAATAGCAAACAAACACACTTTCATATTTCACACAAGTTGCTGTATGACATTTTTAAAACCTATGAATTGATGGACATTTGTCACATTTACAAACATAGCAATCTTTCAACCTTGGTAATAAACATATATATATTTTTTAAACAAAGTAAAACTCATCTAGGGTTAAGAACATAATCAAGAAATCTATATATCATTCTGGTGCAAGTAAAGTAGTGAGCTGAAGAGTATAAATAAAGGGGTGCTCCTTTTGGAGGCTTTTTAAGGGTACAAATGCCCTGAAATTAACTGCCCAACTTCCATTCACATCTGGGAAGGTTGGGGTTTATAAAATGTATTTCACTTCAGCTACTAGAATGGGCTTTGCCTCGTGGTAGTGGCAGGGAAAAATAACCAGCGATTGTTAAAAAAAAATTCCAAAAATCATATTTAAAAAACCCTTAAAATCAAATCATTTATTTAGCACATTAAAATTCCAAAGGTTGTTAATACAATTATAACCAGTTCTGAAGTCCATCTATCCTCAGCAAAATAGAAAAAAGCTGTTTTTTTCATATATGGGCTTATTCACAATAATATTTGTTCAACACAGTTATAGGGGAAAAACAACAGAATTTCAAAACTCAGTACATTCAAAATAAATTCAGTTAACCTTCAGTTCAAGCAGAATAATATTGAATCCAGTAATATATGAACTTAAAATCACAAAGTTAAACCTTAAATAAAAAATGCAATAGAATACAGAGATTTTTATAAACCATTGGAGTCTGAAATACCTTAGAATATAGCCTTTAGTCTCTTCAAAGTTCCTTGGGTTCTTATCCATTTAAATGTCTATTGTCCGAAAGCAGAGTAGTAAGAGCTAGGCAATGGGTTTCAAGGGACCCGTCCAGGGCCTCATAGCTGGGAAGTATCTGAGGCCAGATTTTAACCCAGAACCATGTTTCAGTGCCCTGAGCCACCCATTTGCAAATTCAGTTGAATCTTTGGGCTGAATCTTTCTTCTGGCATGCAGGTGAAATCAATGAAATTATCATAACAGTCAAAATGTATCCTTTTAAACAGCCCATTGCTATTAAGTTTCTGTTTGAAAAATCTGTTCCTTTTCCTCTCCCTTTTCTCTCTCCCCTGATATGATCCCCCTGTGGCCAATACCCCCAGCCACGTGGAGGCTTAGCCTAAAGGAAAATTACCCGTTCTCCTTTCCCTCTCATCTCTCCCTTCCGCCCACGTGGCCAATACTGTTACCAGCTGGTCTCAATGAGTCCTCAGCAATCTGCTCCAAGGATCTGGGTGATGAGCCGGCTGGGTCGGAGGCCAGATGGGTGAGAGACAGACCGCCGGGGTGGGTCGGGCCTGGAGCTGGAGCACAGCTCAGGCACCAGGTGAGAGGCCAGGAGCAGAAGCAGGAGCCGTAGAGGGCCGCAGGCAGGAGCTGATCAAGATAGTTTTCTAAAGAGCATCTCGGAGAACCTTGGCTTTAAAAAAAAATTCTCTAGGCTAAAAAAATTTTGAGAAGTTCTCATCCAATCTAGTGGTCGCCATCTGTAACAGTTAAAATTTAGGGGAGATGGGAAGACTGAGGCAGGTAGAAATTAGTTTCTCTCTGCAAGAAGTATTATATTTTTTAGAGGTTTATAAAAGGTTAAAGATTAAAGAATATACAAGTAAGAAACATGTGCCTAGGCCAGAGGCCTAGACAAAATAACCTCACATCACACAAGAGACGCGCCTGCTCCAAAATGGAAGTCCAAAAGAGCCAAGAGCCCCTCAAAAGCCTTTGAATCAGCTTAAATACCTTCTCGATCTCGGCCCAGGTGAGATTACAAGGCATTCTGGGGAAGTGGAGCAAAGGCTCATGGGGATTGTAGTCCTGTATTCGAGTCTATTTTTTTAAATTACCTCGTTTGTTCATTTTTGGAAAAATTAATTTTTCCCCAAAAGGATCATAAAAACATAATAAACTTAAAAGATTACAATAGCGTGAGGATAAGAGAAAAAAGAATAAAACCAATAATTGCTGGACGCATTGACAGAAAGCCAGTTAGGGGGCAGTCCCCTTTGGCATAAAAGTATACATACAAATAAATGTTCAATCAACCACACCCAGAGTTCAATTTGATCTTGTGCAGCTTGTGGTCTGGAGACTTCTTCATGATGGCTTCTCCAACAGTTCAGTTCTGGATTCAGAGACGTAGCATCTTCTTTACCTAAAATTCTTCTCAAAAGGAATTTAAACTTTGCAATTTAAATAATAATATTTTTTTACATTCCCCCCGTTAAGAGGGTGATTAAAAAACCGGGATCACTTAGGGAATGCATGGCTGAGGTATATGAATCAATTGGCAAGAGATATTAAAAAGACATCAGAAAAATCAAAAAGAAAAGAAAAATTTCTGGATGAAAATATAGACTATCAAAGTCTTATGTGTAAAAATTCCAAGTAAAAGAAAAATAAATCTATAACAGGTCCTTGAATCAGGGCCCAATCAAAATGATCTAAGCAATGATGCATTTATCCAGTCAGTAGCCAGGACTACAGAAAGTTTGCCACACTATGAAAGGCAGAAAAGGGGACCAGAGTATATAAGCCAAGGTCCCGGGAGCCAAGTTCGAGGTACTTGGTAGAATGTGGAACAAGGAAGACCTGCTTTTAACACATGTTAAACAGCCGCAACCTCAAACCCCAAACAGGTTCAAGTCTTCTTTGTCTAGGCTCAAAGTGACATCAATTTCACCAAGGTTGGTTGGTCTCTTTGACCTTAAGCTCTATTGGTACTATGCAGTGGCTCTTGTGTGTATATCTTGTCCTTGAATCAGACAGAATCATTAAGCAAAGTCCCATAATTTATTTAAATAATTAGTGGCATCGTTTTTATAGTCACAAGCCTTTTAGGGCATGCATTAGCAAATGTATTTCAAACTTGTAGCACTGAAAAATAAAAAAGTTAAAGAAAATCTTAATGCTGGTGACATGTGCTTCAAATATAAAAAGGAGAGAAAAAAAATAAAAAAACTGAAAAAGTATATTGCACGTGCAAGAAAATATAATAATAAAAGAGCTTTAAAAATTTCAAAAATATAGCTTATAATCATTGACACTCTGTGTCAGCTAAGAAAATAAAGATTACAAGACTTTCTCACCAAAAATGAGATCCATTTCCTCTTAATATCTGGCCATGATCACTGTGAGTAGAAGGCAAATGAATTGAACAAGGTTAACAATTTTTTCATCTTTAAAAATACAGTAGTACAACTATGTAGATATCAAAATCCCCAAAATTCTCAATAGCCCAATTAATTACAATAGCAAACAAACACACTTTCATATTTCACACAAGTTGCTGTATGACATTTTTAAAACCTATGAATTGATGGACATTTGTCACATTTACAAACATAGCAATCTTTCAACCTTGGTAATAAACATATATATATTTTTTAAACAAAGTAAAACTCATCTAGGGTTAAGAACATAATCAAGAAATCTATATATCATTCTGGTGCAAGTAAAGTAGTGAGCTGAAGAGTATAAATAAAGGGGTGCTCCTTTTGGAGGCTTTTTAAGGGTACAAATGCCCTGAAATTAACTGCCCAACTTCCATTCACATCTGGGAAGGTTGGGGTTTATAAAATGTATTTCACTTCAGCTACTAGAATGGGCTTTGCCTCGTGGTAGTGGCAGGGAAAAATAACCAGCGATTGTTAAAAAAAAATTCCAAAAATCATATTTAAAAAACCCTTAAAATCAAATCATTTATTTAGCACATTAAAATTCCAAAGGTTGTTAATACAATTATAACCAGTTCTGAAGTCCATCTATCCTCAGCAAAATAGAAAAAAGCTGTTTTTTTCATATATGGGCTTATTCACAATAATATTTGTTCAACACAGTTATAGGGGAAAAACAACAGAATTTCAAAACTCAGTACATTCAAAATAAATTCAGTTAACCTTCAGTTCAAGCAGAATAATATTGAATCCAGTAATATATGAACTTAAAATCACAAAGTTAAACCTTAAATAAAAAATGCAATAGAATACAGAGATTTTTATAAACCATTGGAGTCTGAAATACCTTAGAATATAGCCTTTAGTCTCTTCAAAGTTCCTTGGGTTCTTATCCATTTAAATGTCTATTGTCCGAAAGCAGAGTAGTAAGAGCTAGGCAATGGGTTTCAAGGGACCCGTCCAGGGCCTCATAGCTGGGAAGTATCTGAGGCCAGATTTTAACCCAGAACCATGTTTCAGTGCCCTGAGCCACCCATTTGCAAATTCAGTTGAATCTTTGGGCTGAATCTTTCTTCTGGCATGCAGGTGAAATCAATGAAATTATCATAACAGTCAAAATGTATCCTTTTAAACAGCCCATTGCTATTAAGTTTCTGTTTGAAAAATCTGTTCCTTTTCCTCTCCCTTTTCTCTCTCCCCTGATATGATCCCCCTGTGGCCAATACCCCCAGCCACGTGGAGGCTTAGCCTAAAGGAAAATTACCCGTTCTCCTTTCCCTCTCATCTCTCCCTTCCGCCCACGTGGCCAATACTGTTACCAGCTGGTCTCAATGAGTCCTCAGCAATCTGCTCCAAGGATCTGGGTGATGAGCCGGCTGGGTCGGAGGCCAGATGGGTGAGAGACAGACCGCCGGGGTGGGTCGGGCCTGGAGCTGGAGCACAGCTCAGGCACCAGGTGAGAGGCCAGGAGCAGAAGCAGGAGCCGTAGAGGGCCGCAGGCAGGAGCTGATCAAGATAGTTTTCTAAAGAGCATCTCGGAGAACCTTGGCTTTAAAAAAAAATTCTCTAGGCTAAAAAAATTTTGAGAAGTTCTCATCCAATCTAGTGGTCGCCATCTGTAACAGTTAAAATTTAGGGGAGATGGGAAGACTGAGGCAGGTAGAAATTAGTTTCTCTCTGCAAGAAGTATTATATTTTTTAGAGGTTTATAAAAGGTTAAAGATTAAAGAATATACAAGTAAGAAACATGTGCCTAGGCCAGAGGCCTAGACAAAATAACCTCACATCACACAAGAGACGCGCCTGCTCCAAAATGGAAGTCCAAAAGAGCCAAGAGCCCCTCAAAAGCCTTTGAATCAGCTTAAATACCTTCTCGATCTCGGCCCAGGTGAGATTACAAGGCATTCTGGGGAAGTGGAGCAAAGGCTCATGGGGATTGTAGTCCTGTATTCGAGTCTATTTTTTTAAATTACCTCGTTTGTTCATTTTTGGAAAAATTAATTTTTCCCCAAAAGGATCATAAAAACATAATAAACTTAAAAGATTACAATAGCGTGAGGATAAGAGAAAAAAGAATAAAACCAATAATTGCTGGACGCATTGACAGAAAGCCAGTTAGGGGGCAGTCCCCTTTGGCATAAAAGTATACATACAAATAAATGTTCAATCAACCACACCCAGAGTTCAATTTGATCTTGTGCAGCTTGTGGTCTGGAGACTTCTTCATGATGGCTTCTCCAACAGTTCAGTTCTGGATTCAGAGACGTAGCATCTTCTTTACCTAAAATTCTTCTCAAAAGGAATTTAAACTTTGCAATTTAAATAATAATATTTTTTTACATTCCCCCCGTTAAGAGGGTGATTAAAAAACCGGGATCACTTAGGGAATGCATGGCTGAGGTATATGAATCAATTGGCAAGAGATATTAAAAAGACATCAGAAAAATCAAAAAGAAAAGAAAAATTTCTGGATGAAAATATAGACTATCAAAGTCTTATGTGTAAAAATTCCAAGTAAAAGAAAAATAAATCTATAACAGGTCCTTGAATCAGGGCCCAATCAAAATGATCTAAGCAATGATGCATTTATCCAGTCAGTAGCCAGGACTACAGAAAGTTTGCCACACTATGAAAGGCAGAAAAGGGGACCAGAGTATATAAGCCAAGGTCCCGGGAGCCAAGTTCGAGGTACTTGGTAGAATGTGGAACAAGGAAGACCTGCTTTTAACACATGTTAAACAGCCGCAACCTCAAACCCCAAACAGGTTCAAGTCTTCTTTGTCTAGGCTCAAAGTGACATCAATTTCACCAAGGTTGGTTGGTCTCTTTGACCTTAAGCTCTATTGGTACTATGCAGTGGCTCTTGTGTGTATATCTTGTCCTTGAATCAGACAGAATCATTAAGCAAAGTCCCATAATTTATTTAAATAATTAGTGGCATCGTTTTTATAGTCACAAGCCTTTTAGGGCATGCATTAGCAAATGTATTTCAAACTTGTAGCACTGAAAAATAAAAAAGTTAAAGAAAATCTTAATGCTGGTGACATGTGCTTCAAATATAAAAAGGAGAGAAAAAAAATAAAAAAACTGAAAAAGTATATTGCACGTGCAAGAAAATATAATAATAAAAGAGCTTTAAAAATTTCAAAAATATAGCTTATAATCATTGACACTCTGTGTCAGCTAAGAAAATAAAGATTACAAGACTTTCTCACCAAAAATGAGATCCATTTCCTCTTAATATCTGGCCATGATCACTGTGAGTAGAAGGCAAATGAATTGAACAAGGTTAACAATTTTTTCATCTTTAAAAATACAGTAGTACAACTATGTAGATATCAAAATCCCCAAAATTCTCAATAGCCCAATTAATTACAATAGCAAACAAACACACTTTCATATTTCACACAAGTTGCTGTATGACATTTTTAAAACCTATGAATTGATGGACATTTGTCACATTTACAAACATAGCAATCTTTCAACCTTGGTAATAAACATATATATATTTTTTAAACAAAGTAAAACTCATCTAGGGTTAAGAACATAATCAAGAAATCTATATATCATTCTGGTGCAAGTAAAGTAGTGAGCTGAAGAGTATAAATAAAGGGGTGCTCCTTTTGGAGGCTTTTTAAGGGTACAAATGCCCTGAAATTAACTGCCCAACTTCCATTCACATCTGGGAAGGTTGGGGTTTATAAAATGTATTTCACTTCAGCTACTAGAATGGGCTTTGCCTCGTGGTAGTGGCAGGGAAAAATAACCAGCGATTGTTAAAAAAAAATTCCAAAAATCATATTTAAAAAACCCTTAAAATCAAATCATTTATTTAGCACATTAAAATTCCAAAGGTTGTTAATACAATTATAACCAGTTCTGAAGTCCATCTATCCTCAGCAAAATAGAAAAAAGCTGTTTTTTTCATATATGGGCTTATTCACAATAATATTTGTTCAACACAGTTATAGGGGAAAAACAACAGAATTTCAAAACTCAGTACATTCAAAATAAATTCAGTTAACCTTCAGTTCAAGCAGAATAATATTGAATCCAGTAATATATGAACTTAAAATCACAAAGTTAAACCTTAAATAAAAAATGCAATAGAATACAGAGATTTTTATAAACCATTGGAGTCTGAAATACCTTAGAATATAGCCTTTAGTCTCTTCAAAGTTCCTTGGGTTCTTATCCATTTAAATGTCTATTGTCCGAAAGCAGAGTAGTAAGAGCTAGGCAATGGGTTTCAAGGGACCCGTCCAGGGCCTCATAGCTGGGAAGTATCTGAGGCCAGATTTTAACCCAGAACCATGTTTCAGTGCCCTGAGCCACCCATTTGCAAATTCAGTTGAATCTTTGGGCTGAATCTTTCTTCTGGCATGCAGGTGAAATCAATGAAATTATCATAACAGTCAAAATGTATCCTTTTAAACAGCCCATTGCTATTAAGTTTCTGTTTGAAAAATCTGTTCCTTTTCCTCTCCCTTTTCTCTCTCCCCTGATATGATCCCCCTGTGGCCAATACCCCCAGCCACGTGGAGGCTTAGCCTAAAGGAAAATTACCCGTTCTCCTTTCCCTCTCATCTCTCCCTTCCGCCCACGTGGCCAATACTGTTACCAGCTGGTCTCAATGAGTCCTCAGCAATCTGCTCCAAGGATCTGGGTGATGAGCCGGCTGGGTCGGAGGCCAGATGGGTGAGAGACAGACCGCCGGGGTGGGTCGGGCCTGGAGCTGGAGCACAGCTCAGGCACCAGGTGAGAGGCCAGGAGCAGAAGCAGGAGCCGTAGAGGGCCGCAGGCAGGAGCTGATCAAGATAGTTTTCTAAAGAGCATCTCGGAGAACCTTGGCTTTAAAAAAAAATTCTCTAGGCTAAAAAAATTTTGAGAAGTTCTCATCCAATCTAGTGGTCGCCATCTGTAACAGTTAAAATTTAGGGGAGATGGGAAGACTGAGGCAGGTAGAAATTAGTTTCTCTCTGCAAGAAGTATTATATTTTTTAGAGGTTTATAAAAGGTTAAAGATTAAAGAATATACAAGTAAGAAACATGTGCCTAGGCCAGAGGCCTAGACAAAATAACCTCACATCACACAAGAGACGCGCCTGCTCCAAAATGGAAGTCCAAAAGAGCCAAGAGCCCCTCAAAAGCCTTTGAATCAGCTTAAATACCTTCTCGATCTCGGCCCAGGTGAAATTACAAGGCATTCTGGGAAGTGGAGCAAAAGCTCATGGGGATTGTAGTCCTGTATTCGAGTCTATTTTTTTACACACATCCCCTCCAACATTCATTACTTTCCTTTGCTGTCATATTAGCCAATCTGCTAGGAGTGAGGTGATACCTCAGAGTTGTTTTGATTTGCATCTCTCTGATTATAAGAGATTTATAGCACTTTTTCATGTGCTTATTAATAGTTTTCATTTCTTTGGCTGAAACTGCCTGCTCATGTCCCTTGCCCATTTATCAATTGGAGAATGGCTTGATTTTTTTTTTGTACAATTGATTTAGCTCTTTATAAATTTGAGTAATTAGACCTCTGTCAGAGGATTTTGTTATGAAAATTTTTCCCCAATTTGTTGCTTCCCTTCTCAATTTGGTTACATTGGTTTTGTTTGTACAAAACCTTTTAAATTTGATGTAATCAAAATTGTTTATTTTACATTTTGTGACTCTTTCTATGTCTTGCATGGTTTTAAAGTCTTTTTCTTCCCATAGGTCTGACATGTATGCTTTTCTGTGTGCCCCTAATTTACTTATAGTTTCCTTCTTTATGTTCAAGTCATTCACCCATTCTGAGTTTATCTTGGTGTAGGGTATGAGGTGTTGATCCAAACCTAATCTCTCCCACACTGTCTTCCAGTTTTCCCAGCAGTTTTTGTCAAATAGTGGGTTTTTGTCCCAGAAGCTGGGCTCTTTGGGTTTGTCATATACTGTCTTACTGGGGTCACTTACCCCAAGTCTATTCCACTGATCCTCCTTTCTGTCTTTTAGCCAGTACCAAATTGTTTTCATGACCACCTCTTTATAATAGAGTTTGAGATCTGGGTCTGCAAAGCCACCTTCCTTTGTATTTTTTTTCATTATTTCCCTGGATATCCTTGACCCTTTGTTCTTCCAAATGAACTTTGTTATGATTTTTTCTAAGTCAGTAAAAATTTTTTTTTAGAAGTTCAATGGGTAAGGCACTAAATAGATAAATAAGTTTGGGTAAGATGGTCATTTTTATTATATTGGCTCGTCCAACCCATGAGCAGTTAATATTTTTCCAATTGCTCAATTCTAGTTTTAGTTGTGTGGAGAGTGTTTTGTAGTTGTTTTCATATAGTTCCTGTGTTTGTCTCAGGAGATAGATTCCTAAGTATTTTATTTTGTCTCAGGTGATTTTGAATGGGATTTCTCTTTCTAATTCTTGCTGCTGAGCTGTGTTGGAAATATATAGAAATGCTGATGACTTATGTGGGTTTATTTTGTATCCTGCAACTTTGCTAAAGTTGTTGATTATTTTGACTAGCTTTTTGGTTGATTCTCTAGGATTCTTTAAGTAGACCATCATATCATCCACAAAGAGCAATAAGTTGGTCTCCTCTTTGCCTATTTTGATGCCTTCAATTTCTTTTTCTCCTCTAATTGCTACTGCTAGTGTTTTTAGTACAATGTTAAATAATAGAGGTGATAATAAGCATCCTTGTTTCACTCCTGATCTTATTGGGAATGCATCTAGTTTATCCCCATTGTGGATGATGTTAGTTGATGGTTTTAGATATATACTATTTATTATTTTTAGGAAAGACCCTTCTATTTCTATGCTTTCTAGTGTTTTTAATAGGAATGGGTGTTGTTTTTATCAAAGGCTTTTTCTGCATCTATTGAGATAATCATGTGATTTTTGTCTGTTTGTTGATATGGTCATTTATGTGGATGGCTTTACTAATATAGAACCAGCCCTGCATTCCTGGTATAAATCCTACTTGATTATAGTGAATGACCTTCCTGATCACTTGCTGAGTCTTTTTGCTAGTATCCTATTTAAGATTTTTGCATCTATATTCATTATGGAGATTGATCTATCATTTTCTTTCTCTGGTTTTGACCTGCCTGGCTTTGGAATCAGTACTATGTTTGTATCATGAAAGGAATTTGGTAGAACTCCCTCTTTGCTTATTATGTCAAATAGTTTGTATAGTATTGGGATTAGCTGTTCTCTGAATGTTTGATAGAATTCACTTGTGAATCCATCAGGCCCTGGGGATTTTTTCTTAGGGAGTTCTTTGATGGCCTTTTGGATTTCTTTTTCTGATATGGGATTATTTAAGAATTCTATTTCTTCTTTTTTTAGTCTAGGCAATTTATATTTTTGTAAGTATTTATCCATATCACCTAGGTTGGTATATTTATTGCCATATAGTTGGGCAAAGTAGTTTTTAATGATTGCCTTAATTTCCTCTTCATTGGAGGTGAGTTCCCTCTTTTCATCTTTGATGCTTTTAATTTGTCTTTCTTCTTTCCTTTTTTAAATTAGATTGACCAGTACTTTATTTTGTCTGTTTTTTTCAAAGTACCAGCATCTAGTCTTTATTAGTTTAATAGTTCTATCACTTTCGATTTTATTAATTTCTCCATTAATTTTTAGGATCTCTAGTTCGGTTTTCTTCTGGGAGTTTTTTATTTCTTCACTTTCAACTTTTTAAATTTGCATTTCCAATTCATTGATCTCTGCCCTCCCTAATTTGTTAATATATGCTCTCAAGGATATGATTTATCCACAAACTGGTGCTGCTTGTTTCTGTTTGAAAACTCCTTTTTACCTGGGGAAAATAGAATAATAATCAGTTTAGTTTCTGCCTTAAGAGGAAAGCACTTCTATTTCTGTGTGTGTGTGTGTGTGTGTGTGTGTGTGTGTGTGTGTGTGTGTGTGTGTGTGTGAGGGAGGGAGAGAGAGAGAGAGAGAGAGAGAGAGAGAGAGAGAGAGAGAGAGAGAGAGAGAGAGAGAGAGAGAGAGAAAGAGAGAGAGAGAGAGTCCGTCCTCCTTCCTTCTGCGTTCATGTCATTTTTTCTTTTCTTCATTGGAAGATTTTGAAGTGAAGGAGATGTCTACAAAGTTGAACCTTTTTATGGAAGTATCTGGCTCCCAAAGATGCATGAATGAGGGTCCCTGTGACTTCATTTTGAGAGAAATCTGTGACTCTACTGTCAAGGCAAATAAAAATCCAAAGAGTGACTGTGAATTTGGTGAAAGTACAGAGAAATTCAGCCAGTATTCAGTCCTAACTCAGTATATGAAATTGACTTCAGGGAATAACTGTGATCTGAATAGTGAATATCAGCAATGCATTTTTGAAGAAGTAGGATTTGTTCAATCATCTGAGAAACCCATGTATCAAGGTAAAGTGGGACAAGTGTCCTTTGACTGGAGTTCAGACCTCATTAGACATCCAAAAAGTAAACGTGTAAAGATGGATTCTGTGAGTGATAATGGTGGGAGACCTTTCGATCAGAACTCTGAGCATCAGAGAATCTACACTGGAGAGATACCTTATGACTGTAAACAATATAGAAATTTTTTTACAGAGAGAGGATCTCTTGCTAAGCATCAGAGCATCCACACTGGAGAGAAACCTCATGAATGTAAACAGTGTGGAAAGGCTTTCACACAGAGGAGCAATCTTACTGTACATCAGAGAATCCACACTGGAGAGAAACCTTATAAATGTAAACACTGTGGAAAGGCTTTTACAGGGAGTGGCATTCTTGCTGTACATCAGAGAATCCATACTGGAGAGAAACCTTATGAATGCAAACACTGTGGAAAAGCTTTTACAATAAGGGCCAATCTTGCTGCACATCAGAGAATTCACACTGGAGAGAAACCTTATCAATGCAAACAATGTGGAAAGGCTTTCACAAAGAGGACCAGTCTTGCTGCACATCAGAGAATCCACACTGGAGAGAAACCTTATCAATGTAAACAATGTGGAAAGGCTTTCACAGAGAGGGGCCATCTTGCTGTACATCAGAGAATTCACACTGGGGAGACACCTTATGAATGTAAACATTGTGGAAAGGCCTTCACACAGAGGAGCAATCTTGCTAAACATCAGAGAATTCACACTGGAGAGAAACCTTATGAATGTAAACACTGTGGAAAGGCTTTCAGGTGGTGCAGCTTTCTTTCTGAACATCAGAGAATCCATACTGGAGAGAAACCGTATGAATGTAAACAGTGTGGAAAGGCTTTTTCACAGAGCAGCTCTCTTGTTGCCCATCAGAGAATCCACACTGGAGAGAAATCTTATGAATGTAAACAATGTGGAAAGACTTTCACACAGAGGGGCAATCTTGCTGCACATCAGAGAATACACACTGGAGATGACCCTTATTCTATGGGTTAAAATTATGCTTACTTCTCCAGCCTTCATTACTTAGTATTAGTAATCTTTGATTGGCAACTTCCTATAGAAATTTAAAGGTCAGTGCCCTTTAGATGGGAGATACTAATCTCTCTTCATGAAGAGTAGAGAAATCCCGCTCTCCAGTATAAAAATGGAGATTTTGAACCCTGAACTTCAATCCCCAGAAGTCCTTGGTATTTCCCAGAATTCCCTATAATTTCACCTGAGTGTCCACCTGCACAAGATCTCAATTAGTATTTAACTGGCAGTAACTCCTACCTCTCCGTCTTCTGCCTTCGTGACCATTGCAATGATGTAGTAAGTAAGCTTCGGATGGGCTAATCAACCCTGGCCACGTGGTTTCTAATTTTGTATTTTCCTTATTCCTTGATTTTCTAATAATCCTTAATAAACCACATAAAATATACTACTTTTATTACTAGATACTAATTTAATTTTTATACCAGTATACTTTTATATATATGTACATATAAACCTTCAATTCATTCTTTTCTAGAGTGGCCAAAACCTCCCCTTTTTAAAAAATTGTTTTGGATTAAGTGGTTCCAAGTATAAATTCCAATTTTGTGAAGGAAATCATGGAGTGGATGAGATCACAAGGATAGAATGGCAGGAAGAAAAAGGCAGCCATAAAGTCATGAAATCAGGAGACATGGGTCAGGGTGGATGTTTCTTACACTGACCCCTGGAGTGCCCTTCTGGGAGACCCAGGCAAAACAGGAAGCCACAGTTGCCTCCTGAGACTTGATGTGTGAGTTAGTGGTAGGGGAAAAAGTTTGAGAAACTGAGGGAAGGGCAGATTTCCCTCTCTTCTCTTCCTGGTTTTGTTACTTGCTGGACTTATCTGTCAGCATGGCTAGGGGGCCCTAATGGCAGTGACAGAATAGCAAGGAAAATGTAGCAACCTAGACAGTAATTTCTATTTCTGTCTCCTCTTTTCTGAGGCCCCAGGACACAAGGGGCAGCCACGAGACCACTGCTTGGCTGCCAAGCTGGCATCCTCAGTATGGGCTTTTCTCCTCAGCACTTCCCGTAGTCCTTGGGGACCCTGCTCCGTTGCTTATGATCCCACAAACCACTGCACTGCCACCTACTGGCCAACAGTAAAAATGCAGGCAATTAATTCAGGTAAAAAAATTAAATTAAACATGAGAGAAAATGAAAATTATTTTATTTTATTTTTTAATTGAATTTAATTTTTATTTTTTCAATTTCAATCATTGTTCCTTTGTTACAAAAATCATTTTCTATTCCTCCTTTCCCTCTCACTGCCTCTCCCATAGCCGACGCACAGTTTCACTGGGTATGGCTTGTGT
The DNA here is from genome assembly GCF_027887165.1 of Monodelphis domestica. Classification (NCBI taxonomy): domain Eukaryota; kingdom Metazoa; phylum Chordata; class Mammalia; order Didelphimorphia; family Didelphidae; genus Monodelphis; species Monodelphis domestica. Next base: position 5,479,515 of record NC_077229.1, read on the forward strand.
TCTTGATCAGAACCCCTTTCCATGTTGTTGGTATTTGGACTAGGATGCTCATTTATAGTCTATATCCCCATCATATCCCCTTTGACCCATGTCATTAAGCAATTGTTTTTATTTAGTGTTTTTACTCCCACAGTTTTCCCTCTGGATGTGGATAGTGTTTTTTCTCCAGTGACCCTCTGAAGTTGCTCAGTATCAATGCATTACCACCAATGGGGGAGTCCATTACATTCAATTGTACCACAGTGTATCAGTCTCTGTGTACATTGTTCTACTGGTTCTGCTCCTTTCGCTCTGCATCACTTCCTGGAGGTTGTTCCAGTTCCCATGGAATTCCTCCACTTTATTATTCCTTTGGGCACAATAGTATTCTGTCACCAACATATACCACAATTTGTTCATCCATTCCCCAATTGAAGAGCATCGCCTCATTTTCCAATTTTTTTGCCACCACAAAGAACGCAGACATGAATATTCTTGTACATGTCTTTTTCCTTATTATTTATTTGGGGTACAAACCCAGCAGTGCTGTGGCTGGATTGAAGGGCAGACAGTCTCTTATCACCCTTTGGGCATAGTTCCAAATTGCCCTCCAGAATGGTTGGATCAATTCACAACTCCAACAGCAATGAATTAATGTTCCCACTTTGCCACATCCTCTCCAGCATTCATTACTTTTCCTCTGCTGTCATGTTAGCCAATCTGTTAGGTGTGAGGTGGTACCTCAGAGTTGTTTTGATTTGTATCTCTCTGATTATAAGAGATTTAGAGCACTTTTTCATGTACTTATTAATAGTTTTCATTTCTTTGACTGAAAACTGCCTGTTTATGTCCCTTGCCCATTGGAGAATGGCTTGCTTTTTTTTGTATAATGGATTTAGCTCTTTGTAAATTTGAGTAATTAGACCTTTGTCAGAGGTTTTTGTTATGACAATTGTTTCTCAGTTTGTTATTTCCCTTCTGATTTTTGTTACATTGGTTATCTTATCCAACAGGGTTATGGAGAAGGTAAAACTAAGGGGGATAGGAGGATAGAGTTCAAAAAGGGAGGGAAGGAGAGGGGGGAGGGAAATTAACAGACCCTAAAAAAAATACAAGAAGGGAACAAAAAGGGAGGGGCCAGAAAGGGAAGCATATCAAGGGAGAGGATTAGAGGGACTTATTAAAATTAAATCACTGTTTTAATAGGATATAGCAAAAGAAGAAAGGTCAGAAATAGGAGAGGATATCAAAATGCTCGGGAATTCAGAAGTGACGATCATAATTTTGAACGTGAATAGGATGAAGTTGCCATAAAAGGTTGATGAATAGGAGAGTGGATTAGAATCCAGAATCCTACCATATGTTGTCTACAAGAAACACACCTGATGCGGGTAGATACTCACAAGATCAGAATTAAAGGTTGGAGTAAGACCTTCTGGGCCTCAACTGATAGAAAGAAGGCAGGAGTTGCAATCATGATATCTGACAAAGCCAAAGCACAAATAGACCTGATCAAAAGGGATAGGGAAGGTAAATATATTCTGCTAAAAGGGAGTATAGACAATGAGGAAATATCACTAATCAGCATGTATGCACCAAATGGTATAGCATCCAAATTTTTAATGGAGAAACTAGGAGAATTGAAGGAGGAAATAGACAGTAAAACCATATTAGTGGGAGACTTGAACCAACCACTATCAAATTTAGATAAATCAAACCAAAAAATAAACAAGAAAGAGGTAAAAGAGGTCAATGAAATCTTAGAAAAATTAGAGTTAATAGACATATGGAGAAAAATAAATAGGGACAAAAAAGAATACACCTTCTTTTCAGCACCACATGGCACATTCACAAAAATAGATGATACACTAGGTCATAGAAACATGGCACTCAAATGCAGAAAAGCAGAAATATTAACTGCAGCCTTTTCAGATCACAAGGCAATTAAAATATTGATCGGCAAGGGTACATGGACTCAATTTTTTTTTAATGAAAGTCTGTATCTTATTGTATTTTGCTGATTGTTTTGTTTAAGATTTAATTTTGCTGTTTTAATTTCATACATTAATGTATCCAATATTATTCTGTTACACTGAATCAGTTTAATCTACTGTGCTTTAACTATTAGATATATTCTGTTACCTTTCCATTATAACTATACTGAACAAAATATTGTAAATCTCTAAAACAGCTTTTTTTTTACATTTTGCTTTTGTTAATTGTCACATAGATGATGGATGGACTCAACCTGGCTAACAGCCTTTGCAGAATTTAATGAGTTAAGAATTTAAATGGTAATTCTAAGGGGTCTTCAGAAATAATTTTAATTAACTAGTGGTTTCTAAATGAATGATTTTAAAAAATATTTATATTATAAAGAATGTTGTATTAAAAAGTAGAGAAAAAAAAGAAATGTTCCTACCAAGGTATTTCTATGAAGCAGGAAGCCAAAAAGAGCTCCTGCAAAATTCTTCAGTTTAGTTTATTCTATTATACAATCTAGATTTCTTGGTCATGTTCTAGACCTAAATAAGTTTTACTTTGTTTAGAAATATATTTGCCGAGATTTAAAGATTTGCTATGTCTGTAAAAATTGTGACAAATATCCATCAGTTCAAAGGTTTTTTTTTTCTCATACAGCAAGTTATATGAAATATGATAATGGGTTTGTTTGCTATTGTAATTAACTGGGCTATTGTGAATTTTGGTACTTCTTTGAATGTGCATCATCTACTGTATTACTGATTTATTGTGAAAATCATTTGCTTGCACTCGTAGTGGATCATGGCCAGGTTTGAAGAGGAAATGGATCTCTTTTTTTTGTTGTTGTTGAGAAACATTTGTATTCTACATTTCCTTAACTGACACAGTGTCAATGATTGTAAGCTATATATTTTTGATTTTTAAAACTTTTTTTAGTATTGTTTTTGCTTGCATGTGCAATATACTATTTCAATTTTATTTTTTCACTCCTTTTTGTTTTTGAAACACATCACCAGTATTGAGAAGATCTTATTTAACTTTTTTGATTTTTGCAGTAATATAAGTTTAAAATACATTTGCCCTAATATCAATGCATACCGAAAAAGTTTAGACTATCAAAATGATGCCATTGATTGTTTAAAAATAATTATGGGACTTTGCTTAATTATTTTGTCAGATTCCAGGACAAGAGAATACAAAAAGAGCTATTACACAGTGCCAAAGAAACACAAAGCTAAACTTCATAGTGCCTATCAAGCACAAGGTCAAAGATGGGTTTGATGGGATCCTGATGGGATTGATGAAAATCTGAGCCAAGATAAGAGGACTTGATCTTGTTTGGGGTTTGAGGTTGTAGCTGTTTTGACATATGTCGGAGGCAGGTCTTCCTTGTCCCACATTCTACCAAGTATCTCAAATTTGGCTCCTACCTGGCTCCTATAATCTAGTCTCATTTCTGTCTTTTATTATGTGGCAATTTCCTGTAGTCTTAACTGAAAATGGGTGAGTAAAATAGTACTGCATTTTGTCCTACCAATTTGTGGGATAGAAATTACTTTAATTGGAATCTAATATAAGGGCCTGTTATGAATTTATTATTGTTTACTCAAAATTTTATGTACATAAATTTTTGATATTTTGATTCTGATTTTGGAGTTTTCTTTCTCCCAAAAAAGTGTACTTTGTCTTTCATGTATTTTTCTTTTATGTTTTTGGGGTTTTTTTTCCTTTTACTAATTGATTCATATACCTCATAACTCAGCCATGCATTCCTAAATGATCCCTGTGTTTTTCAACATCCTCTTCAGTGGGGAATGTATTAGTATTATTATTCTAAATTGCAAAATTTAAATTCTTTATGAGAATAATTTTAGGTTAAGAAACATGCACCTCTCCTTATCCAGAAAGTGAACTGTTTGGAGAAGGCATTATGAAAATAACTCCACAGACCACAAGCTGCACCAGAAGATCCAGAGTAAACTTTGGGATGTGGTGATTTGAATTGTGTGTGATTGAATGCATTTGTTTTGTATGTATTCTCTTATGCCAAAGGGGACTGCCCCCTAACTGGCTTTTTGTCAGTGCACCTAGCAATCATTCGTTTTGTTCTCTTTTCCTTTTATCCCCAAATTATTGTAATTTCAAAGTTGGTTATGTTTACGAGATCCATTGGAGAGACCAGACTTCCATAGATCTTAGGGGGATATATATTATTGAAAATCTGTTACTTTAAAAAAATGAACTACATTTCCCAGGATCCCACTGATTTCCTATCATTATGTACTTCCTATAGATAGAGGATATTAGGTGGGGATATGGAAAGTCCTACCTCTTTACTTCTGGGACCGAGCTTGGTGGTGGTAAGGCAAATGTTTGAACTGGCTAATCAGGCATGGGCATGTGGTTTTTATTTTGTATCTTTTTTACTCCTTGATTTCTAATGATCACTAATAAACCTTCTTAACTATAATAGATATTAGAGATTAAATTTTACAGTACCACATACCTGCTGCAGGAGCCAGAACTCTAAATTCCCCCCTCCCCCATGAAATTGGGGTTTCTCTTCTGCATTAGGAGCAGCCATAGCATGAGCCTAAATATATCAGGAAGAATAGGGACTTTTCTAAATTTGAAGAATTAAAATATTAGCTTCTGACCATATAATCAACTAATAATCCCGTTATGACTAAAGAAGTAGAGTTTCCCTGATAAAAATATTATATTTTTAGGAGGTTTATTAAAGATTATTAGAAATCAAGGATACAAAATAATAAACCACATGCCTAGGGCTGATTAGCCCATTCACAGCCTACTTACTACATATTGCAATCTGCGAGTAGAAGAAGAGGCTCTTGGGAGGCAGAGAGCCCATTTAAATACCAATTGTGATCTTGCCCAGGTGGTGACTCAGGTGAGATTATTGGGAATTCTGGGAAGTACCAAGGACTTCTGGGAATTGAAGTCTGGGGTTCAAATATCCATTTTTACATCCCCCCAGTGTTACTCACTCCCTCAGCGGGGATGACTAAGGTCCCCAGCTCCAGGGATGCCCCAGGGACAGACTCTGCTCCTGTCCTCCAGGCCCCGGGCTTGGGCGGGTCAGTCAGGCCTGCCAGTGGGGCTTCGGAAGGAGTTTGGGGGAGATTAGGTGAGGTACAGCCAGAAAAAGGAGAGTTCTTAGACCACGGAAAGGGCTGGGCACTGCGGACAGGGCTGGAAGGGCTGCTGAGAAGGGCTCTAGTCAAGCTTCTTCCTCCAGGCCAGAGGACATGCCATGAAGCTGCTTCCTTGGTCAGGCAGTGGGTCAGCCTTCACCAGGCCTTTGGGCCTTATTAGACAATAAGAAGTGGGGGAAGGCTGGGGCAGGTTGGGTGCTGCTGAGCACACCCAGCACCTTGTTCTGTCCTCACAGCAAAGGAAGCCTCTAGGGCAGGCCCTGAGCTTCTCCCCCACATTCCCTGCTGACAGCCTTTCCCCCCTGGCCACAGGAGGGCCTCAGTGGTAAGAGCTGGGGAATGGGATTGTGTCAGACAGCATTGGGCTTCCTCAGCCCCAGGAGGAAAGAGCCTAGCAGGGACTGGCATCAGGATGGGTAGAGGGGCGTCAGGGGAGAGGGCTTGGTTGGGCTGGCTGAGGAGAGCTGCCCCAGGGAGGAGAGCAGGCCCTGGTGGGAGCTGGGGAGTGACTGAGGCAGGAGCCTGGCAGGAAGATGGCATTAAACAGCACTTCTGGTTCCTGAAGGCCAGTCAGGGCCAGGGCGGCCATCTGACCTGGTGACCCCTGGCTCTGCCCTGCCTGGTGGGTTCCTGCACTTCATGTTGTTACTTCCATGGAAAATATTGTGGGGATCAGAGACATCTCTGGACCTTTGTCCTAAGCTGAAGATTGTAAATCTTGAAATTTCTCAGATTTGTGAATGTTAAAAATTTCCACATTGAGGAATCCTCCATTGGAACAAATTCCCTATTGGGAAACATTCCCCATTTTGATGTGAGAACTCGCCACGATGAGAAATGGGAGGACCTCTACTCCACCCATACTTAAGACTGCTTTAGGGGAGAAAAATCCTTGCTATGGGAGGACCTCTACTCCACCCATACTTAAGACTGCTTTAGGGGAGAAAATTCCTTGCCAAACAATGAAAGTACTTGGACCCATGCTTATAATAAGGCAAGGAGTTCTTTAAGCCATGCTTGTTTTTTAGAATTGATACAATGAGATGCTAGGTACCTAAAAGGCTCAGGCAAGTTTTCTCTTAATGAGATTAGTTGACTCAGCTGTGTTTTCACTGGTTCAGACTTACTAAGGAGATTAGTCGACTTAGCAGGAGTTCAGATGGGCAGTCCTTTGGAAAATGTCTACAGTGATTGGTAGATGTAAGAACTTAGGGGAGGTGACATAGGAGAAAAACCACTATATAAGAAAAAGCAGAATCTCTTGAGAAGACAATCCTTTTGAAGCTCAGATAAGGATCACTTGGGAAGAATCTCTTGAGAGAGGCTCTGGAGAAGGGAAGCTCTTGGAGGATAATCTCTAAGGAGGTCTTGCTGGAGCTCCTTTGAGGGGACTCTGTCCCTCTGGAGGCTCTGGAGAGAGGCCCTTTGGAACAATCTCTGGCTGGAAGGCTCTTTAAGGAGGACTCTGGCTGGAACTCTCTCTGGTGAAGTCAGCTGAGATGGAGCTGGCCTGGTGTCACTAGAATCCTTGCTTAGACAGACCTTGTGGTGAGTGTTAAAAGACTGACTTACTGATCTCTCTCTTAAGACTCAGGTCTAGGCCATGTTGGCTTAAGGCCCTTCATACTTATTTCCTTTTTCTCTCTTTCTCTCTTTTCTTTAATTCCACATTTGTATTAATTAAAATCTCTATAAAACCCAGTTGACTTGGGTATTTGAATAACTGGGAATATTTCCCTGGTGACCACCTTATATTTGATTTAAAAACCAAGACACTGTAGTGGAAACATATTTTCTGCGCTCAAATTTACTCACCCTCTCTTATATCACAATTTATATCTTCCACCATTTTAACTCACTACAGTTTATGTCTCTAACTATTTTAAATATAACAATTTATGACATCAACTATTTTAAATATTACAAGATCCAAACATTAATTGTGGTGAGTGGAAGCTGCAGGTGGCACCCAGCCCACCTGGAACCAAGAACCCCCAGAAACATTGGGCAGGTGTTTCATGGGTGTCTTACAGTTGTTAAGGTTAAAACTAGGAATGCTGATTGAATATATTATATTAGTGGTTTCCAGGGATTAAAATTCAATCCCAATGAAATACTCAAGTCAGTTTGGGATTTTTATGATGGTTTAATTACAATAGAAGAAAGAAATTAAGAAGGAGAGGAGGGTAAGGGTAGGAGATTTCTCTGGCAAAGGGAGTTCAGAGGCCTCAGTCAAGGGACCTTCTCAGAAGATTAAATCTAGCTTGGCTTCCAGCCACGAAGCCTCCTCCAAGATTAGGGGCCTCATTGGAGGATAG